>NW_027555625.1:110807362-111407362 GCF_003287225.1 Phascolarctos cinereus | reverse complement strand
GCAAACTATTAATACCCATATGAAAGAATTCTCCAAATCACTAATAAAAGAAATGCAAAATCAAAACAAAACTTACACCAAGCAAACTGTAAAAGATGACAAAAGATGGGAATAGTCCATGTTCAAGGATTTGTTGGGAAGACAAGAATACTACTCCCTTATGATATTTATAGAGCTATGTACAACTATTTTGGAAAGCAATTTGGAATTATGTATATAAAGTGACTAAAATGACTATTTCCTTTGACCCAGATATTCTACTACTTAGCTACATACCCCAAAGGTCATTAATAAGAAGAAAGTCCCCATATTTGTCAAATGTTTAATTCAAATAAAACATACCAACTATAATGAAGCAAAGGGGAAAGGGAAAAGAGGAGGAAAGGTTGAGGAGGAAAGATTGTAAGAGGAATGCACTCTGGTTCTGCCTATGCAATATTTGCTCAGAGGAGAAACAGAAAACTGTCTCTACCAGTCTTAATCTGGCTTTATTGAGAGGGAGTAATTTCATTATATTGGTTGTAAATAAGTTGTAAGTCAGCTGTAGAAAACAGATACACAGAAGAGAGATAACATTTTCTTTTATTCATGTGTTAGTGATCAAAGATAACCTTTAGAGTGAGAATCAGTTTGGTTTGGTTTGGTTCTCAACTCCCCTCCCCCTGCAACCTCCTACCAATGTCTTTGGGGCCTAGGGAGAGAAGCAGGGAGCAAGGCAGATAAGAAAAGTCTGTTTTATTCTGTACTTTTTGGTAAGCATCATTCACTTGCGAATACAGAAAAAAAAAAAGACACTAAGTTTATAACTTGAAGAGGAAGTATGGCATAGTGGATACCAGTCTCAGAGTTAAGAAGGCCTGGGCAATGGATAAGTATATAGTATTGTTAAGTATATATATTTGTCTAAGTATATGATTTGTCAAAGTATGTGATCAGAAGAATTGCAAATTACTAACTATATGAAATATTGTTACAAATGACTAATAATGACAGAAACGTAAATCAAACAAATTAAGTTTCACCTCACGTCCAGTAAATTAGCAAATATTATGAGAGAAATAATCAAGGTTGTAGGAACTACAGAAAGACACACGCTAATACACTGTTGGCTGAGCTATGAATTGGTCTGACAATTATGGAAAGCAATTTGGAATTTTGTTTAAAATTGATTAAAATATCCTTTGACCCAAAGATCCCCTGTTAGGCATATACTCCAAGAAAGTCAGACACAAAAAGGTCCTATATACTGAAATATTTTTTGTGGTAACAAAGAACTGGAAACAAAGTAGATATCCATAGATCAATGGCTAAAGAATTTGTAGTAAATCCATGTACCATAATTACTGTGTCATAAGAAATGATAAATATAAAGAATTCAGAGAAGCATAGGAAGATACACAAACTGATACAATGTGAGCTAAACAGAACTAGGAAAATAACACACATAAGGATGATGCCAATCTAAACAAAAAGAACAAACCCATGAAAAGGAAATTATATGCTATTTAATTATAATTATCAAGTTTTGTCCTGGAGGACAAGTGAGAAAATGCACCCCCCTTTCTTCTTGACAAAGGAGGAAGAATATGGGTGTATACTATTGGTGAGTTGGTTGGCTTTGCTGAATTGCTTAATGAGGGACAGCTCACTAGGTACAGGAGGAGAGTTTTTGTTTTAAGTTCCATTTCATTCAGTGCCCAAAAGCTCCCAAAATAGCAATACTCTACAGATCACCACTCCCTGCTTCCATATCACACCTGAAACCATTACCCCAGGAGAGCAACCCCTAGGGAGGAAGGGCCCTCCATTCCTGCCACCAACCAAAACCAACTGTTGACCAACTGCCACCAACGAGGCTGGTAGGCCAGGATATCTAAATCAGGAAAGCACTCAGAGGCAGAGACAGGAGACAGCAAGTGACAGTTATGTTCAAACCACGATCTTGACTATCATCTCTCCTCTTATCCTAATGGAAGTAGCCCAATACTCTGAGCCCAAGAGTCCCAAAATGCAGCATTCCTTCTCAAGACCACCAACCCTGTTTCTAGCCTATCCCCTAAAGTCATCACCTAAGTGAACAATCTTCGTGGAGAAAGGGTCCACAATCCCCCTCCTCCACAAATCCCCATCACCACCAACACTAACTCTTGGCCAACTCCCACTGACAGGTGGGTAAGTCCAAGAGCTGCTGGAATAACCATGCCCCAGAAACAGCCAGCTCTGTTTAAGGCCTGGTATCGTACAGCTATTGTCCAAGGAAACAAACCTTGTGGCAGTGCAACCTGGGGAACTACATCTGCAGCTACCATCCCCTCTGCAGTCACAGTTATAGAAAATTCTGAACAGAAAGTTCTTGATGCCAAAACCTTTGCACTGTCAAATGTTTCAATGTCATCTATTGATAAAGTTTTTGTCTATGGAAATGACACTAAAGAGGCATCACCATCTGCTTTGCTGCTGTATAATAAGGACTTCTGCCCTATGGCTAGAACCTACATATACTGTCTTCAATGATCCTTGAGAACAGGAGATGCCCGTTTTTCCATTTGTAGCCCCAGTGCTTTATATGAGACAACACGACTGAAAAAAGCTTTATATGTAGTAGGTACTGAATAAATCCTTTTTCATTCACTCATCTACCCATCTATCCATTCATTCACCAACACGTGATACCAAACATCTAAGTTAACTTCTACAAGGTACTGTATCTTTTAAAATTATATCTGCAACCTCCTGATGAGCTGCCTTCTAGGTGTAATGAACAGAGACAAACCTCTAGATTTTTAAGACGAAGTTACAAGCGACTGTTGTACGACAGTGCAGGATTAGGAGCATGTAACTATGAGAAAAGAAAAGAGATAAATTAGTTGTTTTATGCCTTGTGAGAGAATTTAACAATATCTGTGGACCCTACATCTGGTAAATGCTGGAAAAAGGTATTACTTACTGTATTGCAATGCATCGTGTACAGTGTTATAGAATATTTAGGCAAAGGAAAGAGAAGGCTTATTTAATGTTGAAGATACCCATGATATCTACAAATGATTATGGGGAAGGGAGCAATGAAAATCCATGTCCACTGTAATTAAATGCTATTAAAATGCTATATTTATGTTGACTGTAATATATAGGCTTTATTCATACTGCTACATTCATAATGTTATACCTGGTTATTTTAGGGACAAAGCACCATCCTAAATGCTGAGACTACAAATACAAGCAAAAAGGACAGATTCTATCACTGTGCATAATGCTTAATTTGTATGATAAAATGAGAAAATGTACTAGATAAGTAAATGAGTTTGATAAATTACCACCATGCATTTTGCTCCTGCTATGCTGATAACACTGAAATATTCAGTTTGACCAGTGAGGGAATCCCACTTGAGCATCTCCCTGGGTATGGGGTCCATCCCCAGGAGTTCACTTAGCTGACTGACTACTGTTGCTCTAATAAGCATATTCCACAAGTACAACATGAATTGTGTCAATGAATGAGTAAAGCACAGTATGGGAAAAGATCAGATGTGTCATGGCCTCAAAGAGGATTATAAGAACTAACGTCCACAATGGGAGAGTGATGACTTTCCACTCAACTACACCAAGTAACTAACCTGTATGGCACATGGCCTTAGATCTCAACCAATTCAAAGCTCACTATACCTCTGTAAATGGAAGATCTGGAATAGAGTTGCTCCTATACAGTAATCTCAGCTGAGGGGGCATACAAGAAACCACCAACCCAAACATGAGAAAACCTTTTAATGTCATGTGAATAGTACTGATAGCTGATCAACATTAACATGAGTTGTATATATATAAATGTGGGTATATATATGTATCTATCTATCTTTTAAATTTGCTAACAAAACTAAATAGGGAGGTTCTAAGGAGAGTCTACAAATTACTTTATATTTAAGAAAATTACATAAAAGTTTACAAACCAAGTCAATGCTTAATAAATATGGAAGCTGAAGTCAAAGTTTTGAGAATGACATGATAAAATTTCCAGTTAATTTTGACTAAACTTCTATTACCATAATTCTAAATAGTCTTAGTCAAAGTTTGCGTTTGGTAACAAAACAATACAACCTCTGACTTGAGTCCACCATTAGTATTTCCTGTTTGGCTGCAACAGAAAGTAATGGTGCAATCCAATATGGTACTTCCATTTGAGAAAAAGTAATCAATAATACACTGTTGTAGTATGTTCTTGCATATCACAACTTGCACAAATACTTTTGTTGTAACTAAATCTATCTATATTAGCTCATAATTCTCCCTAAAAAACAAATTGTACAAACATATATAACATTTCAAAAACAATGAACTACTGAATATTGTTTGTAATTGAAATCAATTCATATTAAACATACTGTGACATGAACAATATTAGTTTTTTTAAATCTGCATACAACCAAAGGTGCACCTAAGACCTTAACCAAATATTTTAAAAATTAATCATCAAGACAACAAACATTGGCAATATGGTTCAAGTGTTATAGTTAATAAAAAGAAATCTAACTTAGTAAGCTCAGAAATCTTTTCCATAAAGAAAAAGAAGAAAGGTCATCTAGATCCCAGAAAAGATTTGTTCATAAGTTCAAAAGATTTTTAAAAGAATAGGATGCATGGAACTGGCATGGATTTGCTTCCCCCAGGAATATTTGACATTCTGCTACCTGCTTCTTTAGCAGTTCCAGAAGACAGGAACAAATACCACCTCCATTCAAATAAAAACCAAAATAGTAACTAAAAACAGTTACTATTTACTGCCTTCTCTGTGTACACAGAAACAAATAAGAATTTGGAAGGATTCCACAATGTGAGAAATCATTACAGGTTGTGTTTACCTAGGTCTAGAAAATAAATCTAAATGTCTATGACTAGCAGATTCTAATCCCTATAATTTCACAGAAACAACTTCATAGACCAAGTTTAAAGAGTAAGCACTAGAAAGCCTTGTTTTTCCCCCTTCCAATAAGTGGCTGTACAACAATTTATTAATGGTTCATCATATTCTTGAGAGACACCTCTCTCAAAACTGCATGTGTTTCCAGACTGCTAGTATCCTCCACAGGGACAAGAAAACAGACGTGTAGGAATTGTCCATCTCGGGCTGGTGCCAAGGACAGAGGGCATTAGGACAAACATAACACCTCTAGCATCAGCCTAACTGGCCATCTGCCCAGGTACAATGTCAAGGCACACCTTACTGCTCCCATCACCCAGCTAGTTCCCATGATCATCAGCAAACCCTAGTGTGCCACCTCTGGCCAGCCCAAAAAGTCTGTGCTGGCATTATACTGCCCCCTCGTGGTCCCAATAACACATCACTAGGTGAAGAAGAAGTACATGAGGAGCCCAAGACAGTGAACAGTACGTGTCTAATGATCAGGGTAATAAAGTCCATATCTTCCTGAGAAAAAGTACTTTGTGTACTTTAAAGGGTGTGGAGTTGGAGTCAGAAGATGTAGCTTTGAGTGTAAATACTAACACTTACTGGCTATTTACAACAAATAAAGCGCCTCCCTCAGCTATAAAACGCAGATCATTACAAGTATATCATCTACCTTGACAGACTTGTTCTGTGAAAAGCTGCTTACAAAACGCTATGTAAATATGAGCCATTTAATTCTCTCTCTACATCTTTACCTATTGGCAATAGGCTATAATAAGGCTATTAGGGTACATCCTTCTATTTATACAGCTATATGTGAAAAATTGTTAACAAATCAATAACCAAAAAACCCTCAAATTTGGAAAGCTAGCCTTTCACTGCTGAAAAACTATTTCAAATTCCAACTTGATATTAGGAGATGTAAAGCTCACTATCAAATTAACAGCACTATGCTGAAATCATAAAACTTTTAATTTGTTACAACTAACCCCGAAAACATGACAAACACAATATCAGAAAAACATGACAGAGTTGCTGCAAGAGAGGGAGAGGGATGGTTGTAGAAATGTCTAAGTATTGCTGACTGAAGACAACTGTAAAGGCTTATCTCATGAGTGAGGCTCAAACCAGACCATCGCTTGATCATGCTTTTTCTATCATGACTCACAACCTCAAAACTTATCTATTAATTCATTTCCTTTAAAAATGAAAATTAACTACCACTACTCAACAAAGAAAACCAGAAAAGGAGAAAATACTGTGATTTGAATAATAGCAAATTTCATAATGATACATAATGAAATACAATGAAATTAAATAATCATCTATAATGAAATTATATTTCACCTACTTATTTAATGGCATGGAAAAGTCAATTATTATTACTGAAGGCCAATCAGGCAACTTATACATTATCCATATCCCTTGCTTTTCCTCTCATTCTCCTGCCCTCTTTTTGCCCATTTTCATTGCTCATTGAAAGCCTGACCTAAGTAAACAACATCAAGAACAGATAACATTCTAATTAAACAAAATTATGACTTCTTGGCAGATCTCACTAAAAGAATATTAGAACAAAAGGCAAAATTGTGGCTAAAATGAAGTGTTTTATCTGAATTATCTAGGGATTTAAATAATCGTTATCCATCATTTCCACGAATCAGCAAAAATTTGTTGTATGGTCAAGGGCAAAGACAGAGGACAGGCTACAAGAAGCTTTTTATAAAACCTCAATCTGGCTTTTATGCAAACTAATCTAAAAGAACAAAAACAAAAACTGGATTGTGTTCTAATAGTACCATGACTGACAGTGTAAGGCATCAGAGGCAGGATGTAAACTAGGACCTATAACTCCAGAACTAGTACTCTTTCCATTGTACCATATTTTGCTTACATCCTCCCCTCCTCATCTCCATCTGTTGAAGTCCCTCCCTTCCTTCAGGAGCCATTTGTGTTGCAACATTGTTCACGAAGACTTCCATGAACTCCTCTATTCCCTAGGTCAGGGATTCTTAACCTGGGATCTTTGAACTTTTTTTTAAAATAACTATTTCAACATATTTGGTTTCCTTTTTAATTCAGTCTATATATCCAGCCCTAGTCTCTCCCCTGAGCTTCAGACCCACATCATCAACTACCTATTGGACATCTCTAACTGGATTCCCCAAAGATATCTCAAAACTCAACAGATCCAAAACAGAACTCATTACCTTTTCCCTCTCTTCCTCCCCAGCCCCCAGCCAACCCCACCATCTTCTAAACTTTCAGTTGTGAAGGCACCCCCATTCTTCCAGTCTGCCAGGCTCGTAATCTTGCTGTTATACTTGACTTCTCATTCTACATATCCAAACAGTCGCCAAATTTTGCCATTTCTATCTTCAACAATACCTTCATCACCTCTTGCCTATTTTATTGCAAAGGCCTCCTAATTGTTCCTCCTGACTCAAATTTCTCCTCACTCTAATCCATACAGCTGGCAGAGATTTTCCTTAAGCACAGACAAGTCCAACCACGTCATTCCCCTAATCAATAAACTCCACTGGCTCCCTATTGCCTCTAGGATCAAATACTAAACCCTTTTGTTTTGCTTTTAAAGCCCTTTGCAGTCTGACCCCAACCTATCTTTCCAGCCTAATTGGTCACTATTTTCCTGACTGGTCACTGATTCAGTCAAACTGAGCTTCTCTTTTTCTTCACGTGACACTCCATTTTCTATCAAAATAGACACTTACATGCTTGTTAATTGATTGGTATCAACTGCTACCTGCACAAGGTTTCCTGGCAAGATGCTTAAAGTACGCATAGGGCTTTCTCTAAGTCCTTGCACAGGCCAATGTCTCTCTCTCTCTCTCTCTCTCCTCTCTCTCTCTGTTTCTCTGTATATGAGTGCTTTTCTGAGCCTCCTCTTAGGTATGTGTTTATGTTTGTCTCTCCTTTAAAAAGCCAAATGCAATGTCTACCTAAAGTGAGTGAACTCTATTCTCACTCATGCTGCCAAACAAATCCCATCTTCAATGGGACAATGAAGACCCAGGACAAGAAATCATTCCTAGTCCAGGGAGTTCACATCTTACACAGGTAAATCCATACCTTATTCAGGAGACAGCAGAGAAAAAGGGGACTCCTCTAGAGCCTGTCCATGGATAGGGACATGCCTGTCCACAATGGCTGCACCTATAACTAGATCAAAATATGGCAACAATCTCAGTTGACAAACAGATTGTGGAAAGATTAGATGAAGCTAAAGACAAGGAAGAACCAGCTACCATGGTTCTTGGCTTACAGCAAACAGGTTCAAAAGTTATTAAACAGTCCTTCAACTATTTTTTCTTTTAACTTCGATAAATGTGAAAAGATACAGGTGTTTTCTGTTTCTTTCTGTATGTGTATACATATACATACACATAAATAATACATAAAATGTAATCATAGAGAAAATGTGATTGAGTTGTCTGAAAAGCAGGTAAAAATTCAAGATTGAGAGTCAGCAGAGAGATTGGGGCAGAATAGGTGGATTTGTGAATCACCAGCATATAGATAGTAACTAAATCCATGAGAGCTGATGAGATCACCAAGTGAAATAGTACAGAGGAAGAAGAGAAGAGGACTCAAGACAAAACTCTGAGGGATTAAAGCATGTGATCTGGAAGAAGATCCAGCAAAGGAGACAGAGATTGAGTAGTCTGATAGATGGGAAGAGAGAAGACAGTGGTGTCCCAAAAACCTACAGAGACAAGAGAATCAAGGAGGATATAGTACTTAATGATTTTTTAAATTGTTATATTGACCCAGAAAATGCAAGACAAAATGGTTTTATGAATTTTATATTTAGTTCACTCATTTTCTTCTGAATAGTTGTTTATTATCTTCTTAGGCCTCCCTCACTTACAACATACAAACTCTGACCAAAGAGGCTTATTCAGAACCTTATTAAGTAGATAATTATAGCCTCAAAACCTGTTTTGGAGGTAAATACTTCCAAAAGGAAGTGTAAATACCAAAGAAACAACAACAATAAAGTAACCAATACTGACCCCCTACAAATACATAGGAGTTAAATGTGAGTCAAACTTAAAAACTGAGTAGCATGGAGCACTGGGAAAAAAATTTTAAAAGAAAGTAATTGATAAGATAGCAAAGTTTAAGTATAACATTTAATGATAATTCCTATATTATTTCACTGTATACTGTATCATACATTATACTTTATTTTATACTTTATTTTATTTTATTTATACATCTACTTTATTTTCTCATACCGTCCAAGGAAATTCTACATAGCAATAAGTAGTTATGATAAGTGCTAAGCATTGGTTCTCAAAATGTGATTCATGGACTCTTAGAGGTCCTTAGACCTTTTCAAGGGGGCCACGAGATCAAAACTATTTTCATAATAACACTAAGAAATTATCTGCATATTTTAGTACTCCTCCCTTTTCCAAATATATATTTATCCATATAAGATCAGATTTTTCTTCATATACTTCAACCAAATCAATATAACACATCTAACTGAATGCAAGAGCAGATAAAAGAATCTAAACTATCTTCTATTAAGCCAGACATTAAAGAAATTTGTAAAAATGGTAAAACAGTGCTACTGTCCTCACTATTTTTTTTGTTTTGGAAAAATAATTTTTTTTCATAAAAAATTAACATAATAGGCTTATTTTTAAAAATTAATTTATTTTTAAACATTTATAAATTTTCATTTCTAAAGTGATAAATATAGACATAAACCACATAAATAAAAGCTCTTTGGGGTCCTTAATAATTTTTAAGGGTCTACAAGGGTTCAGAGACCAAAAATTTTGAAAACTGTTGCTGTACAGAATCCATCTGAATAATGAAAACATCCAAAGAAATTTTATACGTGCTTCTATTTTAGGCAGAACATTCTCTGGATCCTATATGACTCTTGACCTCCCTGAGCACTAATTGTCCACGTTCTTTTAAAAAAAATTATTTATTTTATTATTAGGTCTGTATACCAAAGAGATCATAAAAAGGGAAAAGACTCTACTTCTGCAAAGATATTTATAGCAGCTCTTTCTGTAGTGGCAAAGAATTAGAAATTGAGGGGATGCCCATCAATTAGAGAATGGCTAAACAAGTTGTGGTATATGAATGTAATGGGATACTATTGTTCCATAAGAAAGAATGAGCAAGTGGACTTCAGAAAAACCTGGAAAGACTTGCATGAACTGATGCTGAGTAAAATGAGCAGAACCAGGTGAACACTGTACACAGTAACAGCAACATTGTGGAAGGACTGACTTTAATAAACTTAGCTCTTCACAGCAATGCAATGATCTAAAACAATTCCAAAAGACTCGTGATGGAAAATGCTTTCCATACTCAGAGAAAGAACCACGGAGTCTGAATGTAGATCGAAGCATACTATTTTCTCTTTTTTGTTGTTTGTTGTTTTTTTCTTTCTTTTTCACTTTTATTCTGATTCTTCTTTCACAACATGACTAATGTGGAAATGTGTTTAATATGATTGTACATGTATAGCCTATATCAGATTGCATGCCACCTTGGGGAGGGGAGAGAGGAAAGGGGGAAATTTAGAACTAAAAATCTTATAAAAGTGAATGTTGAAAACTAAAAATTATTAATAATTTTTTTAAAAAATTTATTTATTTTTAAAGTGCTTTATTGATGATCTTTTTATGCAATGATTCATATCCAACAGTACAAGCAACCTGGTCCCTTATAATTATTAAGCAAATTTAGTCAACAAACTGCCATGTCTGAAATGTCTGCCTCGGGGAGAAAATTTAAAACTCAAAATCTTATGGAAGTGAATGTTGAAAACTAAAAATCAATTACTTATTAAAAAAAAAAGGAAGAAGTCTTCATGGAAAAAAGAGTCAAATCAACAGGCATTTATTAAGTACCTACTTACTTTGTGTATTGGCATTGTAGTAAGGGGGGGGAATGGGGGGTGCAAAGAGTAGTCTCTGCTGTTAGGGAACTCACAGTCTAATGGGAGAGAACAAAACCTACTCTGCATGGTATCTCAGTCTTTTTTGAGAGGACTTAAGAGGTGTGTGCAACAAGAATTAGACTAGCCAATTAGGCTAAAAAGCACTAGGCTTTTATTTGGTGCATTTTTACTTCACATGGGGAAAATCTTGAGATTTAAGGGGTGACCTTATAGAGGACAAGGGCAGTGATAGACAAGAAAGCGAGGCTCTAGTGGGGGTGGTCACCAGAATTTTTTATGCCATGTCAGGAAGAGGACAGGGTTCAATGATGATCCCTTTGAGAGGCTTCTTTGGGCCTCCGTACTCCCAAATTCAGCTTTGGTTACTACTTCTGATTGGCATGGGACACACTTAGACACAATCTTTTCCACCAAGACAGTGACTCCTGATTTAGGGTGGGAACCAACAGCTCTAAAACTGGGACTAGGGGCCTATAACACACCCATATTAAAAAATGTATATATTTTTAATTTATGGAATAAATCATTTCCCTAGCATATAATAAAAAAGACAATTGCACATGAAACTACAAATGTACAACTTGCTATTCTTTTTGAAATATATAATAAAATTGTCATATATATATAAAAAAAAGAAAATGTCTGCTTCACACCACTTACAGCCACTTCCTCTCTGCTAAGAGAACTGCCTTCCCTCTTAAGTCACAACTGGCAGTCGTGGGCATTCCCAAAACATATGATTCAAGAACCTAAATTGTTGAAGAGTTCTTCTAATCATGATTTCAACCAACACATTCAGAATCTGTATCTCCAGTACTGATCTTCCATCTTCTTTTCATTTCCACATGAAATCATTAGCAAAATGTTCCCGTATCCTACATGAATACCGGAAACTTAATTTGACAAAAACTAAGCTCATCATACATCTTTCTTATTTCCCAAGCTTAAAACCCTGGAGCCATTCTTATTTTTTCCTCTCTCTTTAGTTCCCCAAATTCCAGTTCTTCATAAAAATCCTTCTACTCTTTTCACAATCTCTGCTGAGCACAAATTACCACAGTCAATGTCCTTGTTCAAGCTTTCATTTCAACAGCCTCCAAATCAATTTTGTGCCTCCAGTCTCTCTTCTCCTCCCCAGAGGAATAAAGTCTATACAGTTTTAACTAGGTCATTTGTACTTCTTTATCTACCAGTTATTCTTCTCATTACCTGTCCCAGATTCTCCTGCCTGGCCAAACAAATATGTATATTGTCTACTGTTTTAACTTACGTGCTCCTACCTTTACCTTAACACATTTTCACCCACATCTGGAATCTTCCCCATTCTTTTACATTTACCAGAATACATTGATTATTTTGATTATTCTCCATAAATGGTGACTTACAAAACTTCAAAAACAATACTAGGTCCTTCAAGAAGTATATAATTTAGGTACTTAGGAAAAGACTAATTGCATGAAACAATAATCACCAAAACAAAGCTATGTTGTGCTGCCCTTTTTGGAGTGCCCCCAAAGGGTTACAGCTAGAACAGAGGAAAGTCTCCTCCTTAGCATTCACTGTGCTTGAGGGGGATTTCATAGTTGGCCTGAGGCCAGAATACCAAGCCAGCCACTGACCCTGACTTGGGTTAAGGGAGGTTTTGGGTAGGAGATTTTGAAACCAAGCAAGTAAACAGAAATGAGGAGGAAGCAGTAGCCCTGGCCAGCAAGAGATGCAAGAAGAGGGGGTGCATCAGAAGCAGATGAGAAAGGTCCTGAATGACTAGGTTAGGGGTCATGCACCGAGGGTTGAGTATACTTCAAATATAAATTATGTTCTCAGTGAACCTTGTACTACCAGTCCATCTTGGGCTCAGCACAGAGACTGGCGGCCTTCCTTTCCCTCTCTCCAAAGAGTGTCAAATGTGCTGTGAGTCACTTGTTCACATTAAACCTCACTACTTCCCACTGGCCTTCCCGCTAGCTTTGTTCCATCGGTTCATTTTGTTTTTTAAACCAGCAAATGTGGTAAAATGTTGATCAAAATAAAATCAAAGTTATGTGTTGTGTCACAGCTAATGTTTATAGAGTGGAAGGAGAGAATTCCTTTTTCTAGAGATGACATGTTTGGTTTCAGAAAAAATCCAAAGGCTTGAAACTAATTTAGAACAGTTAGAACAAAGTGGAAAATCATTATGGAGCTGGCACAAACCTGGCAATGTATGTAGAACTCAGATACCCTTAGATTTAAATTTGAACTGCTAAATGAGAATCAAACACAGGGAAGGTAGGAAACCCTGGGCAATTCTACTTTCCCTTTCGACTGGATCAACAACAGGCCACACAGCTTTGAAAGGCAAGCAAGTCATGGCCCTAAAAAGAAAAAATGATGAAAAAATAAAAATTAAAAAGCAAGCCATGCCTTCAGGAAAGTAAGGGTGGTGAGTTGCTTAGCAAGGGAAAAGCACAACCTGAGAGGATGATGGACAGCTCAGCCTTCCTACTTCCCCAGTATCACCTACTAAATTATGATAAATGACAAGCAAGGCTCAGCCCACGTGTAACCTTCAAGTGACAGGTAAAAAAGGCCTTTTCTGATCCTCCAAGTCATCAGTGTATTTTCTCTGTCTCTGTCTCCCCCCCCCCCTTATTTTTACCCCTACCCTAAATCTGTGCATACTCGGTAAACATACCCTCTCATCAGAATGTAGCTCCTTGAGGGCAGTGACTTTCATTTATATTTTTATATCCTCAGAATTTAGCACAGTACTCTGCACAAAGAAGGCAATTAATAAATGCTTGATTAATTTAACTGATTTTTTAATTGGGAAAAGAAATAAGAGTAATGCAAGAAAAGAAAGAAAATTATGAAAATAAAGCCAACCAACTGGAAAAAGAGATCTAAAAACTTACTGAATAACTCCTTAAAAATTAGAATTGGGCAAGGGGAAACTAATGACTTCATAAGACATCAAGAAATAATAAAACAAAATCAAAAGAATGAAAAAATAGGAGAGAATGTAAAACATTTCATTAGAAAAACAACTAACCTGGAAAACAGATTGAGGAGAGGTAATATGAGAATTGTCAGACAACCTGAAAGATATGATAAGAAAAAAAAAAGTCTAGACACTATACTTCAAGAAATTATTAAGGAAAATTGCCCTGAAGTTCTAGAACTAGAGGGTAAAATAGAAATTGAAAAAATCCACCCATCAATGCCTGAAAGAGATCCCAAAATGAAAACTCACAGGAATATTATAGCTAAGTTCTCCCAAGTCAAGGAGAAAATATTACAAGCAACTAGAAAGAAACTTAAATATTGTGGAGCTACAGGCAAGATAACACAAGATTTAGCAGCTTCTATACCAAAAGATCATAGGGCATGGAATACAATATTCCAAAGAGAAAGAGCTGGGTTTGCAACCAAGAATAACCTACCCAGCAAAGCTGAGGGTAATTCTGCAAGAAAAAAAATGGCATTTCATGAACTAAAGGACTTTCCAGTATTCTTAAGGAAAAGACCATTCATTGGGAAATGACTGAATAAGTTGTGGTATATGATTGTGATGGAATACTGCCGTGCTGTAAGAAATTAAGAGCATGAGGGCACCTAGGTAGTACAGTGAATAAAGCACCAGCCCTGGAGTCAAGAGGACCTGAGTTCAAATCCAGCCTCAGATACTTGACATTTACTAGCTGTGTGACCCTGGGCAAGTCACTTAACCCCACTGCCTAGCAAAAAACAATCAAATAAAAAACAAGAAATTATGAGCAGGTTGATTTTAGGAAAACATAGAAACACTTCCATGAAATACTGAATAAAACCAGCATAACCAAGAGAATATTGTGTACTCTAACAGCACTATTGTTTGAAGAGTAAATGTGAAATGACTGAGCTATTCTAAGTTATATAAATATTCAAATCACCTACAAAGGACCTGTGAAGGAAGATGCTAGCCACTTCTAGAGAAAGAACTGATATATGGAACTATGTATTGTATAGTTTTGCATATATATCCGTGGTCAAATGTTGGTCTTCTCCAGTGTGGAGTGGGAAAGGAGGAAGGGAAACAGCTTGGAACTCAAATGTAACCAAAAAATAAATAAAAGAAATATTAAAAAAAATTTAACTGATTTTTTACAGCCTGTGAAATCCCATCTTACAAATGAATAGCATATACCACCAAGACCTTTCCAGTTTTACAATGCAAATCCAATTCAACAAACATACACTGAGGATTTTTTTAAAAAGATAAACAAACAATAAAAAACAGTCCACCTCTAGGAACTTATATTTAGGGTTGGGGAAGGGTCACAAGGACATAGCAAATAAGCAAAGTCAAGATAATTTGAGGATAATAACAGAGAAGGTCATAAAATGCTTTGTTGAGGAGACAGCATTTGAACTGAGTAGTTTAAGGAAGGTAAGAATTTCAAGAGGTATACTTAAACAAGTACATTCTAAGTGTGATGAACTAAATGAATGACTCCACAAAGGAAGGAGATAGGATGTTGGGTTTATGGTACAGTAAGTAGGCCAGTTTAACTGGAAAGTAGAATATATGATGGAAAGGTAGGTTGGAGCCAAATTACAGAAGCCTGAAGAATTTGGCTTTATCCTTGAGACCCTGGGAGCCATCGCAGGTTTGGGAGCAAGGAGCAACATGGTCAGACCTGCTTCTCAGGGAGATTATTTTGACACTTGTGTAAAAGAAAGATTACAGAGAAGAGACACTAAAAGCAGAGAGACCAATTAAGCAATTATTACAATAGTCCAGGCAAGAGGTAAGACCTTAAATAGAGCAGTAACCGTAGTGAGAAAGGAGGCAAACAGGAGAGACATGGTGAATCAACAGGACTCTGCAACTAATAAATGTGCAAGGTAAAGGAGTATAAAAGTTGTGATCTTTGGCTACTAGGAATGACAATTAAGCCTTTCCACAGAAGTATGGAAGTTTAGGGAAAAAAGCAGGCTTAGAGAAGATGGTAGGTTCCATTTTGGACACCTTGAGTTGAAGATCCTAATGTGGAAATGTCTAGCAGGCGGTTGGCAATGGGATAATGGGACTGGACATAAAGATGTGGGAATCATTCAGTTTCACGAAACAATTTAGCAAACATTTATTGTGTACCTACAATGGTCAAACTGTGCTCAGCACTAGCAATGAAATGAAAAAACAAAACACTCCCTTCAAGAAACTTAAATTTTACTTCAGGGAGTCATCTGTATGGAGATGACAAATGAACCCATGGGAAGAAATGAGATCACTAAGAATGAGGGGAAAAAAGAGGGCCCACTACAGAGCCAAAGAAGAAACCCGTACTTCAGGTCAGGGGATGGATGAGGATCCAGCAAAGAAAACTGAAAAGAAGCAGTCTCATAGAAAGGAGTTGAAACAAGAGAGAACAATACCAGAGCTGAAGGGACCATAGAGGACATTTTGTCCAACCTTTACATGAAAAAAAGATAGCCCCTACAACATAGCTGACAGTCATCCAAACTGTCAGGGGACCTCCAGGGATCCCTATCCTTCCTGAGCCAGAAGAGAAGTCAAAAGTTTGGCAAAGTTTTTCCTCACATCAACCCTAAACTGACTTCTTTGCAATATCCATCTATTATTTCTGGTTTAGTTCTCTGAAACCAAGCAGAATGAGTTTAATCACTCTTCTAACTCATAGCTCTTCTAATATTTGAAGGCAACATCTCCCCCAAGCTTCCTCTTCTCCATGTTAAACAACCCCAGTTGCCATGAATCCAAAGCCCTTTACCTTCTTGGCTGCCCTCATCTAGGCACCCTCCAGCTTTATAAGTATCATCTCTGCTTGACCTCTCCCATGTGCTTGTCATATTCTAACTTTCATTACAGTTATTTCTATGTCCTATCCCTATATTCAAGTCAATAATATGTTGCTAAGCATTTAGTAAGTGCCTATTATTGTACAAGCACTGTGCTAGGTACTAGGTCTATAAATAAAAAAATAAAAGTCACTGCCCTCAAGAAGCTTAAGATCTAGCTGAGAGGTATGCATATGTAAGCATATTCAAAATAGATAAAAAGGAATTTAGAGGGGAAAATAGTAGGAGCGAGGGAGAGACAGGAAAGGCTACATGCACTCTATGGCCCTTAAAGTGAGTCTTGAAGGAAATTAGGCATTCAAGAGGTAGATATGCAGAGGCATGAGATATAGCTAATAAAAAGGCACAGAGAGAGAGATGAAGTGCCATCAATGATGATAATTAAGATCAGTTTGACTAGACTGTGTCATGTGTGAAGAGAGAAGGGGAGTGACATGGTCAGCTAAATCACTTTGGTGGTTACCTGGAGGTAGGATCAGAAAGAAGAAAAACTTGAGACATGGAGACAGATGCAAGAACTAGGTCATTTTTTCATTTTTTTATTTCTAGCACCTGGCACTGTGAAATGCAGGCTAAGTAGGTGATTAGCAACTGTTCATTGAATTGAATTAGCAATCAAATAGACAAGAAAGGAGTAGAAATGAGGGAAAGAATTAGTGGAAATTAAAAACAAAATTCAGAACCTAAGTGACAGGCAGGATAGCAGCACCACTAAATAAATAGGGAAGTCGATATGAGAAACATGAAGAGATCCTAAGTTGAGTTTGGAATGCTGAATTGAAGATGAAGACAGGACATATAGAAAGAGATTTCCAGGAGGCAATTAGATTTACAGATCTGAAACTCAGGAGTAAAGCTAGAATTAGACATACAGATTAGTTGACAGTTGAAGTCGTAGCATTAAACAAGATGGCAAAGAGAAAATTTTGAACAGAGAAGAAAAGAGGACAAAGAAAAAAGCCAATATTTAAGAGGAAGAAGAAAGACCAGCAAAAAAAAAAAGATGAAAAAGAAAGAGATAATATAGGAGAATATAGTATTCCAGAAGTCAAGAGAGAGGTTTCCAAAAGGTGAATGTGATCAACACTGTCAAATGCTTCAGAAAGTTCTAGGAAAATAAGAACTGAGAACAGGTCAATAAATTTGGCAATTAAGGGGGAGGTCATGGCCTAAAGAAAAGAGTGTCGATAGAGTAGTAGGGGAAAAAACTAGATTGCAGGGTTGAGGATGAATACTGAGGATAGCAATGGCAAGGCTAAACATTTCAAAAGTTTGTTGAAGGGAACAAAGGTAGGGGGAGAGACATGAAAGGCAGAAGGAGAGAATGATGAGACAGAAGTACTTAGGGGCTAACAGGGTCTAAGAAAGGCATTTTGTTTATTTGTGTTTTGGGGATAAGGGAAACCAGAGCCTATTTGTAATTAAGGGACAAACAGAGATGGAACAGATTAAAGATGCAAGAATTGGGAGAATTGGATGGAACAAGTTCTCTGAGTAGGCAGAAGCCAGAAGATACAAATGGACAGGTTGTTTTTAGAAAGGAGGAAGAAGGGGAGGAAGAATTTTTTCCAAAAAAAACAAGTGAAGATAGAAGGAAATTTTGAGGCATGGTGGAAGGGGGAGATTGAAGGAGCTCCTTTCTGATGGCTTCCATCTTTTTAGTAGGCGAAATCAACTGTAGCACATGTGAAGGTGCAGAGATTGAACTAAGAGTCTTGAAGAAAGTGGAAAAGGTTTGGAACATCCCTTGTGAGGTATACCACAGGAAATCCATTAATGGTAAATAAAAGGACTACTGTTTAACATTAAAAGGGCTGTCCGATAGATAACATGAAATTATAGTCAAGATAATGGTAGAGAAGAGAAAGCAGATAGTTGAGTTTATTCAGGATAGGTGTATTGGAAGAACAATGGAACAAGTGAATCTAGGTTATCCAATGAATCACTGAAAAGGCTGGCCTTTGGGTACAAGCTAATTATGGTTATTGGCACATTTGCTGAATCTCCCCTACTAGATTCTAAGTTCACTAAGTGCAGAGACTTCATCTTCTTAGTCTTTATATCCCTTCTTCCCCTTGTCCACAGCATAGTGCTTTGCATATAGCACGTATTCAATAAATACTTGTTAATGAAATAAAGAATATGACCTATTCATTTTAAATCCTCTCCCATATAAAAACTCTCCTCTTAATTACTGCCAAATGTAGTCGACTTAGGAAACTATATGCCCCAAAGAGATCTTCAGTTGGAATGATTCTGGTACTGTAAACTAATAAACTTCAGGACTAGCTACAAAATAGCTAATACAAGTTGTTGGAACAAATTAAATATGCTCTCAGCAAAAAAAAAAAAAACAACAACCTGATTGTTCTGTAAATAACAGATTACCTGGCTCTATTACCTGACTGAAGTGATATACATGACAAATGTTATAAAGCATTATTGTTGAACATTTAAAAAAAGCTATTTTTCCAATTCTGCATAGAATTAGGGATACATTTCTCAAGTTATCAACTCAATTCTCAAGAATCCTGGATGAAATTAGCTGTATGTGCTCATGCAAAAGATGTGTGGAATTTAATTAATGTTTCACCAGTAAAAAGAATCCAAATATTTTTATAGCACTCCAAACTATCCAGAAAGTGGTATTTCTTAATCCAAAGTATCAATCCAAATATTTAGACTTCTTTTTGGATGAGGAATTCTTATTGTTGAGTAGCCAACATCTGACGGTGTTCTGAACTAGAATACGCAAAAGCAAGAATGTTTTAGACACAATGTTTCCAACATTTTTTTAAATCAAGTCAGTATTAGTGAGTCCATAAGCCTGAGATTCTACTGCCACCTAAGGATAAAAAATATAATTACTACTAAATTAATCTTAGAAGAACACCAGGAAGTCTTAGCAAGATTAAAAAATAAAACACTGGGGCAGCTACGTGGTGTGGCACAGTGGATAGAGTACTGGCCCTGAAGTCAGGAGGCCTGAGTTCAAATCCGCCCTCAGATCAAACACTTGACACTTACTAGCTGTGTGACCCTGGGCAAGTCACTTAACCCCAATTGTCTTAAAAAAATAAAAAATAAAATATTACAGGAAGATGACAAAAAAGGAAAGCAGGGAATAGATGTTACCAACCTCAGTATTTATCCCCGTCTAAACATAATAGCCAAAGTTAATTTTAGTCTAATTAATGTTTGTTATTCTACTTTTCATAGTCAAGTTTAATTTTTTATTTAACATTTGATGATTAATAGAGGGCATAGCTAAAGCCTGTTTAAAAATTCTTGAAATTAGGAGTCAAATTTCACAAACTTGCTTTATTTGAAAAAAAAAAGGAAGGAAAGAAAGAAAAAATGAGAGGCATAACAGTTACACCACCACATTATAAAATGTGTTATACAAAGTAGATGCCTTCTCCACAAGTTAACTGAAGATGAAGTAAAAACAAAGGTAAAAACAGTGCAAAGAAAACTACTAAATTCCAAAACACATACTAGCTTTTTTTCACAAGAGACAAAATATCCTCTCTAGAAACTCCACAAAAGAAATCTGATCTGGAGGCTACATATAATGAACAATAGGTAAATACCACTCTTCGAAAAAGAAAGTTGATACTGAAGGGAAGCAGTGCCCTCATTCTGTAAATTTGATACCAAGTCCCTTCTGGGCCTGTTTTCACCGTCCAAGTTGCTCTCCAAAATTTTCTGGCCTTTACAAAGTAACTAGGCCCTTTCCTTTTCATTAAAGCCTTGAATTTTAAAATCAGTATGCCATATACTGGGTGAAGCTATAGATTTTGGGATTATCAGCTCCCTATCCTGGCATTCAGAGACTTCAACTTGGTTCCAATTTCTCTTCCTGGCCTTATCTCACATTACAGCCTTTCAGAAACCTTACATTTCAGTCAAGCTGATTCAAAGTTTTCTAAATTCATCCTACTTTTTGCTACTTCTGCTCTTTTGTTCATGCTTACTTTCACACCTGAAATACGCTCCTTTCCCACCCCTGCTGAAATCCTTTCTTTATTGCCCAGCATACTCGGGCAGTCTTTCATGAATCAGCATTCCCTAATCATTCAAGCCAAGTAATATTTTCCTCCTCATTCCCATAGCACTTTCTTTAGTACTTTTCTTACAGCACCAGCCACCTATCCTGAAAGATACTTATGCTTCTTACTTCTTCTACTAGAAATCCCTCATAGCACTTTGTTACTTAATAACTTGAAACTGCACTAAGACTTTTGGGACACCCTGTATAACATTCCAATTTATTATAATTGTATTCTAGTTCTGCCACTTACTACTCGTGTGTGACTGTAAGCCAGTCATCTAAACCCTGAGTCCTTTCCTCATCTGTAAAACGTGAGATTAATCTAGATGAACTTCAAGTCTCCTTTCAGCTCTAAATCTAAACCTATAATCCATTGTAGCCTCCCCTACTAGATTATAAACTTCTTGAAGGCAAGAACTATAGCTGTCCTTCGGGGCATTTTCTTTTTTTTAATTAATTTTTTTTCAATTGATAAGCATTTATCTCCTTCATGCCTCCTCTCCATACAGGGGGGAAGAAAAGAAAAACCCTTGTAACAAATATGCATAGCCAAGCAATAAAAATTCTGACATGGGCTGTGTCCAAAAATGCACATCTCATTTTACATGCTGAGTCTATCACCCTCTCTGTCGGGAGGTAGGTAACCTTCTTCACCACTGTGACTCTGGACTCATGGCTGGTCACTGTGTTGATCAGAGATCTTAAGTCTTTCAAAGTCATTCCATTTTACAATGTTGTTACTATGCATCAGTTCATGTCTTCCTGGATTATTCTGAAATGGCTTCTTTCATCATTTTTAGGGCACGACAGTATTCCATTACATTCATATACCATAACTTGTTCATCCATTCCCCAAATGATAAGCACTGTCTTAGTTTTCCAGTTCCTTGCCACCATGAAAATAGATTCAGTAACTCTTAATTTATTCACCTCTAAAACCCCAGCACCTGACATGAGTAAATGACAAAAAAAAATGTTTCCTGAACTGAATTAAATAACTCACATTTACAAAGCTCTTTAAAGTTTGTGAAGCACTTTACATATGTGTGGGGCGGGGGAAAGGGAGAAAAGATAGGAGGAATGCAGGGAATTTGATCAAGACATTCCTGTTCAATTGATTTTTGCCTCAGTCCAGTGAAGCAAATTATAGATTATAAAGGGCAAGGCAACAAAAACAATAAGAGATTAAAATCTTAAAAGTATCCACATTCTAGGACCCTTTTATAAGGGGAGAAGAAATTTTTTCAGTCAGGCATGATATAATTGGAGAACAGCTAGTCGTTGGCTTGCTGAAGGATGGGCCACATCCCTGGTAGTCCTTTAAAAAGACCCACTCTCAAGGGTAGAGCACCGGCCCTGGAGTCAGGATGACCTGAGTTCAAATCCAGCCTCAGACACCTAACACGCACTAGCTGTGTGACCCTGGGCAAGTCATTTAACCCCATTGCCGGGCAAAAAAAACACTCTCCAGATCTTAGGAGTGTGACCCCTGTGATACTGAAGAAAGTCAGCTCTGGCTGTTGAGAGTTGGACTGTAGAGAATAACAAGCCCAAGGAGCCCAGCTACGTGACCTACCCAGCAATCTACTGTGGCCAGAAGGAGTTACATGAGGATACTATGAAAAAGGAGAGGTTCTCAGGGCCCTACACAGCCCTACAATGCTAGGGCATGTGAGCGGCCTGGACCATATGTATTCCTTATGTATCTGCCTCTCTACTAGAATATTCTGTGTATATGTCCATTCTTTCCACTGACTGCACGTATAATCGTGGGAGAGTGCAACACACTTTTATGGGTGGAATGTTTTGTTACTCATGCAATACCATCTCAGTAAATGTGTTTGCTTTGACTTAAGTGTGTCCTCTGGCTAACCATTAAAGGAAAATGCATTCAATGAACAATAGTTTTAGGAGTGGACCACAATGTACATTAAACCTGGGGGTGGACACAAACCAAGGGCCCCAAGCTTCAAGTTGGGGGAAATACCCCAGAAATGGCTGATGTATGTGTATATACATTATCTCATTTGATCTTCAAAATAACCCTGTGAAGTAGGTGCTATTAACTCCCTTTTATAGACAGAGAAACTTAGATCCTAAGCCTTACAGGTGTTGGAGGCAGGCAAGATTTGAAGCCAGGTCTGAATTCAGAAAGAATGGGTTATCACTGGATAAGAATTTGTTCATACAGAAAATAAATAAACTCAATCACTAAACTCTTCTAAGTTTACCTACAAGAAAAACTCTAACTGGAAAGTTGCCAAGCAGTTCTAGTTTTCCTAAAACTATAGAATGGCATAAGAAAACAAAATGTCCAACAAAATGACTTCTAACTATGCTTCCAGATTCCTGCAGTCCCCAAATCTCCTTTTTCAAAAACCAGGTTTGAGTAGTTATAGAGATAATCTCCTCAAGACTTGTATGGACTGATGCTGAGTGAAGTGAGCAGAACCAGGAGAACATTGTACACAGTAACAGCCACATTGTACAATGACTGACTTTGATAGACTTAGCTCTTCTCAGCAATGCAAGGATCTAAGACATCTCCAAAAGTCTCATGAAGGAAAACGTTATCCATATCCAGAGGAAGAACAATGGAGTCGGAATACAGGTCAAAGCATACTATTTGCTCTTTTTTTCCTTTTGTTTTGTTTTCTCTTTCTTGTGGTTCCTCCTATTAGTTCTAATTCTTCTTTAAAACATGACTAATGTGAAAATACATTTAATAGGAATATATATGCAGAGCCTATATCAGATTGTATACCATCTTGGGGAGGAATGGGGAGAAAAATTAAAACTCAAAAGCTTATGGAAGTGAATGTTGAAAACTAAAAATTAATCAATTTTTTTTTAAAAAAGAGAAGAGGAAAAAAGAAATTCAACAAAAACAAAACAAAACAAAAAGAAATAATCTCCTCTCCATCCCTCAGAGACACATGATTATAGTTAGCCGAATGGTAACTATCAAGTAAACAAAATCCCACAGCTCTGAGATGGTGTGGCCAAAGTTGTGAGATCCACAAATTTTTTAAAAATTATTTCAGGTCTTTCTTTTTATATTACTCCTAATTCTCAGACAAAATACAAGGTCACAGGACTTAAAAAGAAGGGGCTATCAACAGTCACTGAATGCCTGTTTGCCTGGCATTATTCTAGGCAGTGGGTGTAAAAATAGAAAATAAGATTGTCACTTCAAGGAGTTTAAATTCTACTGGGGATAAGGGTAAGAAATAATAGATTCTCAAGTAAGTAAATACAGGAGATATATAAAATCAATTCAAATGGGGGGGGCAGAAAGGGGGAGAAGATTCTAACAACTTAAGAAAATCAGGGAGCCTTGGAATGAGTTAGTAAGTCTAAGCCGAGGAGGGACAGACTAGAGGTAGGAGATGAATTCTATGCACAATGAACAGCAAGCAGACCAGTAGGACAGGCATTATTTAAAATGTAATATGATATACATATACATACACACATATGTAGCTTTTACATGCCTTCTTATATGGGAGAAGGCAGGAAGGAGCAGGAAGGAAGGGAGGAAGGAAGGAAGGAAATATTTATTAGGCACCTACTATGTGCCACATGCTATGCTTTCCAAATATTATCCTCATTTAATCCTCATAACAATCCTGTAAGGTAAATGTTATTATGGTCTTCATTTAATAGTTGAATCAACTGAGGCAGACAGAGATTAAGTGTCACACTGCTAGTAAGTATCTGAGGCTAGATTTGAACTCTGGTCTTCCTGACTTCAGATCCAGCACTATATTCACTGCTATTTACTTGCCTCTAGGGATAGGAAAGAGACCTATGATTTCACTAATACAGAAAATTCCCAAGTGAGGAAAGGTTAGCATTCTATCAAAACACTCTCTATAATCTACAATCTTAGAGAACTGCCTAGAGCCCTGAGAGGTTAAATCACACGCCCAGGGTCACATAACTAGTAAGTATTAGAGGTATTCCTAGCCAACAGAGCCTTGTATCCACTATGGTGTGTTGCCTCTGGAATAAAGTCATGAGGCTTATAAAAATTAATACTATTCAGGGAACTCTGGAATGTTTTTTTTTAATTTCTGGAGTGATTCTAAGCTGGGTCAGTTTATTCTGGCTACGTGCACCTGGAACTTAGGTGCAGGTCGTCTGAGCTCTAAGGCCTTCTCTCCAGCCACTACACACACACTGTCTCTCACACCAAATGACATCATGCTTGTAAAGCGCCCAGCACAGTGCCTGGCACGCAGCAGGTGCCATATACATGCTAGCTACTGTTGCTGTGGTTGTTGTTGGTCAAATGAAAACACAGACTCTCTTTGAATCCATTTTCTGGAGAACTCACATGAGAATTATGACACTCATTTCACAACATTCAATCAGCACCATTACGATTTTGAACTAAAAAGTACATAGTAAATGTTTTGGTCCTCTGAACAAGCAATCTTTTATTTAAGATAAAGTTCTAACAATCACTAAAAATACTTGAGAAATCACATAGTACTTGTAATCAAATGATCTACAAGGCACTTTTCTTATTAAGTGAAAATGTTATTTGTCCCTATTAACAGGAAGAGATGGATTAGTGAACTTTCTAAGAGAGAAGAACGAAGCATTCCCAGTTCTTGATTTTTTTTTAGCCAAACTCTTTGAAACACAATTCACATTTTATATTTTTTCCAAATATTAAACTTCGGTAGTTTAATCAATTAATAGTAGAACCATAGCATTTTCATCAATATTTGAGCCAAGGAATTTCTTTTCAAAGAATATTTGAAAATATTTTGTTCACATTGTTTAGGATAAACATGGCCACAGCTCTTCATGAAAGAAAATTTTCATATACAAGTAGTGCATTCCTGTCCTAGTGATATAAGCTAACAAAAAACGAGTTTTAACAGTGTTTAAAATTCAGTTTACAAGGGAAAAAATATTAATGGCCAAGCTGGCTTTTGATTAAGAAAAATTAAGTTGATCCATAAATGAGTTTATTTCCAAAATAAATGTTTTCCTTACTCACAGTGTTGCTTTATAAATGTTAAAGCACTAAATAAATGTGAACAATTACTATTATTATTGCCCAAAGTCACAGAGTGGAGGAATACAGATTCAAATCCATGCTTTTAATAAAAAAAAAAAAATTTCACTTCTGAAGTGCCAAAGTCTCACCACCAGGTGGCACTAAATATTCGTGAAATTTGAGAAAAATTAGTGTGGCCTTATAATACAATATTGTATTTTCACCAATGTGTCTTCCCTAATCTCAAAATATTTTAATTTGGAGCATATGTTTAAGATTGAAAGAATTATTTTGGGGCAAATAAAAAGAAGTGTTAAAAGTCAAATGGATTTATGTCATCTTCAATATTCCCTCTATTAATACCAATCAAAACCCATCCTCATAGGCCCACACGTTCAGTAGGACTCTTGTCCATGTTTTTATGTAAGCTTGATACAGAGGGTTAATTCAATATGCTGAGGGACTGCCTTGCATTCATCAACATCAGGGGAATGCCAGTGTAACATGTGGACTGTCCAGCAGTTATCCTTCACTCTTGCCCCATATCCAGCCCATATTTATTTTCAATTATATATTTCCTTGATGACATCCTTTATATAGCTCCTCCTTCATAATTCTTTGTTTGTAAGATGTCACAGTCCACGTCCACCATGTAACTCTCAATGGTCCTTTGGATGATCCTCAATTTCACTTCTTGGGACACTGGAACACTATAGGACTTGAAACCACAAAACACCACCTTTTATTTCAGGAAGAACTTGGGTCATTAAAATAATTTTACAATTTTTCAAAGGCAATCCAACTCATTTTCCCTCTCCTCCTCCTCCTGCCCTATTCTAGGCCCAACTCATTGTCCATTTGCAGTTCTTGTCCAAGAGACATGTGACAAGTTCTAAAGAATGTCATTTGAGGGGCAGCTAGGTGGCACAGTGGATAGAGCACCGGCCCTGAAGTCAGGGGGCCCTGAGTTCAAATCCAGCCTCAGACCAAACACTTGACACTTACTAGCTGTGTGTCCCTGAGCAAGTCACTTAACCACAACTGCCTAAAAAAAAAAAAAATAAAAACTGTTATTTGAATTCATATAGTATGGACAATAAGTATTCTTTATCCACTGGATTTTTTCCTATATGGATAGTTAGGTCAAACTCAATTAGGAGGCTCTGGGGGTTGATGCAATCAGGACACTGTCATTCCCAAATAGGAGTATTATAAAATAGGAATTTCTCTTTGGATTCTTCACTACAGAGTGTCCATGACAGTGATGAAGACCTTTGGTCATCAGAGGGCAGAACAAAATTACTTCTGTTGTTATTTCTTTCAGGGAACCTTGTATCATTTTGACATAAGTTTGACCTAATTGAACAGTCTCTAAAAAAAAAAACTCTTTTCTCAATGAACTAAATTCTTTTTCTAGTTACCAAAAAATAGGCACAGTGAGATTTTTTATCTTGTATGCTCTACATATTCTAGGTAATTGTATGATATGGAATATCACTTGTAAGAGCCCTCATACCCCTTTCTAATAAAATCATCAAAAATGCCACTGATATATTTGTAGATTATTCTCTTAAATTTTTTATGAAGATGGAAATATACAGCAACATATGGTTCGGTCCTTTTACTCCTCCCTAATTGATTCCCTCTCCCCCTCCCCAAACCTGGTCTCTCCTCAATCATCAACAAGCATTTGTTTATTTATTAAGTGCTTACTATGTCTGAGGCACTGTGCTAAGCACTGAGGATACAGGACAAAAATGAAATGCCCCCAAGGAGATTATGTTCCTCAAATATCTCATTCCTCTCTTTTCATTCCTCTTGATTTCTCTCTAGCATTTGACGCTGCTGACTACCCCACTACTCCTGGATATTCTTTCTTTTCTGGATTTTTGTGACACTAGTCACTCCTGGTTCTCCTACCTGTTTGTCCACTCTCAGTCTCCTTTGCTAGCTCATCCATATCATGCTCTCTTACTTGAATGTGCCGCCAAGGCTCTTTCCTGGACACTCTTCTCTTCTCTCTCTATACTCTCACTTAGTGGCTTCATCAGCTTCCATTAGTTTAATTATCACATCTATGCAGAGGACTCATAAATCTTTCTACCTAGCCCATCTTCCTGCTAAGTTCTAGTCCCATATCACCATATGCCTATTGGACACTTCAACTTGGATGTCCCAGAGTCATCTCAAACTCTGCATATCCAAATCAGAACATATTATCTTTCCTCTCAAACCCACACATTTTCCAAACTTTCCTATTTCTGTTGAAGGCACTACTATTCTTCCAAATCTCTCACTTCCCTTAATAACAAATTTTGCCATTTCTACCTCCAACAGCAGCATCTCTTATGTTCATTCCCCTTCACATGCCTTACAAGCATAGTCATCATCTTAGTTCAGACCCTCATCACCTCTTATCTAGATTTTTGCAACAGTCTCATAATTCTTCTCCCTGCCTCAAATCTCTCTTCATTCCAATCCATCCTCCACAGAGCTGCCAAAATTATCTTCCTTTAAATCATTCCCCTGCCCAGTCAATTCCACTAGCCCGCTGTTGCCTCAAAGATAAAATGCAAACTTTGTTGGGCATTTAAAGCCCTTCACGACTTGGCTCCAACATATGTTTCCAGTCACATTGTACATTATTCCCTTCTTCATATTCTATGATTCAGCCAAGCTGACCTCTCTGTTTCTAATATCCCTCATGCCATATCCCATCTATGTACCTTTGCACTGGCTATCCTGAATGCTTGAAAAGTACTCCTTTATAACATCTACTTCAAAGAATCCATCACTTCTTTCAAGTCTTAACTCAGTATCACCTTTTATATAAAGTCTTTCCTGATCTCAACTACTATAGCCTTCTCTCTCTAACTACCTTGTATTTATTTTGTATTCATTCTGTATATTTTTACATAGGTATATACTGATTCCCCTGATAGAATATAAGTGCTTTAAGAGAAAGAACTATTTCATTTTTTAACTTCTCATTTTATTCTTTGTATCTCCAGCACCTAGCATAATGTCCTGTTAATTAGTTAATTAATTGTTATTAATATTCCCCCAGTTGCCTTTTTCTGGTAATGATTAAGTCTGATATTTCCTTTTTGCCGTTACTGTCTTCCCCTACCTTAGAAACCTTGAAAATAACAAGCTTAAAACCGTGTTGCCTTTAGTATAGACCTCCACTCGATTTAGACCAACTGCTTTTCCTATATTTAGTTCCATCTTTAATTCATTTCTACTTCCTCTACAAATACAAACAGGACTTTTATGTTAGAATCCAAATGCAGCGACTTCACTGTCCTTGACAATGAAGAGTTTGTTACAAAATCTTTGGGGTTATGTTCCACCTTTCATTTGTTTGTTATCTTCCTTCCAGTTTCATGCTGAAATTTCCCTTCAGATGATTTTGCTTAGTTTGGTCCTTAAAATGCTTTTTCATTCTAGCACTTCTTGCTAGTGTATGAAGTGATGTTGTTCATCATTCCCCATAAGATTTTACAAAGGAATTGTATTCAGAAACAGTGTTGCCATTGACTACCACACCTCTTCACTTGGAAAGTCAAATGTTCATTAAAGAAGATGTTTTTAGGCTCCTTTGATCTCCTCACTTTAGCAACTGATTTACATCAGTTAAACTTTCCAGTTCAATTCCAGCCTCAGACACTTAGTTCAGAGACCCTGAGCAAATCACCTGTTTGCCTCAGTTTCTTCAACTGTAAAATGGGAATAATAATAATAGCACCTATGTCACAGGGTTGTTGTGAGGATCAAGTGAGATCAAATGAGGTATTTGTAAGAAGGGCTTAGCACAGCGCCTGGCACATAGTAGACACCATATAAATGCTTAGTTCCTTTCTCTTCTTCCTCCCCTCTATCCATTTCCCATTTTTATGGCATCAATATTCACATACTCAATATAGAAATAGAGAGATCTCATTCATGTGAATGCTCCTTCAATGACACAGATCACAAACCCATCCGAGCCTGCCCATACTACGCTTGTACATATCCTTCCATAAACTTGCCACAGGGAATCCACTCTATGGGCTAAGCGCCTTCCTTGCTTCCTCATAATGCTATAAGAATATTAGCAACGAACTTCCCTCATTCTCACTCGGCTTTTTTTATTCATTACTCTGATAACATATCACCTCTATATAGTTACTTGTTATATGTTTTATTATCTTTTTACTTTCTGGTAATAACAACATCTTTAAATAGGTCGGTTTGGAGTTGTTTTAATTGTCTACCATATCTGTTTCTCATTTTTTCTCTTCCTTCTAGCTTTGCATTAATTTTGATCTTTGCTCTAATAACTTGGTCTAACTGTATATGGATAACTAATTCAGCAATTATTTCCATATCAATAAGGTATAATTTCCTGTCCATTAAAATGTTACAAATTTCTTTTTTTTTTGTAATTATTCAGTGCTTGCCATGTCCAGTATCTGACTTTTTTCTCAAAAAAAGGATTTATGATGTGCAGGCATGATATTCCTGTCTTTGGCCTTTCTTATTCCTTACTCCTGAACCATATTTTTCAACAATTTTTTGTCCTTTCTTACCTATTTCCCCCTTTGCATTGAAATCACCAAACTGATTTAATTTGGAGGATCATATTAAGATCTTCACATAATTTATCTACCTCTTTTTTCTCCACAGATATTAGCATATAAACCATATTCCAAAGCTATCATCCTACATTAATCCTCTTTCACTGCCAAAGTCTGAAAAAAAACTGTTGATAATCATTGACTCCACTTTCTCACATCTCATTTCTCAATCCCTTACAATCCAACTTCCAAGCCCACTTGACTGAAACTTCCTTGTCCAAAGTTACCAACAATCTCTTAATTGCAATGGAGTTTTCTCAGTCTTCATCTTTCTTGATCATTCTGCAGTATTTGATACTACAGACCACCTTTCTGAGATACTGTCTCCTCCATGGTTTTTCATGACACTTCTCTGTCTCCCTTCTTATCCTACCTTATGACCCATTCAATCTTATCTCCACTGCTGGATCATCATTCATGTTTATCCCCCTAAGTGTAGGCATACTCAAGAAGTATATACTGGGCACTCTACTCTCAACACTGTCTCTACCTAATCTCATCAATTCCCATGGATCAGTTATCTCTATGCATATAGAGATGATACATACAGACAGACACAAACACACACAAATGTATATTCCCCATCTCTCTTTCTCTCTCTCTGGCCCTTCATCACCAGCTCCCTGACAGATTTCTCCACCTAAACATCTCATAAGGATCTGAAACTTGAGATGTCAAAAACAGAATTATTTATTACATGAAACCTGTCTCTTAACATCTCTATTTCTACCAAGTGCACCACCATTCTTCAGCTACCCAGATTCCCAACCCCAAATCATCTTCACTTTCCCATTCCATATTCAGTTAGTCACCAAGCCTTGCTACTTCTACCTCCACCACACCTCTTACACTCAAACCATTCTCTACACTTATACAACCACCACCTCATCACCCTCATCACTACTGCCTGTACTACTGCAAAAGCCTCCTAATTGGTCTCCATGCCTCCAGTCTTTCTTCTTTCTAATCTATTCTCCACATAGCAACCAAAATGAAATTCCTAAAGCACATCCTTCCATATCACTATTCTATTTGAGAAGCATCAGTGGTTCCTTACTGCCTCTATGATAAAATTGAAAACTATTCTGCTTGGCATTTAAAGTCCTTCATAATCTGCATTCAGCTAGGTTTCTACATTGATTTCATACTGCTCTCCTTCTCATACTCTGTGATATACACAAACCGACCTATTTGCTATTTAATGAACAAGAAATTCTATCTCCTAAATCTTTGCCTTTGCCCAATCTGTAACCCATTCCTGGAATGCTCGCCCTTCTCACCAACTACCTCTTGAAATTCCAGCTTCCTTCAATGCTCACCTTCAGCACTAACACCTGCACAAGACTTTTCCTAATGTCCATAATCTATTACTTAGAATTTAGTTTGTATCCATCTTATATTTATTTATCTGGAAAACATATCGTCCCCATACACGCACACCCAGAAGAACAGAAGCTCCTTAAGGGCAGTTACTAATTGATTTTTATTTTTGTATCCCCAGAAATGAGGGAAGTGATATCTGGCATATAATAGGTCCTTAATATATGCATTATGACTTGAATTCTTCTCATGTAGTCTTTCTGTAAAAACTTATCATAAGCAGATGAAATGACCAAATATTCCATGAAATGATGTTTCTTCCCGCCTAAGAAAAACAAACTCCATCAATTCCTTCCACACTTGTATATCTATGCAATTCTCATCCATGAGACAGAATGCTGGATTTGGAGTTAGGAATACCCAGGCTCAAATCCTGTCTCAGACACTTTCTATCTATATGACTGAGCAATCATTTAAACCCTAAACTTGAGTTTCCCCATCCATAAAATTAAGGAGTTGAAATGGATCTAAGACCCCTTCTACTTCTAAAGCTATGATTCTATGGTCTTCCCATAAGTTCACCTTAGGGGATCCATCCAACACGCTAGGGTCCCTCCTTACATTTTCTTCATGTTGGGGAGATAACAGAGGAGCACATCAGCTGTCCACTGGTTATCCCTCATGTTTACCATGTGACCATCGTATTTTTTCTGTTCATACCTTTTTGAGGACATCTTTTACTCTATTTTCCTGTCTAATTTCTCACTAATGATGTTATAGCCTATGATTTCTGCCGTGTGCCTCTGCACATCCTTTGATTGGTCTTGAACTTACATTCTTAGGATACCACAGCTTTCTATGACTTGTAGTCACATATCACCAGAAGAATACTGATTTTAATAGTTGGAACTAATATCACATAGTAACATGTTTTACTCATTTTATTGATATTCTCAGAAACATGTCAATTAGCAGCATGTTATAATGGAGAGAGTACCAGACTTGGAATGAGAAAGATCTGAGATTAATTCCCTACGTCAGATACTTACGCGTGTGAACCCATGCCAGTCACTGAAACTTACGTTACAGCTCTGTTTCTTCATCTGCAAAATGAGGAGGCTAGTCTTGATGGCCTTTAAGATCCTTTCCAGATTTAAAAATCTCCACTACTGTGATAATGTGGCATTTCCTCTGAAAGGTAACTTCCAGTAGTTGTTTTGGTAGTTCTCAGGAGCACCCTAGCATCAACCCACAGTCTCAGCAATGACATAAATCCAAACAGCAGCTCAAACATCTCACCAGAATCCATACCCAAGAGAAAAAGACATTTCATTCGTGCCTGAGGGACAGCCAACTCTGTAGGTATATCAGAGGGTGCTACCAATGACCCAAAGACTGAACAAAAAAAGCAGTCACACATTATCCTGAGCCCCTCATTCCATATATGAGCTCATGCTTTTCAGCAGTTAAACTCTTCCAGGACCAACTTTTCCCCTGTGCTTGCCTTAATATTCTCCAGGTCAGGGGCAGCTAGGTGGCACAGTGGATAGAGTACCGGCCCTGGATTCAGGAGGACCTGAGTTCAAATCTGGCCTCAGATATATAACACTTACTAGCTGTGTGACCCTGGGCAAGTCACTTGACCCCATTACCTAGCCAAAAAAAACCAATATTCTCCAGGTCAAACTGTTGTGCTTCTGTTATACTAAAGGCAGTAACATGAAGAAAACAAAGACAGAATAGGGGAAATACTATGAAAGCTTGTGATTAATGGTCTGATCTGTATTTTTGCCTGGGCTCTATTTCCTAACCTTTGTGACCTTGGTTAGTCCCTTAACTCTCCGAAGGTCAGTTTCCTTTCTATAAAATATAATACATTCAGGTTTGGTTTTTTTTCAGTGCTTTATAAACTGTAAGGGACTAGATAAATGTGAACCATTATTAGGTTCATGAAGACCTTTGAAAGGTCTTCAAGGAAAGGCTGGATGACCACTTGTCTGGTATGTTACAAAGGGGAAGTCTTGTTCAAGGCCTCTGGATACCTTACAATGTGGAGATTCTGACACTCTATCAATTTGGAGGTGGAAGGAGGCAGTGTGGCACAGTGGAAAGAACACTGGCTCTGGACACAGAGAACCTGGCTTCAAATCATACCCCTATGTGACTGGGCAAGTAACTTAACTTAAGTTCCCTGTTCCTCAGCTACCTCATCTGTAAAATACATCTTCTGTCCATTTTTGGTTAAACTGCTCAAAAAGGCCATTTACAATAGGTGCCTCTAATTTCTCTGCTCTCATTCTCTTCTTAACCCCTTACAATCTGGCCTTATCACTCCACCGAAACTGCTCTCTCCAAGTTATTAATGGTCTGTTAGTTGCCAAATCCAATGGTCTTTTCTCAATCCTCATTCTCTTTGACTTTTCTGTAGCCTTTGACACTGTTGATCATTCTCTCTTCCTAGATAATCTTCTCTCCTGGTTTTCCTCCTAGCTATCTGACCACTCCTTCTCTGTCTCCTTTGCTGGATCTTCTTCCAGATCACACCCTCTAACCACAGGTGTCCCTCAATGTTCTGTTGGGTCCTCTTGTCTTCTCCCTCTATACTACTTCACTTGGTGATCTATCTCATCAGCTCCCACAGATTTAATTACCATCTCTATGCTGATGATTCTCAAATCTACCTCTTCTACCCCCATCTCTCTGGAGACTTCCAATGTCATACCTCCAACTGCCTTTCAGATATCTTAAACTGAATATCCAATAGACATCTTAACCTCAATATGTACAAAATAGAACTCATTATCTTTTCCCCTAAAATCTACCTCCTTCTACCTTCCCTATTACCATAAAGGGCAACACCATCCTCCCACTCCCCTCAGGATTACGATTTAGGGGTTATCCTGGACTCATCACTATCTCTCACCTTCTATATCCAAGCCGATGCCAAGGCCTATCAATTTCACCTCTGCAACATCTCTCAAACCCTCTCCTTCTATCCTCTGATACTACCACTCCCACACTGCCTACAGGCCGTCATCACCTTACACCTTGATTACTGCAATACCCTGCTGGTGGGTCTCCCTGCCTCGAGGCTTTCCCCACTTCAATCTCTACACAACCTCTTAGATCCAGTGACACTGGCCATGAACAAGTCAGACCATCTTTAGGCTCTGGGTATCCTTCCTCTATGCCTGGAATGCTCTCCAGCCTCTGCTCTGACCACTGACCTCCCTGGCTTCCTTTAAATCCCAACTAAAATTCCACCTCCTTCAAGAAGCCTTCTCTAATCTCTCTTAATTCCAATGCCTTCTTTCTCTCAATCATTTCCTGTTTATCCTGTATTGTATCTTGTAATCTATCCTATATTGTAGCTTGCTTTGAATATATTTGTTTGAATGTTGTCCCCTCCATTAGACTGTGTGTTCCCTGAGGGCAGGGATTGTCTTTTGCTTCTTTTTGAATCTCCACCACTTAGCACAGTACCTAGCATATAGTTGGTGTTGGTGCTTAATAATATTTACTGATTAAAAGGAGAGGGTTAGATTAGGTGACCCCTGGGATTCCCTTCTGCTCTAAAGCCATGATCCTATGATAGCCAATATCCCACATTTTACAGATAAAGAAACTATGGCCCAGAAGAATGAAGGTGTTTATCCAAAATCACCAAGGTAGTAAGTAAATAGCACAGCTGCAATTTTTACTCACTCATGTTCACTGACTTCAAAACAAGAGCTCTTTCAATTGCACCACACTACAACATAAAATTTGAAACATTATTAATTTGTTCCTTTCCTCCTGCCAGATTTTTGGGAAAGGCAAGTTAGTGAGATTTCTTTAAGCTGGTATTAAATTTAAATTTCCATTACTCGTATTTATTTTCTACTAGCCATCCCAATAAATAATTTCTTGTTGTTCAATCGTTTCTGACTCTTTGTGACCCCACTTGAGTTTTCTTGACAAAAAACAGTGAGGTGGATTGCCATTTCCTTCTTCAGTTCATTTTACAGATGGAAAACTGAGGCAAACAGGGTTAAGTGACCTGCCCAAGGTCACACAAATAGTAAGTATCTGAGGCCAGAAGATGAGTCTTCCTGACTCCAGATCCAGGACTCCATGTACTGCACACCTCTCTTCCCTAATAAAGAATTTATGGACTAACAAATTAACATTTTGGAGGATATTTGTTATATAATAATGTTCTTTCATTCATTCAACAGTGCCTATTTTATGTAAAACACTGGGCTAAGCACAGTGAATGACCCTGTGGAGGACATAAAGACATAGACCCTGTTGTACCGAGAAATCAGCGAGCGAGACCCAGACATAATTTAAAATGTGGATTTATTAGCGCGCGGCTGCAAGGGGTATGCACATCCAAATCAAGCAGCCCTGATCAGGAGTCGAGCTAGGGTTTATATGGAAAAGAGCATGGGAAAGAAATGCCAAGAACACAGATGAGGTAATCCAAAGGTGCAGGTGTCTTTGGGGCTATGGATGGGAAAGTACAGGGAGTATACCGGACAGGGAGGGGGATGGATCTTTGGAGTCTGGTAGGAGGAAGAATCCTTGGGCTCTTCCTCTGTCTTGATGAAAGAATGCTCTGCAACAAGGGAAAGCTTTCTCACAACACAGGAACTTACTAAGGAATTGGGAGGCTTCCAGAGACATGATCTGAGGGCTGGGGCCTGAGCAGCCCAGCTCTGTGTAGCTGTACCAGGGAGAGAGATAAGGGTCATGCTGAGGCCCATGCATGAATAATTGCTAGGCACAGTGTCCTTGGGCTGAGGAGTGGTTGTCAGAGACTGTTTCTGAGACTAGGGAGAAATTGGGGCACAAGTACAAGCACAAGCACCCAAGCACCCCATCATTACAGGTCAGAGATCACACAAACTAGACCAGGTGTCCTGGTCTCTGGTATAAACATAATTATCTAAAGCAATTATATTGCAAGCTTTCTTATTCATTTGCATTGGAGGTACGGGCTATGCTGAGCTATGCAAGAGTACATTTCACTATTGTTTAGATTTAGGAGGAAAGAGTCTGGGGCAAGATTAAGCGCCAACTTTTGCTTTCCGTGGCTTAAAGGGCCCTACTATCTAAATGGCAAAATAATGTTCTGCATTACAACCCTACAGTCAATGAGCTGGAAGTCTAATAGGGGGAAACAAGATAAACACAAGAGACTACGATAAAAGACAGACTGTAAGTGCCATGTTATAAGGGTTCAGAAAAATAAGACATTACTTCTGTTGAAGAGGAACAAAGAAGGTTTCATGGAAGTGGTGGCACTTGAATTGCACCTTAAAGGTAGCATGGATCTTTCTCTCTAGGCACAGTTGGAAAAGACAGTATTATAGGCAGATGGAACACAAGTGGACACAAGAAAACAGGAGGCATGTTTCTGGAATGATGAGTAATCCAATTAGTCTAGAATACAAGGTCTGTGGCTATGTCAAGAGGAATAATATGAAAGAAGTATGCAAAAATAAATTGGAACCACAAGGAATGATCTTGAATGCCAGGTTAGAGTTTAGGCTTAACTTGACAGGAAATGGGAAATCACTGAAAGGGGTATCAAAAGCAAGCCCTTGCCTTGGATTCATTTCCTGGGGGCACCAGCTGGCCACTCTACTTGGAACCAGTCTGAAGGGCCTTTGTCTTTGAACCCAGCAACTTCTCCTTTCCTTATTATAATTCTAACCATTTCCTTATCACCAAATCCCTACTTGAAGAACTTTGACCCGTAATATTCTTCAATCTCTCAGCTAGCCTATATCCCCATGTTTGGCAATCTATAGTCCTCAAGTCCTTATATCACCCACTTCTTCTGCTACTGCCACCCTATCTTGGTGCCCAGTTAACAGAATCTATTCCCCTCCTTCCCATTGTCGCATAAAGAAGACCCTAAGAATGCATTTTCTGGGGCTTTTTCATGAGAGAGAAGAGAATGTACGCATTCAGACATAATAAAACAAGGTAAGGTAATAAGAAGGCTGGATGGCATAGTGGAAAGCGCATTTGATCTGGATTTGGAAGACCTGGCTCCAGTCCTGGCTCTGATGCTTACTAGGTGTGTGGCGTTTAACCTTCTAACTTACTCATCTGTAAAATGAAGACAATACCTGTACTTCAAAGGTACTAGGAGGAAAAGTGCATTGTTTTATTGGAGATACATAGGAAATAAATGACAGAGGGAAGTCACTGGAATATACAAGTGAGATGTTACTATCATCCACTAAGATCTAGAGTTTCATTGTGGAATAAAGGTGACCCTGGCTCCTAAAAGTAGAGCCAGAAAAGCATACGCTCAGGTGAGCAGCTCCTACTAAGCTAGAAAGGCTTGAAGCATGGCTCCTGTGCTAGAATGGTTTGCTGCCAACCTAGATAAATGCTTATCACCAAGTTGATCAGTCACTGGGAAAACAATTTCAGTCACAGCAATTTTTGTAGACCATCTGCTAATTTGAAAAAGGATTACAAAATCACAGTCCCTCTTTAATATTAAAATTTTACTATTAATTACATTAGTAATAACTGATATTTACCAAGTACTTTAAAGATTATAAAGTGTTTTATACAGAGATATCACCTGAGCCTGACAACCACCCTGGGTAAAGATGAAGAAACTGATGTTAGAGAAATTAAATGACTGTCCATGATCATAAAACTAGTAAACGTCAGAAGCAGGTCTTCCTGACTCAAAGTTAAGGACTCTACCCACTGTTTTCACTGCTGAGATCCAAACTGGACAGTATTTCACTTTTAAGTTATAGTTCCCCAGACGCAGCTTGGCCCTTCAAGATTCCATCAATGTTCCATTTAAATCCTGTCACCCTTTCCCCCCAACTTCGGGGTAAATATCATTATAACATATTTGCACTCACTCTTGATTTTATTTTCCTGATTTCAGCCTTATTCCACAATAACCACAGGATTACTGTGAGCAAAGTGCCTTGTAAACCTTAAAATACTATATAAACGTAAATTATTATCAGTTGTTAAGTTATATCATTTTTATTTCTGAACATCTCTTATATTTGGTCTCCTCCACATTCTCACCATCACTCTACTAGAAAATGAAGAAGTCTTATTACGTTGTTTCTACTCAGAAATCAGGAAATCTTACTATCTTCTAGCTCAGCTTACATTTTTCTCTATATAAAATCGTGAACTAGAAAGTACAATATGGACTACGTCTCCTCCTCCTCTGCCCTAATGAAATTAAAGTTTATTCTACCTCAAAAATATAACATATACATAATATAGTACTCTGAAAGTTCATCACAGGAGGTGACAGCTAGAGCTGCACTTGAAGAAGGTTAATATGGGCACAGTGGGTAGGACAATAATAGATGACATTTATATAAAGCATCTTTAGGATGCATATGTGATTATGCAGCTAAGAAATAGCACAATCCAAATTTGAATCTGGGGCTTTCTGACTTCAAGTTAAACACTTTACCCACTAAACTTTGCTCCCTGTGGATTGACTGGACGTATAAGAGCATGAGATCAGTTAGGTTCCCAAAACAGTAATCCAGGTGAGAAGTAAATAGGAGAGTGGTGTTAGTGAGAATGTAGAAAAACGGGACCAATGTAAAAGCTTTCAAAGACAGAAAAGATACAACTTAACACTGATGATAATTTATATTTATATAATGTTTTAAGCTTCACAAAGCACTTTTCTAATAGCAACCCTAGTTACCATGGGACGAGGTTGAGAAAGGTGATATAATTATTATCCCCATTTTACCAAAGAGGAAATTGAATCCCAGAGAGGTTAAGTGATATGTATAAGGTCAAACAGCTAGCAGGTGGCAGAGACAGGGCAGCTAGGTGGTAAAGTGGATAGACTGCCAGGCCTGAAGTCAGGAAAATTCATTTTCATGAGTTCAAATCTGGCCTCAGACACTTACTAGCTGTGGAACCCTGGGCAAGTCACTTAACCCTATTTGGTTCCTCATCTGTAAAATGAGCTGGAGAAGGAAATGGCAAACTACACCAGTATCTCTAAAATTGGGTCATGAAGAGCCAGACCCGACTGAAAATAACTAAATAACAAGAAGCAGGTCTCCCAATTCCAACTAAAGCATTCTTTCCACCATATTGTGCTGTCTGAGAGAAAGTGATGGAAAGAGGTAGACTACTCTAAAAATTCAAGCAAGGATACCTGGGAGGATAGTGGAGCCATTTACAGAAGTTGAGAACTGAAGGGAAAATTGCTAGGTTTAGGAAGGTAACAAACTTTCTTCTGGGTTCAGATGATATTAAATAGAGCTTTGTGTTTAATCATTTAGATTACTAATGATGGCATTTCAGAAAGTAGAAGGAAAAAAGGAAGGAAGGAAGGAAGGAAGGAAGGAAGGAAGGAAGGAAGGAAGGAAGGAAGGAAGGAAGGAAGGAAGGAAGGGAAAGAAAGAGAAAGAAAGAAAGAGAGAAAGAGAAGGAAAAAGAAAGTACCTCCTGCCAGTTCAATCTCAAGCAAAACTGTGGTATGGATATTCTTTTAGTACAAGGGTAACACAGTCACCTTTTCAAAGATACTGAACTGCCTTTTTCAAGTATACAACTAGCTAGTGCAAAATGAGTTTCAATGAAGTCTCATCCAAAGAGTAAATATATTTCAAGTGACTGTTTTTTATCTAGTCTCTAATTTCATACTGTGCCTCAAGGCTTGTAAAAAGGACTGTCTTGGCTTCCTTCAAGACTCAGATCAGGGGCAGCTAGGTGGCAGAGCAGATGAAGCACAGGCCCTAGAGTCAGGAGGACCTGAGTTCAAATGTGGCCTCAGATATATAACACTCACTAGCTGTGTGACTCTGGGCAAGTCACTTAATCCCAACTGCCCTCACCAAAAAAAAAAAAAAGACTCAGATCAAATCCTACTCCCCCTACACCATCCCCAGATACTGGTACCTTCTTCCATGTCTTCTGCACACGCGTATGCACCTAGTTAATTACATATTCTCTCCCCCATTTGAATGTAAGCTTCTGGAGGGTTGTGACTATTTTTGCCTTTCTCAATATCTTCTGCCCTTAGCATAGTGCCTGGCACATTGTAAATGCTAAATGACTTGTTGAGTGATGAATCTGCATTTTTAACCTTAGGTCCAACAACTTATTGGGTTGTTTTTTTTTTATATTCTGAAAATTATATTTCAATATACTTCATTTCCTTTGCAATCCTATTCATTTTACTTTATGCATTTAAAAATACTATTCTGAGAAGAGGTTCACAGGATTCCCTAGAATGCCAAAAGTTATCTATGACTCCTCCCAAATAAGGTTAAGAACCCCGGTTACTAGACTACCTCAACACATACTAAAGAGGCTCCACAGGGGATATTTTCAGGTGATCATCTACTGCTTGCAGGCCACCCACCAATTCCTGGGGTAAATACTCATATCTGGCCAATTCTGTCATCCACTCTTTCCTCCTTAATAGCTTAAATTTGCTCTCTAAACTTTTGTTGTTGTTCGGTTGTTTCTCAGTTGAGTCTGACTCTTCATGACCCCATTTGGGGTTTTCTCGGCAGAGATACTGGAGTGGTTGGCCATTTCCTTCTCCAGCTCATTTTACAGATGAGGAAACTGAGGCAAACAGGGCTAAGTGACTTGCCCTGGGTCACACAGCTAGTATAAGTGTCTGAAGCCAGATTTGAACTCATAAGGATGAGTCATCCTGACTCCAGGCCTAATGTTCTATCTACTAGGCCATCTAACTGCCCCCATACTAATCTCTTGCAATAATCTCGCTCATTTTGTCTACACTGGGCTGACCTTGCTTGACATGGGTGGGGGGTGGGGAATAACTGGTGCCATTTCCAGGGACCTGGGAGGTGGGAGTGTCGGAGGGCGGGGACGTCTCCCGTCCAGAGGGAGGGTGGGGGTACTGGAGGATTCACCTAGGCTTAACTATGGGTATTCCTTACATGGGTATTGTCTTTTTAACTGGGTGTCCAGTCAGCAAGCATTTATTAAGCACCTAGTATGTGCCAGGCACTGAGCTAAGCGTTAGTGACAAAAGGAAATGTTCGTTCACTGAAAAATAAAATAAGGGAGGGAATAAGTTATTGGTGTTCAAAGACAGGAAGCAGGCGCCCCTGGAACCGGAAGCGGTAGGAGAGCCAAGACCTCGCTGCGCAGGCCCGCTGAAAAGCCCGGGGTCGGGGGCCACCGTCGTGCCACACGTGCAGGCGCCGCACGGCGGGGCGCGGAGCGGAGGGTTTCTGCCCAAGCGCTCAGCGCTGCCGGGACGGAGGGAGGAGCCGAGAGGGGCGGGGCGGGGCGGGGCGGGACGGGAGCGGATACCTTCAAGAGCCCCCGCATCTTCTCCAGGAAAGGGCGGAATTCCTCTGGGGGTACCTCCGGGTAAAGTTGGCTCCGCAGTAGCTCCTCCGTGATACCTGGGTGCCCATGGAAGGTGCTTTGGGCCAGGCCGCTTAACAGGCCGCTCAGGGACTTGGAACTCTCGAGCTCGCCCGCCATAGCGACAGCTCGTTCCGCTTCTCGCCTGCTGAGCACCCGGTTGTAAGCAACGGCGGCCGAGAGGGCGGGGGAGACTGTAGCGCCACCTGCAGGCCCAGGGCGGCTTTGCACTCACTGCCCCAACCCCTCCCCTCCGCCCCCTTGGGCTGGAACAAAAGTTGGATTGTTGTCACGTGAATCCAAGGAGCTGGAATTGCCGCAATTCTGACAAAATAAAATAGAATTTCACGATACCAAGAAAGTGGAACTAGGAAACCACTACGTATTGGTTTAAAGAAATGACTGATCGGCGGATTTTTGAAATCTCGCCCACCTCAACCAGTGTTTTAATAAACCTTGTCTCTGATGGAAAAAAAAATCATTGATCAATATGTTAATGCACGAAATGGCACCATATGTCTTCCCCTGACATCATCTCTAATCTATCGTATGTGTGTATAGCTTGAGGTTATCTCCAATTTATCCTGTATGTGTGTCTAGGTATGTATCTGTATATGTGTGCATAGACATTTAGGTGAGTACAGATTGAGAGCTCCAATTTATATATAGTAATAAATTGATATAAAATCTATACAAAAAAATTGAAGATAGTCTCGACATATAATTGGATGTTTCATGTTGTTAATCTTTTCGCATGTTATTTCCCTCATTATTATTGTAAAATGAAATGTTATTTGTAAAACTTAGCTATTTGTTCCCTACCCCGCCCCCCCCACTACGAGCTCCCTGAAAGCAAGGGCTATTTTTGTCTTTCTTTTTATCCCCAGAGCATTGCTCTCTGTGCCTAGCACATTGATGGTTAATAATGCTTGTTGACTTGAAATGGCATTATCTAAATTCATAAAAGAGTAGCTGACCGAATTTCAAAAAAACGACATGTTAGTATGTCTCAAAGCCGGACAAATCTCACAGGTAAAAGGGAAGAGAGAACAAAAACTTGGATAATTTAGAGTTAAAAGACATTTCTTACAAATAAGAACATTAGAGAATATACCAATCATCAGCACCACCTCAGTACCTACTACCTTTGCAAAAATAGACTGTACAAAGGCCCTCACCAGTTAGACCAAACTCCTTGAGAACAAAGACTTTGTGTTTTACCTTTCCTTGTATGCCCTTTAGCACATAGTGCCTAGCAAGTAATTGGCACTTAATAAGTGCTTGTTAACTGGGGATTCACCATCTTGACGAGTGGTTGCTTCATTCACCCAATACATCTGACCCTGGTTCCAACCCTGATTCACTTAGCTCCCAAACTACTTCCTCACCAGTTGCCAAGTTGGACTACTTGTACCTCCTGTCTCAATATACCAAAACCTCATCCCAAGCTTTCCATTTCTGGAGCCATAATCAGATCAGCTCTCTCATTGCTCCTGGGAAGGGTGTTATCAATTAACTCTGCTATGGCTCCACTCAGTTATCACTAACCAAACCAAAATACCCCACTGGGCCATCTGTCTCAAATATGTATAGTCTTCCCCTACCAAAGTAAAAGTTCCTTGAAGGCAATGATTGTCTTTGCTTTTGTATTTGTATTCTTAGGACTTACCCCAGTGCTTGGAACATAGTAAGCACCTAATAAATGCTTTTATTTCATTCATTCATTAAAAAAAACTATAAATGTTTTAAAAAATAGACATAACTTTGCAGATCTTAATGCAATAAAAATATTAATACAAAGAACATAAGCAAAAGATACAGGTATAAGTGGAAGTTTCATAATGACTTACTGAGATCAAGGAAGAAATCTCTAATTATTTGAAAAAGAATGATAATGAAATAATATATTAAAATTTCTGGAATGTCATGAAACTAATGAAAAAACAAAAGATCCAAAGAAATTTAAGTAAACAAAGCTTGGGGCTAATATAAAATATAATATCAAAGATTATGCCTGAGTTGTAATTAAACCAGAATAGTTACATGGGGAAAAAAATCAGTAAGACAGTTTTCATTCCACTTCTGGTATCTATCTAGAATTTGATTAATGTTTAATAATTAATATTTTAGTTAAATATTTTTCTGTTTACTCTTTTGTACATATTGAAAAACACAAGTTTATCATAATTTAAATATTCATCTGTATGCAATAACAATATCATCACAAACCTTCTGTGTACCCAATGGTCTCAATAGGACCTTTCAACGGTAAGTTAATTTTTTACTATGCCAGCAGGGACTATGCTAAAGTTAAGCATTTGTTAATATGCTTATTAAAAGTTTTATTCAAGAAACCTTAAAATGCTTTCCATTTTATTGAGTAAAGGGATATTCACAGAAAAAGCAGTGGCATATCAGGGTCCTATGCCCTTTAGGAAAAGGGGACAAGCTGCCATAGGGAGGAAAAGATTTCTCTGAACCTCATCTAAAGAGGAGGAAAACACTTTTCTGGCAACCCTGTACAAGCAGATCTCCATCTTTTTTCTTAAATAAATTTGCCCCAGGAACTAAAATTCCTACATCATGCAGAGTCATAATTAGCTCTTAAGTACATCTGGTACAAATTCATTTGGGGGGTGGAGGGGCCTTCAGGATTTCAGAATATAGCCTACCAGGAAAAGGTTGTTCCCCCAGAAAGTCCCTCCCTTGTACTTAGTGACTTGGGGTAGAAAGGGAGCCCAGGTCTTGCCTCCAGGGGAGTTGCACTTCAAGCCAGAGAAGTTTAGCTCAGCAGCTTTTCATGCAGCCTCCATGGCTCTAGCAAAAGGTTCCATTTGTTTCACACAGATTAAAACTCTAGTAAAGTTGCCTCATACTTGTGTTGCATACTAATTAGAAGTGTCACCCCAACAGTGTAGCTTAAGAAAGGTATAATATAGTTACAATTCAATTATGCATAGCAATGTATGGGAGAAGAGACAGGTATTAAAAATAAAAACTAATCTGAAATATTAATTTGGCTTTGAAATGCAGGGACAGTCATAAATATTGACACATATATGTATGTGTATACACGCATTCATACATACATACAAACCCAGTTCTTGTTCAACCCCATCTCCTGGCTCAACTCTCTTGTTAGTAGCCTAAGACCAGGAAAGTCATCAAAGAAAAAAGGGCCTACCTTTGATAGCTATGATCTGTTCCACTAAATTGTATTACAATATGTTTCATTGGGACAATTTGATGCCATTGTGATATAGTCAACAAGGGAGTAAGGTGTATGAAAATTGGAAATAGAAATGGGCCAGGTTACAAAAGGTTTTAAAAATCAAACAGAGGACACAAAGGTTATGTAACTATATTTGTTTGCAAGGTCATGCTTTGTACATTGATTGTTCATTTCAGTTGTTTCTGACTCTCCATAACCCCATTTGGGGTTTTTTTGGCAAAGAGATGGGAGTGATTTGCCATTCCCTTCTCCAGCTCTTTTTACAGACGAGGAACTGAGGTTAACAGGATTAAGTGACTTGCCCAGGGTCACACAGCTAGTAAGTGTCTAAGGCCTTATACATAGCATTCAAATCTTTGTTGAGTGAATATTTTAATACTAATTTGGTCCACATTTCTTAAAAAACATAATGCTTTGCTTCAAGTGTTGGGATGCATTTGTATCATCCATTGGAGAAAAAAAAATTAAATTTCATTACAACAGAATCATCAAGGACTACAGGTAGGAAAAAAAAATCCCCATTATATGAATGAGGGTATGAAAATAAGTCATACCCTTAGCAACCAACAACTTCTTCAAGGAATTCTACTATTATTTTTGAGACTAACACAGTCGGTTGCATATTGAAGCAAATGTATGCATAACTGAAGGGAGAAGGCCTCAGAACCCCATTTCCCATAATGCTGGGGCCCAAACAGCATCATTAAATCATTCATTGGGAGAAATTTTCAGGCTTCCATTTCCAATGACTGTTGGTTTAGCAGAGAAGGACTACATCATGAGGAAAAGATGCTGATTAGTGTAATGGGGGGGAAGAGGGGCACTTAAAACTGTGCTCAAAGACATGGAAGAGGTGATGAGCCAGAACTATGATCACATATCTGAACCCAGAAGTCCTGGCAGAATCTTGATGATCCCACAGAGCAAACCAGTAGGCCACAGAAGTTGTCCAGCTTCACTATATGCTGAATTGAAGCCTAAATCTCCCCATGCCTGGGATGAGTCTGGAGGTAGAGAATGTACTGATTTGGAGAATAAGTGCTGAAAAAGTTTGTCTTACATTTCCTTTTCTGTTACAATTAAATGTAGGTTTTTTTCCCACCAGTTCTTTGCTGTTGGCCTAGGTTTCTGTTTGCTTTGTAATGAATGAATATATTTACACCTGAGTTTATCTCAGTGGGAGGTTTTAAGCACAGAAGTTGTAAATTCACTCTCACAAATATGAGCCAAGTCTGAATGATCAGTGTTGGTTGGCTCATAGCAACTTAAGGGAATTTCTTTTCACTCACCCATCCTACATACAGCTGCCAAAATGATAGCTTGAAAAATATAGATCTGACCATCATTACCTTGCTCTATGTTTCACTGGCTCTGTGTGTGTGTGTGTGTGTGTGTGTGTGTGTGTGTGTATCCTACAGAATAAAATAAAAATGCTTCTGTATGGCATTTAAAGCCTTTCAGTCTACTTGTCATCTATGTGATTAATTTCACATTAATCTCACTCATATCCTGGCCAAGCTGGCTTACTTATGGTACATCTCCCACCTTTACGTGGGTTATCCCTTGTGTCTGGAATGTATTCCTTCCTTATCTCCGTGTCTTTGAATCTCCAACTTCCTTTAAGACTCATCTCAAGCTCTTCTACTTACATGAGGCTTTCCTGATCCCCCCTAAAGTGTTAGGGGTTCTAACTTTCATCTCAACCTCAAAATTAGTTTGTATGTATTTTGTATTAACTTATCCTCATACATGTTATTTTTCCAAATAAAACTGTAAACTCCTTGAAGGCAGAAACTATTTTGTTTTTGTCTTTGTGTGCCCCCCACCTAGCACAGTGCTTTATACACAAGTAGGTGCTTAACAAATGCTTACTGAACTTTCCACTAAATGTAACTGATCCTTTCATTAGAAATCTATATCCAAAAGACACATATTGGAAAAAAAAGAAAATTTCCTATTCATATCCTTTGACCATTTATCAATTATGGAATGGCTCTTATCCCTATAAATTTTAATCAGTTTCTTATATATCTTACAAATGAGATACTTATCTGAGAAATTTGCATCAAAGATTTTTTCCCCCAATTAACTAAAATTGAACACAATGACTACCTTACTACTACTTGTTATTAAAGCAGAGTTTTCTGTTCTTTAACACAGTAAATTACAAAAGCTATTGCAAGGAGGTAGTGAAAAAGAGGCATTATGGATGGCAAAATCCTACATTGACAGATAGTATAGGGGAATGTAGGTAGCTTGAGAGGTTTGAGGCACCAAAGCAGGGAATTCAACAGAATCAGTCATGAAAGAATGAAAGATTGCCATATAGCAGTGAGGGCCAGCCAAAATTGCAGAACAAATTTGTAGCTGGCCAAGTCAGTATGAGGACAAGATCTAGCAGCCAAGGAAAATGGTAGAAGGAGGGCAGTTGAGAAAGAGTAACCCATGTGAGACAGCTAAAGAAAGCAGCTGTACAGAGTAATAAATGTTTCTGCTTTTGCTACAGTGAGTGCTGAGAAGTTCAATGCACCAAGAACTGCAGCAAATTTTGCTATCACCAGTTGTGTGAGGGACTGCTATATCTCACCCTGATGTGCTGATCAGACGACGTGGTTAACTAGAAACCTAGGTCAGAACCTCCAAGAGACATACTGAGGTAGCAGCCATATTGGGATGAGTATCAGGTATGCTGAATATTCCAATCAGTTTTGAAAGGCCAGAGATATGTTTCAACACAGTTGAGATCATTACAATTAATCAAAGGCCAACTAATTTTCTTTTAACATTGTGTTTTCATTACTGTAGTCGCTATATTAATAATAACTAGCGTTTATATCTTGCTTCAAGGTTTGCAAGGCACTCTATACATATTATCTCATTTTATCTTCACAACAACCCTGGGAGGTAGGTGCTGTCAGGATCCCCATGCCCACACCTTTTTTTTTTTTTACTCCTTTCTTTTTACTGTTAGGAGACACCCAATTTTCCAGAGGTAAGGCCCAGCAAACAAGCTGTGCCCTGAGCTTGGCATAACAACAATCCTTTGCACTCACCCTCTGGATGAACTCAGCCACAACAAAATCCCAGAATGTTTCTCACACCAGCCCCAGGTGGTCCCTGAGCTCAGACAAATACCTGCAGGAACCATGTTCCAGTCATGAAGCCCTACTACGAATCAAACTTGTCTTACTGTTGCTGTTACCCCTCACTGTCAGAGCTATAGCTCACTGTGTCGCCACTGCTACATGTATTAAGATCTGACCTCACTAAAGTGGGTCTCCTTCTAGAGGAGGCCCTGGCACACGTATCTAGTTTCCCTCCTCTAATGGAATAAAGAAAGCTTTCTCTTTATGCCCACTATTGGCATCTTGGCTTTTTGTTTTTATTTTATTTCTTAGAGTTAACTGTGGTCGTAACAGCCTGTGTGAGCTCTTTGATGTTTTTCGGAGTTAACTGTGGTTGTGATAACTGTGAAACTACCAAAGAACTCACACAGGTTAACAGCGATTGCATAACCTCTGTGACTTTTTGGTCATTTGTTTTCAGATTTGACAGTGCTGTTATTATCCCCATTTTATGGATGACAAATCTGACGTAGAGGTCAACTGACTTGCCCAAGATGAAGTCAGGTCTTCCTGAGTCCAGGGCCAGTGCTCTATCCATTGTTATACCTAGCTGCCTACTTAATAGGTAAATCACGTGTAATATGTATCACGTAATGTTCTCTATTCTGAACTTAATGTGTCTGCTAGTTCAGTCTGAAAAGAATCAATGAGAAACATGGAAGCTTGGAGGACAATTAAGATCCAGAGAGGCTAAGCTGAGTTGGGCGTGTATAACTGGGATGGAAGGTGCTTGAGTCAATGCAGACCTACCTCAGTCAAGCATTTGAGTACCTCCTATGTGCCAGGTTCTGTACTAAGCACCGAGGATATATAGGAAGACAAAACCATGGTTTTGGCTCCCAAGGAGCTTGCTCGAATGGTGAAGACAACATGCAAATAATTATGTACATACAAGCTGTATACAAGGTAATTTCAGAGGGAAAGGTGGATCAAAGGTTGAGAATGGCTTCTTATAGAAGGTGGGATTTTAGCTGGGTCCTGAAGGAAGCCAGAGAAGAGATGGAAGTAAGAAGAGACAGAATTCCAGGCATGGAAAACAAAAAACAAAAAAAAAGGAAAAAAGTCAGGAAAAAGAGTGTCCTGTGCAAAGAACAGCAGGAAGACCAGTGTCACTGTATTACAGGAGTGAGTGAAGTGTGAATAGACTAGACTAAGGGTTTTAAAAGCCAAACAGGAGATTTATATCTGATCCTGGAGGAAACAGGGAACCGATGAGGTTTACTGAATAGTACAGTGACATGGTCAAGCCTGCACTTTTAAGAAAATCATTTTGGTAGATGAAAGAAGGGACTGGAGTTGGGAAGAGACTTCAAGCAGTGACGCTAACCAGTAGGCCATTGCAGTAGGCCAATTGTGAAGAGGGCCTTTACCAGGCTGGTGGCTATGCAAGTAGAGAAGGGGACATGTAGAAGATAGGCTTTGAAGGCAGAATTGACAAGATTTGACAACAGCTTGGACACAGGGGGTAAGAGTGAAAAACTGAAGATAACACTGAGGTTATAAGATTAAATTACTGGGAGGATGGTGGTGCCTCCAGCAGTAATTGGGAAGTATAGAAAAATGGAAAGTTTGAGGAGAAAAATGGTGAGTTCAGTTTTGGACATATGAAGTTTGAGATATCTATGGAATATCCAGTTTCAGATGTGCAAATAGGCAGTTGGTAATGTGAGAATGGAGGTGAGGGCTGTATAAATAGATGAGCATCATCTGCTTTGAAATGATAATTTAACCCAGGAAAGCTGATGAGATAATAAAAAGAGATAGTATAGAAGGAGAAGAGGATCCAAGACAGACCCTTAGCAGAGGGAGCACTCACAGATATTGGACATGATCTGAGGAAAGGAGACTAAGGAGAGGTCAGACAGGTAGGAGAACCAGAAAAGAGAAGTACCACAAAAAATTTAGGGCATAAAATACTTATTCTCTTCTAGAGAGAAGAGAGAAGGTGATCAACAGTGTCAAATGCTGCAGAGTAGTTAAGAAAGATGTGGATTGAAAAGAAGTATGAAGATTGAGAAAAGACCATTAATTTTGGCAAGGAAAAGATCATTGGTAACTTTGAAGGGTTTCAATTGAATGATGAGGTTTGAAACCAAACTGCAGAGGGTTTAGAAAAGACAGGAAGTAGAGACACTAATTGTTGATGGCTTTCTCCAAGAGTTTAGCCAAGAAAGGGAGGTCAGATACAAGATGATAGCTAAGACATGGTCAGATCATGAAGGTTTTTTAAGGATAGGAGAGACATGGATGTGTTTGTAGGTTGCATGGAAACAGTAAGTAGATAGGGATTAAGGAGTGAAAGAGCAGGGATACAGGCGACAATCAGCTGGAGAAGATGGGATGGACAGAATTAAGGTTACATGTATAAGGATTTGCCTTGGCAAGATGGATCACTTTTTCATGTGATGGGGCAAAAGAAATAGCAGGAGAAGACATCTGAATGATGTAGATGAGGAGGAGAGGAGAAGTGGGGAGTTCACCAATGACATTACGTTTGAGGCAAGATCTGCAGGGGGAGAGGAGAAGAAGCTATCATGGGAGGCTGTGGGCGGATGAAAAGTTTTAGAATAATCACTGTGGTGAGTGGGATGATGAACTGACTAGGGAGGTATAAAAAATCACTTTGCTGTAGTGAATACCTAGTTGAGATTAGGCAACAATATTTGTAGTAGTTCTAGTCAGCAAGGTTTCCTACCTAATCCCTCTTACATAATACTTCAAGTTTTACAAAGCATTTCTCTCACAATCCCCATGGGATGGATGGTAAAAGCATTAGTATCCTCACTTCATAGACAGGATAACTGAGGATAAGTGACTTATGTATGGTTACACAGATACTAAGCTTCAGAAACTAAATTTAAACCCAGGTTTCTTCTGATTCCAAGTTTATCCATTTTTTACTTCATCACACTCACTGCCTAAATTGGATTCTGAGAGGCAAAAGAAATGGGCCACGTGGAGGGAAGGATTGGGGAAGCATAGTCAGGAGATCTCAGCGGTACTTGGACATCATCTAACCTAAATTTCCTAGTCTGTGAAATAAGAGGAGTTAGACTATATAAGCCTCAAGATCTCTTTCAAGCTCTATAAACCTATGATCCTAGTACACAGGAAAAATAGCTCATGCCTAGATAAGCCTAAATATTCCCTAACTACAAAATATATGTAAGCTCATTTTGGTGTGTAAAGCCCTTCATAACCTGGCAGCTCAGGTGCTGGCCTGGAGTCAGGAAGACCTGAATTCAAACAGCCTCAGATACTTACTAGCTGTGTGACCTTGGCCAAGTCATTGAGCCTGTCAGTTCCAAGTGTAAAATGCGGATGATAATAGCACTTACCTCCCAGGGCTGGGAGGATCAAATGAGGTATTTGTAAGGCACTAAATAGTGTCTGTAATTGCTATGTAAAGACTAGCCAGTATTTCACCTTACCCCCCTCAATGTAACCTGGGAAACAATAACACTGGCTTCGTCTAAGTTCTGGCCCTCAGTCTTCTAAGTGAGCACTTTCTCTGGCTGTTCCTTCATACCCTTCTCATCCTTTCAGCTAAACTCTAACCTTCTCCAGGAAGCTCGTCCCAATCCACCTTAATTTTACTCTCTACTTAGCTTTTCTCCACATAGCAATTTAGCTGTTGTCACCCACACTGTTACCTCCCTGGAAGCAGAAACTATCTTTGGCCTTTCTTCGTATCCCCAGCACTTACCACAGTAGCTGGCACGCAGTAGGTGCTTAATAAATGCTTACTGACTGAGAGTAAGGACTGTCTTTGGCCCTTTCTTTGTATCCCCAGCACGTGGTGGGCGCTTAATAAAGAGAAGCTTAGTGATTACTCTTGGAATCACTAACTGCTACCCTGACCCAACCCAAGGGAACGAACGCCAACCCACCCTGCTGTCCTTCCAATACAAGAGACCACAGCAAGGGATCAGGACCCCATCAAAAGAAGACGAAGAGGTTCCTCTGAACCGACAGAGCGTCCCTTAGCCCTGGCCCCGCCCCTTCCATGCGTGGGGGCCTGAGGGAGCCCAGACGAAGGCGTCTCGAACCTGCCTTTCTCCGCCTCGCGCCTTTCTAAACGCAGTTAGCACGACCGCCTCGCCCGGAGATGACTAGGAACGACGCCAGTTGATTTAATAACCGGTCTCGCTCTTCCCTCCCCCAATTTGAGAACGTTTTGCTCTCCACGTGCCGCCTCGGGGCGGCTCTGGGGTCCGGCGCGCCACGGACGCCTCTCCCTGACGTCACTGCAGGTGCCTGCTGCGAGGCAGGACCCGTCGTCCCCGCCTCCGCCCTCCTCTGCTCAGGCGCCGGCTCTTCTTTCTGGAAGCTTCGTGGAGGCTTTGGTCGGACACAATCCGCGTCCATCTGGGGCTCCTGAGTCACCGCAGAATCGCGCCGAATCTCACTGACTATGCCGGAGAACATGGGTCCCAGGAACAACGGGCCTGCCGGAGGTTCCGGCAATCGGGGGAGAGGCGCTTACCAGGACCGAGACAAACCGGCCCAGATCCGCTTCAGCAACATCTCTGCCGCCAAAGGTAGTGAGCGCGGGGGCCGCGCCTGCGCCCTGCCGGCCGCGGGGGGCGGGCTGGGCCGGGCCTAGCTCGGTGGTCTTTCTGGGGTGAGTCAGCTTCAGCGTGATCGTTGCTCTCTTGGAGCTGCTCGAAAGGGTTTCGTTCGCCTCGGCCCCCGGCATGTGTCCACGATCGGTTACCCTACCCCTGGCTTTTCTCTTTTCCTACTCAAGACATCCTTTCTACCCACTCGCTGCATTTTCACAGATTGTCTCCCCCTACTTTCTCCCCCCCCAACCAAATACGTGGAATGCTCTCTCTGTTCATCTCCATCACCGTGACCTGGACTCCCTGGTTTCCTTCAAGTGTCCCAGCTAAAACCCCACCTTTTACGAGATGCTTTTCCGGCTTCTCAGTCTTTGTCCCTTTCCTCTTAGACTACCCTCAGTTAAAATTGTTAGCATGTTGTCTCCCTCATTAAACTGTTAAGGAGAGCAGGTATTGTCTTTTGCTTTTATTTATTTTTGTGTCCCCATCGTATAGCACGTAGTAGACGTTTAAATAAATGTTAGTTGGCTGATTGACTTTCTCCAAGACTGTGGCATTCACCAAATTTCTCGAATCGATGCTCTTCACTACAAAACGTGAAGGTCTGCTGGTGGTGGGCCTCAAGATCCTCAGAGTCCCATAGACTATTTGTGGCTACAACAGCTTGGTTCTTTTTTGTTGAAGCTACAAACTTGCAGCACTTGGGACTTGAGACTGATGTGCATTTTGTTCTTACTTATAGATTTTTCAAGTGATTTTTTTGGGAGGTAGCAAGCTACACTTGAGATTAATTACAACACTGGATATGAATCTTCACCTTTCATCTTGGTAGCTGTATGAGTAAAGGAATCTCTGAACCCTTTGCCTCTTTTGTAAAATGAGGAGCCATCAATCCAAGAAACATAAAGCACATTGTGTGTGCGAGACACAGTCATGGGTGCTTGTGATACAGAGACAATGAAGGGAGATAACTTTCTCCTGAGAGATGCAGCTAAATATATATGTATGTGTGTAGTTACACTAAATTGAAAAGGGCCCATGCTGTAACAGATTGGAAAAGACTTCTCTTGTTAAGTAGCATATGAGCTAAGCCTTGAAGGAAGCTAGGAGCTAAAAGGGGATGTGCAGTAACCATAGTGATACCTGTAGTAGCAACTTAATAAAGTTTCTGTGGGAGTCCAGTAAAACAATGTAGTGAAAGGGTATAGAAATGAGCAGTTAAATAGATTGTATCATAAGGGCACAGTGAGGATGGAAGAAGTGTTAACCTCTGCAGCATCTCCATCCAAGTACGTAGGAGGAAAAAAAATTTGAGGTTTTTAAATCATAATTAAACATTATCATGGAAAATCTGAATGTGAGCCTGGAGCTGGTTGAAAAAGTATGGTTTTATGTAGCTAAATTTAGGGCTTGTGGTTTGAGACTAGAAGAGGGATTTGTACTTGTGTGACATGCTAATTTAATGTAAAGAATATTGGATTCTAATCATCAAGAAACAAATTCTGACTATTTCTGCCATTAATAAGTATAGTGTGACTTTAACCCAAGTCCTTCCCTGGGACTTATTCTTCAAATGTGAGAGGTAGTTGAGATTAGAACTTTCAGTTCTAATGTTCTATCGTTTTTTAAGAAACAGTATATAAATGTAACCTATTATTAGTTGCAGAATGCCTTTTGTATAGAGGAGAGAATACCTTTTTACTCCCAGAGTATGATAGGGAACAGTTTGTTATTTATTAGAGGGAGGATTATTGCCTGTGAGAAGCAAAGGATATAGTTTGTCATTTCCATTTCTTTCCTGTACACCCTCTCCCCCCGTGATCTGTTAGAATAACAGACCTAGATAATATGGTACTTAGGACTGACAGCCCCAAATTTACAATGCATAGCATAACGTTGTATAGTAGGAACTCAATAAATAATTGTTTAACGAATGATCAAAAAGTTAGAAAAAATAGTATAAAATGTAATTTCATATTTAAAATTAAGTGTTTCTTTCCTAATTAATGAGATTTTGTGTCTAGAGTAAGATGGGGTGTGAGATACCTTACAGTTTTTTTTACCAGATGGGCTGAAAGAGGTTCCTGCTTAATCATTGTCTGAATATTTTCCTGCTTTAAGGAGAGGATGACCAGAAGGCTTCGGTACAATCAGTATATCCCCCTGGGCAGGTGGTGAATAACTGCATTATCATATGTACCTTCCCTCTATGGGCACTCTTTAAAAAAAATATGCCTTTAGTTTATAGATTAACTTAATAGGTTAGGCGTTTTAAAAAGTCTGAGAGTGAAACTGGAGGATGAGAACAGTTAGTCTTTGAAAGAACCACTCACCCATTTTCAGGGCTGTTTCCTTGATGCTAAAATTATAGGATTTGTAAAGATAAAGGATTTAGAACTAGAAGAGAACCTCAGAAAGACCTGTACCAGCTATTTAACTGTGAGCAAGTCATGTAGTTTTCTGAGTCTCAGTTTCATAGTCAGAAACGTGAATGATAATGTCTTGCAGGGTGGTTGTAAAGCTTAAATGAGATGATGTAAATAAATCTCTGTTAACTTGAAAGTTCTGTATAAAATGGCAGTTACTAGTATTTTACAGATGGGGAACCCAAGGCCCAAAACTACTTGTTCCAGACCACATGAAGTAGTAGGTAGTAGGGGCAGGATTTGAACCCAGATCTTTAAACTCTTAATTCAGTTCTCTTTTCCACTATGCCATTTCCTCACACCAGTTAGATGGCATCAGACAGCTTTTCACTTCTGAAATTCTATGCGCTTTAAGATTCTCTAAGAGAGGCATCATGATGTAATAGATAGGGAACTGACCTCAGAGCCAGGAAGACTTGGGGGCAAGTGATCTAACTTTTCAATGCACTCTAGGCAACTCTAAATCTGTAGAAGGTGCCAACTTGCATTGGTGGAGGGAGTTTCCTCTTTCAGAAATTTTCTATACTAATGAAGTTCACAGGACTGGTTCTCATCCTTAAGTAATGACTGCTTAATTCAGTTCAACACACAGTTATCAGGTGCCTGTGAGTATTGTATACTAGGTACCCAGCTGTTACAAAGGCAAAAATGAAACATTGACTTTGAGGAATTTTCTCTCCTTTTTTCCATGGGTGGTAGTTAATTACACATTTCAAGATGATTTTACATGCCTTAGTTGGTGGGTCATACTTAGCTTTTCTGAAAGTTGTGCCTTCCTGACACTTGAGTTAGATGTCTTAACTTTTAAAAGGAAATAGTTGGATGGGGGAAAGTGGCCTATAACAGCATTTTTAAAAATTAAAGTTATCTTTTTTTAATTCCACATTTTGTTTTGACAGTCTCACTTCCCAATAAGCAGTTCTTTCTTCCATTGTTCCTAACAATATTAAAAAATTAAACAAAGCTGTTTTATGTTCAGTCATTTGGAACCAACATTGTATTTAACCTGGATTCTGTTGTCTTTTAGTATATTATCTTTATTTTTATTGCTATAGTTTGCCTTCTCTACATAGTGTAATTTGTACTACAGCTAATGTTATACTGATTCTTCTAAATGATTTTAAGCTGTCATGAATTAAAAAAAGATTTTGTCCTTTGTTCCAACAGAATAAATATTCCGTTATTCCTGCTATGGTAACTTCTCAGCTATCTATGACTAAGTTGTGATTTCAGGTTAGGTTTAAGTACAGTACTTTATTTTTCTTGGTCTCTGAATATTGGTAACAACACTTGAGTTTATTATACCAGTAGCTTTAAAGTTCAAAATTTCATTTATTTTAAGATAGGAAGTAAAGATTGCAAAACTTTCTAATTTGATTCTTAGCATTCTGGTATTTGAAGAAAAGTAGGATGAGTCTACAAACTTAGTTTTCCTATTGTAATATTATAGAACTAATCCCAAGTACTGCACACAGTGGCTTTACAATGAAAAGATGAAATAATATGTATTTGGATTACAATAAAGAATGGCAAGACTTCATTATATTTGTGCTGGGATTACAGTTTATAACATTTGTTAATGTATGTGGTAAAATTGTACAGTTTTAAAATGCCAAAAAATAATATTTCTTGAATTTTTCTTCTCTTTCTACAGCTGTTACAGATGCTATTAGAACTAGCCTTGGACCAAAAGGAATGGACAAAATGGTAAATTTTTTAAAAAATTTGTAAAATACTGTTAATTGGGCTATAATTGCTTATTGGAAATGAGAAGCATTGTTTTTAAAGTGAAGATGTCTTATAAAGCTTGCATTAAGTGTTGGTGCTAATGATCTGAGAATTTACAGACCTACAAAATCAAGTATTGAAATCATGTAATAAAACTGTGAGTCTGGAAAAACCTATAAATCTGTACATCTTTGCCATTTATCCTTCTGCCTAGCTCCTCTCTTCCTTCCAATTTCATGATGGGAATCTAATCCATCTCTCAGCTGAGCAAAGATCATAGCCTGTTAGGACTAATTTTCAGCTTGCTGGCTTATACCATTCTTAGAAATAAAAAAGGTATCTTTGGGGGAGTTGGGGAAAGGAGTTGGTTTGATATATATACACGAGGACTTTATGCAGTGAGCTTCTTAGGGTATAAGCTTAGTAGTGAAATCTCTGGGTCAAAGGCTGTGGACATTTTGATTACTTTATTTTAAATGCTTTCCATTTTGGTTGTCCTGATTCACAGCTCCACCAGTAGGATAGGAGAGAAACGGGTGTGTTTGTAGGCTGCATGGAAACAGCCAGTAGATCATCTTTCATTTTGCAGGATGTGGGGTGAAACCTCAGAATTGTCTTGATTAGCATTCCGCTTGTTTTTTGTTGTTGTTTTTATTAATTTATTTTGATTTATCAACAATCACTTCCATAAGCTTTTGAGTTTTAAATTTTTCTTCCCCTCCTTTCCCCCCTCCCCAAAGATGGCTCTCAATCTGATATAGGTTATACATATACATTTCTGTTAAACATTTTTACATTAGTGATGTTGTAAGGAAGAGTTAGAGCCAATAGGAGGAACCACTAGAAAGAGGAAACAAAACAAGGGGGGGAAATAGCAGATAGTATGCTTTGATCTTGTTATTAGTGATTTGGACCATTCGTTCCTATGCTTATTAATAGCATGGTTGTTGATAGTTTATAATTCTTCTTTTGAGGACTTCATTTATATATCCTTTGACACAGATATCTGTCTTTTGGTATCTCTTGAGGAAAGTGCTTTTGGGAGTGAGGGAGAGGAAGGGGAAGATGAGACTGAGATATGTTCTTAGAAATTTGATACAAATATTTTTCCATGTTCAGCCACTTCCTTCTTATCCTAGATGCACTAAATTTGTGCAGAGGCCTGTCCATTTAATGCAGTCAAAGTTAGCTGTTTTATATTTTGTAATTGCCTCTATTGCTTGTTTGGTAAGAATACATTTCATAAACCTGAAAAGACTTACATGAACTGATGTTGAATGAAGTGAACAGAACCAGGAGAATATCATACACAGTATCAGCAACATTGTATGATGACTGACTTTGATAGACTTATTAACCTCTTCTTAGCAAGGCAGAGATCTAAGACAACTCCAAAAGACTCCTGATAGAAAATGCTATCCACATCCAGAAAAAGAAATGGAGTTTGAATAAAGATCAAGCATACTATTTGCTCTTTTTTGTTGTTGTTTTGTTTCATCTTTCTCATGGTTCCTCCCATTGCTTCTAATTGTTTATAACATGACTAATGTGAAAATATGTTTAATATGAATGTATACATATAGAGCCTATATCACATTGCACACTGTCTTGGGGAGGAAAGAGGGTGAGAAATTTTGGAACTCAAAAATCTTAAGGAAGTGAATGTTGAAAACTAAAAATAAATAAATTTTTGAAAAAATATATTTCATATCTTTAGCTATGAAAAGTATATGATCTCTTGCTTTTTTGCAATAGATCTTTATTATTCAGATTGTGTATCTATTTTGAATTTATTGTGGAATGTGATATATCTAGGGCAGTTAGGTGGAGCAAAGGATAGAGAGCACTGGGCTGGGAATCAGGAAAATCTGAGTTCAGATATGGTCTCAGACAGTAGCTGTGTGACCCTGGGCAAGTCACTTAATCCTGTTTGCCTCAGTTTCCTCATTGGAAAAAGAAATGGCAAATCACTCCAGTATCTTTGCTAAGAAACCCCCAAAGGGTTGACAGAGTTGGACATGAGAGAAAATGCCTAAAGAAAACATGATTTGTCTAAGCCTAATTTCTGGCCACCTGCTTTCCAGTTTTCCCAATAGTTTTTTTTTCCAATCAAAGAGTTCTTTCCAGAAGTAATTTATATTTTCCTGTTGATTAGACACAGTTATTGAGTTCCATTGTTCTACATCTCTATTTTTTAACTAATATAAAATTGTTTCGAGGTCTGGAAGTGTTATTCCTTCTTTTCCAAACCTTTTTTCATCGTTTCCCTTTCTATTCTAGATACATTATTTCTCTGAGTGAATTTTGCTGTTTATTAAAGTATCCCTTTTTATTGATACAGCATTAAAATTGTAAATTGCTTTGATAGTATTGCTTTTTTTTATTTAGCCATGAGTACTGAATATTTCTCCAGCTATTTAAGTCGGTCTTTATTTCTTTAAGGAATGCTTTGTAATTAAATCTGTGTAAGTATCTTGTGGGTTTCAGTAGGTTGATCCCCACGTACTTTATGTATTTTGTAGTTATGTGGAGTAAGATTTCCATTTCTGTTATTGACTTTTGGATTTTATTAATATATAGAAATACTATTAATTTTTGAGGATTTATTTTGTACCTTGCAACTTTGCCAAAGCTATAATCTTACTTAGTATCTTTTCTGATTCTCTGAAATTTTCTAAGTAAATCATTATATCATCAGTAGTTTTATTTCCTCTTAACCTATATAGTAATTTATTTCTTACTGCTATTACTAGGATTTTTAGAACTCTTATCAAAAAATAGCAAGGAGAGTGGTTGTCTATGCTTAAAGACTCCTATGTTAATTGAAAAACTTCTAGCATGTCCCCATTGAATATGATGCTTGGTTTTGGTTTTAGATAATACTTCTTAATATTAAAAAAAATTCCCTTTCAGCCAGTACTTAGTGGTGTTCTTAGGATAAGTGAATGCTACCTTTCATGAAAGCCTTTTTCTGCAGCTGTGACCGTCATGTGATTTTGGGTGTTGTTAATATCATGTTGATTGTTTTCCTAATGTTGAACCAGCCTTGAATCTCTAGTATAAGTACAATTTGATGATTTCCTAGATCAGTTGCTGTAGTATGTTTAACAGGATTTCATTTAAAATTTTAAAATCAACATTCATTATTGAATCTTAGTAATTATGTGAAAGAAAATGATAATGATGAAACAACATAACAGTTTCTGGGACAAAGCTAAAGCAGTCCACAGGGGAAAATTACATCCTTATAAACATGCATTAACAAAATCAAAAAACAGGACTAATTAATTTAATGTGCATTTTTTTTAAATTAGAAGGCTAATCTAAAATGAGCACAAAAGAAGAGATATTGAAAATGAGAAAAGAAACATACTGGAAACTAAAAAGGGTAGTGTGAAAAATCAAGTCAGCAAAAAAAGAATGAAAAAGGTGATAACACACACAATACCAAAAAAAGAAAAAAATTTATTCTAAGCTGCTACACATATGATAACAGAACTTGAGAACACAAGAGAAATAGAGGAATGCCTTCAAAAATATAAAATATTTTAACAGAAAACCAAATAGAGATAAATAATACAGCCTCAGAAAAGGAAATAAAACTAGCTATCAAGGAACTACGAAAAGGAGGGAAAACTCTTGGTTAATTCTATAAAATTTTAAAATAGCAATATCTGTGCTATACAGATTTGAGAAGTCACTCTTAACAGACTCCTTTTATCAAACAATTATAATCCCAATTCCTAAACACGGTAAAGTAAAGCAAAGAACTATACATCAGTATCATTAATGCGTATTTGAAAATACTTTAATAATAGTAAGAACTCAGTAAGATAGAGATCGACTGAATGAGTTCTAGAAAGGAGTAAGCTACAAGTTAGGAAATTTGGGTTTTGTTTGGAATGGAATTATTTGTTAAGTATATACTATGTGCCAGGCACTGTGCTAAACATTTTACAAATATTATTTCATTTGATCCTCGCAACGGCCCTAAGAGGTAGGTGCTGTTATTATCTCCATTTTACAGTTGAGGAAACTGAGACAGATAGGAGTTAGATGACTTGCCCATAATCGTAAAGCTAGTAAGTATCTGAGGCTGATTTGGACTCAGATCTTGCTGACTTCAGGCCTAGTGCTCTCTGTCCACTGTGCTACCTAACTGCCTCTATTTATGTGTGATGTGTGGTGGAGAGACTCCATTTTTCTGATCTTCGGTTTTCTAATCAGTAAATCAATAAAGCATAAAATAAAGGCCAGTGTGAAGGTGTTTGGGTGTTAAGAAATTGGATACATTACAAAAGATAATATGAACATTACCATTAAGCTTTTAACTGAGTAGAACATTTTTAGAAATCAAATTAATGTTGATTAAAGAAATTTTGTCTTTTTTGTTTTGTTTTTTAATTTAAAAAATTTTTAGATTCAAGATGGAAAAGGTGATGTGACCATTACCAATGATGGTGCTACAATTTTGAAACAAATGCAGGTCTTGCATCCAGCAGCCAGGATGGTAAATATATAGTTTTTCTTTTACATGATAAACTACTTTTTAACCTTAATTTAAACTTCAGTTTATCATTTCCATGACATCTAAGTATGATGAACATTTGTTACATCTTCTTCCATACTTTGAGGATCTATGAGTTTTGTTAGTGTGAGCATTCTCTCCACTGACACAGTACATTCCACTTTACAGCTGTAATGGTTAAAGTTAAGGTAAACTGAGGCACAATGTTCCAAGCACAATCAACACACACAAGTAAAGTGTGAATTTACCAATGAATAAGATCCTTAGCTTCCTCAGCAAAGCCAGGACTCCAAATGAGGGGCATAGTTCTCTTTTATACTTTGGGGAATACAGAACAAAGAATAGTACTTCATAGGCAGGGAACAATTAGGATTGGTTAAAAGCTCAATATCATGAATGGTGAAATCAGTATGATTGGTTATAGAGCTGAGGCATGGGGAACAATATGATTGTTTGGAAATTGGAAATGAGGGGCTAGCAGTAGCCCCCTCCTTCCCTCCTGTGACTAAGACATAGTCATCGTTTGAGCCTACCTGCAAGTTTAAAGATAGTAAACCAGACTTTTTTGGAAAGCACACTAGATGTCCTTAAAGGATAGCTTAGTTGTACAAAGGTGGTAGACCATACCCCATGGTGGCTACCCGCATTCCCAAATGATAACAGATTTCCTTGAGGCAAGAATAGAAATGATTAGCAGGAGAACTGGATTTAATTTAATTTATTACAGGCCTCCTGCATTTCTGAACTAATTTCGGAGATAACCATGATTTAGGCAGCACTGGATAAAATCAATTATAAGATCAATAAATAAGACACAGAATCAGTCTGATCATTTTGTAGTTTAGCATAGGCTTAAAGCTTTAATGGCTAACCATTGAGTTTAGGATCAAATGCAGACTCCATTGGGCAGCATTGAATGTACTTCACAGTCTGGCTCCAGCCTATCTTTTCAAACCGAGTATAGATTACTGCTCTTTATTCTGCACTTAGACTAGCCAAGACATCCTACTTGTTCACCTTATGTGACATCCTAATCTTTTCTTATTGTGCTTTTGCAAAGACTTTCCCTTTATGTCAGGCATATTCTCTCTCTGCACATGTCTTTTGGAGCACCTAGTTAACCTTCAAGGCTTGACTCTTGTGCCAGTTCCTTTAAGAGGTCTTTCTTGGTTCCCCCAATTTTGAGTCTCCCCCAGCCTATCACTTTATTTCTTTTGCTTTTATACCCTATTTACTTATTTGTGAATGTATTGATATTTTAGTAGGACCCCCTCTAAGGGGTGTTACTTTTGCATTTGTATCCTCAACATTCAGCACAGCCACTTTTTTATTCATTTTCATTAATTGATTCAGGAATCACCGGCAAAAAAAAAGTCCCTATAACAAACTTAGTTATGAGCCTCTCAGAACTTAACTAAGTTAGCTCCTGAATAACTGGCATCCAATCTGTGACCAGGCCCCTGTTCAAAACTGTTTCTTCAAAAATGTATCATTTCAGTATCAGTAGTACTCTCAGACTCCTCCACTTCATGGTAGAAAAGTTTTTTAGTCTTTTTGACTTCCATATTCCAGTGCTGACATTCATTACTTGGTGGCTAACCTTCTAGGGACTATCATTGATCCTCGATATCCTGGTCCTGTTCTTACTTTTTCTACCTTGGTAGGACCTGCCAGAGTTTTAAGAATACACAGTTAACTCCCATGCTATGATGAGGCAAATAAATAGCCCTTATGTAGAGAAGTGAACATTCTAGAATCAATTAATGATCATGATACATGACATTCTGTGCAGCTAGGAAAATACAAATTCTGTTATCCCTCTTCCTCCTGCCCTACTCCACATGCTTCTCCTGGCCCCAGCGTGGGGCTCCCCCCTCACCTCAGCCCTCTCTAGTTTTGCAGAATTTTCCTTCTTAATGCTTTTACTACATACCTTGGGAGATGAGGAGTGAGGAGGGGGGTAACATTCATTCTCTTGTGGAATTTTAAGTTTTCCAGAAAGGCAAATTTATGACACTATAGTGCTTAGATTTTTTTCCTCTTGCAACTTGCTTTTGCATTGAATTTTAAATTTGACATAAATGCACATGCTGAAACCCGTTCTAAAGCTTTAAGTGTAGGCAAAGCCTCGTGATCTTGTCACAACTATCAAAGTACCTTAATAGGACTGTTGACCTGTTACTTAAATCAGGTCTTGATGTGCCCTGTCACTTAAAATTGGGCAGATTTCCATATTTTCTTTTTTAGTTGGTGGAGCTCTCCAAAGCACAAGATATTGAAGCTGGTGATGGTACCACATCTGTTGTTATCATTGCTGGATCTCTTTTGGATTCCTGTACCAAACTTCTTCAGAAGGGTAGGTTGAGTTTGTATTATTGCTAAGTAGTGGTAGGATAAAGATGATTTTCTGTAGAAAAGTTATTAGGGTTTATTTTGGAATAATGAGGTCTTTCAGTGGATAAGCCTTATTTTTCCTTTACCAATTGCAGACTAGTTTTTCATGGAAAAAAACTTGATATAACTCAACCAATAATGTAATTTACTTTTTAAAAAATGTCATTCTTAGGGGCAGCTAGGTGTAGCAATGGATAGAGCATTGGCCCTGGATTCAGGAAGACCTGAGTTCAAATCTGGCCTCAGATAAATAACACTTATTAGCTGTGTGACCCTGGGCAAGTCCCCATTGCCTAAACAAAGAAAACAAAAACAAAAAAAGTCATTCTTAAAGTAGCATAATTGTAACTATTAAAGCAATGTAACAAATGTGCAATAGTAAATAAGATGTAGTTCTAGTAATTAAATGACTAATTAACAACTTGAGTTTGAAACTTGACAGGGATTCACCCAACCATCATTTCGGAATCATTCCAAAAAGCTTTGGATAGAGGTGTTGAAGTCTTAACCAAAATGGCACAGCCAGTGGAACTCAGTGACAGAGAAACATTGCTAAATAGTGCAACTACTTCACTAAACTCAAAGGTACGAAGAGTTAAAGACTATTGGAATTGTGCCCTTTTGGTTTTGTTGAAGAATCTTTCCAGTGATATGAAAGCTGAAGAAATGGGGAGATTTTTCTTTGCTCTTAGTTGGAGAAAAACATTATTGTAGTTGTGGAGCAACATTTTAAGACTCTCTGCTTTGTTTTAAATATCAGAAACATCTCCACAGAACCTTCTTTATGTTTGTAAACTTTTAAGTGCCATGTAAATGTGACTTTACTCTTGTTAATCATTCAGCAAATTCAGAGATTAACATAGTAATGCTTAATATTTTACTGAAAGTTTGATAACCCCTAGCATCTTAGCATCTTCAATTTTCCTGACTTTCCTGTTTTAGCTCCATTCCTCCTCTCAGTGCTAGACTCATACATTTCCCTTGATCTTTGGTCATGGGTCCAAGACTAGATTGTGCCCATAATGATTGCCTTTTCAAATGTGCTAGAACTATTCTGCCAGTACCTTAATGTTGAATGAAGCTTCTTGCTATTCTGAACATGCAGGAGGATGGTAGTTGATACTGTGGGACTGTGAGTATCCAAAAGTACTTAGAGCTGCTTTATGCCAGTATAGTATGTAATCTGTTTTTGAAAAATTAAATTGTTAATCTTGTTTTTGCTTTAAAAAAAAAGTTAACAAAGTATTGCTGAGAAACTTACCTCATCTGTAATGCAAGTAAGATAGTGTTTTTATAGTAAAAACAATTTTTTAATTTCTCCAAAACTGTTTGGCATTTTTCTTTATGTTTATCATTAGAGAAGTGTTTGTCACAGTTTTCCTTTACCTATTTTAAAGCTGACCTTTTTAAAAATTAAATATTTCTAGGTTGTATCTCAGTACTCAAGCCTGCTTTCTCCAATGAGTGTAGATGCCGTGATGAAGGTGATTGACCCAACAACAGCTACTAGTGTAGATCTTCGAGACATTAAAATAGTTAAGAAGCTTGGGTGAGAAAAATCTATACTTAATACTTTCATTAATCAAAGTGAATGTTTCCAATGAGCATGATTTCTGTGACAAAAATAGAATCAGATAGTAGGACTAACAAATATCGGGGTTTTCCTCTTTTCTGGTAGTTCTATCATTGTGAGAATTCTGAATGTCTTGATGGCAGATATGAATTTGTTCTCTTCATCTCATTATGTTAGGGGAATAAGATGAGACATGCCCATGATTGGGGCCAATATAAATTATAAAGGTTCTAATATTTTTTAAAAGTTTGCAACTTTAGGTTTAAAACGTATATTTTTTAATACTCTGTTTCTTATTTTACTTAGAGGGACAATTGATGACTGTGAACTGGTGGAAGGATTGGTCCTAACTCAGAAGGTGGCAAATACTGGCATAACCAGAATTGAGAAAGCTAAGATTGGTCTCATTCAGTTTTGTTTATCTGCACCTAAAACAGATGTAAGTAAATCTGATTTCTGATTGTTGCCACTATTTGAGTAGACAGATTGCTGAACACCAATAAATGGGAAAGGGCCTAAATCACCTTAGTGTCTTTAGCCTGGAGAAAGCACCATGTTAGTGTATATAAAGTCAGCGTGCCAGGTAATCTTCTAGCAATGCCATACAAATTACATTTCCCAGAGGCATAATTTAAAAGGATGCAAACACAGATAATTATCTCCAGCTTTCTGTCACCTTGTTTGCTATGACAGACATAAGTAAAAACAAGTAGCTGAGTCTGTGTCTCTTCCAACATTTCCACTTGTAAAATATTACTTCATTCTTACCTATGTAATAGTCTTCATTATTTTGACAGTTAAAAGGACTGTCATGACATCTTTTTCCAGATGATCGAAAAAACTTAAGAGTTGGAAGATGATCTCAGAGGTCATCTAGTAGTCTAGCCTGTGCCTCAGTAGGGATCTTAATAATTCCTGAGGAATGATCTTCTAGCATTTTTAAGACCTCCTCTTGAAGAAGCGCATTCCACTTTTGGACAGATTTAGGAATTCAGTTAGGATGTTTTATATCAAGCTGTAGCTCTCTGTCCTTGACTCTGAGTTCTCCTCTCTGAGATCAAGTGGAGCAAGTCCAATTTATCTTCTGTGGGTCAACTCTGAATTTAAAACTATCTTTCATGGGTGCCTTATTCTGAACACTGTATTTATAAGAATGCATCCTGAGATCACATTAGTGTTCTTGGCTGCTGTGTCTCCCTTGGTAGAATGTAATCATCTTGGGGGCAAGGACCAGCTTTTTGTTTTTCTTTGTATCCCTAGTGCTTACCACAGTGCTAGTAAATCCTTGACAGATGCTTTTGATGATGAGGATTCTGTGTTGAATCATATAGCCATAAGTTGGTGAATTTTCTCCCACTTGGAAAATAAAATTGAATTTATTAATAAAGCAAGGTATATAGTTTCCTAAAGTAGTATAAGTCTTAAGAGTTTTTAACCAACAAATGAAATTTATAGAACTGAATTGTTTAAAACTATTTTTAATGCTTTTGAGAGTTATATCTTTTGGAGCTTTTAAAAAAGATAAAACATTCTTGCAATGCTCAAGATCATCTTTATGATTTATATATTTTTAAAAATACATTTTATTGGTGTCTTTCGATTTTTTACACCAGTTATATCTTTATATTATCCCTTCCTATATAAAACCTTCCCTTATAACAGAAAAACAGTCAAGTAGAACCAACAATGGAACCACATCTAACAGAATTTGCAAACCATGGTTCCCCACCTGATCAACAGGAGTGAATTGGGTTTTGTCAATTATTCTTTGAGGTTTTTACATTTAACCTGATGGTAGCTACCTTTTAATGTTTTTGTTTACACTGTTGTGCTTTCCTTCTTCCATAATGAGTTCATAAGATCATAGAATTAAGAGGCATAATAGACCTTGGAGGTCAGCTAGTCCAACCCTCTCATTTTACATATGAAGAAATAGACTTTGGGAATTAAGTGGCTCGCAAAAGGTCACACAGGGAGGAGGAGTAGAGACAGCATTTGAACATGAAATCTCAAATTCTAAAACCAGTGATTTTTTTTTTCGTGGCACCATAGTGCCTCATACAAGTCTTCCCATGTTTCTCTGAATTCCTCATGCTCAACATTTTTATAGTAGAATAATTAATTATAATCATTTCTAATATGCTTTTTAAAAGATTAAAATGCACAATTTTCATATTCCCTTTCAACAGATGGATAATCAAATTGTAGTTTCTGACTATGCTCAAATGGACAGAGTATTGCGAGAAGAAAGAGCTTATATTCTCAATTTAGTGAAGCAAATTAAGAAGTCCGGATGTAATGTACTCCTCATACAGAAATCTATTCTAAGGTAAGTGACATGAAATACATCTTCTTTAAGATTTGAAAACTTATTTGACTTTGCTTTCTAATAAGATATATATATATATAAATATGTTAGTAGAACTCTTATGTAGTCAGTTATAACCCAAGATCCAGGGCTGTCCTATTCCACAATACATTCCTGAGGTAAATTATAAGGCAGCTCCTTTTTCTCCATACAACAGTGTTGCAGTCAAGGAGTTCTCTTCCCTGACCGTAATCTCAAGTAACTCGGCACCAAAAGCAGGTCATAAAAGCAAAGCTAGAACTACTCTAAACCTTAAGATTTAGGTTTGTGGAGATAATTTGGATGATGCAGAATTCTTAAAAAGGTAATAAAAAGCTATCTCAAAACATATTTTGATCATATCAATATGGCCATTGTGGGAATTTGTTTTGTTTGATTATTCTTATTTGTTATGAGGGTTTTTTTTTCTCTTTACTCCCCCCTCCCATCCCCTGAAAGTTTGAGGGAGAAAAAATTAGTGTTTTTTAATTGAAAAATATTATGTTTCATTTTAAAAACAGAAAAAAGTATATTCTGATACCTTTTTCCCCTCAGATTTCCATATAGAAAGCAGAGATATATAAGGTCACTACATTAATCTTAACAGCCATCTCATAGTACAATAATTTGTGTTTATTGTTGATGGTAATGGTGATTTTTCAGTATTACTATAATTAATTCAGCATTTAACTTAGTTTTCATTAGTTTCATATCAGACCTAATGAAAACTAGTTGGAAAACAAAAAAGGATGGCTATAGGAGAGAATCATTAATAGTTCTAGGATATCTATAAACCAGTGACATAAATTTTCTCTTGAGTGATTACCAAAACAAGCATAAAAATTATCAGCTGAAGGAACTGATTAATGGGTATTAATCAAGCGGCCTTTAGTAAATGGAATTTTATAGTAAAACCATGAAAATTTTAGGTGAAAAATGTTTTAATTAGTGGACATATTTAAGAAAAGACAGTCTTATTCTTTAAAGTAGAAGACATTTTAAGGTGTTAGAATGCTTGGAGAGGAGAAAAGAGAGGCAATGTGTGAAAACCCTTTTTAGAATTCAACAAACTATCTACTTTGTCTTCCTGATGCTATAATAGAAAGTCAGATGCCCAGTAGTGCCCAAGAGCATTTGGAAAAATGTGGTGGGAGAGGGAGCTAGTTCAGTGAAAAGACTGATCAGCACTTCATATTGTTGGAATTCAGCCGGCTTCTGAGCAAATAAGCACAAAGGTACACACTGAATACAAAGTGTGAGCAGTATGATAGGGAAAATCAAGTCCAGAAGACTGAACTGGCCCTGTAGAAAAAAAGTGGTACTAGCATTCTTTCTAAAAAATTTTTATTCTTAATTTAACAGAATGCTCCCCAAAAAAAGAGAAAACATTTTCATTTACAAAATAGGTCAGGAAGAGTATTGTATGTGAAACCACATACCTAATTGCATGCCTTCTTGCTTAAAGAAAGCATAAAATAAATTTAATATGTTCTTTTCAAAGTCCTGCTTCTCTGTTTCCCTCTAAACTTCTTTACTGCTAGCTTCCCTAAATCTCTTCCCCTAAATAAAAAACAGGAACAAACAGTCCTTTTAACAGTTAAGTATGTTCAAGCTAAACAAATCTACATATTTGCCGTGCCCATAAATGTATGTGTTGTTCTGCTCCTCAAATCCATCTTTCCTCTATCAGAAGGTAACGTGTTTCATTGTTCTCCCTCTGTAGCCTTGATTGATCATTGCGTTGATCAGAGTTAAGTGTTTTTTATGTATATGTATGTGTGTGTGTATATACACATACATATATGTATACACACACACACACGCACACTTTTTTTTTAAGGCAGTTGGGGTTAAGTGACTTGCCCAGGGTCACACAGCTAGTAACTGTCAGGTGTTTGGTCTGAGGCCGCATTTGAACTCAGGTCCTCCTGCTGGTGCTCTATCCGCTGCGCCATCTCGCTGCCCCAAGTCTTTTTAATATTAATGTTCATTTTAAACAAATTTAGGAAAGCTCTGGTGATACTAACCGAGCAAGAGGATAGTTTAGGGATTATCCATTAGGTTTCAGTTTTAGCTAAATATGATTATAAAGCAAAGGACATGATAGACTCTGCACTAGGGGTGTCAAACATTTAGAAAACCACAAATTAACATTATTTGTGTTGTATTTTTATTTATTTGGTCAGACATTTCCCCATTTTAATCTCGTTTGTGAGTGTCTCTGAGGTGTGACATTTCTGTCCTCGACTATGAATTGATGAATTTAGAATTCACAAGATTTTATCCTATGAGTCAACCAAAAGTCTCATGAAATGTTTCTTGGAGCCTGGATAAAACCAGCATAGCAAGACTATTAAAATTACTAGATTTAATTGCCCCTCATTAGCTAAGAACCTCATATGGGGTAGCTGTGTGGCAAAGTGGATAAAGCATTGGGCTTGGAATCAAGAAGACCTCATCTTCCTGATGAGGAAGTTCCTAATCCGTAAAATGTGCTTTAGATGGAAAAGGCAAACTACTCTAATATCTTTGTCAAGAAAACTCCAAAATTAGGTCATGGAGAGTTTGACCTGACTGAAACAACTGAACAGCAAGAAGAACCTCACATTTAAAGTATCAGCAGTTAATGTTTAGAGATGGTCTAATAATTATGTAATTCTTGACATCGTCTGCCCTTTTTCTACCACTCTGCCAACATCATTGCAAAATGTGGAGGAGTTTTACCTATTGATGGGTGCCATTTTGTCTTCTCTTTCATGGTTTTCCTTGAAAGATGTAAAAATTGATATCTTTGTTCTACAACTTTAATTAATAATTATTAAGCATGAAACAGTGTACTCACCTAAGGGGTTTGTACTGGTCATTCTCCTTGACAGTGGCAGAGTCCAAACCAAAGTGGTATTACTTAAGAGTGGTAAGGTCCCCAAGATGCTTCTATTGGAAGAGGACATGCTGATTGCATTAAACCCAGAAATATTGTAAAATTTCCTAAATGAGGTCCCTGGTGAGACATACATATATCTTGAATAGCCGCTATTCGTAGACAGTGACTTGAGCTCAGAATTGAATAAGAATGTGGACTAGAGTGCCTTTGGGAAACACACATTTCTTTTAATTGACCCCAGGCTTCTCCCTGAAATGATGATTCATCTTTCAACAACAGTGTCCCTCTGGTCGTCCTTCTATGAGACATAATATCTGAAGAATTATCACTCAAGAGGGTAGTGTAGAGTTGCGTGGTAACTATGAGCAAACCATAACACATTACAGATGAAGACTTACGTAGAAGTGGTATAAAAGGTGTTATCAGAGAAATGTATAATTGAGGGGTTGGGGGAAAGCTGAGTTGTTTATGCAAACAAGGAAGGACAAGTGCTGAGTAGACAGCCTTCATTCTCTGGTGGTATCCATACGTTGCTGAAAGAGAGGAAGGCCTTAGCACATGGGTAAAGCCCCTCTATGGTGAGTGTGTGTAAGTAATTATAGTGAGATGTACATGGATTGTGGTGTACATTATTGTAGGATGTACCCACATCAATAGAGGCAGCAGGGTGGTACAGTGAATAGAGTGCCAGGCCTGAAGTCAGGACAGGCTGAGTTCAAATCCTCCCTCAGACACTAGTGACTCTGGGCAAATCACTTCACCCTGTTTGTCTCAGTTTCCTCATCTATAAAATAAGCTGGAGAAGGAAATGACAAACCACTCTACCATCTGCCAAGAAAAGCCCAAATGTGGTCACAAAGAGTCAGGACTGAAATGATTAAACAACCCACATGAATGAAATATCAGAGATTTTTTGTAATTGTAGAGTTCATACTAGCAAAAAAATCATAACACCCAAGGTATTTTCTTTTAATTATAAAAATAAAAGTTTTCTTTCTAATTGGCCTTTGATTATCTGTACTCTGTATTTATTAACATTTTGGAAATCTGACCTTTATTTTTACAAAGGATTTTGAGCTACCGAATTTTATACACAGTTAAAACAACTGTTAAATGAACAGCTAAATTACCTGATTAACTGCTTGTTAATAATGGTGAAAGAAAACATAAAGCAGTTGAAGAGAATAGAGCTTTTTTCTAATATTGACAGGATCACTTATGGCATTTCAACTTTTGGCTTGTTCTAGGGATGCTCTTAGTGATCTTGCATTGCATTTCCTAAACAAAATGAAGATTATGGTGGTTAAGGATATTGAAAGAGAAGACATTGAATTTATTTGTAAGGTAAGCGGGGTTTTTTTAACCCTTGTAAAATGTGTTTATGAGTTACATTTTGCATTTTTATAAACATTATGTTTTATGATTGGACTATTTTTACAGACAATTGGAACCAAACCAGTTGCCCATATTGACCAGTTCACTCCTGAAATGCTTGGCTCTGCTGAGCTAGCAGAGGAGGTCAACTTAAATGGTTCTGGCAAACTGCTTAAAGTAAGCATGTACTTAAGTTTTAATTTGCTAGCTTTCTTCACTCCACTAGGTAGCTAATAATGCTGCTACTTGCTGTAGATTACAGGTTGCGCAAGCCCTGGAAAGACAGTTACTATTGTTGTTCGTGGATCCAACAAATTGGTGATTGAAGAAGCTGAGCGTTCAATTCATGATGCTTTATGTGTTATTCGCTGTTTAGTAAAAAAGAGGTAATGTATTTTGTCAGTTTTACCCTTTGATAATTTTGTAAATGATTTCTATGTACTTTGGCTATGTGTTTATGTATATTTATATAGACATGCATACACATGTCCCAAAAGTTTTAGTGTGTTTTTTACACTAATCTGCATTAGTAGAGGGTCTTCACCTCAGATTCCCTAAACTGATGAAATTATAGGCCTGGATAGAACAAATTTTAAATGCTGTTATTGAGTAGTTACAAGTAGTAAAATATTTGAAAGATGTTCTCTTAATGTTTGAACAGTTGTTTACTTGGGGAAATTAGCCATAAGCCTGTCTTGTCAATTTCAGAGCACTGATTGCAGGAGGTGGTGCTCCAGAGATAGAGCTGGCCTTGCGTTTAACCGAATATTCGCGAACTTTGAGTGGGATGGAGTCATACTGTGTCCGTGCTTTTGCAGATGCTATGGAAGTCATTCCATCTACTCTAGCTGAAAATGCAGGCCTTAATCCCATTTCTACTGTAACAGAATTAAGAAATCGACATGCTCAGGGAGAGACCACTGCAGGGATTAATGTCCGAAAGGTAATAATGTTTTTTTAATCAGTAAGCAAGGATTTATGAAATATTTGCATTATGTCAGTCAGGCATTGTGCTAGAGATGGGGGATAATGAGACCAAAGTGAATAATCCCTCTCCTCAGGGGGCTTCCATTCTATTTGGGGAACAATGTCTATGTATGTATGTACATAGATAAGATATACAAAGTAAGATTTTGTGGGGTGTGGCACTGACAGCTGAGAGGGGGAATCAGAAAAGTGTCTCATGTAAATGCTGGCACTTGAACCTAGTAGTGAGGAAGGTGTCAGTGCAGAGGCATAGAGAAAGGAGATGGAGATTATGTGTAAGGAATAGCCAGTATGCCACTTAGGAGGGAAATTGTTTATACGTATAGAAGATAGGCTGGAACTAGATTGTAAAGGACTGTAAGTGAAAAAACAAAAGCATTTGTATTTGATCCTAGAAACTCCTGCAGCTGTAGGATTTTCGTTTAGGCAGCTGTGTGAGAGATGAATTCAAAAGGGTAGAGAAAGACTTGAGATAGGGAGACTACTTAGGCTGTTGCAGTAGTCTAAGCAAGAATTGATGAGGGCCGAAAATAAGTGGTAGCCACATGAGTAGAAAGAAGGGAATGGATAGAGGAAATGTCGAGGTAAAATTGGCAAGACTTCATGTAGAAGAATTGAGGATGACTGATTTTACTTCAAGCAAAGTACTTGACAAATAACATAAGCACTCTATAAATGAATTAACCTTTTTTGTGCTATGAACATCTTTAGAAACTTGGCAAAACTGTACACAATTCAGAGTAATATTTTTAAATGCATGGCATGCACAGGATTACAGAGGAAGCCAATTTTATTGAAATATGGCTGTTGATATTTTGTTAAAGTTCAGATCCCAGGTTAGGAACCCCTGATAGGCATGCTTAATTGTGTACAAGCTTCAGAAATAAGTATAGTATTCTTTATAAGAACTAATTAGGGGGGCAGCTAGGTGGCACAGTGGATAGAGCACCAGCCTTGGGTTCAGGAGGACCTGAGTTAAAATCCAGCCTCAGACACATAACACTAGCTGTGTGACCCTGGGCAAGTCACTTAATCCCATTGCCTGTCCTTTAAAAAAAAAAAAAGAGCTCATAAGAATTAATTAGGAAAGCAAGTGTGAAATGAAAATAGATTCATCCTGATGTAGCTAGAGGGAGTTTCTTTTGGCATGAATAGTGAGGTAATGTCTGGCAAAGCCTAAATTTGAGGAAAGAACTGCTGAAACTTGTCACAGAATGGTATAATGCAGGATTCCTTTTATGATTTTTTTTAAGGCAATTGGGGTTAAGTGACCTGCTCAGGGTCACACAGCTAGTAAGTGTCAAGTGTTTGATCTGAGGCCGGATTTGAACTCAGGTCCTTCTGACTTCAGGGCCGGTGCTCTATCCACTGTGCCACTAGCTTCCCCTATAATGCAGGATTCCTAACCTCTCGGATCAAAGTATTTAGCAGGAAGACATTGTGTACACATGAAATAAGTAAACTGCCAGTACAAGGCAGCAGTATACATTGAATGGTTGATAGGAGCCCTGTAGCTGAAGAGTACTAGACCAATGTAAGAGAGGGTGGTCTTGTTAAGAGCAATTCAGTGGCATGGTGGATAAAGCATTAAACCTAGAGGCAGGAAGGCCTGAATTCAGATATGACCTCAGGCACATGTTTCCTTTGTGACCCTGGGCAAGTCTCTTAATATCCTTGTGCCTCACTTTCTTCATCTGTAAAATAAAAATTATACAACCTACTTCCCAGGGTTGTTAGGAAGATAAAATGATATATTTCCTTAAAGATGCCATAAATAGTAACTGTTGTTACTACTGTTGAGAATGTGGTACTTGATTGAAGCCTTGAAGTATGGGTAGATCTGGAGGCAATACTAAGAGGGCATTCTAGTCAAGGGATATAAAAGTATAGAGAGTGAAGTTATGTAGGCAAAACTAAGCAAACATCTTCCTGGGAACATATTTAAATTGTAGTTTTGTTTTGGAAGAATAGCAAGAGATAAAGTTGCAAAGGTAGAGCAAGATCATATGATAGAGTTGAATGTAAGGCTAAGACAGGATTTTGAATGTCATTCTGTAGGGAAGCCATTGCAGGTTTTGGAATGATAGATTCATGATGATGAAATAGGTGGCTTTGTTCAGGATTAGAGACAAAGAGAGACAAATTAGGCAGCCATTGAAATAACTCGTGTATATTGATAAGGGCCTGATGCTGTTACAGTGTAATAGAAAAAAGTCCTAGTCAGAAGGCCTGGACTCCTATGCCAACTCTGGTGGTTACTTTGTAACCTCTGACAGGTTACATCACCTCTCTAAGGCTATTTTCTCATTTATATAATAGGGATAATACTTGTTCTATCCATCTTACAGGGTTGTCATGTGGAAAATACTTTGTAAACTTTAAAGTATTGTATAAAATGTGAGTTATTAATAAGGTTCCAGCTGTGAAATGAATAGGTTGGTATGAAATTTGAGACATAAAAATACATAGAACTGGACAAAAAGACTAATAATGAATGTAAGGGAAAGTATTGTATTTAATAATATCTATAACGTAGAAAACATTCTTGGAAGAAAGAAAATAGTGAAATCAGTGTTTCCCAGTTTTAGTTGAGATCCTACCAAGGCGTCTTAGGAAAGAACCTGACTTTGAGATTTTTTTTTAACATTAGACTAAAGAGAAAATCAGGTTCAATGAGCTTTGCCAAGGGAATAATGATTAAATTGTCTTTGTTAATGTGTCTGTTAAATAGTATACATGATAAAAGAAAAAAAATATTAATTTCCAGGGTGGAATTTCCAACATTTTGGAGGAGCTAGTAGTTCAACCCTTGTTGGTGTCAGTCAGTGCTCTGACCCTGGCTACTGAGACAGTCCGAAGCATTCTCAAGATTGATGATGTGGTAAGTTTTAGATTCTATTTTTGTGATATAAATTCTTGTTTAGAAATTAGTTGAGGCATTTTGAAAAATTAGAGTAAAACAGGCAGGCAAATGAAGTGCTAACCAAAAGTTCCTGAGAAATTCCATTCATAACACAAGAAAACTTGATTCTACATGCAGAATAGTTTTTCTGAGTAGAAATACAGACCTCATTTCTACTTAGGAAAAAAATAAATAAGAGGTTACTGTTTCAGAAAGAGGCTGGAAACCCATATGGATCAATCACTACTTTGTAATTGTTGTCCATTGGCCTTTTCCTTTTAGTTGGTAATAGCATTTTAGTGATTAGAGACTTAATGAACTATGGGTCCAGTTTCTCTGCAGTTTCAAGTAATTCCAATTATAACTAACTTAACATCATTAATGTTGTTTAATGGTTCACAAATAATTACTCTACTAGGGATTGAAATTAGCTTATGCTGTCACCCACTGGTTTTAACAAGGAAAAGATGTTTTTTGTTGAAAATTTTAAAAGGCGCTAGACCTTGAATAATTACCACAAGAGCAATGTTATTTGACTAAGTAGAAGGGAAATAAGATTACTGAGTTAAGGGTGAAGAATATGTGATTTGTGTGTAATTGAGAGAAAAATGAACAGTTGTCAACCCTTGACTAAATACTTTTTAGGTTCCTTCTGACATTGGGCATTTTGTGCCCATGTGATTCATCAGAAGTGGGTAGTTGTCATTTATTTTAATAATTTTGGGCAGGTTTCCTATTAAATCTTCCAAGACCTTTCTGTTCTTATCTAGTAGACAAATAGCTACCTTAGTACTCTCAGCAGGGAATCAACACTTCCCCCCTTTTCCTGTCCTCTGCCTTTTTTCTCTTCTACCCAGAAGGAGGAATTTTTTCATCTGATAACTTCTGTGGCTTTATTGTATCATTTTTTGGAGGACAAATAAATAGCTTCTTCCTCTGAGCATCTAGCTCCCTCCTCTTCTGGAAGAGCCTCAAATGAATTTTTGAGTTCTAACTGTACAGCTAGCTGTCTGTCTCTTCTGGAAATGGATGATTGTCCCCAGTAGGGGATGGAGCTAGAGCAAAGGAACCTTTACAAGTTTCGGGGCAATGAGAAGAGTAAGGTATCTGAAAGCCATGCCATGTAAGAAACAAAGTAATTATAATATTACCATAAAGCACTTTGTACTCTTTAACTCATCTAATTGTTAAAGCTGTGAGTTAGATAGCACAAATATTACATCTGTTTTTCCCCAGGGGGAGAAACTAGGAATAATGGGTATAAGTGGCAACAGCAAATTTAGGCTTCTTGTCAGAAACACCTTCCTAACAATTAAAGCTATCCACATGTCAGTAGGCTCTGGGGGTAGTCACTTCCCGCTTACTGGAAGCCTTCAGTTATTTGCTGGATGATCATTTGTCAGCTATGTTGTAATGGGAAGTACCTTTGAAAGTACAGTCACTTCTGCTGTAACTTGACATTCCTTTTTCAAAAAGCACTCTGCTGTGCAACATGAGCAATAAAAAACACAGGTCTTAGGGGGAAATGGGGTTAGAGTCACAATACTCAAAAATTTCATCAGTAACATACTTTATAAAGGTGGGAACCTAATATACATGGTAGCATGGTTTTATACATGTTAAATGATTTAGTTAAATAATATAACTATATAATGGCAGGATTTATAGACCCAGGCTGCTGCACCCTGGATCCCATGAGTAGAGCCTGACAAGGTCTCATGTAAGTTGGGCAGGTTGAAACTCCAACCTAAGAAATCAGAAGTCAGAGCAGAAAGTGGAAAAGGGCTGGACCAGCCCTCCTCACCTCCAGCCACTGCACCAGAAGATGCACAATAAATGGGGCACTTTTCCTTGAATAAGACCTGAAGCTTGCCTGTGGAAATGAGCATCCCAAAGGGTTAAAGCTTGTGAATTATTGTGAAGCAGTGTAGTTTTCTGCATTCTCACCCATAAGCCACCTTTATTTGTGCTCAAAATGTTCCCTAATGAATCAGCCTTGGAACAAATTGAAGTTTTCAAAACAAGTGTTTTAGCAGAATTGTTTGTAGTTGGATTAGATGGCCATTGAATCCTTTCTAACTCTAAAGTTGTGATTCTGAGGCTTGACGTAACCTGCCCCAAGTCATACACAAAGTTTCAGAGCGAGGACTTGTGTACAAAACTAGTATTCTTCCTGCTATATCATGATAAACCCTTGAAGCTGAAGAAACTCGAAAGTATAGTTGCAAGGACTACAGAGAATCCAATTGGGAAAGAATAGCAGAGTGCTATGCTAAACTAGGGGTTTTGAGGGGAGAGGGGAACCTGACCCCTATACCTGAAATTCATGCCACTAATTTGAAAGGTGCAACAGGAGTTTAAAATATTAGTGTGTTACAGTGGGAAAATACAGAAGTAGGAATTAGGATATCCAGATTGTAGTACCACTTCTGCTGCTAAAAGACTAGCTGTCTGATTGTTGGGTGAGTCACACATCAATTCTAATACTGATTTTCCTCATCCGTGAAATGAGGTGATTTGACCAGATATTTTAAAATTCCTTTTTAACCCCATAATTCTTTGATTTTAGGATTTTAAATTCTTAATATAACTTTTTTCTTCAGGTGAATACTCGGTAATCATGTTGACATACAGCATCTGTCTGATACTGACATATATTTGCAGCTGTGGTGGAAGAGTATTGCCCTGTGGAATACTTAGTAGTTTGGAAGACTTTGTTTTCTGAGTTCTTACACCTGGGCTTCCAGTTGTCATCCATCTGAAAACTGTCGATACAATCTAATAAAAATAGTAAATATGTGGTTTCAAGAAAGCAGATTTTGTTGTTATTCCTGGAATTCTTTCAAAAGTTCTATGAAAAATAAAAACAGCTGTACCTGTTTGTTGAGTGCAATTGAATTTCACATTTTTTTCTCAGAGCAACAAGTGATCTTTTTGCCCCTGAATTTAAAGAATAATTATTTAAGTTTAAAGAATGATCAAGGGGGGCTTACAAATAAGTGGGCAGATTGTTTAAGGCTTTTGTTTTCCAGCTAGCAAACAAGTCAGGTCAACAAGCATTTAAGGGCTTATTGTGTGCTAGCCATTGTCTTAAGCACTGGGGATAAAAATACAAGCAAAAGGACAGTCAGAGTACCCCTAAGAGGGAAAAGAAAATCAGGACAAGGGAGCTGAAAAGTTCCCTTGGAAACCTCTAGGTGCTGTTTTGGTGAAGGCCAGTGAATGACAGATGGCTGTTTCCTTTCTCAAAATGGAGTTTCTAAGAACAACTCATCAATGGGAAAGTGGGGCTACAGGGCTAGAGGGCAAAAATATTGTTATGTATCTGAATTAAATACAAGGTAACCTGTATTTGTATTATTGATTTAGCCATCTCAATTAGTGTTATTTTCTCCCTTGGCTCAAATTGTCTACTTTTGATGTGTTTTGATGTTTAAGAATTATTTAGTACTGATTTCCAAATGTAAGGTGCTTGCATCTAGCATGAAAAGGGCATAGAAAATATATAAACTAACCATCTACTATCCCAAGCATGCCATGCTATTATTTTAGAAGGGGAGCCCACAAATTTATATACTTGCCTTGAGTACACAATTAGCTAGTTACAATGCTTAAATTTCAAATGCTTCCTGGAATGTATTCTGTATGTAGGAATTTAGAATAGCTTTTGACTAAGTAAAATTCATAAAGAATGTACAAAGAAAATAAAAATAATGTGATTTCTCTGATAAAGCATTTATTAAATCCTTCCTAGTTTAAATCATTTTATTTTTAGGTGTTTAAGAATATAAAATGGTTACCCTTGCAGTAATTTGTGATCTTGTATTAATTACCACAACATCTAGTCACATTGGGTAGTTAAATTAAACCTTTCATGATCCTACAGGATTCACTTTACATTTCACATAGTTTATGTAATCAGTATAAATCATTTGTAGTGTTTGTGCAAAGGAGCATAATGGAGAAACAAGCCTAAGAAAAAAGAGAAGGCCCCTGAAACATCAAAAACTTTTATCTTTTTTTATTTCAAGCTGCAAGTATATTTTAATATAAATGAGAATGTTTAAAGGAGTAACATTTCATATTTACCATTTATACTTTGGGATAAGAGAAAGGCTAGAGCTCTTATCCTACAAGGTAGCCATCTAGCACACACAGGCAAAAACATTAACAGTGTCATTGGTGAAGTTCTCAATTTGTCAAGTTTTGTACCTCCATTTTCCTTTTTAAGTTTTTGGTGTTCCTAAGGGTGCTGGATTATGTGAAATGAACTTTACAAAAGATCTCACAGTACTTCAACTTACTTGATACATTGATTATAAAAACGTCCAAAGCTCTGTTGGTTAGACTGTCTTCTACCAAAACATGACTGTTAGACTGCTAAGTAATTCTTTGCTTGAGGCACAGGTTTCCAGCATGTACACTCACTTCTATGAGTACTAAGCTTCATTTGTCCTATTTCTCTGTATGTAATTTACACATGAAGGAGTGAAGTGCTTATACACAGTGGTTGGTGTTTAGGTATACAAATACAGTATAATCTCAGCCCTTTAAAACCTTACATCCTAACGAGTAAGACAATACACATAAAACTGGAAGGGAGCAGTGGGCCAAGGAAGGATGTATTCATCTCCAGTTGACTGGATAGGGTCTTTCCAGAACTTAAGAAAAGAGGGTAAGGTGGAGAAGAGAGAAGGCACTAAAAAAAAATCACTTGAATATATTTATCAAAGCAGTGTGGAAATTTGGGTATTCTTTAGGGAAAAAAAATGATGATAAAAAAAATCTGCAGTTTTACCCTAATTGGTCAGCAGACACTTGCAGGCCTAGTAATCACACAGACTCCAGAATGTTGTGCTTCAAAATTTTGGGAGTAAGCAATTGGCCCACACAGGCAGGAGTCTGATTTTGAGGCTTTTGAAGAACAAAGAATCTCTGAACTATGTTGTTTGTTTAAACAACAACAAAAAAGACTTGTGTTAATTAATCTTAAAACCTGACAAAGGTAACAAGAATCAGGGGATCAGTACACAGTGACTGACCGTATAAGAGGAAAAAAGAATTGAGAATGGTCAAAGAATCCTAATGGGGACATTTGACTAAAATGTTATGTTTTATGTGTTGAGATTATGTATGATTACAAAGTAAGTTTAACTAGTTACGTTTATTGTTTTTTTCTTAGGAAAAAAAATTTGTAAGAGTTACAAATGGTTCCTTTTTAAGATACTTACACAATAGCCTCTTGTCTCTAGAGTTACTCCTGCACAATCCCATACAATAACAATGTACCCTGGCTCTCAAATAACTTTCCACAGGTTTTGATCCTGGGTTTCCCATCCATGTGTTGTTATCTGGTCATCAGCCATTGCCTTGTTTTGGGTGAAAAGCCAAACCCTGAGAAATAGTTTGGAAGATCAGTGCTGGGGATACTTGTATCAATAGGTAGTTTTTGACTGATTAAGTTGACTCCCACTCGTGGACCTCAAGCATGAGCAAAGGTTGCTCTGGCTCTATTCTCATCCAGGCTCTCACTTGGAGAGCCCCAGTCAGTTCCTTTTCCAGCTTTAACCTGCTGTTGCATAGTAATAATAGCATTTTAAGGATCAAGAAGCACTTAGCACTGGCATCTACTAAGTACCTGTCTCTGGGCTAATTCCTTTCATTTGATATTCAGAGTTGTTAGGCATATAGATGTACTTAATTTACAGATAAGAAACTGAGGCAAAAAGCAATTAAGTGACTTGCTCAAGACCACACACTTATGAAGACAGGTCTAAGCTGACCGCAAGTCCAGCGGTCTATACCACGACAGCAGAAGAGCCAATATGATTTCGAGGCAGGGAGGATGAGGTCCTCCTGTGAGCCTAGAGAAAATCTGTAAATCTTCATACTGCCTGGCGGGCGGTGCACCAAAGGGATGAGGGAGGTGGTGACCAAAAAGGCCTTTGAGGGAAAGTGGTACAAGGGACGAGACGTAGGGGGCGAAGTCCCAGAAGGGCCGGGCTCTGCAGGACCAACGCTGCGCACAACATCCGGGTCCTCGGTCACTGTCCGTGCCCTAGGTTCTGCCTGCCAGGCAAGGACAGAGCTGGGCCAGAAGGGCACGCATTCCAGGGCTGGAGTAAAGGCCGAGAGGGCTTTCTGGGCTTGGCTACTTGGCCAGAGGTTGGGGTCACCCCCTTGGCCGCCTCCTCCCCACCCCCCACGTAGCCCCCAATCGGATAAATTTATACAGAAGCCTCGCCACAAAAGCAGGCCACCTGAACTTAACTCCGCAGTCCCTTATTCTAAGAGCAGACAAAGCACGGCAGAACCCGGGGCTGCCATTGGCCTTGCCAAGATGAAAAAAGGTGGGACAAAGAGTTGTTCCTCCCTGGTTGGTCCTTTCCTTCGCGCCCGCTGGCCAATCCTCACGAGCAACGCCTTTTCTTTCCCCGCCCTCCCGGCAGCCATGTTAGTTGAGGCTGACACAATCTTCCCGCGGTGACGCGCAGCCTCTAGAATCGAGAGCGCGCATCGTTGTCTCTCCCTCCTAAAGGACACCAGTTCTAGGAATGCTCTGTGGCTCCCTCTAATGGGTTGTCCATACGTGTCTTGATGTCATCATCAATCACCGGCAATTACGCTGAAACCCGAAGAGTCCGGAAGGAAGGAGAGGGACCCCCTTGGACCAAGTGTTAAAAAAAAAAAAGGGGGGTGGAGGCAGGCCACTTTGAGCTCGCCGGTGTCCTTAGGGAGCTCCGGGCCCCTGCCCTGGGCTTCGAAGCGAGGCCTTTCGTCCTTCGAGGGCACCCGTAGGGCGGCGCGCGGCGTCCCGGGTTACGGTGCCCCGGTAACAGCCACGCCCCCTTCGGGGAGCCGCCCCCTGCTGGCCCAGAGTTATTTCATCTCAAACCCGGTCGGGCAAGTAGCAACCTTCCGGAGCCATGGACGCTTCCCGTCGAGCAACCGTGCTTGCCTCGTTCAGTTTCCAGGCCCCACTGGATCCCCGCTCCACGTCGCCACGCTTCGACTTCTACGAGCAGAAGGGTGCCGGCGAGAACACGGAGGAGGAAGCGACTGAGGAGGAGGTAGGAGGCTCCGGGCACGGGCGGGGGGCGGAGACCCTGCACAGACCCCCGGCCCTGACCCTGGTTTTTGGCAGGTCCCTGCAGCCCTCTTTCTGCCCTACGAAGTGTTTCTCAGTGGGAGGAGGAAGGTGGGCTAATGGCCTCTGTGCTAACTCGCGCTCCAACCCGCCATCTCCCGACTCCGTGCTTTTGCACTGGCTGTGCCCTCCCCCATGCCTGAACTGCTCTACCTCCTTATCTTCGTCCTCTGGCTTTCTAAAAGACTCAGATCAAAGCTCGCCTTCGTCCAGAAGCCTTTCCGCCTTCCTTCCGAGACTACCCCCTGTCTCCCATTTATTTACTCCGACTGTGTCTTGTAAATATATAGTTGTTAATTCCTCCCCACCCCCATCCCCGCTAGACTGTGAGCTCCTTGAGGGCCGGAGCTGCTTTTGCCTTTTTTTCTTCTCGGTGCTTAATAAATGTATATTATTGCCCCACCATTAGAATGTGAATACTTTGAAGGTTGGGACTCCTTTTTTAAACCCCGTGCTTTGCAAAGTACCTGGCATGTGGTAAGCACTTAATAAATGCTTGTTGACTGACAAGCAGTATGTGATGGCTTTTTAAAAAATAATCCTTGTACATTTAGATGCAATGCCTTAATTTTATTTTAGGGAGTACAAATTACTATTTTATTTGATTTCAGTACTTCTCTGATATGCTGAAATCGGCTGCTTCGTCTGTACCTCTTTCATACTTGAGGTTTGAAGTGCCCTAGTACTTGAAAGCCTCTAGTCTGCTGTGTAATGAGAGTTATGTAAGTTAATGTACTATACGCAGGCTTACTGATAGTAGGGTCTTATTTAGTGAAATAAATGCAAAGAAAAGCAAGTTGGATATTTTATTATGGAACATACCAAGAGCTTAATCTAAAAAAGCTGATGGGAAAATGAACAAGGAATCATTAAATTAATTGGTATGATATATTGTTTTCTTGGATCTCTCATTTGTGGGCCTAAGATTTTGCTTCTGGTCAGGAAGGTCATAGAATCATAGAACTAGAAATGGAAGGGATCTAGAGGGCCATGGATGGATGGATGAAAAAATACTGTGTTAACTGTGAGCCAAGCACTGTGCTAAGGCCTGGGAGGTATATAGAAAAGGCTATATAGTCTCTTCTGTCTGGGATCTCCTACTCTAATTAGGGGAGCTGATATAGAAAGTTAAGCTGTAGGGCAGATGGAAAAGACCAAAGCCCTAAATGGACTGGAAAGTCCAGACAGCTGGGGGACAGAAAGCAAGATCCAGAGTCCCTAAGGTTATGTCTTTAGGTCAGATGACAGCTTGTCAGGGCAAGGATGCAGTATCAGGGGGCATGGTAAGGCCTGGCGGACCTCATCTCTCACAGGAAAGAATGGTGACCTCCATGTCACCCAAGCCTAGTGAGTAGGCAGGCAGCCTGTGGAGGTCCTGGGCCACTGCAGCAGGATGGGAGACAAGGGGAGAAGCCCACCCTGAGCACTTTGGGTTGTGGGGGAAGGAACCCATCTAAGAACTCATTGGGTAGAAGATCTTATTATTTTACAGATAAAGAAATTGAGATTTCATGGAGGCCAAGAGACTTGCCCGAGGTCACCCAGGTAATAATCACTGAAGGCAGTGTTTGAACCCAAGTCTTCTCATGCCAGACCCAAGGCCTCTTCTGCTGCACTGTGCTCAGGTTTCAGTGTCTTATGTGTCTGGGACACCTGTCTACTGACTGATGAACAAAGGCTTCTCTTTATTCCTTTCACATAAACTACTGAACAGGTGTCCAGCTAAAAACCATCAATCTACTAGTGTAAATCTCCATTCGAAACTTAGAATTCATTCCTGCCATATGTCAGAAACTTCTCAATTACTAAAAAACAAAACAGTTTAGCAAATCTAAATCTGAAGAAAGTTAATAAATAGGTCTCAGTTATGTGTCACTTGAAGGTTTGATCCTTATAACCCTACAGTTCTTTTTGCTTAATTTTAATCTCACTAATTTTTTTAGAATCACAGTGTACAAAGCCAAGCCTGAGTTAAGAGGGCACCACAAGTGGTTTAGGGACCCTGTATGGTGTAGAAGCAAAAACCCTGGGTGGGGGAGCCAGGAGACCTGAATTCAAATGCCATTTCTGCTTCTAAGTAGCTGTAAGACCTTGGGTAAGTCATTTAAACTGTCACTGTTTCCTCACTTGTATAATGATACCGGACTAGATAACCTCTCTCAGGTCGTAACCTTTCTAAATACCAAAGGGGGTGATCTGGGGGCTGTAGCCAGCCAGTGGGTAGTGTATACCTGGAGAAGAAACACTAAAGCGAATAAAGGAGGTAGCAGGGTGACAGTTGAATTCAACAAACGTGTTGACTAAATCAATCACAGGACCATGGAGCTAGAGCTGAAAGGGACCTCTGAGACCAACCCCGACATTTTACAGATGAAAGGAGTGGTCAGAAATTTATTAATCCGACATGCCTGCTATGTGCTTGACACAGTGCTGGGCTCTGGAGATACAAAGAACAGTCTGTCTCCAGGAGCTTACATTCTATAGAAGGACATATATATACACATTGAAGGAGATGTAAATACAAAGTGATTTTGCTGGAGAGGGTGAAGAAAAACATTTCCTTTTTTTTTAAAATTTTATTAATTTATTTTGATTTATCAACAATCACTTCCATATGCTTTTGAGTTTAAAATTTTTCTCCCCCTTCCTCACCACCATCCTCCCCAAGACAGCACACAATCTGATATAGGCTATACATTTACATTCCTATTAAACATATTTTCATATTAGGGAAGTTGTAAGTAAAAATTAAAACCAATAGGAGGAACCATCAGAAAGAGGAAACAAAACTCAACAGAAGAGGGAAAAAAAATGATAGCGATTCAACTTCCATAGTTCTTTCTTTGGATGTGGATAGCATTTTCCATCATGAGGCCTCTGGAGATGTCTTAGATCCTTGTAATGCTGAAAAGGGTTAAGTTTATCAATATTAGTCATCGCACAATGTGGCTGTTATTGTGTACAAAGTTCTCTTGGTTCTGCTCACTTCACTCAGCATCAGACCGTACAAGTCTAGGAAAGACATTTCCAAAGGAAACTAGGGATTCTAAGAGATGGAGGTTAGAGGGGAGGGCACTTGAGGCATGAAGGCACAGCCTGTAATAAGGCACAAGGACAGGAGCTAGAATATGGTGCATGAGAACAGCAAGAAGGCCAGTTGGCTAGACTGAGGAGTGCATGAAGAGGAGCCATGTATAATGAGGCTGAGAAAGTCAATGGATTTGGTGTCCCAAACATTGATCCCAAAGGACGTGAGTGACATGGTCAGACTTGCACTTTAGAATCATCCCTCTGGCAACTGGATGGAGGATGGCATTGGAAATGGAAAAGACTTGAACAGGGAGGCCAATTAGGAGGCCAATGAGATAGGTCAGGCAAGAGGCAGTGAATTTGTGACCTAGGACAGTGAGAGTGGAGAGAATGGGAGGGGTGGGAGGACTGCTCTGGAGAAATCATCGACAAGACTCGGCAGCTGATTAGGAAGGGGCAGAGGGAGGACAAGTCAGGGATGACTACAAGGTTTCAAACCTGGGTCACAGAAAGAATGGCAGTACCTTAACAGAACTAAGGAAATTGGGAAGAAGGGAGGGTCTGCCTCTTACCCCTGTCTCCAAGCTTTTGAAGGAAATCAAGAATTAGGCCATTTCTAACTGGTAGTCCTTTTACTCCACTTTGATTTACCTTTTTTTGTGTGCCCTCCATAGCTGATTCTTCAAAACTACTCCTCCCCTTTAAGCTCCCAAACCTACCCCTTCTGTTCTCACTGTCAATCAGCAAACATTTATTAAGCACCTGCCATATACTGTGCTATGCTTTGGGGTTGCAGAGATATGAGTACATACAAAACAAACAGAAAGTTCTTGAATGATCATTGGAAAGGACCTCAGAAACCATGTAGTCCAGTCCATACCTGAACTAGAATACCTTCTACAGCATCTCTAACAAATGTTTGTTCAGCCTCTACAGGAGCTTCCAACATTTTTTGGTCCCCATATCCCTTCTTTTACCTGCCTATTCAATATGAAAGATCAATAGATAGATAAGTGGAGCAGGCATTTGGTAAGTGCTTACTGTGTGCCAGGTGCTACACTGAGTGCTAAGAGGACCAAAAACAGAAAACAAAACAAAAGGACATGGTCCCTACTTTTCTAGGAACTTCCATTCCAATAGGGGAAGACAAACAGGAAGGGGAAGAAGGAAGATGAACTGACAAGGGTCAGACCACTGGTGTGGTGGGAACAGCCTGGAGGGGTGAGTACACGGTAGAGAGATTAGCGTGGGTTGGCCCCGTAGTAGGATGGTTCCAGGCAAGATCTCACCAATCTTGAGTCAGCCTCAGGATGGAGTTGTCCCCAAGGTACCAGGCGGACTGTGTAGAAGTGCAGCAGGCAGTTGTGGTGGAAAAGAAATCTATTGTTTTATCATGCATATTCACATAGGAAGAAAAAACTACTTAATTTAATTAGGGTAATAGAGTTATTTCCCAAATATGTGCTGTATGCCCTTGACAAGCTTTTTGAATCCAAAATGGTACACACCCCAGATTGGGAACCCCTCTTCTACTTGAAGACCTTCAATAAGGGGAAACTCACTACCTTCAAAGATAGCCCATTCCACTTTTGGGCAGCTCTAATTCTTAAGAGTCCTGCCCCTCTTTTATGGCTTTATTGGAGAAGGGCAGTCCTTGAGAAGGCAGAGCTACTGTCACTGCTTCAAGGGTCAACTGTACAAGAGTATTTTACATTCACTGCTCAGCCCTTTGTTATCTGGCTTCTGTTCCCAACCAATGTTAGTAATCATCCTCCTTGAAGAGTGGTGTGCTACAGTGGAAAAACTGCTGGATTTGGAGTCAGATGACCTGGGTTTGAATTCCAGTTCTACCATATACTCCTTGTGTGACCTTGAGCAGGTGATTTAATCTCTCTGGGCTTCAGTTTCTTCAGATTAGATGGCTTTGTTAGGTCTATTCTGGTTCTAAACAGGCATTTTATTAGAACACAAAAAGAAAATTGTATGTGACACTGAATTTCTATTCCATGTTGCTTGATTTTATTAGTATGTAATAAATTCAGCCTATTACTTTCAAAACTCTCCTGCTTGTGTCTCCTTCTGAACTTCTTTCTGTATTACTCTGAACTTTTAAAAATATTTCAATGGTTCCTCCCTTTTTTCTTTTCTTTCTTTTTCTTTTTTTTCATCACCATCCGTACTCCCCAACTCCGCCTCAATTAAAAACAGAAGGGAGGGAAACTTTTAGCAAATAAGCATAGTCAAACCAAAACAAATACATACAATGACCATCCTGAAAAACGGATTTCTTCCTCATCTTGAATCCATCACCTCTCTGTCAGTAGTTAGGTAACATGTTTCATCCTAAGTCCTCTGGAGATATGGTTGGTTATTGCTTAAGTCTTTCTGAGTTTTTTTTCTTTGCAGTGTTTTTGTCTTTCTGTACATTGTTCTGGTTCTGTTCACTTTTTTGCTTGTGATTATTCTCTCTTTGGTATTATCCTAATTAACCCCCCATTCCTACCTATTTCCCTCTTGTATTTGATATAGTTCTATACCAAACTCTGTATGTGTTTTCAACCCTCCTTTGTCCATTTTATATAAGAGTGAGGTTAATCTGATGCCCATCCTCACCACCAATTCTCTTTGTGTGTATACTCTTGTTCTCACATACCCCAATTATCAGAAAGAGTAAGTTCCATTCCCTTTCTTTCTACACTAGTATATCTCTTCCACCTCCCTTTTCTTTTTCCCTTGCTGAAAAGAACTAATCCAACCTCCAGGACCTCTGTTTTGTTTTGGTTTTGTTTTGGTTTGTTTTGTTTTTTGGTTGTTGTGTTAAAGTCCCTAAATAATCTTTGAAGATATTAAAGTTTTGAAGGGACACTTATGTCTTCTCTCCCTTTTAGAATATTAGCCCTTCATCATCTTATAAATGATGATCATCTTTCAATTCCTCAAATAAATTTACCTTTCTAGGTTTCTTTTGACTCTTATGTTTGCATTTTGAAGTCCTTCTCAACACTGGACTTTTCATCAAGAATGCTTAAAAGCCTTCTATTCAATTAAAGGTCTTTTCCCCTGTATAGGATTATTCACATTAGTAAATTATTCTTGGTTGTAAACTTAGCTCTTTTGAATTTTGGAATATCGTATTCTAAGATCTCCTGTTATTTATCATGGTATCTACCAGGTTTTTACTGTGCCCTTTGGGTTTAATGAGATCTAAGGAGGGCTTATGTATGATTTCTTAGAATACAGTATCCAGAATTTTTCTTAAATCATTGTTTTCAGGGAACATGATGATCCTTAAATTATCTCTTCATCCTTTTTTTCTAGATCATTTGCTTTTAGTAACAGATTTCCTACATTTTCTAATTTTTTTTTCAATCTTTTGTTCCCATCTTGTCATTATGTGGCCAAAGTATTTAAGCTTCAGCTTCATTATTTGACCTTCTAGTGAATAGCCTCAATTGATGTTGGGGGTTTTTTTCCCCTGTGAGGCAGTTGGGGTTAAGTGACTTGCCCAGAGTCACATAGCTAGTGAGTGTTATGTGTCTGAGGCTAGATTTGAACTCAGGTCCTCCTGATTCCAGGGTCGGTGCTTTATCCACTGTGCCACCTAGCTGCCCCAATTAATTTCTTTATGTATTGAATGATTTGATCTACTTGATGTCCAAGGTTCGCTCAAAAGTCTTCTCCAACACCTTAAAAGTATTGTTTCTGCGGTGTTCAGCTTTCCTTATAGTCCAACTTTCACAGCCATACATTGCTACTGGAAGACTAAAAAGCAAAGACATCACCTTACTGATGAAAGTCGGTATAGACAAAGCCATGGTTCTCTTCTATCCTCCACCTGAAGTCTGTCCAAGTTCACGCTTTTGCTTCTGTGACTGTATACATCATATCCTCTGTTGTCCCCTTTTTCTTTTGCCTTCAATCTTTCCTAACATTAGGGTCTTTTCGAATGAGTCCCATCTTCTTATTATGTGGCCAGAGTATTTAAGCTTCAGCTTCAGTATTTGACCTTCCAGTGAATAGCCTGAATTAATTTCCTTGTGTATTGGCTGATTTGATATACTTGATGTCCAAGGTTTTCTCAAAAGTCTTCTCCGGCACCTCAGAAGCATCATTTCTGTGGTGTTTAGCTTTCCTTATAGGCCAGCTTTCACAACCATACGTTGCTGCTGGAAGAACCATAGCTTTGTCTGTACAGACCTTCATTGGCAAGGTGATATCTCTGCTTTTTAGTCTAGATTTGCTATATCTTTCCTTCCAAGGAGCAAATGTCTTTTAATTTCATGGCTGCAGTTGCCATCTGCAGTGATCTTTGATTCCAATAATGTAAAGTCTGACACTGCTTCCATTTCTTCTTCCTCTATTTGCCAGGAAATGATGGGACTAGTTACCAGGATCTTAGGGGTTTGTTTGGTTGGTTTTTTTTGATGTTAAGCTTCAAGCCAGCTTTTACACTCTCCTGTTTCACCGTCATCAAGAAGCTTCTTAATTCCTCTTCACTTTCTGCCATCAAAGTGATATCATTTGCATATCTGAAGTTGTTGATATTTCTCCCAGCAACCTTAATTCCGACTTTTGATTCATCTAGCCTGCCATTTCCCATGACGTACTCTGCACATAAATAAATAAGATAATGATATACAGCCTTGTCATACTCCTTTTCCAATCTTAAATCAGTTGTTCCATGTTCAGTTCTAACTGTTACTTCTTGGCCATAGACCTTAATTTTCTGTATAACTGTGGAGAAATTATTTTCTGGGTCTCTGAATATTTAATTATCTATTAAATTTATTAAATGTAATAAACTCATGCACAGTATTTCTCACAGTATGGATCAGAGAAATAATAAAGATTAAATGCAAACTATTCTAGACATTGTATAAAAAGGTTATTTTGCCCAGAATTGTTTCTTGCATCATAAGAAAAGCCCCACTATCATGTCTCCTTCCTCAACTGCCCAAAATGTAAAACAGATAGTACCTTGAGCTGCTCCTTCATGCCTAGAGGGATTGATGTCCTTGAACATCAGTTTCCTTACTATTGATGTTATTTACTATATGTGTATAGACATTCCTATATTCTGTTAATTTCTTAACTAAAACTAAATTTACAGTGGCCACTAGTAATGCTGAGAAAAGGAAGAGTGATTCCATTGTCACATTTGTTGCAAACTAGAGAACACTGAAGTTTGGAGCTAATCACTCAAAATCAAATCATTCTTATAAAGTCAAACTTGTTAAAGTCTTTATGTTTTATTGTTTGTATTTAATGTTTACTATTATTACAGAATATGTATGTATATGTGTGTGTGTGTGTGTGTGTATATATATACACAGAGAGAGAGAGAGAAAGAGAGAGAGAGAGAGAGAGAGAGAGAGAGAGAGAGAGTGTTATAATCTAAATTTTGGAAGCCCTGGAATTAATCTCCCATTTATAAGAGGGAACTAACATAGTCTTCTAATGTTTAGTAAATCAGAGACTTAGAGACAGAAGAGATCTCATCTTTCACAGAACCAATGAATGGCACCAGATGAAATATGTATTTTGCGTTATTTTAAATGGGCATATCTGATAGAGTGCTGTGAAGTTCCCTTAAGGCAAAGAGGTGTTCTGGTCACAGGGAGAATGATTCTGGTCTGATTCCATGGGAAGGAAAAGTGTACATTATAAGCCACATTTTATAGTTTATAATAATGAAAATTAAATCATTTTAATGAAATTTGATACAAAAGTAATCTAAAGCTACAGTTTCAGTGGATTCTGTGTTGGGCTAACTATCTGATATTAGGTAGTTAGCCTATGATTAGTAAGTAGTTAAAAAACCTTGCCAAAGCAGGAGAGATACTTCTTGTATATCAAAAATGTCTTCATTGTTTCTAGTAGCAGAATCAAGTTAGGACATAATGTATTTAAATTACTCCTTTCCCTCTATTTATAATTTCTAATTACTGATTAATAATCTGTGCTGAAAGGATTTATGGTTTAAATAGGTCAAACCAGTCCACACAAAATTATTCCTCTAATGCAGAGGTTCTTAATCTGGGACCTGTGAACCAAAAAAAAATTTTAATAACTATTTCAATGTAATTGGTTTCCTTTGTTTTCCTATGCATTTTATGTCTTTGAAAACATTCTGAGAAGGGGTCCAGAGGCTTCACTAGACTACTAAAGGAGATGACCAAAAAAAAATAGTTCAGAACCCCTGCTTTTATCTAAAGGCTATATTTAAAGCAACTAATAAATAATTTTAAAACTATGGACCTGATTTAAGGTCTTGAAAAAATAAGGCCAAGAAAACTTTTTTTTCTTTCTTGTGGTACTATGCAGTAAATTTTAAAAATTGTATAGTTAGAATTTTGTTTTTAAACATTAGGCCATCCACTTGTTACGTAAGGCAAAGTATTATAAGGTGTACTTATTTGTAAAGTTGGTTCTTGTGTTAATAATATTCATCTAAATGGATATGACATATAATTCAGAAAAAAAGGGAAAAGATGACTGAAGAACACTGTGAATATAGGAGCTATATATAGCCTAGCCTATTAAGCTGTCATCTCCTCTCCCCACCCAAAAAAAAAAAGGAACAGAGAAAATTAAGGGCTTTGCTGCTATTACTCTCTCTTAGAAAAGTTTTACCAAGGCAAAACCACTAAGTGAATAGGCTGAAGAGACCAGAAATGAATTTAGCCAACAAAGAAGAGAGATTTAGTGGCCACAAGCAGCACTGCTTTAGGGAAGCTTCATTAAGAGAAAAAGAACGTTTAGAAAGCTTGGAATGACAACTTGCTAAGCCTGATCAACCTAAGAGCATTGTAGATGAAACTAGAAGGGGGAGGTCAGCCAGCAGACTCCAAATGGAATGGATTTGTATTCTCTTCTCTGTATCTTAGTTATGTGTGTATATGCCTTTTCCTGCCTGTCAGATTATAAACTCTTTAAAATCTGGGTTATGTTACATGTAACTAACTTTCTGTATCCCAGGGTTAAACAGTTCTTTGTTCACACTAGACACTTAATAAATGTTTGTTGACTGAATGAATCAATTAATGAATAGTGGAATATTTTGAGTCTACCACCTAAATATCCAGTATGTTTATTTATATGAGAAAATGGCAGTAGCCCTTAAGAATGTGAAGTCAGTAAGAGTGAACTTGACCTAACAAAATACATGTAGAAGAAATAAGTGCTGAAGGTGATTCAATTTTAGGGATTGATTTTTCAAGAAATCACAAAAAGGAAAAATTTTAGAGAATAGGAAAAAAAACCAAATAGAATTAGGTTATTTGTTTGCCAAAGAAAGGTAACAAAATATATAAGCAACATACCTGCTTTTTCATCCATATCAGTGCTTTATGAAAAGAGATAACTTAATGTCCTGGATAAGATACTGGCCTTGAAGTCAGAAGAGCTCAGTTTGAATCTTGTCTCAGATACTACTGAGTGATCATGGACACCTTAAGCCTCAGTTTCCCCATTTGTAAAATGCAGTACCTACTTCACAGGTTAGGACAGCCCTCTGTAAACCTTAAAGCACTATATAAATGAGTTGGAGTTATTTTTATCGTGCACATATTTAGGTGTCAGGATGAAGACATGGAAAGAGAACAACGAAATTTTTGCAGGTGATTTTCTGCCACAGACAGAAAATATGTGGTTACATAGCAGCCCATGTGGTGTGTGGAATTGTAGACCAGAGCATTGGTCTCCAAATTAGGGGCAGTGGCATGCTTAAACATTTTCAGGATGCCTCAGATACATTCTCTCAATTGATCCTTATAACAATCTAGAGAGTTAAGGACTATTATTATTCCTATTTTACAGATAAGAGAGGTTAGCCAGTGTCATATAAAAGTAAAAGGGAGAGGGTAATTGTTGTTGTTTGTCCTTCATTCTCTCTGTTTTCTTTCTTCTTTTTTTGGTGAAGCAATTGGAATTAAGTGACTTGCCCAGAGTCACACAGCTAGTGAGTATTAAGTGTCTGAGGCCAGATTTGAACTCAGGTCCTCCTGACTCCAGGGCTGGTGCTGCGCTACTGAGCTGCCCTTGTCCTTCATTCTCAAAGAGGACCATGACATCAGGGAGGTGATGCCATGACATTCAAGTGAATTGCATTTAAGTGAGGGAGGGCTGTGTAAAGACATCAGCCTCACTTTCTCCTCCAGAGCCCTCTGGGGCCAGTGGCAAAATATAGATCAGGATGGCTGAAGATGGCCTTCGAACAGGATGGTGTAACCAGATTGTATGTATCTCAGATGAGGAAATGTTGTTGAAAAATACCGAGGCATGAGGTATGGGACAACGGTAGATGTGCTATCCCCATGAAACCTTGTCATTTTCCTCTTTCCGTCCCCTGAAAGCTCTAGATTGTGAACGTGATCTGGTCTTTTACCCAAATCATCCAGTCCTGACAGCCCCATTTGTGTGTTTCACAGAGGTCAGTCATGTAAGATCAGGTGCTAGCTACCTGTTTAGGTTCCTCAGGATCCATGGCAGACTTTCTTTTATAAAACTAGTGTATGAAGGGCTAGTGGATTTGTTTTTATAGCTTGGATTAAAATCAGTCCTCATCTCTTTTATTTTGTCTTGTTTTTCATGAAGACTGAGTCTCCCTATCTCGTCCAGGTGGAGGTGCAGGGGCCATTCACAGACTGATCCCACTCTTGATTGGCACTGGAGTTTGACCTGCCCCATTTCCAGCCTCAACTGGTTTGCCTCTTCTTAGGCAACCTGATCACTCCTTGTTCCCAGGGGCTTACTCTAGTAGTGTTGGACTTAATGCAGACACTTGATCAGCAATAGCCCTCTGAAGCTCAGGACTCCTGAACTCAAGAGATCCACCAGCTTCTCCCCGCTGATAGCTGGAATTACAGGTGTGTGCCATCATACCCAGCCAGCCCTTATGTCTAAGTCCCAATCTTTTAAATGCTAGTAGAAATTGGGTTGTGGCTTTTCTGGTGAGTTTATTCTAAAAAACTCACTTGTGAGAGCTGTTTCATTCCAGTTCAAGGCCCAGAATATTGTACTGTAGTCTACTACTTACTCCCACCCTGGCAGCCACCACAATTGATTGGTGACCAAAGTGTGCAAACCAGCCTGCTTAGCCCCCTCTATTTTCAGCTAGCTCTAGATGGCGGACCATGCTTTAGTTTCTCACCCCATCCAGCTATCTCATCATGCACCTGCCCATACACAAGGATGCATAAATCCTCACTTCACTTTCTACCTCCCCAAAGCAAAATTCCCTTCCTTCATCATGCCATATATATTGTCTTCCTTTAGTAGTGTCAACCCGACCGACTAGGTGATTAGTTAAAAAAAAAAGCAAGCATTTATTCATGGTTGAGGAATTGCAATTAGGGACAACAGGCCACCTTTTCAGATAAGGATATCCAGAGAGAGGGGGGGACAAAGGGGATTCTTAGAGGGCTTAGTTGTGAGAAACAGGAGGAAGTATAGTCAGAATATATAGAACAACCAAGTGTTGAAATGTCCTTGCAGTTATGGCTGTGCAGGAACAGAAGCAGTCAGAAACTGCAGGGGTATGTGGGAGTCTTGTTGGGGGCAGTTAGAAACCTCAGGTCAGAGCAGAGATTCCTAGGAGATGATCTTGGTAGGGGAGGAATGTTAGAAACTGCTAATAAGAACAGAGTAGGGGCCTAGAGATTCTCAAGGGGTTGACAGTAGAATGGAAGCTCTTTGAAGGCACGAGGTCAATTTTTAAATATTTGAGCTTAGTACAGAGCCTGGCACATAGCAAGTACTTACTAAATGCTTTTTCACATATTTGTTATTCTGGAGTTAAACGATGAGTCTCTCCATCCTCCAGTGAACTCCGGCTTGGGCAAGGAGGCAAAGGCTCCAAATAACCAATTTAGGAGCTTCTAGAATGGGATCTTTTAATTGTTTGCTGCTGTTTGTCCTTCCCTCTGGAAGAGGACCATGACATCAGGGAGGTGATGCCATGACATGCAAATGATTTGGATTTAAGTGAGGGAGGGCTGTACAAAGTCACCAGCCTCACTTTCTCCTCTGGAGCCATCTGGGTCCAGAGGCAAGATGTAGGTCAGGACAACTGGAGATAGCCTAGGACACAATGGGGGACCTTGGCCTTTTCAGGCGAAGGTCTTTAACAGGTCTGTGTTTGACTGAGGCAATGCAATGCCCATTCAGTGATTAAGGCTCAATAAATGAAGCAAAGAAAGGCCTCTTTAAGAAATAAAAAAAAAAAAGAAAAAGAAAAAAAATGGGAGGGGAATACCCTCAGGGTTTCTGGCCAAAACAGAAACAATTGCTATTTACATTCATTCTGAGCCAATCAGGGCCCAAACAATGACCAAGTAGGGCTTGGCCTGGGACCTACTGTTGGCCAATCAGTAAGAACCAGAGTGATTTGGGGTTAAGGCTAGTCTGTCTGTCTTTTTTTTTTTTTAGGCAATTGGGGTTAAGTGACTTGCCCAGGGTCACACACCTAGTAAGTGTCAAGTGTTTGGTCTGAGCCCAGATTTGCACTCAGGTCCTCCTGACTTCAGGGCTGGTGTTCTACCCACTGCGCCACCTAGCTGCCCCTGGTTAAGGATAGTCTTGAAGAAAAAGGGGAAAAAAGTTTCAGAGATCAAAATTTGCATTCCCTTTGGGCAGAGCCCCTGTGATATATACCCTGTGTGGTTTCTCTCTCTCTCTCTCTCTCTCTCTCTCTCTCTCTCTCCCCCTCCCTCTCTCTCTCTCTCTCTCTCTCTCTCTCTCTCTCTCTCTCTCTCTCTCTCTCTCTCTCTCTCCCTCTCCCTCTCCCCTACCAGGTTCTGTTTTTTTTTCTCATGAACTTGGTAAAATGATATGAGAGGCAGGCATGGCTTGCTTTTTTAAGAACCTGTTATTTCTACAACTGTCACAATGTACTGTATCAAAAAGCATTTTGTCAGCATGAGCACCATTAATTTTCCAGTTCTAGACATTTAAAATGTTTAAATTCCAGGAATTTCAAATTCCTACTTCAAAGAATAGGATTTTTTTTTCTTTTAGGATGATTTTGATACTGACATTTCTATGGTGGATGAGCAAAGCCTTCATGAGAATAGGAGCTATGAGGACTTAGTGAGCACTTCAGAAATCTGTGACTCCAATCGAGAGTATTACAGGAAACTTGAAGAGCTGAAGACAGCCCACATGAAAACGATGGCAAAATTGGAGAAACTATATCAAAATAAATTACATTTAAAGGGGGTGCAGCCAGAGAGCAGGAAGGAAGAAATGCCTCGCCCATGTTTTAAGTAAGTTTGTTTCTAATGCTTCCCTCTACATCTTCTTGAATTTAATCTCAGAAATGATATGTTGTGCAGAACAAATAAATGGTTCAAAACATTTTAAGAGTATTTTCTGTCACATATGTACATGTTATATACACTTAATGATATGGGTATAAATGTTTACTAGCAGATTGTTTTGTTTGCTTTTTAACTCATGTTCATCCAGTGGTCATAGTCTTCTCTCTAGCCATTGGTATGTAGAAATATTTGCATTTCTGTCCAATCTAGACCATCTTAATCATCTATGATAATATATAATTTTAAAAGCCCTACACAATATGTAAATTAATAGGCTCCCTGGATTATGAGTCAGCATTCTAGCCATCTCTCTGACATCCCTAAAGCAGGCCTGCCCACCTGCCACAGGCCAAAGGATTTCCTCTACATACAAAGGATTGGCATGTGCCATGCAGCATGGGGCAAGAGGCTGGAGGGCCATAAGCAGCCTGGGGGCTGCAGGTTGTGCAAGCCTGCCTAAAGTAGCCCCAAGTTCTGGTTCCAGCTCCAATACGGAGAGGCTGGAGGGACAGTGTGGTCTCGTAGAAAGAGCAAGGGCTGTGCTTAGGGTTGGTCTTGTCTCTGACACCATGTATCAGTGCAGAAGACCAAGTTCTTCCAAGATTCACATAAAAAAGAACATTTGACCCACTTACCACCAAGGTTGAATCATTTCATGGAAATAGTAGAGAAAAGATACATAGTTACTCTAGTCCTGTCAGCCGGGGAGCTGCCCAAAGATGCTTGATCTTAGAGCCGTGAAGCAGGTTTGTTCAAATTGGTGGGGAAGGGAGGGTGCTCACTCCTTTTGGATCAGAGGTCAGGATTGAAGTAGCCTCCCCCACCTGTACCCCTTTATTGCCCACCCCTCTTTTAGTCTCACAGAGGAATACTTGATTCATAATTTGGGTATGATTCCATGATATAGTGCCTTGAATATAGAATGCATTAAATAGCTATTTGTTGAACTGAATTGAATGGGGATTTAAACTGGTAGTTCTGAGAAGGAAGTGTGATGAAATGGGATTGACCTCATGCCTTGGCCATCATTTGTAGGCATTGTTCAGCCTCAATCATAAATTATATGCACTTGTACTAATTCCATATTAAGGACAAATCCATCATATACACACACACATACAGGAATGTACACAAATACATGCATGTACACTTTTTATAGAAATAGAGAGCAGTTAATTGTAGAACAGACTAGGCATGTTTATAAGAGGGTATATGGCTGTTTCTACAGCATAGCACAGAAGAGAAAAAGCAAAAATAAGCCTTTCTTCATTCCAAATGAAGACTTACTGATCTTTTCTTCCTCAGGCACCAGGAAATGTATCCATGGTCTAAGGACATGACTTAGCCCCACAAGAGTCTCCAAGTTTTAAGATGTGCTCTACAGACCACAGACACTAGCTATTGTGACTGTGGGCAAGTCAGTCAAATAAACATTCATTAAGCACCTACTATGTGCCGGGAACTATATTAACACTAGAAAGCTGACAAAGCACTTCACTAGTCTGAGCCCTAATTTCTTCATTTGTAAAATATAGGGACAACAGTTCTTAGCCTGCCTACCTCACAGGGATATTGTAAGAAAAGGGCTTTGTAAATCTAAAAGTTCTTCGGAATGTGAATTATCATCCGACATACTTCAGCTCTGACCCTCAGTTTTCCTCATCTGTAAAATGAACTGAGACAGTGTGATTTTTATGGTCTTTTGTAAGTCTGTCATAATTTCATCATCTCATACTGTTTCAGTCATGTTTGACTTACTACACAATGATCTCATAACATATAAATCTATTGTGGTTTCCTGTATTTGGTCACAATGTAACACATCACTTTTTCCTTAGCTCAGTGTGGATCAGCTCCTCCTGTCAACCTGCCATTTTGCAAAAATCATTTTCTGAGCCTGATTTGAATCAACCTTCTTCCATTAGTGTATCAGATATGTCTGACACTGGATTTTCCAATATAGAAAAAGAAAATATGAATGAAGTAAAAATGATGACTTCTGCTAAAGAATACATCAGGAATATGTGGAACAATTTTTCCGTGAAGGACTATGCTTATATTCGCTCTGACAGTTCTGATTCACCAATAGTTGAAAAATCAGAGAAGAAGCCAAAGGAGTGGGTGCCAAAGATTACAGTGCCTAAGCCCTTTCAAATGACCATCCGAGAAGACAGGAAAAAAGAAGAGCGGCTCAAATCTCAGTCAGAAAGGGAGATGGCCTTTAAACTGCTGAAAAAGCAAGAAGAAGAACAACTAGCTCGGAAAAAAAGGTTCCGAGCCAATCCCGTGCCAGAGTCTGTCTTCCTTCCCCTTTATCATGAAATTCTAGAGCGGAATGAAGAAAGGAAGAAGAGTGTGAAGGAGAGAAGCAGAAAGATCCTTCTGACTTCCCAAAAGCCTTTTACGTTTATTGCAAGGGAAGAGCAGAAGAAAGAGGCTCGGAAGGTGCAGCTGGCTGACATGTCAAAGCCTGAAAAGAAAAAGCATCAGTTTAAAGCCAGACCAGTCCCCAGGTCCACCTACAGCTCACCTGTCAGCGACAGACTAAAGGAGGAGGAGTTCTTCAGAGAAATTAGGATTCACCTGAGAGCACAGGAGCTCTTACAGAACTCATCACTGCCCAGAAACATGAAGGCTCACCAATCACCCTCCAAGAGGAAGCCAAAGCACCCAGAGCAGGGTGAGAAGACCAGGTACAGGAACAAGGCCAAGTACCGGGTGCCCGACTTTGGAACCCTCCACACCAAGTTTCAGAGGCAGCTCTTGGAGCAGAAGAATCCCAGGCCCACCACAGTCTGTGAGCCGTTTGATCTCCTAACTTTGCGGATCCCCTCCAAAAAGGAGAAAATTTTGAAAGACATTCAAGCCGATGAAGAACGTTTAAAAGAAACACGCTGGCCCTATCTGTCTCCTCGTGGAAAAGTACAGGGAACGCGCTCAAAGACCGAGTATCCCTTTTGTGAATCAAGTGAATCAGAATCTCCCAGACCTACTGTGTCTTCAAGAAAGAGACAGCAAGCCATCAGGTAACTCAGCACACCGCTAATTCAGATGCAGGGCTCACTAATCAGTGATTGATGAATGACTACTAATAGTGCCAGGGAAAATACTTTCTTTTGGTCAAATTACTCTCTGGATTAAATTGTGTGGTAAAATTCTGTGGGTGTCACAGGGTGGGCAGGTGTGAATGGGCTGTGCTCTGCATTGGTAGGAGTGTCCACTGACCCACTGGAGTATGGCAAAGTATTTTCCCCAAATAATACATTTGCTGTCCTAGGGGCTGTCCAGGGTGAAAAGGACTGTAATCAAATAGCCTGATGCTGTCCTGTTTTTTAAAGTCTGTTCACTCACAAAAGGAACAAATGAGCGAGTTGCTTGGTTTACTTTGCCTTAGGCTGCCACAACCTGTTTTTCTCCTTTAGTTTATCCTGTGTAGATCCCTTTTTAAAAAACTATTCTTAATGGCTTAAAATGAATTCAGCCTTAGTTTATTTTGCCCTCAGGAGATCCCTTGAGGAAAAGAAAACATTAGAAGAGGACCGGAAACGGAGTCTAGCTATGCAGAGTCAAAGAATGAGAGAATTGCAAAAACTCCTGGTGGCCCGAGCTCGGGCCATTGATACACACCAGAGTTTAGCGCAAATGTCTAAATCCAGAATGACAACACTCAGGTATCATCTAAGGAATCTTGAAATTCTAGCTGAACAGTTTTATGACTAACAAAAATGTTTGTCTGAAGAGCAAAATGTCTCCTCCCCAAAACCAGGAGAGGAATGGAGCCTAACGTTTTAAAAATAATGATGTTTATGAACCAAATAGTAATTTGCTTTAATCAATTGCAACATTTGAAGAAAATTAAGATTTTTAAAAATTAACAACATTAGTATAAAAGGGGAATGATCTGCTACTAAGTCACCTCAAGTATTTATAAAGTGGGAAGTGGGTTAGAGACTTTCAGGGCACCAAGTGTCAGCAGAGCTGTTATTCTGAGCATAGTTTACTATGATTATCATTTAGGATGATAAGGGTTACATAGTGTTTATCTCTGGGTTCACAAATTAGTTTCTCTCATTTGAAGGAGAAGAGAGGGGTCTAGACTTAGGATTCTGGTAGTCTAAGCAGCTCCCTGGAAAGAAATTCCCTCCATCGATGCAGATTGGCCACTGTTCTGCTGCCTGGAGGGTTTAAGTTGTTGCCTGGGGACACAGAGACCAAACAAGATGGGGGGGGGGGGAACGGTGTAAGTGTGTGGGTATATATATATTTAATATTTTTATATTTTATATCCATATATAAATGTATATATAAAAAATATATACCTGTCCACGTACACGCGCACACACACTCTCTCTCTCTCTCTTTCTCTTTCTTTGTCTTTCTTTGTCTCTCTCCTGATGGCATCTATACAGGATGTCCCAGACAGTTTTAAACTTTAGTAACTTCAGAAGTATACATGCTACAAACTTTAAAAAAAACAACAGTTGAAAGATTAAGTATTTTAAAATTTAAAAATATTGGTTTGTTTCTTGTTAAAATTAAACATAACTATTATCTTGTGTTCTATATCACTCTGGCCAGTTTTCAAACCTTGTAAAAACTTTCTTCAGCTGCTACATCAGTGATTAAAAGTATGGCATTTGTAATCCTAACCTTAGGATCATCCAAAGAAGGAGATTTTAATGGATACATGACAATTTTGATATGACCTGGAAGAAAAACTCTAATGGAGATAGATCAGGTAGCTTACCAAGAGGGCCTCTTTGGTCAATGCACTAGTCTGAGAAGGGGTTGTCTAATTTTTTTGTTGTTGTTGTTTGTTGGTTTTTTTTTTGGCTAGGCAATGGGGTTAAGTGACTTGCCCAGGATCACACAGCTAGTAAGTGTTATGTGTCTGAGGCCAGATTTGAACTCAGGTCCTCCTGAATCCAGGGCCAGTGCTTTATCTGCTGTGCCACCTAGCTGCCCCAAAAAAGGGTTGTCTAGAAACTGTCACATAGGCAGTGCATAGTTTCAGGGTGTCCAGTCTTGTTCAAATTAAAAATTTATTCAAAATTTATAAAACTAAGTAAATATAAAAGAAATTTAATTGAATTTCAAGTGATTGCTTTTTGTAAGTTTGTACCATTTATACTTCTGAAGTTATTAAAGCTTAAAACTACACTGAGACTGTTTAGGACGTGTGTGTGTGTGTGTGTGTGTGTGTGTGTATCTAGACACATGGATGTGTGTATGTATGTATGGAATTCTGTCACAAGAAATCTTCAGCTCATTTATTTTCAGATTTGCCTACATGAGAGAAAGTATTCATTTCTCTAACCTAAGATTCATCCCTAAAGGTTGGTATGTAGAAAATAGATATGAAGCAGTGTGGCATGGGAAATAGATATCAGGCTTTAATTTAGGAATGACCTGATTCAAGTTCCCATTTCTGACCCATCCTGGCTTTGTGATTCTGGGCAATACACTTTCTCTAAGACTAGAGCTTGCAAAACAGTGGCCAGTAAGGATGGGGAGAAAGAGGATTTCCTCACTGGCAGCTCCCTACACCGTTGAAATCACAAGTCTATACAATAAATATATAAAGTGTCCCAAAAGTTTTAGTTGACTAGTATAGAGGTGTGTGCGTATAGAGGTATAGTATGTGTGCGTGTGTGTGTATCTGCCAGCTATTAAATGGATGGTTTGCACATAAATTAGATAGTAAAGTATATAGTCACCTCTTCAGGCCAGGTCCTATTTACTAACTACGAATGAGCAACCAGTGTACTAGCAACCAGTATATTCCCAATGAATAGACAGATTCTGCCAGTACATTTTCTATCTGACTTAAACACCACAAGAAAAAAAAACACAACCTTGACTAAGGAAAGGGAATATGGTAAGCTATTTCATACATAATTTATTTTTAAAATTTGTCTTAGGAAAAGCTACTTATTCTGTGTGATTCTTATTTTAAGCATAACTTTTAAAAACTAAATTAATTTCTTCTTTTATATTACTTCAATGATAGAAAGAATGAGAAGGAAAGGATGAAAGAATACCTAGAAGAACTAGAAGAAATAGAAAAGAGATTGAAGAAGAGGCCATTACTGTTTGAAAGAGTTGCTCAGGTTGTGTGGATTGGCATTTAGTTCTTTAGTTTTGTTTTGTTTTGGTTTTTTTTGCTCTTATGTTTTCAACTCCCAGTTTTCCCTTTAAGAAGTATTTTTTGACAAATGCATCAAATTAACCAAATAGTTTTGCTTCAACTTCTGAAAACTTAGCTATGTCAATGACACATTTAAGTCTATATAGAATATGAAGTGTTTTCTGTATTAAATATTCCTAACTTTTTTCACGGAAACATTTTAGTCACTGACTAAAAATAGTGGTTATTTGCATTTTTCAGAAGTGACTTAATTAGATCTTAGGGTAAAACTTTTCTTTAGTTTGAATGGCGAAAAGATTTTTAGGGGTTTCATAACTTTAAAAAAAACACCAAGAATCATTACTGTGGCATCAGAGTATCACATTTCATGATACCAATTAAAATAATTTAAGTTGTAAGAACATTTTTTTCAAAACTATAATTTTCTTTAAATGACATCTTCATAACACACAAAAAATTGTTATGGTAGCCTGAGACTAAGTTACTTTTCACAGCTCACAATTCCTGTTAAATCATCTTCTCACCTACCCCCGAAATGAGATATGTATAAGTGGTTTGGCTTTAAACAAATAACCCCCACCCAAAAGGGAAGAGGTACTACTAACAACATACATTTTAAGCCACAAACCATAGCGAATTAGGATTATAAACTCAAAGAGTTAGGACTGGAAAAGCTCTTAGAAAAGTCAAGCCTCCAAGTGACAGCTATGTCTAGCTAGAGATGTGGTCATATGAGCTTAGTAATACCATAATCTATGTCTTCAAGAGACAAATAGTTGTATCTTATCAAAGAGGGGTTATATATACTGATCACAGTCTACTCTCAAATTCACATAGGATCATAGTGTCATACTATCTTGTTAAAGGATATGAATGTAGGTTTTATATGCTGGTTTCAGCATAATGTCTTATGTTATGTTTTGTCATACTTCTAGGTATGAATTTTTTTATGTCAGTTTTAGATTCAGACAGAGCCCGTGTTTTAAATTTTGTTTGCAATGCAAAATAATCATATCATTATGTGATGAATATAACCAGTGTAGTTGTCTGAACAGGATAATAAAGGAAAAAATTCACTCTAGAAACTGAATTATACAGTTCTGTGGTCTGTTGATCAGATTAACTAGATTATGACTTTCTCTTCTCTATTCTGTACTGCAAAGGCATAGTCATAGACTGTTTCCACTTCATCACTGGTGAACTCTAGTGTTAGTAATCATTTACAGCATTCTATGAATTCTCATTCCTTAAATTGTTTATAAGTCTAAAGTCTTAGGAAATATTTTGCAAATGTGGGAAGAAGCAAGGAATAAATGGATATTTTAAAATTTGGAAAATAAGTGTGCAAAATTAAAGTTTAAAAGAAAATTTTACCTGTTAGAGAACATGAATTATTTTTGCTGTATCTGATGCTTCTCTCTTCACTTAATTTTATGAAATCTCTTTTTTTTAAGTTCTGATATAGCAAGTGAACACTTCATTTTCAAGCTAGGTTTCTGATTATAGAGAAGTTTTTATTTTAAAGTACTGTTTTTTCTTCTCAGGAAAAATACCTGTTCATTATCAATTAAGATATAGTTCCTTAAATTTTGAACATTATTATTAGTATTTATTTATGAACAATGGAAAAAGATGAAGAGGAAATCTGTGAGCCAGTTGTTATAAGTCATTGAAAAAAAGGGAAGTATCCTGGAAGGAGGTAGATTACAGTGATAAGGATGGGGAGAAGATGGTAAAAATCAGATGTCATAGTCTTAGTATGTAGCACAGTGCCTGGTGCATAGTACATATTTAATAAATGCCTATTAACCGGCTTAAAAGAGGAGAAGTTGACTGATGATGTCAAAGACAAGGTAAGGAGGTAGAAGTGGCAGAAACAGCATAGAAAGAGAAATTTACAGTCTCTTCCTTGGAGCAGGGAAAAGGAATGGTCATTGGCAAGGGTGACTAGAGATAGTGGTCTCAGGAAAGTACGGTCCGTGGCAGAGGAAGCAGAAGTGATTTTGTTACTAGCATATCCTACATTACCACCTGAGTGGAAAAAGGAAAACAGATGAGGAGTTGGGAAAGAGATCACAGTTCTGGCATAATAGAGTCATGATTGATCAGCAGTGGAGGAATTTGGTAATTCACTTACACAGACATCTGTTGGAGTTCTTTCTTTGCCAAAAGCACGGCAGCTAATATCTTCCTGCCTTAGTGATAATTTCAGCCTTCAAAAGGTGGAGAAATTAAAAAGGGGAAATTTTTATTCTCACTAACAAGAAAGAATTGGTTGCTGTGACTTCCCTCCTCGAGTTTGTGTTGGAGGAGAGGAAATCAGAGCATATTCTGACACAATCCCTAGCTTTATGAAAGCACCCATCAAAGGGTGTAGAGGAAAGAGAGGCAGGATCCCATGGATCAAAATGCTCCAGGGGAGTCAGCCCAGGAAGGATGGGAGATGCTCAGGAATGTTTGAAGGCCCAAAGGCAAAAAATTCCAGTGAGAGAAGGGAAGGGGGGGGATTTGTTTGAAGTAACTGATAAGTGAAGCAGGTGCTTAGAGAACTCACCCACCAACTTAGATTTGAAAAGAAATGTACAGAAAATGGAAGTAAGGTCATGTAAAAAGTTGACTTAAGACACATGGCATGGTCCTGTAAAAATACCATCAGTGATGCTAAAGCTCAGAAGGGTCTAAGTTTGACAGTGGGGGAAACTAAGGACAACAGAAGTTTTTTCCAGTTATATTGGGAGAAAAAGGAGAATCAAAGAAGAAATCAGACCTTTGCTTTGGATGGATGGCACATTGGAGCCTGGTAATAGAGAAGACAGCTGTTCAATACTGGCTCTATTTCTGTTTTCCCTGCAAAGGAAAATAACTTTTGCAGTGGAAGTGACAAAAAAAAAAGATTAATAGGGAGTTGATACCCAAGATAAGTAAGGAGCCTAATAAGAGCATACCCAGCTGCCCTTGATGAATTCAAGTCACCTGGCTAAGGTTTTGAAAAAAAGTGGTTTATGTGATTGCTGAGCTACTATCAGTGATATTGGAAAGCTCATGGAATACGGGAGAGGTACCCCAAGAATGGAGAAAGGCAAATGAAGTCCTGATTTTCAAAAAAGGGAAGAGAACAGAGTTTGCAAACAATGAATTTGACTTCATTCCTGGGAATGTTCTAGAACAGTTCCCTAAAGAGATGATTAGTAAATATCTATAAAGAGGGGTGATTACCAAAAAGCAGCCTGGCTTCATCAAGAACAGGTCATGCTAGACTGACCTCATTTCCTTTTTTGACAGGATTAATAAACAAGTAGATGCTGTACACATAACTTACCTAGATTTTAGCAAAGCTTTAGAGAAAATATCTCATATTCTTCTTGTGGAAAAGATAGAGAGATATGGTCATTAGACAATAATATGGTCAGATGAATTCAACGTGGTGTGATGTCATCCAGGCTAGAGGTTTCCAGTAGAGTGTCCAAGAGATTGTATATTGCTCTACATAACATTTTTGTCAGGGACCTGGTACATTAGGGCATTTATTGTATGATCATCACATCTGCAAATGACTGAAAACTGGCTAGAAGAGATTGCTAACAGATTGGATGACAGAGTCAGGATCCAAAAAGATCTTAAAATGGTAATTCTCAAACTTTTTTGTCTCAGGACCCCTTTATTTTCTTAAAAATTACTGAGAACTCCCCAAAGAGCATTTATGCAAGTTATAGCTAGCCATTTTTCCCACATTAAAAACAGAATTCTTAGTATTATCATGAAGATAGTTTTGATCTCAAGGGTACCTGGGCCACACTTCAAGAACTGTTGGGTTGAAGCCTTGGGCTAACCTAAGATGTCATTGAGTGAGGGGAAATGTAAATCAGCTTCACAAGTACAGGACGAGAGAGGCATGGGTAGGTGGCGGTTCTGAAAAAAGATCTGAGGGTTTTAGTGGACTGCAGGCTCAGAGTAGGAGTCAGCAGTGTGATCTGACAGCCCCAAAAGGCTGCACGAAGAGGGCCTAGTTCCCAGGAATAGGGAGGCGATTGTCTCCCAGTGGTCTGCTTTTGCCAGACCTCGGCTAAGTATCGTGTTTGGTTTGGGGCACCACAGATTGAGGACAGCAATAACTTGGAGAACATTCAGGGAGGACAAGCAGGAAGGCACAGAACCTTGAGTCCATGCCATGTGTTTAACCTGGAGAAGACAAGACTCAGGAGGAACATGATAGCTGTCCTCAACCGTTTATAGAAGGCCCTTCACCTGGAGGACTGATTAGACCAGAGTGGTGGGTGAAAGCTGCAGGTGCCAATTTGGCCTTGATGTTAGTAAAATGACTTCCCCGTGGGGATAGGCGCGTGTGGAGGGGGTGGGCTCCCCCTTCCTGGAGCACTCCAGGCACAGGCTGCACAGCCATTTGTGGGGTGTGGCAGACTGAGGGATTCCTTTTGTTTGTGGATTGAACAAGAGGGCCTCACAGCCTTTTTCTGGTGCTCAGATTCTGTGTAGCGGAGCAGGTTGAAAGAAAGGTTTAGGGTCCTGCTAGCCATAAGCAAGGGATGTGGAAAGTTGGATGTGTCCAGGGCATGTTGACCAGGACGGAGAACCTCAAAATCATGTCATATAAGAATCACTTGAAGGAACTGGAGGTATTTAGCCTAGAGAAAGGAAGATTTAAGGGAAATGTAGAAGATGTGTTACATTTGTTTAGCTTGGCCAGAACTCAGAGCAGAGGTTGCAGGAAGAAACAAAGTTAGTTATTTATTAAGGGGGGGAAATGGCATGTGGGCTATGAGGAGGAACCCCTCTGATGCTTTTCTTTTCTGGTATTTCCCAAGAGACATTGAACTTTGTAGTTTATGGCCACTCAGCATTCTAAGGGGTCCTTGAGAAGAGAAATATAACACTGGCTATTCAAACTAGCAGAACAACTAGGCTTTCAGTCATTATAGGGTGGCTTCAGATTCCCTTCCCAGGAGGGTTTTTTGGCACTGTGTATCACAGCTTTCCTCCATTCCCAGGTTAGTTCAGGGAGTCAACTCCAGGTGATTATGCAGCCCTGCCCCTCCCATCCTCTTAGGGCAGCCCCTGTCTACTTTGAGGTAGCTCTGATTATTTAAGAGGACTTTGTTAACATCAAGGAATTGACTTGAACTGGCTCTTCCTGAAAAATGGGGAAGGCTTGTTAGGTGACCAGGCCAATTCTAGAGCATTCAGGGTTTCATACCCACTCGTGGGAACCTCTACCAAATCCAAACGTCCCGTGACATATTTCCAAATGTTTCAAAGCCCCTGTAAGAAAGCCATAGCACTAATGTAGTACAAATTAGAAAGTAGCTCAAAGCTAGACTAGCCTTAGATCCTTGTTAGCTCTATGATCCTGGGATAGCACCTAGCTCCTCAGTGCTTCAGTTTCTTATCTATAAAATGAGGGAGGCAGATTCCCAAAGGGAGAGTTACAGGTCCTTTGAGCTCTAAATCTATCACTGTGACTCCCAGTCAGCCCAGGGGTTCCCCAAATCTGTGGCCCTGGGATCCCAGGAGGCTTCAAAACTTATCCAAGGTTCACCAAAGGTAATCCCACGGTCACCACAGCTGACACCACAGAGCATTAGAAACTTCTGATGGGACATAGAAATGGCATGTTGCCTATTTTAATAAGCATTGTGTATATCTACAAACCATCAACTGAGAGAGGGGCATGGAATTAAAGACTGAGTTGTTTACAATTATGAAATACAGTTGTTTTTCCAAAGGTAACTGCAGTAATTGTTAGCTTGTTTACAAGCCAAAGGCTATGGGCATATACATGGTAACAGCTGCAATAATTGCAGTAAAAAAAAGTTCCCCATAGATCTGTGGTAGATACCAATGGAATTTATTTCCAGAGGACCTTCTAACCACCTTCCTGATAAGTAATAGTGCTTTAACTTAAGGAAGTTTGCTTTCCTAAGACATTTAATGTCAACTAATTAACAAAGGTATTTTTTTTTTAGAAAAATGCAAGAATATCAGCAGAAAAGCGTTATTCTGACACCTTAAGAGGACTAGGACTTTGTGATGAGTTTGTGTCAGAGAAAGGCCAAAATGCAGAGTACTTGACAAACCAAGAGATTGAAAACTGCTCTGAAGATGAAGTAAGGTAATACACACATAAGTTCCTAACAGTTTACACTTCAAGAAGTCCTGTTTACTCAAATCTTACATAACATTTTAGGCTTTACAAAGCACTTTACCTACATTATATCATTTGTTCTTCACAACTGTCTTGTGAGGTAGTTGGTGTCATTGTCCCCATTTTTTGAGGAAGCTAAAGCAAAGATGGGTTAATTAAGTAAATGACTTGCTTAAGGTCTCACAGCTCTTAAGTGTCTAATGTGGAATTTGGACCAAGGTCTTCCTGACTCCAAAAGCATTCCCTGTATGCACGATAGCACACAGGAGAAGAACTTGTTTCTGACTCCTAGAAAATGTAATGATAGTATAAATATGGCACTTTTATTTGTGTTTTTTTTTAACATGGTGCTTTTAAAAAGTAAAGCCTTAATAATGAATAACAAAATCATTGACATAGAACATTTCTAAGATCAAAATGTAATTTTTCCAGCAGTCAGTGTGTCTACAAAATTTTCTGGTTAGGTATCAGTATTATGAAGTTGAGGAAGACATAGAATTACATAATAGCAGAATGCACATGAGGATTTGTTTACCTTGTAATTTTTCCTTTGGATGATTAGCATGCGAGATTCTTTTTGTCTTATTTATTTTCCCCCTCTTAGCCTTGATGAAGACAAATTAGGAGAACACTGCAGAGAAAATGACCAGGGAGACTTTGTCCACTAAGATGGTCTCAATCAAGACGATAAAAATCATGGAGGTAGTTCAGAAGAAAACTCCACGTTGTTGGAGAGGAAAGTGGGAAGAAGAAAAGCTTTTTAAAAGTACCATATTTCTGTTGGTTATAGCCCGCAACTAACTGGTTTGTGTTAAGTATATCCTTGGAGGCACATTTTTTAAATACAGGTCTGCTGCAGTCTGGAAAATGTTGGATTTCTGTATACATTTTTGTTTATCCCAAATCACTGCACATACATGCGTTGTAAGTAAATCATGTACACGCTTCTTTCAAAGAAATGTAAAGAAATTTTTTTAAAATTGTGTTAATATTCAATTATGTCTTCAGCATTGTTTTTTCCTTTGCACTCAACCATTGATTATATGTGAATAAGCATTTGTAGCACATATAAAAAAGTTCTTAAAAGCATGATGTGGTAAGACATTTTAATTTCTAAATATATCTTTCTTATAGTGGAAAAACCAGTGAAGGTTCTAGTAATATCAGTGAGATCTCCCAACTAGTAGCTCACAGATGTGTTTTAATTAAGAAAATTGTTTCTCTAACAAAGGGAAGTGTTGAAATTGAAATTCCATTGAAAAACATTGAAATTCCTTTCCACGTTGTATTAAACTACCAATCACCATGTTTTTTCCCCAATAAATCCCAGGTATTATTAAGCATCAGCTATTTTTGATAAACATATTTTTATTATGCTTATATCTTCAATAATATGAGCAAGGACCGTGAAGCGGATGTGAATAGAAATGTTAGCCCTTTATTGTAATATCAAAACAGTATTGTGAAAAACTGAACCCATTCAATTTTTTCAGCTATCGCCGAAGAATGAATTCTTTTTTAAAGTTGCTGTTGTTCATTTTATTTTCCAATTGATAGCCATTTATTTTCTTTCCTACCCCCAATTTAAAAGAAAAAAACCACTGAAGCAATATACCTAGTCACGCAAAATAAATTCCCACATTGGCTATATCCAAAAATTATATATCTTGTTCTGCATATCAAGTCTTAAAACCTCTCAGGATTTGGGTAGCATAGTTCATCAGTCTTTCAAAGTTGTTAGTCTTTTCAGGGTTGTGGATATTGTACAAATTGTTCTGGTTCTGCTCACTTCACTCTGTATTAATTCATACAAAATCTTCCCAGGCAGGTTTCTCTGAACCCATCTCTTCAATCATTTTTTACAGCACAATAATATTTCTTTACATTCATGTGCCATAATTTTTCAGCTATTCTCCAGTTGATAGGTACCCCCTTTCCATTTCTTTGCACCGATTAGATCTTAATACGAAAAAATAGCTTGTTTCCAAAGGGTTTGGTATTATGCTATCATTTTTGTGACTGTCCTCTCTGGCATTAGGGAGTCCCTTCTGGGTTCCCCTGTTGACACTTGCTGTCTACAACTGGGGTCACAATCTCTCCAATGTAGGTGCAGTCATCAATAGGTTAAGTCCTTGTCCAGGCACCCAGTATATGTCTAAAGAAAAGCCTGTGGACCAGCCAGAAACAGGGAAAACAACCCCTTAATGAGTTTGGGTGCTGAGAATAACAATGGGAGTCAGTTCAACACAAAGCTTTATTACACACAATGGGGAAGAGAGGAGAGAGAGAAAAAGGGGACCTAGTATATAACTCAGGCATACACATTAACAGAGAATAAGTCACATGAGAACAGTGCCATGCTGGGGAGCATAGAAACGGGTCCATTCAGCAGGAAGGTGTGCTCCAAAGTGCCCTTCTGAGAGTGGGCTTCTTGTACTCTGATTTTGAATGGCCTTCCTGGAGCTGGCTGGTTTGCATACTAAGGATCAGGGCATGATGTAATTTTGGCAGTTTATCAGAGAAAAAAAACAAGCTGGTGGTAGACAAAATATTTTTGGCGGGACACAGCTGGACTAACTTTCAAAAACTGTTGTCAGTATTTTTCCATGAGTGTGATCTATAAGCTTACAGCCTCCCTTAAGAAGAGACTGCCAGGCTGAACCTTATATGGTTTCCATGCATAGATTCTATAAGCTGCAGCTTCCCTTAAGGAGAGACTCATGATGGTCTCAGGACCAATATAATAGATGAAACAATTCCTATTTTCAAGGAGCTTACATCCTGATGGGGAAGACACCAAGGACATATTAATATGTACAGGAAATAAATATGTACAGAATAGAGAATAAATACAAAGCATTTTGAGAGGGGAGGGAACTAGTAGGTGAGGATCAGGTGAAGCTTCCCATAGAGGTGATATGAGCCATGTCTTAAAGGGAGAAAGGAACTATATAAGGCTGAATAATATGTCTGCTAAAGCAGCTTGAGCCCTGTTAGAAAAAAAAAAACAACTTTAAAACCTCACCCAATAATAATAGCTAGCATTTACACAGCACTTAAAGGTTTGCAAAGCACTTCACTAATATCTCTCATTTGATCCTCACCATAACTGTGGTAGGAGGTAGGTGCTGTTATTATCCCCATTTTAACAGTTGAGGGAACTGAGGCAGACAGGTTAAGTGACTTGCCCAGGGTCACAAAGTAAAGTATTTGAGGACAAATTTTAACTTAGTTCTTCTTGACTCCCAAATCCATCCCTTATGCCACCTTGGGTATCTGAGGCAGATACCCAAGCATGAATGTACTTTGTTGACTTTTTACCTAGTACTTCCTGAGTTTGAAAGATCCAGAGAGAAAAGATAGGTAAGCCAAGGCTAAGAGTTTTAAAATAGGGTCCTACCTAGCATTTAGAGCTAGAAGCAACCTCAGCATTAAGATCTGTAATCCCATCAATTTGAGAGTCCCTGCTGGTGTTGCAGGTCACAACCAGTCTGTGCTTGCTTGTCCCACGTAACTCCACATCCTTCCAGAAGTTTGCTGAGTCCACCCAATGTGCCCAAGGTGGTCCTCCCCCTCTTTGGGTGCATTCTGGCTGTCCACTTGTACCTAACAGACAGAAAAAATGACACTCTTTACTCCTGTTGGCTATATGTTGCAGCTTTTTCACACCGGCTAGGCTTCTTTCCATTGCCCTCTGTGTGACACTCATCTTTTCATTGTTTGGCGGCAGTGATAGTCCAGGTCTCACTGCCATACAGTAACACCAATAAAAGGTTGGTTTTGAAAAAGAGAGACTTGGGCTGTTATAAGAAGCTTTGGGTTAGTAAAAGTGCTTTGCAATTTCCGAAAAACAATCCAGCCTGCTCTTTTTCTCTTTTTCAATTCTAGGCCTAGCCCATTTGTTCTATGTCGTCTGTCCTATCTATTCATACTGTTGGGAAAAACTCTATAGGTTGTTTGTTGAAATATGGTCACTAGGCATTCTTCATCCATTTGGTCTTTCCTGTGTGTATTGACAAACCAAACACTTTTGAATGATCTCTCCAAAAGCTTCTGTGATGTGTCGTGATATGTTAAGAATAGCGTCAGGAGTCCTAGAACTCAATGAAATGAATTTGGCAAGGATTGACTGAGAAAAAAGGTTATGTTTGTTTTGGTTTTTTAACTATATTGAGAAAAAGAATAAAACAAGATAGAAGATTGCTGTTAAAGGTGTCTGGGACAATAGGACATGAGAAGCTTCTGTTTTCTCTGCAAAGAGAATAATATTTACACTATAAAGGACTCAACATGTAATTTCATTGATATGCAACCTAAAAGTGTTTGAGGGCCACTTGGAGCGCTGAAAAGTTTAGTGACTTGTCCAAGGTCACACAGCTAGAATGTGTCAGAGGCAGGACTTAACCCCAGGTCTGTCAGTCTGGTGCTCACAGACCTTAGATGGCACAATGAAAAAGGCTAGTAAGAAGCTGAAATTCAGGATAGATGAGGAGGCAGTTAAAATCACCTACTATTGTGTTACTAGGTCTCAAACTACATTACAAAGCAGCAATCATCAAAAATATTTGGTGCCGAGATGATGGATTCAAGATGAGAATAAATGTACATTTTTGAGGCGTGGACAAAATGGGAATTTATTTTCCTTTGTGCTTTCATTACAAATATTTTTTAAAAATTTTTTTAAATTTTGAGTGGGAGAGGATGGTAGTGTGAAGAAGACTAGGAATAGGATCACTTCTTCCTCCCGCCCAAAGAAAAGAAAAGAAGTAAATCATGGATTTTTTAAGTATACCAAATAGAAGAGAAGGAAGGCCAGAGGAAATCAAGATAGCTTTGAAAGTCCATATTGAATTTTTTTAATTACTCAAAAAGAAAATTAAGCAACACATAAGACGTTGTTTGACCTGCAATCCTCTTTTTCTGTTTTATGGTGTATATAAAGTGCTCGTTTTATTTCGTGTGTGACTTTTAAAATCAAATATGGATGGTTAAAAAAGAGTGGTGCTGGTTAAAAAAACAGCAGAGTAGATTAGTGTAACAGAAGTAGTTGAAAACAATAGCCCCTTGCTTGACGGGCCTAAGAACACATTTTTGAGGGACAGGCTTCCTATTTTATTTTATTTTTAAATTATTAGTTAAATAAGTTATTTTTAGTTTTCAACACTCACTTGCACAAGATTTTGAGTTTCAAATTTTCTCCCCATTTCCCCCTCCCCCCACCCTAAGTAGGCATCAGGTTTCCTATTTTAAAAGAACTCTGGGGAAAACTAAAAAGCAACCTGGCAGGAAAGAGATTTAAACCAATAGCTTACACGATATGCTGCAAATATTCAAAACAGCTGACCATATTACTAAAGGTCGTGTTACTAAAAAGGTCATATTATTAAAAATAAAGGAAGAGCAGGTACTTTTCATGAGTATAGTGAGGGGTAAGAATTTTTAACTAAAGGAGAGCTCTAGAAATCATTTTTTAAAAATATACTTTTTTCACTATATAAAATTTTTAGTTCGCTTTAAACCTAAAGGTTTTGTGTACATTAATGAAGATAAAATAAGAAAATAAGAAAAATGTTTTCATCAAATAACATCAAAGTCTGATATCCATAATATATAAGGTATTGATATGAATATATAACACTAAAAGCCATATCCCAATAGACAAATGGACAAAAGGATATGGGGGGAAAAACCAACCTGTGATAAAGCTGTGAATTGATTCAAGTATTCTGGAAAGTAAGTGGAATAATTCTAAGAAAGTGACTAACATGTCCATGCCCTTTGACCCAAAGATCCCACTGCAAGGCATATATCTTACATATTAGTTTGTCAGTAACAAAAAGAAAGTCCCTATATACACCAGAATATTTATAACAGCACTTTTTGTAGTCTCAGGAAAACACAGTAGAGACCCATTTAGAAACTGAGGAATGACATGGCTAAACAGATGGTAATACAGGAATGTAATGGAACAATGAGCTTTGGTGATAAATACGAAGAAGCATGCAAAGATGTGAACTGATGCAGAGTGAAGTAAGCAGAACTGGAAAAGCAATACACACAATGACTATAACAATATAAGTGGAAAGAATGACAGTAGAATAACAGAAGTTGAATGTTATAAAACCTAATAACCAAACCTGGACCCAAAGAAAAGATTTGAGAAAACACTTCCCCTGGCTTCTTTGCAGGAGATTTACAGATACAGAAAATCGCACATGTGTTGGCTGGTTGAGCTGAATTTTTTTTTCTTTTTCCCCTTTTAAAAAGTCTTTGTTGTTTCTGAGAGTGGTTAAGGGAGACATATGGAGGGAAATATAGGTGATATAATTTTTTTTAATCAATACAAATCTACTAAAAAGATAGAAATGTGGAGTGAGGTGGTTTTTTTTTACATTCTCCTTTGAAAGAATTAATTATAAGGGCAGAGAGAGAACATGATGCACACATTTATACCATAAAAACCAAAGCACATAAATCTGTGAAGATAGAAAAAAAAGTTAAATTTAAAATAAAACCGAATAAGACACAACAAATGATTTGTTCTTTAAATTGTGCTCTTTTGTTTTCCCAAATTGGGACTTCAAGACTCTGTCTCCCCCACCCAAGCACCTGTTCCAAACCTCCTTATTTCACTTCAAGTCTCCCTTGGCACCTCCTTCCCCTTCCCTCTCAACTGAAGACCTTGCCTCATATTTCACTGAAACAATTGAGGCCATCTGCTGGGAGCTCTCTCTTCTCCCCTTCTCCTCATATCATATTCCTCTGACATCTTCCCTCACTATCTCCTTCAGTCCCTAATGAAGAGGTGGACTCTCTTGCCAAGACCAATCCCTTCATCTCATCCCCTCCTGTCTTCTCCAAACATTATCATAACTATAATCCCCATTCTCTTTTTTATTTTCAATATTTCTTTGGGAAGCTTGAGAATATTACTGTCTTCCAAACCACCAGACCTGCTTCCTGCCCAGTCCCCATAGCCATCACTGAAGGGAGAAATTATTATAGAGAAGGGACCCACCTTCCTCATTACCGCCAGTGACAAATGCTGCCCAACTGCCAGCAAGAGTCAGGAAAACAGGAGCCCTGAGACTAGTGGAAGCCTTCCTGCTTCTAGCCCAGCTTTCACAGCCATCATTCAAAGAAACAATTCCTTTGGAGAGAGAGGGTCAGCCATCCCACCAAAACCAGCCAACTGCCACTTAGAGGGCAGGTAAATCGGACTAGCAGAAGCAGCAAGGCTCCCTGACAGAGACAGGAGGCAGCATGTACCAGACAACGCAAAACCACCACCAACTCCTAGACCACTGTCTTCCCTCAAAACCCCGATGGAGGCATCCCAGGACCCTGAACCCAAGAGACTTGGGAATAGCAATGCTTCCAGCCATCATCCTGAGAAGCAACTCTTGTGGAGATGCAGCCTGGTGAGTGGCCCTACTTGTATTGAAGAAGCCACACGTATTTGAAGACCCAGAAAAGAAAGGTCTTGCTACTGTCAAATAGTTCAACATCAGAAATTGATATCATTTTATCAGTGGAAATGATTTTAAAGAAGAGATATTAACATCTACTTTAGCAGTGCACCCTAAAGACTGTGGGACTAAGTTGCAGCAGAAACCTCTCATGTTGTCTCCCCAGTGAGAATGGAAACTCCTTGAGGGATTATCTTAATTTTCTGTTCTTTCCCCAGTGATTAACACAATGCTTTGCTCATAGTAATCCATTAATAAATGTTTCATTCAATCATTCATTCATTCTGTACTGGCTTCTGCCCACAAACACAACCCCATATCTCTACCATTCTCAAAAAATTCTTGAATTGCTAGCTATCATCCTATATGTTTCCTTCCCTGCTAAACTTTTTGAAGTCATCTATATGTAGTGTCTACACTTCTGCTCCTTTCTCTTCTAAATCCATGGCAATCTTGCTTCTGGCTTTATCATTCCACTGAAATTGCTCTTTCCAAAATAACCAATGATCTCTTTATTAAATCCAGTAGCTAAACTCATTTTCCAAAAAACATGGGTCTAAGCATGTAACCTTCCTGTTAAATGACCCTCCTGGTAAATGACATTGCCTCCAAGGTCAAGTATGAAGTTCCCTGTCCTTTCACAAATTGGCCCTTTCCTTCCTTTCCACCTTTCTCACACTTTACTCCTGTCCATGAACTATATGGTCCAGTAATACCAACCTTCTTGCTGTCCTGGCAAAGAACATTCCATCTCCTATCTGTACTCTTGCACATTATGGGAATGTCTCCTCACTTCTGTGTCTTGACATCCCTGGCTTCTTTAAAGACTGAACTCAAGGGGCAGCTAGGTGGCACAGTGGGTAGAGCACCGGCCCTGAAGTCAGGAGGACCTGCGTTCAAATCCAGCCTCAGACCAAACACTTGACACTTACTAGCTGTGTGACCCTAGGCAAGTCACTTAACCCCAATTGCCTTTAAAAAAAAAAAAGACTGAACTCAAAGGCATCTTTCTGCAGGAAGCCTTCCCTGTCTTCCCAACTGCTGTTTGTTCCTGTTTATTTACATATCATCCTCTCCAATAGTATATAAGTTCCTTGAGGGCAGGGATTATTTTTGTGTTTTTACCTTTCTTTGTATCCTCAGAGCTTAACGGCACCTGGCATAAAGAGTGTGTGTGTGTGTGTTTGGTCATTTTTCAGTCATGTCTGAGTCTTTGTGACCCCATTTGGGGTTTTCTTGCCAAAGATACTGGAATGGTTTGCTATTTCCTTCTCCAGCTTATTTTACAAATGAGAAAAGTGAGGCAAACAGGGTTAGGTGACTTGCCAAGGGTCACAAAGCTAATAAGTGTCTGAGGCCAGATTTGGACTCATGAAGATGAGTCTCTCTGACTCCAGGTCCATCACTCTATCCACTGCACCACCTAGCTGCCCCTGGCATATAGTAAATGCTTTATAAATGTTGGTTAATTAATTGATTATATTTCAAGAATTAACTCTCTTGACTTCCCTTTTTTCCTCTGGGTTTCACCTTCCAAATCCTGAATTCTGTTAAGATGTGATTGTTATGCCTCTATTTCAATTAATAAGCCAACCAGAAAAAAAGAAACACCATAGTCCTGTCCTACAGGACTTCACCATAATTCTACAATCTGATAAAGTTTTGCCTCCTTAAAGGAATTTGAAAATAATCTATAATGAAAGAAAAAAAGTTTCTGCACAGTTTTCTATATTCTGCTTTCAGGGGAAGAATTGATCATTGAATATGACTTTATTTTAAAATCACTTATACAATACACTTTCACACTTACTCCTACTTCAAAAGGAACTTTTGTATTTAAAGGTTTGCCTGTGGGAAACCTAAAAACTGAGAACAGTGCTATTTTTTCTCTTATTAAAGTCTTTGGCGCTTTTTTCAGGTTATTAATTTCCTATTCCTTTTACATGTTCCAAATGAATATTCCACAGTGGTACTTTCACTGGAACAGAAAAACAGGACAGGAGAGCAATCATAGTCGTGCCTGAACGCTGCCTGCTAGGCAACAGATGGTTGATAAATGTTTGTTTAATGAATAAATGAATGAACAAGGATTTGGGTATACAGTGTAACAATAAGGATAATGGGACTGACCTTTTAACCAGTGTAACAGTACAGAGACAGTCTGGCATGATAGAAAGAACATTGGATCTGCGGACAGAGGACCTGGATTCAAATCCTGACTCTCCCACTCTGGTCTCCTCTTTGACCTTGGGCAAATTAACTTCTCTGAGCCTCAGTTTCCTTAATTGTAAAATGAGGAATCAGACTAGACAATCTGTAAGATCTTTTCCAGCTCTAAATCTATGATCTTAATTCCAAATAAGGGATGTTTTCTTCAAAATATCATTAGGTTGTTTATTCTAAAGATGCCACCAATGTTTAGCTACTTTATTAGAATTCTTGTAATCATAATCATTCTTTTGAAAAGACACAGTGGTGACTAATATTTACCCTTTGAAACTAGATTTGATTTTTTTAAAACATCCAAACATCATTTATAGCCATTTATGTTGAAAATTAAGTGATCTGATATTCTTAAAAATACAGCTTCACAAGGTATTGAACTTGATAAAGATAACTAATAGTATGGTATAAGTCATAGAGAGCATACATGCACATATAGATATCTAGAGATCTGTATCTATGTATCTAGCTATATATCATATAAGTGAAGAAAGAGAGAGAAGAGGATAGGGCTGGATTTGCTATTTCATCACTATGTGGAATTTCCAATGTGGAAACTCTGCTAATGCAGATCAACAATTTACCTCTAATTTATAGTCTTCAAGAGTTGTCTTGTATAAATATTTTAGGACATATAGGTTCTTTTCCTTTTTCCCTAATCATTTTTGGAAATAGACCCCCCATAGAGGGATTGCCAGGTCAAATATAGGCAGTTTAATAACTCTTTGGGAATAATTCCAGATTGCTCTCCAAAATGGTTGGATCAGTTCACAATTCCACCAACAATGCATTAGTGTCCCAATTTTTCCACATCCCCTCCAACATTTATCACTCTCCCCTTCAATTATTTTAGCCAATCTGATAGGTGTAAAATGATATCTCAAGGTTGTTTTAATTTTCATTTCTCTAATCAATAATGGTTTATACCATTTTTTTCATATAAAATAGTTATTTTTATTAATTAATTTAGTTTTAGTTTTCAACAATAACTTCCATAAGCTTTTGAGTTTTAAATTTTTCTCCCCTTTCCTCCCCCCCTCCCTCCCCAAGTTGGCATGCAATCTGAAAAAGGCTCTATATGTACATTCCTTTTTTTAAAAAACTTATTTTGATTTATCAACAATCACTTCCATAACCTTTTGAGATTTAAATTTTTCTCCCCCTCCCTCCCCACCTCCTTCCCCAAGATGGCACACAATCTGATATAGGCTCTACATATACATTCCTATTAAACATATTTTCACATTAGTGATGTTGTAAGTAAGAGTTAGAACCAATACAGGAACCACCAGAAAGAGGAAACAATATGCAACAGAAGAAAAAAAAAGCAAATAGCATGGTTCGATCTGCATTCAAACTTCATAGCTCTTTCTTTGGATGTGGATAGCATTTTCCAATGTGAGACCTTTGGAGATGTCTTAGATCCTTGCATTGCTGAGGAGAGTTAAGTCTATCAAAGTTAGTCATCACACAACATGGCTGTTACTATATACACTGTTCTCCTGGTTCTGCTCACTTCACTCAGCATCAGTCCATACAAGTCCCTTCCAGGTTTTTCTGAAGTCTGCTTGCTCATCATTTCTTATAGCACAATAGTATTCCATTATATTCATATATCACAACTTGTTCAGCCATTCCCCAATCGATGGGCATCCCCTCAATTTCCAATTCTTTGCCTCCACAGAAAGAGCTGCTATAAATATTTTTGTACGTGTAGGTCCATTTCCCATTTTTATGATCTCTTTGGGATACAGACTTACAAGTGGTATTGTTGGGTCAAAGGGTATGCACATTTTTATAGCCCTTTGGGTGTAGTTCCAAATTGCTCTCCAAAATGGTTGGATTATTTCACAACTCCACCATCATTAGTGTTCCAATTTTCCTACATCTTCTCCAACATTTATCATTTTTCTGTTCTGTCATGTTGGCCAATCTGATAGGTATGATGTGGTACCTCAGAGTCGTTTTGATTTGCATTTCTCTAATCAATAGTGATTTAGAGCATTTTTTCATATGACTATAGATGGCTTTAAGTTCTTCATCTGAGAACTGCCTGTTCATATCCTTTGACCATTCATCAACTGGAGAATAACTCGTATTCTTATAAATTTCACTTAGTTCTCTATATATTTTAGAAATGAGGCCCTCATCAGAGATACTGGTTGTAAAAATTCTTTCCCAGTTTTCTGCTTCCTTCCTAATCTTGGTTGCATTGGCTTTGTTTGTACAAAAACTTTTCAATTTAATGTAATCAAAATTATCCATTTTGCATGTCATAATATTCTCTGTCTCTTGTTTGATCATAAATTTTTCTGTTCTCCATATATCTAACAGGTTAACTATTCCTTGCTCTCCCAGTTTGCTTATAGTATCAGCCTTTATATCTAAATCGTGACCCCATTTTGACTTTATTTTGGTATTAGGGTATAAGATTTTGGTCTATGCTATACTCTTTTCCAGTTAAAATAGTTTTTTTTTTTTTAAAGTTCTGGAAACCCAAGTTAAGAACCTCAGCTTTATAGTAATGTGATATATATCGACAATTTAGAATTATAAGTCTGTTGAACTGTTAAAGTGCAACCCAGGGGTATGCTGGTTAAAAAAAATATGGAAGGCACACTTTTAAGTTTAAGCTACATTATTAACACTTTAACATTAATCAATAATAACAAAACATTAAAGCAAGTTTGATTTGTAGCATTTGCTGATTTGGGGGGGGGGGCAGGATTTAGGCAATTAGGGTTAAGTGACTTGCCCAGAGTCACACAGCTAGTAAGTGTCAAGTGTTTGGTCTGAGGCAAAATTTGAACTCAGGTCCCCAACTTCAGGGCCGGTGCTCTATCCAGTGCGCCACCTAGCTGCCCCCGCATTTGCTGATTTCTGAGGCATAGATACAAGAAGTTAGCTGGCTCCAGCACACTCCTGTGTCCAACCCTTTCATTTTACAAATAAGGAAATGAAAGCCCTGTAAGGGGAAATGAATTACTCAAGAACACACAATTCCTAGACTGGTAGAACCAGTACTAGACTGCAGAAGAATCTAGGAGTACAATATTTTTAACATCATTGTTTAAAAGAAAATTTATTAAAAGTATTCTAGCAATTTTGGTGTAATATTCTCCTATGCTGCCTGCCTATGCATGTTAGGAATATTGGTATTATAAGCTTTTGCCTAAGGTCCTATGAGATTCCGTAGTTCAATGAACATCAATTATGATTAATAATCCTAAAATGAGCATTACAGCAACATTTCTGCTGTCCTATTTTTTTTAAATCAATTAGATGGATAAATCCCTTGTCTACCTTGACACAACCAGCTTCTTTCCAGTTCCTCAATTAATCCTAGGCAATCCAAGTGAAGTACTTAGAAAGATATATAAATCCTTTCAGATTACTGTCATTTAGTAGCCCATATGGATCAAAGGTTCACTTGTCTAGTGAAAGCTTTTAAAAAACAGAGCAATGATAATAAGTTCTAAAACAAATGACTGGTCACAGGTAAAACCTTATTAATTGAATAATATTACAGTGATCCTTTTCTTCACAACAGAGTCATAGCATAAAGCCCCAGGGGCAACTGCTTTCTTATCTGGTGATACATTTTCTACATTGAATGATAGCAAATTATGCTACATTCCCCATCCTTATAATACTTACTTGTTAAAAGAACCTGACTCATTGTAAACTGAAGAGTTCTTCACTGTTCTTTTCATCCTGCTATTAAGCAGCAATTTTCCTCTTAGCTTCTAACTGAATCATCACAGCCAACCTGACTCAAAACCTCACCTCAAATCCCAGATTTCATCCATTGAAACTAAATAGCTAAACTAAAACTAAATAAATCTCAAGGAACCCCAGAGTTCAGAGGAAGAAAAAGGACAGGGTGAAGGTTTTCTCCCCTTTAGCAGACCTGTGATTTCATCAAGGTGATTTCCTTGGTGAGAAAATTTCCCCTGCCAAAGCAGATCTACAATTAATTGAGTTGTCTGGGACACCTCAGGTTGACTTGCCTAGATTCACTCAGCCAAGATGTGAAGAGAAGATGGGACTGAAAGCCTGATTTTCCTGACTCTGTTGCTGGTTCTTTAGGTAGCTAGGTAGCAGAGTGGATACAGTGCCAGCCCTGGTTAGGAAGACTCATCTTCCCAAGTTCAAATCGAGCCTCAGATGCTTACTAGCTGTGTGACCCTGAGCAAATCTGTCTCCGTTTCCTCATCTGTAAAATGAGCTAGAGAAGGAAATGGCCAACCACTTCAGTGACTCTGCCAAGAAAACTCCAAATGGGAGCTATGAAGAGTTGGACATAACTGAAAACAACTGAAAAACAACAACAAAGAAAAATCTGGTGTTATGCTATGTTATGCTGCTCCTCTTTTTCTCTTACTAGGAGAGAAATTCCTTTTTTTCTTATTAATTTACAATAGGAACCTTTAGACAGAGAGGTGGCATAATAAATAGAATGGCTGGGCCTAGACAAGTCCCTTGAGCTCTATCTGCCTCAGTTTCCTCATCTATAAAATGAGGATAATAATAGAAGCTACCTCATATGGTTGTTGTGAGGATAAAAGGAGATAATATTTGTAAGTTTTGCAAACTTTAAGGTGCTGTAGTAGTAGCAGGAGGAGGAGGAGGAGGAGGAGAAGTTTCTGTTCTGGAAGATGGTAATATGATTCCTAACAGCATACTCTAACACTATAACAAGTGTGTGGGATCTCATCAATGTAGGCACTATCTCCATTGACAAAGTAGGTTGCCACCCAACTATATCTGCTCATCCGGTTCTCTTGTCCATGTCCTCCCTGGTACAGGAGTATTGTGCTCATTCTCACAAAGATCTGTTAAAATTTTTAAATGTTTCTTCCCCATAGAATTGATGATAAAAGCTATCTAATGACATACTGTTTTACTGATAAAGCTCATTCATAAACATCCCATACTATGTCAATAATGAGCAGCAATGTTCTTTTCTTGCCTTTCCTCTTATTCTCTAAAACTATTTCTATAAACTAAGAAATGTTGCAAATGTTATTTTTTTTTCCCCAGAGAACTGAGAATTGTATTTTCCACACAGGAAAAATAATGAAAGACTGCTTGTGACTCATTCATTCAACTGCTTGCCTTCTACCAAGGAACTCCCACAAAATTAAATTAATAAATCACAGAGGTGACCAAAAATGATTAAAAACAAATTATTTGATACCAGTAGGTAGCATTCTATAGAAACTGCATCTCATAATACTTTAGAAAATGGATCTTTCACCAGTTAGAATCATTATAGCACTTATTTCAAAAACAGGTTTTAACTTGAGTTTCTTGACAAATACCAATTAATACAATAGAACTTACCCTGATAGAAACAACTACAACCCAGACAGCTTCTGCTGTGCTTGGCCCCTATGACACAAAGACATTTCTGGGAGTGGTGGATTGGAAGGAGGCTCTATTCAAAATTTGGTTTGGAGATTTAATTGTGCCACTATTTTAACTAAAAAATATTTTTATTTTAATTAAATTTTTTTGTATCATCTGTCCAATTAGGTAATGAAACAATGCAAAGGGTTATTTAAATATGTATATATATGTATACATATATATGCTCATATATATGTCAACAGTGTATAAAATGAAATTTCTTTTCTTTTTTCCTTTTTTTTAATTTTTAGGCAATTGGGGTTAAGTGACTTGCCCAGGGTGACATAGCTAGTAAGTGTCAAGTGTTTGGTCTGAGGCCGGATTTGAACTCGGGCTGCCCCGAACTTTATTTTCCAGTACAGTATTTTGGTCTTTCATGATGCTTTGATCATATTTATATAAGTACTGCTTCCAGCTATGCACTCAATCCCCTTTTTCATTCTATTCTACTCTTGAGGGGCAGCTAGGTGGCGTAGTGGATAGAGCACCAGCCCTGGAGTCAGGAGAACCTGAGTTCAAATCCTGCCTCAGATACATAACACTTATTAGCTGTGTGACCCTGGGCAAGTCACTTAACCCCATTGCCTTGCCAAAAAAAAAGATTATATTCTACTCTTGACTATAAATCCTCTATAAACGAAATCAAGAGTTTTAAGACATAAGATTAAAAGGTCTTCCTCCAGGTCTCCTTATAGTGACTATTATATTATAATAGTCACTATAAGAAGAGAAGTATATAGGCTATCTAGCTGTTATTCTTCCTTCTTACTGCTTTCTGGCCCATATCCTTTTCTGCTAATAGATCTCCATGATTATAGTTTTTATGTGGCCTCTGGTATGTAATTCTTTGTGCTCTCTCTCCCTGCTTCCTTCCTCTTCCTCACCCAGCACCAATGCATCGCCTTTTGGTTAACCTGAATTTTAGTTCTTCAGAGACTGCCAATGTATGATTCACAGCTATATACAATACTGGTAGACTATTGGTTTTAAAAGATTGTTTTTTCTTTCAAGAAGAAGCTTGGAGATTATTATAAAAACTATGCAGTTTCCCACTGTCTTCCTTCTATTCTGGGTCCAGTTTACTGTGTATCTGCAGTGCCTGCCCAAGCTACATATGCTGATAGGCTATTTACCAAACTATATATCAGAGTCTGGACAGTAGGCATTTGTCATCCACTGGATTTTTCCTGTGTGGGTGGTGAGGTTGAATTCTTTTGAGGGACGTAATATGGACCGCATTCTAGAGGTTCTATTGTTCCAGAGCTTGATACGATCAGTACTATATCATCCACACATAGGAGTATATGGAGGAACTTGCCATCTCTACAGAATTCCTCTTCCATTCGACTCTTAGATGGATAGCCTTAGGACAGTGACTCATCTTCTACATCAGATGACTCCATCATCTACACTTCTGTGTAGCGTACATCTTCCCCTTTTTATGTCTCATTCGATATTAATAATCAGTTACCTTGCCAACTTATCATTATCATTGCATTTTTAAAGAATCATATATGATCTTAACATACTCATAGGAGTAATTTTGTTGGAAGAGAGCTTCTACGGCAGCACTTTGATCTATCAAATCTTAAATATTTAAATTAATCTGTGAGGCTTCAAGGTGGTGCAGTAGATTTAGTTGTTGGACCTGACGTTAGGAAGACATGAGTCCATAATTCTGCCTCAGATCATTATAGCTATGTGACGATGATCGTTTCACTTTTCTCCACCTCAGTTTTCTCATCTGTAAAATGGGGGTAATAGTAGCACCTGCCTTACAAGGTTTTTGTGAAGATCAAATGAGATAATGAATGAAGATATATAAATGCTATCATCCCATCAGTGTGGGTGCTCCCTCCAGTGATGCAGATTATAGCCCCCATTCTGTGAAACTCTATTCATGTCCTTCCAGAAGTTCACCACAGGAGATTCATCTAAGATGTGACCTTACTTTCTCGTGACATTGTGGGGATACCACTGGAGCACATAGCATTTAGAGTCAAGAATAAATGAATTCAAATCTGGCTTCAGATACTAACTAGCTATGTGACCCTGGGAAAGTCATTTGACTACCATCTGCCTCAGTTTCTTCAACTGTAAAATGGGGATCATAATAGCAATTACCTCCCAGGGTTACTGTGAGGATCAAGTGAGATAATATTTGGAAAGTGCTTAGTACAGTGCCTGGCACGTCGTAGGCGCTATACAAATGGTTGTCCCCTTTGCCTTCTTCTCTTGGTTATCTCCCACATTCTGCAGACAAAGAACCCATCTTCTTTTTGGCTCATATATCCCTTTAGTGGTCTACTTTCCCCTACTTCTTCTTTGTAACATCTTATTTGTAATGTGCTGGTTTGGTCATGCCCACCATGTTCTTCCCCATTCTTCTTAGGTGACATTTATTTTAATTTCTTTCAAGACTATAGTGTCTTCAATTCTTCGCAATATAACAACAGTAGTGGAATATAGTTATTTTTTATTTCTTTATTAATTTATTTTGTTTTATCAACAATCACTTCCATAAGCTTTTGAGTTTTAAATTTTTCTCCCCCTCCCTCTCTAGCTCCCTCCCCAAGATGGCGCACAATCTGATATAGGCTATACACATACATGGAATATAGTTATTAAAAAGATGGGCCTTTGCTTCAAGGAGAAGGTTATGGCCATTAAAATTTCTCAAATGAAATTCCCTTCCCCCTCCTCCTTCTCTTGTTCCTAGTTAATTCTGGACCAACACAGTCTGCCATCAGTACTTGTCCAAGATAGGATGTACTGGCAGGATGTCAATTAGTCAATAAACATTTATTAAATGCCTCCTATGTACCAGGCATTGTCCTAAGTGCTGAATATCCAGCACTTAGAAAGGTAAAAGACAGTTCCTGCACTTAAAGAGCTCAAAATTTAATGGGGAGATAACATGCAAATAACTATGTCTATGTAACTATTGGCAGCTAGGTGATACAGTAGATAGAACACTGGACCTGGAGTAGGGAAGACCTGAGTTCAAATCCAGTCCCAGAGTTGTGTGACCCTGGGCAAGTCACTTAACCCTGTTTGCCTATTTCCTAATCTATAAAATGAGCTGGAGAAGGAAATGACAAACCACTCCAGTATCTTTGCCAAGCAAACCTCAAATGGGGTCAGGAAGAGTCAAACATGACTAAACAACAACAAGAATCTAACTGTATATCATAGTCAAAACAACAGCTCTTTAACGGCTCAGTTTTCCCTGGGTAGATAGTTGAGCCAAACTCTTGAATAATCTTCCTTGATTAAGGTGTAAGCTCCTTGAGGGCAGGGACTACCATTCTTTTTCTTTTTTGTACCCTTAGCTCTTAGCACAGTGTCTGATATATAGTACACACTTAATCAATGTTTATTGAATTGAATTGGTTATGAATCTCATCTAGGAGACTCAGAAATGTAATGGGGTTTGACGTAGACGTCACAATGTCATCTGCAGACGGCAGCTTCTGGAAATTTGACCATCTGTAGGGAATCTCTCTGATTTGGACTTCCATGGGATCTCTTCCATGGCAGTGACAGATATGTTTGACGAACATACATCAACCTGTTTTATGCCTCACCTGATATTAACCATCAAAGGGATGATCACCAAGGCTGTCTCTGTTACAGCTTTCAAGGAATCTTGTGTAATTTTGACACATGCATGCTAGACACCTTGTTGGAGGAGGGTCTTTAAGGTAGTATTTTGCTGTACTGAATCAAAAGCTTTTATGTAGCCAAAAAACAATAGGTTTATCAAAATTCCCCTAACAAACTTTTATCCATTAATGGCAGTAGAGATGCCACTTACTCTAATATCAGAGCCCCTAAGGCGGCACTCAAGGAAGCAGAAATGGTACTAAAGAAAAAAAGATACAGGAAAAAACATCTCTACCAGACCCAGCATCCACAGGTCTATGTTAGAGGTGACAATTTTGAAAGATCAGTTCTTAAGATATCTAAAAAAAGGGAAAAGACCAAATGTTTGGAGGGGAAAAATTCAAGCATTATTACTACTGAAAAAGATAGCCAAGATATATCAGTAATTACTAACTCTTGTGCCTATTTTTTCATCTCTCTAAAATCTTTAGAGGAATAATCTCCACATATATTGACAGCATTCTTTATGAAGCTACTCCAAGAGAATAGGCAGATTCTCTAAAAATATTCTACAGTAGACCACACTTTGTTATTGCATACAGAAATATTTGGTATCTTACATGGTATTCTTACAAAAACATCAGCTGGTTGTTAAAGGAAAAATAATGGATTAGGAAAAATAGTGAATTAATAAAGGAGATCTGAATGATTCTTACAATTCTGTTATTTCATTTATGCTGGATTATTATGGGAAATTATTTTATTGTATTTCATTATTCAAATGAAAAAAATCTCAATACAACTATCAAAATTAATTCCACATTTCTGTCTTTCCAGAAAAGCCAGTTTTATGGTACAGGTATACTTCACTTTACTGGGCTTTGCTTTATTGAACCTTGTAGATACACATTTCTTTACAAACTGAAGGTTTGTGGCAACCCTGCATTGAGCAAATCTATCAGTGTCATTTTCCCAACAGCATGTGCTCACATCATTTCTCTGTCCCATTTTGGTTCTTGCAATATTTCAAGCTTTTCATTATTATTATATATGTTCTGGTGATCTGTGATCAGTGATCTTTTATGTCACTACTGTACTTGTTTTGGGGTGTCATGAACTGCACTCCTATAAGACAGTGAACTTAATAAATGTATGTTCTGACTGCTCCACCTACCAGCCATTCCCCCATCTCTGTCCCTCTTCTTGAGCCTCCCTATTCCCTGAGACACAACAATATAGAAATTAGGCCAATTAATAACTCTATAACGGACTCTAAGTGTTCACATGAAAGGAAGAGTCAATCCAGGAGGCAAACTTCATTGTTATCTTATTTTAACAAACTCCACCCTGAACAGTCAGCAGCCACTAATAAGACCCTCCACCAGCAAAAAGATTATGACTTGCTGAAGGCTCAGATGATGATCAGCATTTTTTGGCAATAAAGTATTTTTAAATTAAGGTATATACATACTATTGCATACTTACTAGATCACAGTAGGGTGTAAACATAACTTTTATATGTACTAGGAAATCAAAACATTCTTGTGAATCATTTTATTGCAAACTTCACTTTATTGCAATATTACTTTATTACGATGTTCTGGAACCAAACCCACAGTATTTCTGAGGTATGCCTATGTAACTAACTCTGGTTCTGACCCATTCCTTAAAAATGGAGTTTTACCATCTTGTTTCTTCTGTGGAAATTAGAATATTTCATAAGTATTGCATTAATTCTCAAAGTACTTTTCTTGAAACAAACTCAGAAAATTAGTTCTAGAAAAAAGAAAACTCTACTTATTCACAGAATTTATGGAATTACAGAGCTAGAAAATTTCTTAGAGAGATTCTAAAGACCTTCTCAATATACAAATGAGGAAACCCAAGCCCAGAGACATTAAGTGACTTGCCCAAAGTCATGCAGCTAATTAATGACAAAGCTTAAATTATGGAAAACCCAGATTTCCTGACTCTTAGTTCTGTTTTCTTTCCACTACACCATATTGCCTCTTAAACCTCTATCTAACATTCTGCTCATAAGACTGGGATTGAAAACAGTTTTCCAAAATCACTCCCCCTGAAGTAACCTAAGTAGGTGTAATGGGGATCTGGCACATGTACCCTCAGCTTCCTCAGCTGATGCTGCCTTCCCATGTGAAGGATGCTCAGTAGTTCCTTCAAGGACAATCATGAGAATGTGTAAGGGAAGTGCTCTGTAGAGACTGTGGGGTATATCACGTCAACAAGCATTTATTAAGGGCCAACTTAATAATATCTTCAATCTAGAAATCATTGACTTACTACTAAGAACTAAGGAAGCTAGAAGTCACAATGCTGCTCTCATCCAGCAGATGGCAACCAGTAAATGGCAAATAATAAGCAAAGCCCTTTCCCCACATTTGGGCAAGGCCAAATAGGCAAGACCATTTTTTCCCCATAGTAATTATCTTCACATTTCCATTTTTATGAAAGCTAATGTGAAATTGAAAGTCTGTACAAGTTCCTAGGAATAAGAATGAGAAAAGGAAAAAAACACCAAGGAACCTAAAATTTTAATAAAAATTTAAAGTAGGACCTACCTACATCACTATCTAAGCCAGGCATGTAAATGAACACTAGACCAATGAAATATCTGCGTGGACATAAAATATACTGAAAAGGTTAGATTAGATGATTTCTAATGTTCCTTCCAGCTTGGAATCCTATGACTACAATACAAGGAAAACTGCAGCAATAGTATTATAGGAAGACTATAATGAAATCGTTTAGTAGGAACCCAATGGCCAGGCAGGACTTTTTTTTAATATTTTGCCCAACGATTCCTAAAAAGGACTGGACTAGTGGGACACCTGTGTTCTAATTTTGTTATTTATCAGCTATGTGACCTCAGGTAAGTCACTGAAGCTTTCTGATTCTCAGTATCTTTAACAGCAAAATAAAAGGATTGGATTAAATAATCATCTCTAAGTTCCCTCCCAGTTCTAAAATTCTATGATTCTGTTTATTTGGGTCCCACTGGCAGACCAAAGAGAATTGTATTGTCTGAGTTTTGTGGGGGGTTTTTTGTTTGTTTGTTTGTTTTTGGCTAGGCAATAGGGTTAAGTGACTCACCTATGGTCACACAGCTAGTAAGTGTCAAGTGTCTAAGGCTGGATTTGAACTCAAGTCCTCCTGACTTCAGGGCTGGTGCTCTATTCACTGTGCTACAAGCTGCCCCTGTTGTCTGAGTTTTAGAGGAACATCCTTGGTTTTAGTCCTAGTTTCCCAGTCTAGACAGTTCTTTGGGTCTTCTTATTCCAGCATCCACTGTGCTTTCCCATGGTCCAAATGGGAGATCAAATCTGCTTTGGGAATTGGAAGCCCCAAACAAAGGCCTGGGAGTTCTCTATCATGACAGGCTTGTATGTAGCCTTCTAAGAAGGGTGAAGAGGATGATTGAGAGGATCTTTTGGTGGAAAATGTCAAATGGTTTCCAAGGTTTCCAAGGACAAGAGTTTATTGATCTGTTTCAAAGTAGGTACCCTCTTCTCCTTGAACAGCTCTTGTCAACTCCAGGCACTCCTGGGAAACAAAAGTGCTGATGTACCAATTACTCATCTTGGACCTGGAGAAAATCATCCAGAATATGCAATCACAATGAATACTCCACTGATTAGAGCTGCTTTGTAGATGGGTTTCACTGGAAATCTAATGAAACAGACAGTTGAGAGTTAAATTTTAACAACTGGAGAAAATTAGAAAACAGTGATATTGTATCCTCAATGCCATAGACCCAAAAAAAAGAGAGAGAGAGAGAAATAGAAACTGAGGAAATGACATCAAATGTGACCTGAGGACATTAATTCAAAAGAATATAATGGCTCTGTTTCAGCATTTAACCTGTGCATTTTGTATCCTGAGTAGGCTTTTAACATCGAGCATGATAAATGAGCAGGAACACGATGTTATTTTTCAAAAAATAGATGTCTCTGCAAACAAGAAAACTGATTGGTACCATTTTAGTCCATGGAAACACTGCTGCCAATATATTTAAAATCTCTGTCAAAGAAATTGATTCTGTGCCATTTAAGAATTTGTCTGTGGAAAAAAAATACATGAAGTATATTCCAACACGAGATGTTTCAGGTTTGCCTATGGAAGAACAGTTTAGAAGATTTGTTTTGTGTATCCTCAGTAATAACGTCCCTTTTAATAATGGCTTCTAACGAATTCCTTATTTGTTTTTCTGTATTCTCTCTATTGTTGCCATTAATAGTTTAATAAATGCTTCCATATGCTGCCACCTAGTGTGAAAATGTCTACAACTATCTATTGTCATCTTTGTGTTTCATACAGTGTTTTGCACATAATTGTGACTCAATAAATATGTGTTAATTAAAGAATAAATACATGGAATTTAAAAATTTTTTTTAAAATTAGTGAATCTAGTTTGAAGAAGTACTATCACTCTACTGTCCCATCTCACTAACTCTGGAATCTTATAAATAGTTTATTCCATCAACATTCTTACTACTCAGTACTCAGTCTTCCCTTTGACTAACACGCTCTTTCATCCTTCCCCTCAACTTTCTGCTCCCCTAATCTGCTCCCTGTCAATCAGAACTATTGCCCCGGTCCAGACTTTCACTGAAAAGAAGAATTTCTACTACAACACACTGAACAAGTAGTTATTCATTTGCTCTCTAGTGAGAGGGAACCTATTGCTACCCAGCCTAGCCCATTCCTCCTCTGTATAATTCTAATAGTGAAGAAAATTTTCCTGGAGTCAATCCTAAATTTGCTTCTTTGCAACCTCCACTCATTGCTCTTGTCTGGATCACAGCTGACTGGTCAGCATTACCATAGGCAGGGTTCTCTAAACCACTTTCTGATTCAGTTACAGAGATTGCATTTCTTCTCACCAAAGATATTCCCAAATCCTTGTCAGAGAACCCATAAGTTTCATCTTCATAGTGTCTACTAATCCCTGATTTTTGTGGTCATTGAGGAAAAAGGTGAGGTTTTTTTGTTTTGTTTTGTTTTGTTTATATTTTCAAAATGATTATTTCAAGAAATAGAGCAGGATGCTGCATGGTGCAGTAGACTCAGTTGTTCTTCCACTTACTAGAGGCAGCTGGGTGGTACAATGGATGGGGACCTGGGCCTGTAGTCAGGAAGACCTGAATTCAAGTTCAGCCTCAGACACTTACTAGCTGTGTATGACCCTGAGCAAATCACTTAAACTCTGCTTCCTAAGTTTCCTCAACTGTAAAATGGAGATAATAGCACTTACCTCCCAAGGTTGTTATGAGGATAAAATGAGATAATATTTGTAAAGGATTTAGCACTATAGTAGGCACATAGTAGGTACTTGTTCCTGTGTGACCTTGCAGTAAACCTTCCTGCACTTCAGCTGGATTAGATGACCTTTAAGGTCATTTTCATCTCTAAGTTTATTATCCTAGGATTCTACTGATTATCTATTTTTAGGATGTTTTTGTAGTGATAGGATATATTTATATGAATGTGAATGTGCTAGACTTTCAACCAAAAAAAATTTCAAAATATCACATTGGCCTAAGTGCCTAAAATGGGAACATTTGTAAGGGAAAATCTCTTTCTTTTAAGTTAGTCTAAGATCAAACCGAGCATGTGTGGGCAGGGGTCCAGAGCAGAGGGGTCCCATAGTGAGAAAGGGAGAGGGTGAGTACTCCAGTTCCACTTGGACCCATTACTGGTTTGGTGAGTACTTGGTACCTAACTGAGTCAAAAGTGGAGAAACCCCTCAGTAGGAGAGGGAGAGGTTAAGGACCCTAGGCCACTGGACTCAATGGGCCAGTGTTCTTAGAAAAGCAATACCATATGATAAATGATACAGTAAATATTTATTAAGTGCCTACTGTGTGCTAGGCACTTATTTGAGGACAAACTAAATCAGTTTGGTTTCTTACCTGATAACTTATTAGAACTTTATAAAATTATTTCTATTTGTTAATTTATCTCACTCTACATTTGGAATTGTGGATATGATTATGAACTGTGTCACACAGACTCTTCCAGAGAATTGATAATTCAAGACACTTAGGAAGGCATTCAAATAAAGATAGTTCAGAACCTCCCCCCTCCCAAGTTTCCATTGGGCTCTACAGGATTTGGACTATGGACTTTGCCAACTACACATCAGTAGATTTGCTAAAAGGAATACATATTAAACTAGGGGAAGAATGAAAGGGCAGGGTTGATTAAGTCAATCAGTCTCCCTGCCTCACTACTTTAACCATGCAAGAGCACCTCTAATGAATCAGTCAACCAATTGAGGGCATCAGAATATGTACAAGAAGTCTTTGAAATCCATTGGATAAAATGGAATGACACTGCATAAGTGCCACTTCATTGATCTATAAAATAGCATGCCAGTTCAGAATACAAACATTCTAGTGTCTGGAAGTGTAGAGGACAGAGTTTTCCAGCCAGTCGTTGGAAAGGAAATCACTTGGTGACAGGAGAAGAAATGAACTTTAATCTTCTTCCCCACCCCTGGATCTTATAAAGTTCAGAGGGTTGGAAGATTTGGTCTTCTCATTGTCACCCTAACAACGTCCCAGAAGCAGCAGTGATGGGCAACAAGGTCTGCTTTAGGAGCTGAGGAGAAACTAGATGCATTGAGGAAAGGCAGTTTCAGGACTCTACCAGGAGCCTAATCAAAAGCGACATTACACCTAAGGGGACATATTGAGAATTCTAGCAAAGACATGTCTAGGACCTTTGCCACATGTGCTCTAAGCTTCAGTTCATTTTCCTCCGGACTCTCTAAACACTTTGTGGGAGATTGTGTGATATCCTCTGAGAGGGAGAATGTGGGCATTTTATACCAACTCTGTTACTATACCACCTAAGTAAATACCCTTTAAAAAAAGCTAACTGTCTGACTTATTATTTGATGTTAACTGATAATAAAGGAGGGAAGTGCACTGATAGGGGCTCATAAGCAATAGCATTAGGTAACCACCCCTAAGGTAGTGCAGTGGATAGAGCACTGGGCTTGGAATCAGGAAGACTCATCTTTATGAGTTCAAATCTGGCCTCAGACACTTACTAGCTGTGTGACCCTAGACAAGTCACTTTACCCTGTTGGCCTCAGTTTCCTCACCTGTAAAATAAGCTGGAGAAGAAAATGGCAGTATCTTTTCCAAGAAGACCCCAAATAAGGTCATGAATTGTTGGACACAACTGAAAATGACTGAACAGCAACAAATACCTAAGGGCTACCTCTAGAACCCTGAGGAGAGACATTGTAGCCGCCCTCTGGGGACTCAGCCTGCCAGTGAGAGTGGGAGTTGGAAGAGAAGCTCCATAGCAGGTGCTATGTGTTTATCTATGTTCTTCTTGTCTCCACTATTCGAGCACAAGCTCCTTATAAATGAGGATTATTTCACTCTTTGTATTTGCATTCCCAGTGCCTAGCACCATGCCTGGCACACAGTAAGTGCTTAATATTTGCTTGATTGACTGAATTATAGAATCAACAATGACTTTCCCTCAATAAGGGATATCCCCACCTAATCAGCTCCACGAATTATTTCCTCTTGGAAAATATTTGCATAAAAGAAGTACAAATCTGCATTTAATTGAATTTCAGTTACTCTGACTACAAGCTGAAGCATCTAATAAAAAAATGAGAATCTAGAGGGAGATGGTTCAGGGGTAATCAAATAACATAAATGGAACCTAAGAGAAAAGAAAATGAAGACACAGGATAGGTAGCCATGGGTAAAGGAAATAGGAGGTAGAGGAAACAGCAGTAAATGATGTGTGTGTGTGTGTGTGTGTGTGTGTGTGTGTGTGTGTGTGTGTGTGTGTGTGAAGGGTTGGAGATGCAACAGAAAGGTAAAAGGTAGAGGTGACAAGCAATAGAAGACTCAGCAAGAGCATATAAGCTATTTAAACATCAAACATGCAAGTTTCTGCTGGTATGTATATATCATGAAGTCTCTTAATAGAGGATAAATTACACACACACACACACACACACACACGTGTCTTTTTTTTTCAAGCTCTCTTCAGGAGGCAAAAAGGAGTAAAATTAAACTGAGTTGAAGACAGCCTTCAAACTGAGCTGAAGATGTGCATCAGAACTGTGCAAAGTGGATTCCCCATCTTTGAATGTCCTCAGGCAAAGGTTAGCTGGCCCGTTGTTGGGCATGACATAGAGGAGGATTCTTCTTCATGGCCATTTGGTCAAAGGTACCTTTCTGTTTCAGCCAAAAGCTAAGTAGGCACTAATGTCAACCACAGATTAGAGTGAATAATCAGGAGCTTATAAATCAGCTTTTAAAAATTCTTTTCTAAATTATAATCGTTTATCTCAGTGTAAAGTTGACTCCATGCTATGATAATGTTTAGGTTGTTGTTCAATCATTTCAGTTATGTCTGACTCTTCATGACCCCATTTTTGGAATTTTCTTGGCAAAGATACTGGAGTGGTTTGCCATTTCCTTCTCCAGCTAATTTTCCAGATGAGGAACTGAGGCCAACAAGGGTTAAGTGACTTAACCTGCGTTACATAGCTAGCAAATGTCTGAGGTCAGATTTGAACCCAAGAAAATGAGTCTTCCTGATTCTAAGCCCAGTGTTCTATATACTAGGACACCTAGCTGCCCATCACTATGATTATAGCTGTATGGAAAAAAATCTAACTTAGCCTGAGTCCCTACTAACTGTGTGAAAATCCAAACACATTTGCTAATAAGTCTTAATGTTTCTAATGAAAACAAAAGCTCTTAGTTCAAACAAATAACTATAGTTGATAGCAAAAGTCTAAACAGTGACCAAAAGTAATGAATTTGCTATTTTTTTCCTCTACCATGAATGTGGGTCTATCTTCTTTAGTCACATATATGTATGTACATATATATTTATGTGTTTACATGTACGTATGTGTTGTATACATATTTCCAAAGATTCATACCCATATCCACACATACATATATGTACACACACATTACATATATATGGATCTATGGATGGATCTATTTACTATAATCAGCTTTGTAAATGAACCACCTAATTGGATGCCAAGCCAGACACAAGAAAATGTTAGGGTGTTTCTTTTTCTTGAAAGTGACCTACTTGGTTAAATCTAAGCCAAACTGTTTTTCCCATGGCCTTGGTCTTTGTTTCCTATCATCTGACTCTCTAAAAATAGTCTTTCTGAATCAAGTACTTTCTTCTTGTGTTTCTTTTGAGTATTTCTTCATTAACAGAGACTTTCACACAATTGGAAACTGTTTTGAGATAGTAAGTTGTATTATTCAATATTTGTTACTCTTATTTTTCCTTCTTCCAATTAATTTAGATTCCTTCAGTTTGGAGTTTATATTGAATAGATCTTACACATTTCTAAATTTTGAAGATGAGAAACCATTTTATGTAGTTCCTGTTCTCATATTGGACATACATTTCTTCTACAGTGATATACCATCCTCTGCTAAGCCTTTGGCTGCCCACAAAGATGCTGGGAGTTGTAGTTCTTACTTGCTTGGAAAGAAATTAAGTAAACAGGAGATGACTAAAGGACAGGGCTTTTTCCACTTACAGTGGAAGTCTTGAAGAGTTTTCAACAAAGAGGAAAGGGAGGGCAGATAAAAGAAGGCAGTGATCAGAAGCAAAACAGATTTTAAAAGAGGGACAGGATAAAAAGAGAGAAAGAAGGATAAACAGAAGAAAATAACATGAAGGGAAATGAAAAGTTAGTAATCATAATTGAATGTGAGTGGGATGAACTCACTCATAAAACTGAAGCAGAGGGCAGAATTAGAAACCACAATCCAACAATATGTTGTTTATAAGAAACACACTTGAAACAGAAAGACACACACAGGGTTAAAATAAGGGGTGGAGCAGAATCTATTATGCTTCAGCTGAGGTAAAAAAAAAAGGAGGGGAGGAAGGCAGGGGTAGCAATCATGATCTCAGACAAAGCAAGAGCAAAAATAGACCTAGTTAAAAGTGATGAACAGGGAAACTACATCTTGTTAAAAGGTACCACAGACAATGAAGTAATATTACTACTAAACACATATACACCAAACGGCATAGCATGCAAATTCTTAAAAGAAAAGTTAAATTAATTACAGGAGGAAACAGTAAAACTAAACCAATAGTGGACTTCACCTTTCCCCTCTATGAACTTGATAAACCCATAAAGTAAATAAGGGAGAAGCTAAGGGGATGAAGAGATTCTTAGAAAAGTTATATATGATAGACCTCTGGAGAAAACTGTATGGGAATAGAAAGGAATATACCTTTTTCTCAGCTGTACATGGCACCTTTGCAAAAACTGATCTTGCATTAGGGCATAAAAACCTCACAACCAAATGCAAAAAAGCAGAAATATTAAATGTATCCTTTTTACATCACAATGCAACAAAAATTACTTTTAATAAAGGGCCATGGAAGCATATATCAAAAGTTAATTGGAAATTAAATGATCTAATCCTAGAGAATAAGTAGGTCAAAGAACAAATCATAGAAACAATAATTTCATTAAAGCAAATGACAACAATGAGACATTTTCAAAATATGTGGGATGCAGCCAAAGCAGTACTTAGGGAGAAATTTTATATCTTTTTTAAAAAAATTTATTAATTTATTTTGATTTATCAACAATCACTTCCATATGCTTTTGAGTTTAAAATTTTTCTCCCCCTTCCTCCCCACCACCCTCCCCAAGACAGCACACAATCTGATATAGGCTATACATTTACATTCCTATTAAACATATTTTCACATTAGTGAAGTTGTAAGTAAAAATTAAAACCAATACGAGGAACCATCAGAAAGAGGAAACAAAACTCAACAGAAGAGAAAAAAAATGACATCGGTTCAACTTCCATAGTTCTTTCTTTGGATATGGATAGCATTTTCCATCACGAGGACTCTGGAGATGTCTTAGATCCTTGTAATGCTGAGAAGGGTTAAGTTTATCAATATTAGTCATTGCACAACGTGGCTGTTATTGTGTACAGAAATTTTATATCTTTAAATGCACGCATCAGTAAAAGACACAAAGTGATCACTGAATTGGACATGCAATAAAAAAAGAAAAAGAAAAAGAACAAATTAAAAATTCCCAATAAACACCAAAATGGAAATCCTAAAAATCAAACAGAGATTAATAAAAATTTAAAGTAAAAAAACCATTGAACTAATAAATAAACCTAGAAGCAGGTTTTATGAAAAAAACAATAAAATAGATAAACCATTGGTTAATTTGATTTTAAAAAACAAGAAAGAAAACCAAATTACTGATATAAAAATGAAAAGGGTAAATGTATCATCAGTGAAGATGAAATTAAAGCAACTATTAGGAGTTATTCTGTCCAATTATATGCCAATAAAATTGACAATTGAAGGAAACTAGACGAATATTTACAAAAATGTAGACTGCCCAGATTAACAAGAGAAAATAGAATACTTAAATAACCCTATCTTAGAAAAAGAAATTGAACCAACCATCAATGAGCTCCCTGAAAAAAAATCCCCAGAACCAGATGGATTTTCAAACAAATTCTACCAAACACTTAAGAAACAATTAATCTCAATACTATATAAAGAATACAAGTTATTCCCCAACTGATAAATAGTCAAAAGATATAAACAGGCAGTTCTCAGATGAAGAAATTAAAGCCATCTATAGTCATATGAAAAAATGCTCTAAATCACTATTGATTAGAGAAATGCAAATCAAAACAACTCTGAGGTACCATATCACACCTATCAGTTTGGCCAACATGACAAAACAGGAAAATGATAAATGTTGGAGAAGATGTGGGAAAACTGGTGGAGTTGTGAAATGATCCAACCATTTTGGAGAGCAATTTGGAAGTATGCCCAAAGGACTATAAAATTGTGCATACCCTTTGACCCAGCAATAGCACTTCTAGGGCTATATCCCAAAGAGATCATAAAAATGGGAAAAGGACCCACATGTACAAAAATATTTATAGCACCTAATTTTTTGGTGGCAAAGAATTGGAAATTGAGAGGATGCCCATCAATTGGGGAATGGCTGAACAAGTTGTGGTATATGAATACAATGGAATACTATTGTGCCATAAGAAATGATGAGCAAGCAGACTTCAGAAAAACCTGGAAAGACTTGTATGGACTGATGTTAAGTGAAGTGAGCAGAACCAGGAGAACAGACACATTGTACAATGATGAACTTTGATAGACTTAGCCCTTCTCAGCAATGCAAGGATCTAAGACATCTCCAATGGTCTCATGATGGAAAATGCTATCCACATTCAAAGAAAGAGCTATGGAGTTTGAGTGCAGATCAAACCATACTATTTGTTATTTTTTTCTTCTATTTTGTTTTGTTTCCTCTTTCTTGTGGTTTCTCCTATTGGTTCTAATTCTTACTTACAACATCACTAATCTGAAAATGTTTAATAGGAATGTATATGTATAGCCTATATCCGATTGTGTGCTGTCTTGGGGAGGAAGGTGGGGAGGGAAGGGAGAAAAATTTAAAACTCAAAGCTTATGGGTATGATTGTTGATAAATCAAAATAAATTAATAAAAACTTTTTTAAAAAAACCTGTAGACCAATTTCTTTAATGAATGTTGATGCAAAAAAATTAAATAAAATACTAGCAAGGGGATTATAGCAATACATCACAAAGATGTACTATGACCAGGTGAGATTTACACTAGGAATACAAGGGTGGTTCAATATTAGGAAAATGATCAGCATAATTGACTATATGAATAACAATAACAACAAAATTCATATGTTTACATCAATGGATACAGAAAAAGCTTTTGACAAAATTTCACACACATTCCTATTAAAAACACTAGAAAGCACAGGAATCAACAGAGCCTTCCTTAAAATGATAAAAGTTGTTACTGTTGTTCAGTTGTGTCTGACTGGGGTTTTCTTGGCAGAGATACTGGATTGGTTTGCCATTTCCTTTTCCAGCTCATTTTACAGATGAGGAAACTAAGACAAGTAACTTGCCCAGGGTCACACAGCTAGTAAGTGTTCGAGGCTGGATTTGAACTCAAGTCTTCCTGACCCTAGACCCAATCCTCTATCTACTGTACAACCTAGCTGCCAAAAAAAAAAAAGATAAGCAGTATCTATCTAAAACCAAGTGCAAGCAGTACCTGTAATGGCAATAATCTTAAAGTCTTCCCAATAATATCAGGAATGAAGCAAAGATGTCCATTATCACCACTGTTATTCAAGATTGTATTAAAAAATTATACTAGAATATGTTTTACTTACCCTAGAGAATCAACTAAAAAAAACTACTTGAAACAACTTCAGCAAAATTACAAGATACAAAATAAACCCACATAAATAATGAGGATTTTTACATATTATCAACAAAACCCAACAGGACAAGCTAGAAAGAGAAATTCCATTTAAAATGACTGCAGACAATATAAAATACTTGGGAGTCTACCTGCCAAGACAAACCTAGCGATATATGAACACAATCACAAAACACTTTTCACACAAATGAAGACAGATCTGAACTGGAGAAATATTAATTGCTCATGGGTAGGCTGAGCTAATATAATAAAAATGATAAATCTAAGTTAATTTACTTATTCAGTGCCATACTAATCAAACTACCATAGGATTATTTTATAGAGCTAGAAAAAAAATCCATCTGAAAGAACAAAAGACCAAGAATATCAAGGGAATCAATGAAAAAAAAATTTTAAGGAAGATGGCCTAGCAATTCCAGATTTCAAACTATATTACAAAGGAGTAATCATCAAAACAATTTGGTACTGGCTAAGAAATAGAGTGGTGAATCAATGGAAAAGATTAGGTACACAATATATGGTAGTAAATGACATAGTAATCTAGCATTTGATAAACCCAAATATCCAAGCCTTGGGGGTAAGAGCTAAACATTTGACAAAAATTGTTGGGAAAATGGGAAAGTAGTTTGGCAGAAAATAGGTATAGACTAACATCTCACACCAAGATAAGGTCAAAATGAATACATGATTTAGACATAAAGGGTGATATTATAAATAAATTAGAGGAACATGGAAAAAATGTACCTGTCAGATCTATGGATAAGAGAAGAGTTTTTGCCAAACAAGAGATAGAGAAGATCACAGGGAGCAAAACGGATAGTTTTGATTACATAAAAATTAAAAAGCTTTTCTACAAACAAAATCATGGGAAAATTTTTTACACCAAGCTTCTTTGATAAAAGCTTCATTTCTCAAATTTATAGTGAACTGAGTCAAATTTATAAAAAAATAAGATTCATTCTCTAGCTGATATAAATGGTCAAAGGATATGAACAAACAGTTTTCAGAGGAACCATTCTGGGAAACAATTGTAAATATGCTAATAAAGTTACTAAAAGTCAATACCCTTTAGCTCAAAGATTCTGCTGCTAGGCATATACCACAAAGAGGTAAATTACAAAAAATAAAAGCCTTGTATAAAAATACTTACAGTAGCACTTCTTGTGGTAACAAAGACCTGGAAACAAAGTGGATGCTCATCAATCAGAGAATGGCTAAACAAGTTGTATCACATAAATAAATTGGAATACTACTGTGCAGTCATATAAAAAAAATTCTCTAAATCATTATTGATTAGAGAAATGCAGATTAAAACAACCTGGAGATATCATTTTACATCTACCAGACCGGCTAAAATGATATTAGGGGAAAGTGACAAATTTTGGAGAGGATGTGAGGAAAATTGGTACACTAATGCATTGTTGGTGGAATTGTGAACTAATCCAACCATTTTGAAGAGCAATCTGGAATTATGCCCAAAGACTTATTAAATTAGCTATATATCCTTTGAGCCAGCAATACCACTACTAGGTCTATTTTCAAAGATGATTACGGAAAAAGGAAAAAAACCTATATGTTCTACAATGTTTATAGCAGCTTTCCTTGTGGCAGCAAAGAACTGGTAATTGCAGGGATGTCCATCAATTGAGGAATGGCTGAACAAGTTGCAGTATATGATTGTGATGGAATATTACCATGCTTTAAAAAATGATGAGCTCAATGATTTTAGAAAAACATAGAAAGATTTGCATGACATAATGAAGAGGGAAATACAGAACCAAGAGAACGCTGTAACAGCAATACTGTTTTAGGAACAATTTTGAGCAAATAAGTAATTTTGACTGTTACAAATATCCAAATTAACTACAAAGGACATATGAAGGAAGATACTACTTGCATCTAGAGAAAGAACTGATAAATAGAAGTATGTATAAAACAATTATACACACACTCACACACACACACACATACAAACATACACAAATACATGCACACATACCTAGTTGTATCTAATGGTAGCCATTTCTAGGGCAGGGCAGGGGAATGGGAAGGGGAAAAAAGGAAGAAATTTACATGATCATTTTGTTGTATATTTGAAAGGAATAGCAAGTTGTATATAGTAGATTTGCAGTTTCATATATAATCATCTTTTTTTATTCTACTGTGTTATGGAAGTGCTCATTTTATTCCACAAATTAAAAAAAAACACTGTGCCACAAGATTTCGTGAATATAATGAACAGAGAGGAACATGGGAAAATTTACATAAACCTAAGCAATTTGAAGTGAGCACAACTGGGACAACACAATAACTGCAGCAAACGAAATGGAAAGAGCAACAATCAGTTGAAACTGAAAGGTGAGAAATTATAATGACCAAGTTTAACTCCAAAGAAAACATAGAAGGATGTGTCTCCCTGCCTTCTTCGTGGAAATGGGAGACTAGGAGTCTAGAACACAACACGGAATGTCCAATCTGATTGCAATGTATTGGTTAGTTTTTCTGAATTTTTTTTCTTTTTCTTCTTCTTTGTTAGAAGGGTTGGCTCTCTGGGAAGGGCGGGCAAGAAAAAATATAGGTGATATAAAAAAATAAAGTATGGAAATAAAAAATAACCATTTAAGGAAACCATAGAGTAGCAACAGTAACTACAGAATCTTGAAAGGAGTGAGTAGTACAGTTTGATAATTAGTGATAATTAGGCATCAGGCCACAAATACCACCCAGGTCCCCCATGATTTTATAACACTTGTTACCTAAGGTTGAGTGTAGGGTGTTTGGGGAGAATCATAGTTCAGCAAATTCAGCCAAAGTCTACACAAAGTCTACACATAAATCAAATAGCAATGCTTTTAACTACTACAGAATAGCAAAATTAATGACAAGGGACAATTTATGCTCCTAGGGTTGTATCTTGGGTGGAAAACTCTCGTGGTTCTATCTCCCAGCTGTGTGTCATTGCTGCTCTAATTTACCTTTGAAAATGCCATTTGCTACTCTTTCACCAAGGTACTGTTATTATCCCTTGCTGGGCTTCTTTTTGTCAAAGTGATTTTGCAATGTTTAACTGTCTTGTATTCCTATAGATTCTAATTTCTTAAAAGGAATGCCATGGTTTTTTTTTCTTTTTTGTGAAATTGCCCATTCAATAAGCCTAGAGCTACTGCTAATATCAGGAAGAATATCAACAGGGAATACATTTGAGGGATTTTTTTTTTCAGAAGGAAAAGGTTAAACTAAAGTTAAACTAAATCAATTCTATTTAGTTTAACAAATATCAGCTTTCTATCACGGGCAGGTGGAAATAGGAAAATAAAAACAAAACAGTCCCTACCTGTTCATGTCCTTTGACCATTTATCAACTAGAGAATGGCAATTATTTTTATAAATTTGTCTTGGTTCCCCATAAGTTTGAGAAATAAAGACTTTGTCAGAGAAACATTGTAAAAAAATTTTCCCCAGTTTTCTGCTTTCCTTCTAATCTTGGCTGCAATGGTTTTATTTATGCAAAACCTTTTTAATTTAATGTAATCAAAATTATCCATTTTACTTCCCATGATCCTGCAGTGGATCACGGATCCCCTGTTTGGTTACAAATTTTTTTCTTTTCCATAAATCTGACAGGAAAATTTTTCCATGCTCCCCTAATTTGGTTATATAACCTTTATGTCTAAACCATGTACCCATTCTGAACTTATCTTGGAATATGGTGTGAGATGTTGATCTATGCCTAGTCTCTATTAGAGTGCTTTCCAGTTTTCCCAGCAAATTCAAATAACGAATTCTTATACTCCAAAGCTTGGATCTTTGAGTTTATCAAACACCAGAGTACTATGGTCATTTACTACTGTTTAGTGTATACCTAACATATTCTACTGATCCACCACTCTATTTCTTAGCCAGTACCAGATTGTTTTGATAATAATCACTGTGTAATAGAGTTTGAGATCTGGTATTGCTAAGCCATCTCCCTCCAAATTTTAAAAAATTAATTTCCTTGATAGTCTTAACCTTTTGTTCTTCCAGATTAATTTTATTATTATTTGTTGGCAGAATTATTAAATGATCCATTAATTCTGAAAAGCAATTTGAAATTATGCATTTTTTTTCAGAAGGAAATGGGCATGTGACTCAAATGCCCATATTCTTTGACCTAGAGATGCCACTGCTGGGCACATATATTAAGGAGGTCGCTGGTAAAAAGAAAGACCCTATACACACCAAATTATTTATAGCAGCACTCTGTTGTATAAGAAATGATCAATATGAATACAGAGAAACATGGGAAGACTTTTATGAACTGAGGCAAAGTGAAACAAGCTGAGCCAGAACACATACAACAACTACTAAAATATTAGTGGAGGGAGGGGGAGCTAAGACAATGGAGCTCTCCCCAGTTTCCCTAAGAAACAGTGTTAAATTAAACCTCTAAAAGAATTCTGGAGCGACAGAATCTACAAAAAGACAGAGTGAAACAATTTTCCAGGCCAAGATAACTTAGAAGGACTTCAGGAAAGGTCTGTGTCACTTGGGTAAAAGGGGAGCAGAGCCAGGTGTTATCCTCCCAAGCAAGCCAGTGGGAGGCTCTTATCCACGCATAGATCAGCACCTGAGGCTGGCTCTCAGTGAGACCAGTGCAGCAGGCAAACTACCATCCCCAGAACCCAGGGCACAATAGGTGTGACTAGGCCATGCCAACCTAGCACAGTGGGCAAGCCACCAGCCCCAGAGGCCCCAGCACAGAGAGCCAGTAACCAGTGATCAGGTCTCTGGCCCCCAGAACAAGAACCTTGGGACAGGGCCCTCTGTACCCTAAGAGCAGAGCTCAACTTTTAAAAAAAGCGAAAAACAAAAAACTGACCTGAACATAAAAAGCTACTATGGCAACAGGAAAGGTCCAAACTCAGAAGAAGACAACAATGTCAAAATGCCTCCATGTGAAACCTCAAGGGGAAATATGAATTGGTATCAAGCCCACAAAGTCCTCTTGGAAGAGCTCAAAAAAGATTTTAAAAATCAAATAAGAGAGGTAGAAGAAAAATTGGGGAAAGAAATAAGAATTTTGCAAGATACTTATGAAAAAAGAGTCCACAGCTTAGAAAAGAATGCCCCAAAACTGAAGAAAACAACTCCTTAAAAAACAGCATTGGCCAAGTAGAGGGAAAAAAATCCACTGAGGAAAACAGCTCCTTTAAAGGTAGAATTGTCCAAATGGAAAAGGAGGGATAATAGCTCCCTAAAGAAAATAATTCCTTAAAAGTGAAAATTGGGCAAGTTGAAGCTAATGACTCCATGAGACATCAAGAATCTGTCAAAATCAAAAGAATGAAAAAATAGAAGACAACATGAACTATCTCATTGGAAAAACAACTGACCTAGAAAATAGATCCAGGAGAGATAATTTAAGAATTATTGTACTACCGGAAAGTCATTTAAAAAAAAAAAAGAGCCTGGACAGCATCTTTCAAGAAATTATCAAGGAAAATTGCCCTGATATCCTAGAACCAGAGGGTAAAATAGTCATTGAAAGAATCCACCAATCACCTCCTGAAAGAGATCCCAAAATGAAAACTCCAAGGAATATTATAGCCAAATTCCAGAACTAATAGGGCAAGGAAAGAAAATACTGTAAGCAACCAGAAAGAAACAATTCAAATATCAAGGAGCCACAGTTAGGATTACACAGGACTTAGCAGCTTCTATGTTAAAGGATCAGAGGGCTTGGAATACGATATTCCAGAAGGCAAAGGAGCTTGGATTATGACCAAGAATCAACTATTCAGCAAAACTGAGCATAATCTTTCAGGGGAAAAGATGGATATTCAATTAAATAGGGTACTTTCGAACTTTCCTGATGAAAAGACCAGACCTGAACAGAAAATCTGAACTTCAAATACAAGACTCAAGAGAAGGACAAAAAGGTAAACAGGAAAGAAAAAAACATGTTATTCACTAAAGTTAAACTGTTTACATCCCAAATGGGAAGATGATATTTGTAACTCTTAAGAACTGTATCTCTATTAGGACAATTAGAAGGAATATACATACACAGAGGTTGTGGGTATAAGTTGAATTTGATGTGATAATAAAAAAATTAAGGGGTGAAAAAAGGATTATACTGGGAGAAGAAGAAAGAGGGAGGCAGAATGGGGTAAATTATATCACACAAAGAGGTATGAAATAAGGAGGCAGCTAGGTGGCACAGTGGATAGAGTACCGGCCCTGAAGTCAGGAGGACCTGAGTTCAAATCCAACCTCAGACCAACCACTTGACACTTTCTAACTGTGTGACCCTGGGCAAGTCACTTAACCCCAATTGCCTAAAAATAAAAACATTAATATAAATAAATAAGAGGTATGAAATACCTATTATAGTAGAGGGAAAGAAGGGAGGGGGTAAGCATTGTTTGAACCTTACTCTCATAGTATTTGGCTCAAAGAAGGAATAACATACACTCAGGTAAAGAAATCTGTCTTACAGAGGATTCTGAGAAGATGGCGAAGTAGGTCAGAAAATTCCAAGCTCTCCAGATTTCCCCCACAAACAAGACAAAATAGTGCCTCAGGGTGAACGCAGAGTGGTAAAAATAAACAAGAGTTGGGGCAGAACAGTGGTCCTCCTAGGACAATTGGAGATGACCCAAAGAAATATCCCAGGACTAAGGTCCCGTTCCTGTGAAGTCTAAACACCTCCAGCCTAGCTCTGCTGAAATAGCAAATAGCAAGCCCTGGGACTAGTGGATTAGAGAGGTACCGCGACCCCAACCACAGGAATTTTCACCTCCCAGAGAGCGTGGAGAGTCAGGCATCTGAGCTGGGGAAGACTGAGGAAACTTCTGCTGATATTGGAGGCCAGATCCAGTTATGCTGCTGAGACATAGCCCTGGGCAAGAAAGAACCAGCACATGCCAGGTCAGCGCAGAAGCAATAGGGCAGGGACTCTGCTGGCTGTCAGTACTAACAGGAGGGTGGTGTTCTTGGTTTTGGTTCAAGGCCAAAGGGGAGAACTGAAGGAGGATCAAAGGTCAGAAGCACCATACCCCAGTACTAGGTTACAATAATAAGCTGCTACAAATGTTAAAAAATGAGAGGCAACGGAGAAAGAACTCAACTGTAGAAAGTCATTATGAGAATAGAAAACATTGGGGTTTGTATTCAGAGGAGGACACTGAAGCAAAAGAGGCCTCTTCTACCCCAAAGAGTAATGTCAAATGGTCACCTGCCCAAAAAGAATTCATAGAAGAACTTTAAAAAGACTTCAAAAATCAAATGAGAGAGATTGAGGAAATTTTTTTAAAAGAAGAACAATCCAAGAAAAACAAGAACATTATGAAAAGAAAGTCAACCAGCTAGAAAAAGAGATCCAGAATCTTCAGGAAGAAAACAATTCCTTGAAAATCAGAATTGGGCAAGGGGAAGCCAGTGAAGTTATAACAGACCAAGAAATAATGAAACAATATGAAGAATGAAAAATAGAAAAATGTGAAACATCTCATACGAAAAACAACTGATCTGGAGAACAGATCAAGAAGAGAAAACATGAGAATAATTGGACTACCAGAAAGCTATGATCAAAAAAAGAATCTTGATATAGTAATACAAGAAATAATTAAAGAAAATTGTCCTGAAGTGTAACAAGAAGGGAAAGTAGAAATAGAAAAAATCCACCGATCACCACCTGAAAGAGATCCTATGAGGAAAACTTACAGGAATATCATAGTTAAATTCCAAAACCCCAGCTCAAGAAGAAACTATTACAAGCAACAAGAAAAAAACAATTCAAATGTGGTGGAGAAACAATTAGAATCATACAAGACCTGGCAGCAGCGACAATAAAAGACCACAGGACTTGGAACACTATATATCAAAGAGCAAAAGAACTGGGGTTGTGGCCAAAAATATCACACCCCAACAAAGTTAAGCATAAAATTGCCGGACTTTCAGGATTTTGTAAAAAAAAAAAAAACCAAACCCTGGACTTAATAGAAAATTTGACATACAAATCCAAGGGAAATATAAGGTAAATATCAAAGACTAATTACAAGGGACTCAATAAGGACAGACTATTTACTTTTTATATGAGGAAATGTAAAATGTCTAAGATTATTATTAGTAATGGAATAGTTTGAAAGAAAGGTTGAGGTAGACCTGAATATGATGTGATTCTAAAAAGTAAAACCATTCAGGAAAAGGTAAAAAGAATAATTATCTAATACAAATGAGATGTGAGGGGAAGAACTGTCACAGAGGAATTAGATGGAGGAGGAGGGCTGGTAGTTCTGGAACCCTACTCTCATCAGGAATGGATTAAGAAGGGAACAATACATATATATCTAGAAGGTTATAAAAGTCTTCCAAATTCAGAAAGAAATAAAAGGCTAAGGGGACAGGGAAGGGGGAAAAGATAAGGGAGGAATTTTTAGAGGGAACCCTACTCACATTAGATCTGGGTTAAAGAGAGAGCTCTGTGTGTGTGTGTGTGTGTGTGTGTGTGTGTGTGTATAAGTACACATATACACATATATGTATGTATAATATTTAGAAGGGAAGAAAAGTTATAAATTTATAAAGAAATAAGAGAGTGAGGGAATAGGATAAGGGGGTATAGAGTGTCTAGATTAACAGGAATGAGATAAAGAGGGAATAACACATATTTGAAGGGCCATAAAAGTCTTCTAAATTCAGATAGAAACAAGAGGGTAAGGAGAAAGGGGGGGAGAAGATAAGGGAGGGATCTTTGGAGGGAGGGTAGGTTAAGTAATAGGAAGGCAAGGTAGCAGGTAGAAGGAAAGTAAAGGAGTCAGGAGGGATAGGAAATAAGAGATACATACAAACATAAAATAAAGATCAGGAATAGAATTTATTAGGAAAAAAAGCAGGGGTAGTAATCATGATCTCAAACAAAGTTAAAGTTAAAAGAGATTTAATCAAAAGAAAAAAATAGGGAAACCATACTATATGTCAGCCATATTAATATTATTTTAGACTATTTAAAAGAACTAGACAGTATAAGGTTGGAATACTGCTGTGATGTAGGAAATGATGAGTTGGTGGACTTAGAAAAATATGGGCCCTGGCGTCAGGAGGACCTGAGTTCAAATCCAGACTCAGACACATGATACTCACTAGCTATATGACCCTGGGCAAGTCACTTAACCCTGATTGCCTGGTGGAAACAAACAAAACAAAAATATTTGGGGCAGCTAGGTGTCACAGTGAATAGATCTCTGGCCTTGAGGTCAGGAGGACCTGAGTTCAAATCCAGACTCAGACACTTAACACTTACTAGCTGTGTGATCCTGGGCAAGTCACTTAACTTCAATTGCCTCACCAAAAAGCAAAAAAAAGAAAAATATGGAAAGACTTGAACTTATCAAGGAAGATACTGTCTACCCTCAGAGAAACAGAGGACAAAGAAGTATAGTCTGGTCTTACATAGATGCACATGAATGCATATGTCTATATGTGAATATGATTATAGATATCTAAGTATATGTACACATAGTACATATATGTATATTTGTGTGTAAATATGTATGTGTGTGTGTATATATGTCTGTGTGTGTATGTCTATATGTGTGTGTGTGTACCTACACTGAATTATATAGCCTTCTTGGGGGAGGGAACGAAGAAGGGGGGGAAAAAGAACAAAGCAAAAAGTACATAGCAGAGAACAAAAGAAAACTTACAACTAAGCAAAGAAAAGATGGACAGCTCTAAACACAATATGCAGTATTTATTATATAGCCTTTCTTGAAGTGGAAATTTATTACTGTATATTTTGAATCCTCTCTTATGTTCTGCTGTGCACATGTCAATGCTTTTTTTCTTTTCTTATTTTGTATTTAAGTTTTAGTGTTTAAATTTATAATGTTTCTTTTTCTTTTCTTATTGTGTATTTAAGTTTTAGAATTTAATTTTAAAATAAATTAATTTTAAAAAATCTCTCTCACCCTATAGGGAAGTAGGAGGAGAAGAGGAAAAGAAAAGGGGAGGGGGTGGATAAAAGGGAATGCAAATTGAGGGAGGTTGTGGTCAGAAGCAAAACACTGGTGAGGAGGGACAGGGTGAAAGGAGAGAGAGAGAGATTGAGAGAGAGAAGTATAAACAACAAAAATAGGATGGAGGGAAAACACAGTAATCATAAATGTGAATATGAATGAGATGAACTCCATAAAATAGAAGCAGAGAGCAGAATAGATTAAAAACCAGAATCCTACAATATGTTGTTTACAAGAAACACACTTGAAATAACGAGACACACAGAATAAACGCAAAAGGCTGGAGTAGAATATATTATGCTTCAACTGAAGTAAAAAAAAAAAATTGGAGTAGTAATCCTGATCTCAGACAAAGCAATAGCAAACATAGACCTAATTAAAAGAGACAAGGAAAGAAACTGTAACTTGCTAAAAGGTAACATAGACAATGAAGTAATATCAATATTAAACATATATGCGCCAAGTGGTATAGCATCCAAATTCCTAGAGGAGAAGTTAAGTGAGTTATAGGAACAAATAGACAGGAAAACTATACTAGTAGGGGACCATAACCTCCTCCCTCTCAGAACTAGATAAATCTAACCACAAAATAAACAAGAAAGAAGTTAAGGAAGTGAATAGAATTTTAGAAAAGTTAGATATGATAGACCTCTGGAGAAAACTGAATATGGATAGAAAGGAATATACCTTTTTCTCAGTGGTATATGACACCTACACAAAATATTAAAGCATAAAAAACTCACAATCAAATGCAAAAAGGCAGAAACATTAAATTCATCCTTTTCAGATCATGATGCAATAAAAATTATGTGTAATAAAAGGCCATGGAAAGATAGATTAAACATTTATTGGAAACTATATAATCTAATCCTAAAGAATGAGTGGGTCAAACAACAAATCATAGAAATAATAATTTCATCAAAGAGAACAACGAGACAACATACCAAAATTTATGAGATTCAGCCAAAGTGGTATTTAGGAGAAACTGTATATCTCTAAATGCTTATGTGAATAAAATAGAGAAAGAACAGAGCAATGAATTGGGCATGCAACTAAAAAAGCTAGAAAGGGGAATTAAAAATCCCCAATTAAACATCAAATTAGAAATTATGAAAATCAAAGGAGAGATTAATAAAATTGAAAGTAAGAAAACGATTGAACTAATAAATAAAACTAAGAGCTGGTTTAAAAAAAAACAATAAAACAGATAAACCTTTGCTTAATTTGATTAGAAAAAAAGAAAGAAGAAAACCAAATTACCAGTTATCAAAAATGAAAAGGAGTGAATTCACCCCCAATGAAGAGGAAATTAAAGCAATAATTAGGAACCATTTTGCCCAACTGCGTGCCAATAAATCTGACAATCTAAGTGAAATGGATGAATATTTATAAAAATATAAATTGCCCAGATTAACAGAAGAGGAAATAAAATACTTAATTAACCCCACTTTAGAAAAAGAAATTCAACAAGCCATCCCTACAAAAAAATCTCCAGGGCCAGATGGATTTACAGGTGAATTCTACCAAACATTTAAAGAACAATTAATTCTAATACCATATCAACTATTTGGAAAAGTAGGTGAAGAAGGTTTGCATGACACAAATATGATGCTACTACCTAAACCAGGAAGAGCCAAAAGAGAGAAAGAAAATTATAGACCAATTTCCCTAATGAATATTGATGTGAAAATTTTAAATAAAATATTAGCAGAGATTATAACATTTTATCATCAGGATAATGCTCTCTGACCAGATGGGATTTATACCAGGAATGCAGGACTGGTTCAATATTAGGAAAACTATCAGCATAATTAACCATATAAATAACAAAACTAACAAAAATCATATGATTATCTCAATAGATGCAGAAAAGGCTTTTGACAAAATACAGCATCCATTCCTATTAAAAACAATAGAGATCACAGAAATAAATGGAGCATTCCTTAAAATGATAACTAGTATCTATCTAAAACCATCAGCAAGTATTGTCTGTAATGGGGAAAAGCTAGAAGCCTTCCCAGTAAGAGCAGAGGTGAAACAAGGATTCCCATTATCACCATTATTATTCAACATTGCATAAGAAATGTTAGCTTTAGCAATAAGAGAAGAAAAAGATATTGAAGGAATTAAAATAGGCAATGAGGAAACAAAACTATCACTCTTTGCAGATGACATGATGGTATACTTAGAGAATACTAGAGAATTTAGCAAAGTCACAGGATATAAAATAAACTGACATAAGTCATCAGCATTTCTATATATTACAACAAAGCCCAGCAGCAACAGAGAAAATACATTTAAAATAACTATATACAATATGAAATATTTTGGAGTCTACTTGCCAAGACAAACCCAGGAAGAATATGAACACAATTACACTTTTCATGCAAATAAAGTCAGATCTAAACAATTGGAAAAATATAAATCGCTCATGGGTAGGATGAGCTAATATAATAAAAATGACAACTCTACATAAATTAATTTACTTATTCAGTGCCATATCAATCAAACCACCAAAAATTATTTTATAGAGCTATAAAAAATAATAACAAAATTCATCTGGAAGAACATCAAGAATATCAAGGGAATTAATGGGGAAAAATGCAAAGGAAGGTGGGCTGGCCATACCAGCTGGAAAACTACATTACAGAGCAGAAATCATCAAAACTATTTGGTACTAGCTAAGAAATAGAGCAGTAGATCAATGGTACAGATTAGGTACATAAGATACAGTAGTAAAGGACTATAGTAATCTACTGTTTGATAAACCCAAAGTCTCCAGCTTCTGGGATAAGAACTATTTAACAAATGCTGTTGGAAAAAATGGAAAATAGTATAGCAGAAACTAGACAACATCTTTCATGATATACCAAGATAAGGTCAAAATGGGTACATGATTTAGACATAAAGGGTGATACCAATAAGCAAATTAGGAGAGCAAAAAATAGTTTGTCTGTCAGATCTATGGAGAAGGGAAGAATTTATGACCAAACAGGAGATAAAGACCATTATGAAACACAAAATGGATGATTTTGATTACATTAAATTAAAATGTTTTGCAAAAGCAAAAGCAATGCAACGAAGATTAGAAGGAAAGCAGAAAGCTGGGAAACAGTTTTTACAGCAAGTGTTTCTGCTAAAGGCCTCATTTCTCAAATACATAGAAAACTGAGTCAAATTTATAAGAATACAAGTCATTCCCCAATTAACAAATGGTCAAAGGATATGGACTGTCAATTTTCAGATGAAGAAATTAAAGCTATCTATAGTCATATGAAGAATTGCTCTAAATCACTCTTGATTAGAGAAATGCAAATCAAAACAACTCTGAAGTACCACTTCACACCTATCAGATAGGCTAATATGACAAAAAGGGAAAATGGTAAATATTGAAGAAAATGTGGGAAAATTAGGACACTCATGCTTTATTGGTGGAGTTGTGAACTGATCCCACCATTTTGGAGAGTAATTTGGAACTATGCCCAAAGGGCTATAAAACTGCATATCCTCTGACCCAGCAATACCATTACTTGGTCTATATCCCAAAGAGATCATAAAAAATTGAAAAAGGACCCACATGTACAAAAATATCTATAGCAGCTCTTTTTGTTGGTGGCAAAGAACTGGAAATTGAGGGGATGCCCATCAATTGGGGAATGGCTGAACAAGTTGTGGTATATGAATGTAATGGAATACTATTGTGCAAAAAAAAAAATGATGAGCAGACAGATTTCAGAAAAACCTGGAAAAACTTACATGAACTGATGCTGAATGAATTGAGCATAACCAGAAGAACATTATACACAGTAACAGCAACACTGTGTGATGATCAACCATGACTGACTTAGCTGTTCTCAGCAATACAATGATCCAAGACAATTCCAAAAGACTCATGATAGAAAATGCTATCCACATCCAGAGAGTCTGAGTGTAGATCAAAGTATACTACTTTCATTTTTTTTGTTTTGTTTTTCATAGCTCTTCCCTTTTGTTCTGTTTCTTCTTTCACAGCATGACTAATGTGGAAATATATTTACATGATTGTACATGTATAATCTATAGCAGATTGCTTGTCGTGATGAAGGGGGAATAGAAGGAAGGTAGGGAGAAAAAATTTGGAACTCAAAATTTTATTAAAAAAAGAATGCCGAAAACTATCTTTACATGTAAAGGGAAAAATAAAATACTAGTGTGTGTGTGTGTGTGTGTGTGTGTGTGTGTGTGTGTGTGTGTAAAGAACAACAATAACAGAACAATCAAAAATGAATGTCACAAAATTCGAAAGAAGAAGCTTAACCCCAAAGAAGAAACATGGGGAAAAACTTTCCCCTGGCTCCTTTGCAGAAGGTAGGAAGAAGAAGGTCCCATACATATGGAATATTACATCTAACACCAGATTTTTTTCATGCTTGGATTTGTTTTGTTGGTTTTTTTAACCTCTTCTATTTTTCTTTAAAACAAAAAGAAAACCCTTTTTTGGTAAGGATTGACTATTTGGGAAGTGCAAAAGGAGACTGACAGGGGAAAATGTAAGCTATATAAAAATAAAATAAATCAATAAAAAGGTATTTTTTCAAAGTCCTTGCCCTTAAAAAAGAAAAGTCCTTGCCCTCAAGAAACTTGTATTGGAGATAGGGGGAGAAAAAGAGGATGGATCAATACAACATATACACAAGTAAATATAATTTGTGGAGAAAATCAGGGAAAGCTTTAAAATGCAAGAGGATGCATCTAAGCTGAACCTTGAAGGAAAATAAGGATTCTGAGAGATTGAGATTAGGAAAAGGGTAGGGGTTAATTAATCCAAACATCAAAAAGTGGATCCAATTTTCATAACTCAATTAATTCAAATTTTCTACACTAATGAGGTAGAGAAGAGGCATGTGCAATATAAAGCAATGCATAATCAAAAATACATTTAACTTAGGTATGGAATTCATTTAGAGAAGTACACTTACCTGAAACGTACACTGGAATACAGTGAGCACACATGGCCTCAGACACATATTCATTTTTCTGTGCCAGCACTACTCTCCTAGTTCAATCTATCCCTGAATAGCCCAGAGCCTAGAAGAACAGCAAGGATGAGGCAGTACAAGGTTGACGTGGAAAACCAAAAAAGTGTATAATAATAAAATATAATTGAGTTGATTATTTCCTTACTTATATAGGTGTAAATAGCATAACAAGTAAGAAACTAAATTATTAGAACCTAACACATTATATAAGTGTGTTTTTTAGCATACTCTTCAACTCTTTTGAGCTCTAATCCTATTTTGGTAATCCTTTTCTCTTTTAAAAAAAATTATTGATACCTTTCTCTTCGCAACATCTTCTTTACACATTACATCTCCCGCTACTCTCTGTCCCAGAGAGTCTTCCCTTAAAATAAAGACTAACAAATAGGGGGAAAAATACTGTAAAAATTAATTAACACACAACCAAGTCCTACGTTATATGTAGTGTTCCACACCCATGGTCCCCTATCTCTGCAAAGAAGGGAGGGAAATTCATTCTCATATTTCTTCTCTGGGAGCCATTAAACATTCCATTTATTGAGTAAAGTTTCAACATTAAGGTGGCAGTAAATTCATATGAACATAATAGAGGGCATAAGCCACTAATCCAGCTGTAAGGAATTCCCAACACACACATACACACACACACACACACACACACACACACATACACACACACACACAGTTAAGTGACAACATGCTGCACCCTGACGCCTTAATGAGGTGAAATTACTTCTCTAATAAATTAAGTGTACAAAAACAATTCTCAACCAATGTGGATACCCACAAAAGCCACTAGATGATCTTGAGTGATGTTGCATAGGAAGAGTATTCAAATTGCTTGAAGAAACTTGGTGACATCCTATGAATTAAGAATGAATGAGGGACAGCTAAATGGCACAGTGGATAAGCTCTGGCCTTGGAGTCAGGAGAACCTGAGTTTAAATTCGGCCTCAGACACATGACACTTGCTAGCTGTGTAACCCCTGGCAAGTCACTTAACCCTGTTTGCCTTACCAAAAAAAAGGGGAAAAAATGAATGAATGAAATATTTATTAATTGCTTACTATGTATAAAGCAAGACAGTTCTGAACCTAGACAATACGAATATTTGGCAACTTAGTGGGAGAAGCTGCCAGGCAAGCTCCTAAGAAGGAATGATTTATGAGTAGATGAGCCCAAGCCTTGACCTGAACTTCATTCTCAGTCTCCTCCTTTCCTCTCTTCCCTTCAGCTAAAGGGGAGCTTCTTGGACTTTGGAAAACTGAAGGATCTGGACTTTTATATTATCATCCTAGCAGTATCCCAGGACAGGACAGTAGCAGTCCCAGGATAGCTATTGTCAGTGTCTGCACTATAAACTAAGAAATCAATTCAATGCAAGTCAACAAGTATTTATTAAGTACTTAGCTAGGCACCTTGTCAAGTACTGGGAATACAAATATAATTAAAAAAAAAAAGACAATCTCTGCTCTCGAGGAGCTCACATTCTAATGGGGAGACATAATACCTAGAAGGAAGCTAGAAAGCTAAAGGGAGTGGCCGATCTCCCCACATGGCATGGTGAAAAAAAAGAAGTCCAGTGGAGGATGCAGAAGATAACAGAGTGACCACAGTTAGCCTGAGCCTTTCCTCAAAGTAGAGGTTGTGGGCCTGAACAATCAGAGGAAGGGGACACCAAGGTGGAAGAATCTTCTACGGTGAGAAGGCTGCTGGGGTGGGATGAAGAAAAAAGGCTAGAGAATCAGGAGGAGAATCCAGAGAGGACTGAAGGAGTAAGAATAGACTGGATGTAATAACGAAAGGCAAACTGAAGGCTCCAGAAGGAGCTCAGCAGAAAAGCTATGCCATACCTAAGGAAAAATTCATGAATACCCTACAAAGACTGATAAAGGACTTCCAGCAACCAGAAGCTCTGAGTTGCCCCATATATTCTCTAAGCTTGAGCCCACATTCTTCTATATTCCCTATGCAATTCAGGAGAGTGTCATAGATTTGGGGGCAATGTTTTGTACCAACTGTTCTTACCCTACCATCTTCGTGGATACCCTTTTCCAAAAGCTAATTACATCGGGCCAATTAATTAATATCAACTGATAAGGGTTAGAACACACCAGCAGGGGCTCATGAGCTATAGCATTAAAAATAATCCCTTGAGTTCTCAGGACTACCCTTGGAACCCAGTAGCAGCTGCCTTCTGTGGACCCAACCAGCCAGAATGAGTAGGGGTTGAGAGAGTTGTTCCATAGCATGTGCTACAACAGATTTAACCACTTAATTTACCCAAGTTTTAAATATTTTCCATTAGCCCTACTTGATCTGTACCCATTTGTTGCTTTCAGGATGATGTGTGGGATGCCACTCAAATTAAAGAATACACAGAGGTATCCAAGGAGAAACAGAAAGTTAATTTATTATTATTATATCAAACCTCGAGATTTGGGTGTCCCTACACCAGAATACTCTGATGAAAGGAGACACAGACAGAAGCAAAAGGACCTGATTATATACCCTAATGGGCAAATTCCCCCCTACCAACTGGCTAATATTTGGCTCACATTCTCAATGTCCATAGAAACTGAAAACAAAACAATGAACACAATATACATATCTATATTTCTTAGTTTGCTGAAGTAATACCAAAGAAGCAATTAAAGATGTGCAGTCAAGCTGAAGAGGTCTAGGACTTTTGGGGTGCTGGAAAATCCCCAAGATCACGGTACTGGGCCCTGCTGAATGAATTCAACTCAAATCTTCTTCAGCCAGAGGAAAAGTTTATTAGTGATAAATCACAGAGGCCAGGTGACACCCATAAAGACGAGCAGGCATGAGAGGTTCTCAGCCTTGTGGGCCTGAGATTCTCAACATGTGAATGGGGGCTAGGGTGGATCTTAAATACTAAAGTAACTTTGGGTGGCCAGAGAAGGGGGTTGAATTCCCATAAATCAGGTGATTTCTAGTAAATCGAAATTTAGGCCTGTCAGGCTGCTATGCCTGCCTTGAGTCTAATACAATTTCTATTTATTCTTCTAAGGGAAGTTTTCAAGGGACCCCTCATCCCACTCAGCCTTATCCCAAACCTTAATTACACTGAGGAGTCTTCACTGGGACATCCCATTCAATGACATCTGAAAGAATACATCAGCTAGAGCATATATAAGTTTCCATTTACTTCAAGAAATCATTTATTGAAGTTAAGCACAAAAGAGGGGTTTTTACTATTCATCTTCAAAATTTTCCATCTAAGGCTTTTATACCAGATCTGAGATCCTGTGAGAGCTCCCTACATTAAGCTCTAACTCTATCCTTTTAATAATTTCCCTAAGAGTCAGAAATTCTGAATGTTAAGGAGCATTTAAAAATGCCATTTTTAAAAAGAACCTAATTAGAGTAGCTGGAAAATATATTAAAAATATGTCAATATAGGACGATAAATACAAAGGTTGGAATGCATTTGTTACCTGGGTGCATTCTCTTCAATGTGACCAAATGCATTTTACGTGAAATAAGTTAAGGCCTGTTAAATAAAAAAAAAAAGACATATGTTTTCCCTGGGAATAAGTTTCATTGCATTAGAGTGTAAATAGAGAACTCAGCAAAAGAAGAAAAAGTGTTTGGAAGGAGTACATTACACAGTCTATATATTTTATCCAATTTTGTAAAATGACCTAATTTATCTTAGGTACAGAAGGGACTAAATTTTCACATCAGAGAAAGTTCATGAGCATTCAGTTTAATTCTTCCCCATTAGGTTATAAACTCCTAGTGGGCAGGGAATGTCTCTTTTTGTATCTTCAGCACTTAATACAGTGCCTGGCACACAGTAGGCACTTAATAAATTATTATTGATTGATTGAATTCTAAATGCTTGGTTCTGCTTTCTCATATGCTTATTCTCAACCTGGCCACTTGCTTTTCTTCTGGATTCTTTTGGACAGAAAGCTCACAGGATCACTTAAATAACAGTGGAAAAGGATTAAAAATATGAAAGATAATAGCTTTAATTAAATTATTAATATTTTTATCAATTGCTTTAATTAAACTCACAGCATCCTTAACTTTCAGTAGGAAGATGTCTACACAACCACTAGAAAATTATAAAGTTTAGTTAGTTGTTTTGTTTTGTTTTTTCTGGAGGCAGTAAGGATTAAGTGACTTGCCCAGTCACATAGCTAGTAAATGTCTAAGATCCAACCACCAGACTCCAGGGCCAGTGCTCTATCCACTGCACCATTTAACTGCCCCAGTTGGATAGATTTTAAAAAATTATTTCCATGAAACCCACAAATAAGTTTGGTTGGGTATTTTCAATAAACTGAACTAACAGGTCTTTGTAACATCACTTATGTATAGCCTAAAAAAAGACAACTAGAACATCAACCTATTTTCATTGAAATACAAACAATAATACTTTATCTTTTTATATTACTCGTTTGAATAGAACATAACAACTTATAAAGCTCTTTCAGATATCTTGTCCCATCTGAGCCTCACAACAGCTCTTTGTTAGGTACTACTTATTTCTTTAATGATTTAATGATTTGTTGTGTCATTAATGTGAGTATTTCCTTCAACTATGAAAATGTATGACAACTTATCCACACCTCATTCTATGTAGCTTTAATACTTATTCTCATTCTTCATCAATGTCCAATTAATGTATGGGAGGAGTTCTTCCTCTGGGTCTCCTGAAATCATCTGTGCACTAATAGAACACAAGCTGTACATCTGTTACCTATTATGACTCTATGTCATCTTCTGGTCATGTATGTCTTTGAAGATGTCTTTTTTACTGCTTCTTCTGTTCAATTAATAATATGCCATGGCTTATTTAAACCCCCTGTGCATCTTTCCTTCACCATTTAAGTAACCTGAAATTTTGATTCTTCAGAGACTGTGATTATTCCATGTGTCACATAGCATCATTGGAAGTAAAATGATATTTTAAAAGATGGGTTTCTGTCCTAAGGAAAAACCTAAGGTTGTTAAAAGCCTATGCAATTTGCCTAATATAATCTAATCCATTTTCTTTTGATTTAATTCTGGGCCTAGTTCACAGTCCTTCTGAAAAGTCTATATACATATAAATATATATATATATATATATATATATATATATATATACACACACACATATATATCTACACACACACACACACACACACACACACACACACACACACACACACACATATATAATATGAATGGACCAGATCTAAGGCTTGTTCATCCAATCACAGTCTATCATAGGCTTCCAAAGTGGGCAATATCACCCCTTGGGAAGCACTGGAGTCATGGGGGGGGGTTATTTTTTTTGAAATGACCCAATTTTTTTTTTAAAGCAATTAAAGGCTTAGAGAAAGTAGACTTCCAGAGGGGAGCTGAGTAATTTTTAAAGGGAGTTGTAGGCCAAATAAGTGTAAATAATAGGCAATCTTAAAAAAATAAGTTTCTCTGATACATTTTCAAAATGTCACTATCACCTCCCAACAACCTAACCTCCCCTCAATAAAATTCTTCTTTCCAACAAAGGACAGTTAAACAAAATAAACTGAGTCACTGACTCTCTCTGATAACATATGTCATATAGCCTCATATAATTTTCCTCCAAAGTCCTATGAGCCCATAATTTTTGTACTAAGGCAAAAACAGGCAAGTTAAACCAATCAGCAATCTTTTTTTTTTCCTGCATGCCACGTTAAGGATCACCTTTTGACCCATTCTAATTAGAAGAGAGAAAATTGTTTTTCCATCTGGCCTCTGTAATTAATACTGGTCATTGCTTTTCATCTGAATCCACTGGTCTTTTTGTATTTTTTTTTCATTTATTTTATTGTAGCCATGTATGCTGTTCTCTTAATTTAGCTATCTTTGCTCTGCATCAGTTTATACAAGTCTTCCCATGTTTCTATAAATCCCTCAAATTTGTTAGCATATTCCATTAAACTCATATACCACAATTGTCCAGTCATTACATTACCCAACTGATGGATACTCACTTTGTTTACAATTTTTTGCTACCACAAAGTATTGTTGTGAATATACTGGTCAATTCTTTCTCTTAGATCTCCATGGAGTGTATACCCAGAAGTAAACTGAGTCAAAAGGCATGAAGAGTTTTGTGAATTTTTTTACATAATTTCAATTCTTTTTTCAGAATGGTTGAACCACCCTATGCTCTAACAACAGTGGATTAATGGGCCTGTATTTCCACAGCCCTTTCAACTTTGACTGTTTTATCATCTTTGCCAATACTAAGTGTGAGGTAAAACTTCAGTTATTTTAATTTCCATTTCTCTCATTATTTGTGATTTAGGACATTTTTTGAATGGACATTGATCATTTGCCCTTTCTTCTTTTGAAAACTGCTTATCTGTATCTTTTGACAAGTTAACAAATCTATACAATTTCTTTAAAACAAAACAAATTTTATTGATAATTTTTACATCACAGTCGTTTTGGGAAATATTTCTCCCTCCTCCCATCCAAATTGAATCTTCCTTGGTATCAAAGAAACACAGTAAAGCAAAAACACCAAGTACAGACACCACATTTGACAATATATACAAACTCTATTTAAACAGGGAGCCCAGGACAGGAATCTCTTCATTTTCTACCAGGCTACTAGACTTCATCATCTCCCCCAACTCACCCCAGTCTCCCTTCAACCAGAGGCTAAGGACTGTCTTAGGGACTATGAATGGGGACTGTGCTTGGCACATAGTAAGCCTTAATAAATGTTTGTTGCCTTGCTGACTACATTCTTAGGTAGTCACCAGCCTCTTTCCTGAGAACATGGAGGGAGGTTTCATTATTGGTCCTCCCAAACCATTAGGGTTACATTGCTAAAGGAGAAATTCTGGGCCTCACAAGAGAAGAAACACCAGCTCTTCCAGCAGCTCGATGAAGTTTTACACATGGAGGAGAAAAAGCACCCCAAGTAGCACCCCAAATCTGCCATCTTTTGCACAGCAACAAACTTGTGGAAAATTCAAAGGGATACCTTGTCTTCTAGCTAATGAACCAGTCTTGGGCTCCATCTCTATCCCCAGTTTCTGAGGCTCAGGCATCTTAGCTGTCAGTGGACATTCAAGGCAATGGATGTTGGTGTAGGGACATAGCTATATGATCCCTCCTAAAAAACAATTAGTCATAATTCTAACTTGTAACATAACTATTTTAATAAACATTGTAGGGGCAGGTAGGTGATGCAGTGGATAGAACACTAGCCCTAGAGTCAAACGGACCTAAGTTCAAATCCCACTTCAGTCACTTGACACTTAGCACAGTACCTGGTGCTGTGCTATATAAACGTTAACTGTTGTTGTTATTAAGGTATACCCACTTTGTTTCAAGTTCTTTGCTACCACAAAAAAAAGTGCTGTTATGAATATTTTGGCATATATTAGCTCTTTATTTCCATGTGTGACCTGGGGGTATTCCCGTAGTTCACTAGATTCCTTATGAATCACTTGGTCAGAGTATCAATAGCTTAATTTATTTTCCTGATATTCAGAATGGCTGGATCAATTCACAGCTTCACCAAGAATATATTAGTTTGCCTGTTCTCCCACAGTACCTCCTCTATTAACTGTTCCCATTTGGTTTTGGTCATTCCCCCCCTGCTTTTTTTTTTAAAGGCAACTGGGGTTAAGTGACTTGCCCAGGGTCACACAGCTAGTAAGTGTCAAGTGTTTGGTCTGAGGCCGGATTTGAACTCAGGTCCTCCTGACTTCAGGGCCGGTACTCTATCCACTGTGCCACCTAGATGTCCTGGTTTTGCTCATTTTTGCCAATTTGTGGGGTGATGCCTGATTATCCTTACCTTGCCTTCTAGCTAATGAACCAAGATAATCTAGTGGATAATGATTATGCCTTCCCTTATGGTGGCGGAAGCTTTCTGAGGAATGGTTGGATTTATGTAGGATTTAGAGAGACACAGAAGCACAGAAAAGGCATTCTAGGCAGGGGAAATGTTAAGCAGAAGCAAGAAAAAAGAATGAGCAAAGGGGAAGATTCCTGTTGAAGAGCAATGAAATTATGATGATCACGAAGGTGATTAAGACTGCTTAACTTTATATAGCACAGTAATTACACAGCACTTTAAGCACATTATGAGCCTCATGACAATTGTATGAGACAATTGTATGTAGTTATATTATGATTTTCATTTTAAAGGTGAAAAATAGTGATGCTCAAAAAGGTTAAAGGTCTTGGCCAAGTTCACACAGACAGTAAATAGTGACATTGGGACATGCCAATAGGAGAGAGGCAATGGACTCCTGAATTCTGTATATACCCTGTGCACATACACGTTGCTTCCCCCTGACAAATGTTAACTTTTTGAGGTCACGGAATGGTTAATTTATATCTTCATATGTCTAGCACATAGCCAGTTTCCTAGTGCTTAATAAATGCTTATATATTCCACAGGTCTGGATTATGCAGAGGATGAGATGGATAAATAATGTCATGGCAACAACAAACATGAACTTGGACAAACTTCCAATAGAGGGATGTGCAGTGGTCCATGGGGTCATGAAGAGTCAGACACAACTGAACAACTAAACAACAACTACTGGATCATCTCTTGACTTGAGTAAACCCGCCATCTCCAACTTTTGCCTTGGGTCATCATCATCATCATCATTGTCACTGTTCAGCCGTGTCCAATTTTTTGTGACTCCATTTGGGGTTTTCTTGGCTAAGATACTGGAGTGGTTTGCCATTTCCTTTTCTGGCTCATTTTACAGATGAGGAAACTAAGGCAGACAGAGTTAAGTGACTTGCCCAGGGTCACACACCCAGTAAGTGTCTGAGGCCAGATTTGAACTCAGGAAAAGGAGTCTTCCTGATTCCAGATCCAGCACTCTATCCATTGCACTACCTAGCTGCAGAAGCCTGCACACCAGCAAAGAACACAGTTTTAGTGGACAACTGCACGTAGCAAACCCAACTATTTTGCTGTAAGTGTTGGTCGAATTGAATGTATGTATTCATCACACTGGGAAATTGGCAACTGGCCTGAATCAGTCACGTGATGAAAACTTGATTAATTAGCTTAGAATCATTAGAAGCATTGAAGATATGCAATAACATGACAATTTGTAGTTTTTTAATGAGATGCATATAAAATAGTTAATGTCCATTTACCTTATGTTTTAAATTATCTTTTATTACACTGCCCATTATAAACCATCAAATAAAATAATAAAGTCTAATGAGAAGGAAAAGCAATTAATTGACAATCATATAACTATAAATAAATGAAAAGGACAATGAAAATTATTATAAAGCATCTGAAAAGGTTAGTAAATAATAAAGCATCCAATATTGTTCCAAATCACAGACCCAGCTAACATCTATTATGTAACTAGTATATGCAAGGCACTGAGGATAGATACAAAGACAAAAAAATGAGAGTTCCTACCATTCAGGAGCACTTATCAATAGCAAGTAATCATATCTATTACTAGGCGGTACAGTGGACAGAGCATTGGGGTAGGAGTCTGTAATATACAAATTCAAATATGGCCTCAGACATTTACTGGCTGTGTGACCCTGGGCAAGTCAATTTACCTCCTCTCTGCTTCAGTTTCCATCTGTCAAATGGGGCTAATAATAGCACCTACTTCCCAGGGTTGTTGTGAGGATTAAATGAGAAAGTAATTGTAAAGTATTTAGCACAGTAAGTATTATATAAATGTTAGCTATTATTATCATTATATCCATAGAAGCAAAGATTTAGAAGTTGAAGAGCTATTAGGAATAATTTAGTCTAAATATTTTTTTTTAATTAATGAAGAAACTAAAAACCAAAGAGTTTAAGTGAGTTGCTCAAGGTTACATTAGTTAATAGGGGGCAAAATCAGGTTTTGAAGCCAAATTCTGATTTCAAATCCAGTTCTAAGTAAATTATTTGCAATACTGGGAAGCTCAGGGGGAAAAAATTGAGAATAAAAGATACAATTAAAAGTATTTTACTGAACAAGTTCCTACCAAGGTCCTGTTCTTAGAGAAAACAGTTCTTGATATTGCAAAAAAAAAAACTTGTAAGCCCACTCCTTCCCTTGATGTACAATGAAATTCAGTATTCACAAGGATTCATTTTTATTCTTAGCAAAAGCAATGCTAAAGTCTCATATCTGCATTCCTATTAGATTACGGATTGATCTCCCAAGAGAGAATATGGAATAGACTCCTCTTCTTGAGAACACTATATTTTTTTCATTTTTCATTTTAATAATTTTAATATTTCAAGCCAAATGAAATTACTAGTCTGTCTTCAAGAAGATTTGCTTATGTATTTGCATAAAGTATGCATACAGTACTAGTCTCCTAACTCTAAAATAGATATATCTCATGTATTGTATCAAGTCAATTTCCATAGAAACAGCACATATAACAGAATAACATTATAACAGCCCACACATATAATGTTTACAGTTTAAAATACTTTCTTTACAGCTGTAATGGCGGTTGATCAGAGAGGTGCTGATCAGTTTGATAAGTCCTCAAATCAACTTGATAAGATTGCCTGAAAGGGTTCCTCCTAAGGAGGTAGAAATGTGACCTAAAAAAAATATTTACAGCAGCTCTTTTTGTGGTGGCAAAGAACTGGAAATTGAGGAGATGCCCATCAATTAAGGAATGGCTGAACAAGTTGTGGTGTATGAATATAATGGAATATTATCATACTATAAGAAATGATGAGCAGGCAGATTTCAGAAAAACCTGGAAAGATTTACATGAACCCTTACACATAACAGCAACAGTGTGTGACGATCTGCCATGACTGACTTAGCTCTTCTCAGCAATATAATGATCCAAGACAGGGGTGGGGAACCTGCAGCCTCGAGGCCCCATGTGGCCACCCCTAATCCAAGATAATTCCAAAAGACTCAAAACAGAAAATCCAGAGAAAGTCTACACCCAGAGAAGGTCTGATGGAGATCAAAAGCATACTATTTTCACTTTGGGTTTTTTTTTTGTTTTTTCCTTTTGTTATGTTTCTTCTTTCACAGCATGACTAATGTGGAAATATATTTCACATGACTATACATGTATAATCTATATCAGATTGCTTGCTGTCTTGGGGAGGGGAAAGAGAATGGAGGGAGGGAGAAAATTTTGGAACTCAAAATCTTGTAAAAAATGAATGTTGAAAATTGTCTTTACATGTAACTGGAAAAAATACTATTTACATTACAAAAAAAGAAAGAAAGAAAGAAAGAAAGAAAGAAAGAAAGAAAGAAAGAAAGAAAGAAAGAAAGAAAGAAAGAAAGAAAGAAAGAAAGAAAGAAGAAAGAAAGGAAGAAGGAAGGAAGGAAGGAAGGAAGGAAGGAAGGAAGGAAGGAAGGAAGGAAGGAAGAAAGAAAGAAAGAAAGAAAGAAAAAGAAAGAAAGAAAGAAAGAAAGAAAGAAAGAAAGAAAGAAAGAAAGAAAGAAAAAGAAAGAAAGAAAGAAAGAAAGAAAGAAATGTGACCTAGCCCCATCCTGACAGCACAAAGGAATTTCCTTCGAGTGGTCCCCCTGATGACTGGTCAACTGAACTCAAGCAGACATACTCAGAGATGCCTTCCCCTTTCATGGTCCATAAAGATAAGCAATAAAATAATCCCTTTTTACTGTTTTTCATTTTGTAATGGGGAACTGGTCAATGAGCGCTCAGTCCTGGGAGTATGTGTATTTCACGAGCTTCCTTCTGGAGGTACTTGATGATGTGAACTGGAGGGTCTCCTCTCTCCGACTCTAAGCATGTGTAGGTAGAATACCTACACATTTTCAACTCACTTACAACATGGTCAAGAAACAGTCTTTTGATTTGGCTTCTGAGCCAGAACTGAGCATGGATACAAAAGGCCCTAATGACCTGAACTTCTTCTCTTTCCTGCCTGGCTATGTTCAAGAAGTCAAGGAATGCTGCAAGCCTCTGGAGGCGAGAAGGAGCCAGGGTCAATGGCCTCTCTCCCTACTTACATTCACATGAAGCCACAAGCACGCGGCCCCTGCTGTTGCTTCTCTTGCTGTTGTATCTATTTTTTTCCTGCTTTAGGCGAGGCAGTATTGGAAATGGAGTCAGGAGCTTCAAAATGTAGGAAGAGTGTGCCTCCAGAGTCCATGACAGGAATTTGCCAGTCAGCCAAGCCTGTCAAGGTACGAAGTCCCAACTGACCAGCTTGATCCAGCTTATCAGTGAATGTACGGCAGCTGGAGCGTGGGTTGACTTTGTCTATCCAATATACCACATCTGGAAGTAAAATTGGGACTTTAAGTTTGCGGCTTTTTTCCTCAGTGACCAAGCTGGTAAAGAGGACAGTGTGCTCCTAAGTGTACTTTGTACACTTTATAGGTCTTCTCAGTAAATACTTCTTTGTACAAGCGAATTGATCTTAGTTGGTTAAATGATACTAGGGCACTAATCATTGGAGAGCGTCAATGACATAAGGGAGATACGAATTGCAACCTGTGATTGAACAGGGGCTTGAGCCAAGAGCATTATAAAGATACCCCCAATGTCCAGAGGAACCCAGCTTGCCATGAGAGGGGAAGTTGAGATAAGGAGCTCCAGAGTTTATATATGTAGGGGCTTATCTGAGATAAATGGGGGCCCTTTTCATTTGTTGCTGTTCAATTATTTTTCAGTTGTGTCTAACTCTTCATGACTCCATTTGGGGTTTTCTCTCTCTCTCTCTCTCTCTCTCTCTCTCTCTCTCTCTCTCTCTCTCTCTCTCTCTCTCTCTCTCTCTCTCTCTCTCTTTTTTCTTTGGTGAGGCAATCAGGGGTTAAGTGACTTGCCCAGGTAGTAAGTGTCAAGTGTCTGAGGCTGGATTTGAACTCAGGTCCTCCTGACTCCAAGGCCGGAGCTCTATCCACTGCGTCACCTAGCAGTGTGACCCGGGACAAATCATTTTAACACCAATTGCCCATCTCCCCAAAAAAATTTCCCTGGGGTGTTACTCTACCATAGCAGTAGAGTCAAAGAAAAAGTGACCTTCTGGGGTCAGGTCCTCAAAATTGAACTTCAGCTATTTGAGGCTGGAATCCTGTGGGGGGAGGGAGGATGGAGACCACACAGATTACACAACAATCCTGTGAGGTAGGTAATGTAACTGTTATTATCTACACGAGAGGCAATATTCATTTGCTGTCATATTCTTCATGACTCAATAGACCATATTGTCCATGGGATTTTCTTGGCAAAGATACTGGAGTGGTTTGCCCTTTCCTTCCTCAGTGCATTAAGGCAGACAGAGGTTAAATGACTTGCCCAGGGTCACACAGCTAGTGAGTGCCTTGAGGCTATATTTGAACTCAGATCTTCCTAACTCCAGGCCCAGAGATGTATCACTATACCAACTGGTGTGATGAAAGCCAGCTCTGCAACCAAAAAGACCTGAATTCAAGTCCTGCTTCTGATGCACACAGGTTGGTAGATAAGTAATTTAACCTCCCAGCATTCTAGGCAACTCTCTAAGAATATAAATTGTAGAAAATGTGTAGACCCCAGCTGCCAGAGGGAGTTTCCCTGTGCCAATAAAATCACAGGACCAGTTCCTATCTCTGTTTTTAAAGGAAAATTTAAGATATTTCTTATTTTTAAGATAAGAACATTGTGATACATTGAGATGAAATGAATGTCCCTGAGTCATACAGAAAGTTATCAGAGCTGACCTTGAATTCAACTGTCTGCTACAGCAGTATTTTATTTTCTTCATGGAACCATTTATGTCCTAAAAGTTTCAGAAATGAGAGACTGTAATTTCAAGGTTCTCAAAAGTCCTACTCCAATTGTGGCATGATGGTGAGCTCAGATTATTGAAGACAGGGATGCCTGGTCAATGCTTAACAGGCTTTCTGGGTGGGGGGGGGAAGGTGCCTATAACCTACTCTTAAATTTAATCTGCACAGATGATCCAAAACTTTCTTAAACAATTAATAAAACAACAAACCATGACCCTATTTATAGGTTTTCTGCTGATTTCTGAGGTATAAATGCTCACACTGAAAATTTAACAATTGCCTCTTGAAAGCTAGTTTAAGTTGGTTCCAGCACACCCCTGGCTGAATGCTACACCAGCAGAACGGAAGCTCTGGGAGATTCTATCAAACTGGAAAGGTTTGTAGTGTGATTCTGTGATACCCAGAGATCAGTATAGCTAAATACACAGGGATACACCAGGGTTTGACCCCAAGGTGATGAAAAAATTGACTATGGCAATCTATGGAACAAAGAAAATTACAAAATGTGCCTGCATCCTACATGGGCCCCTTTCTCTGCTGCAGTGATTATGACCAAGAAGCAGAAAGAGGGACAAAAGGTAGTAAGAATCACATAGTTTTTTTTTTAATGAAATATTTTATTTTTATTTTCAGTTCCAAATTCTCTCCTTCCTTCCACCTCTTGCCCCATCCATCGAGAAGGCAAGAAATACAATAGCTATTATACATAAAGAATCACGTAGCTCTTATTAAATATGAGATCCTTGTCCAACAATCAGTTAATATATTACTGGAATAATTGAACTATATCAAGACTGACATTCTCACTGTAAATAAAACTAGAAGACATAAGAAAGATAGTGGTGGTAGAAGCATGATTCCCATGTTTTCTTTAGAGTGGCCAATAAAGAAGTTAAAAGGGGTCATCTTCAGTCATTCTGATCTATGTCTTGCCACTAGACCCAGATGGCTCTCAGGAGAAGAAAGTGAGGCTGGTGACTTTGCCCAGCCCTCCCTCACTTAAATCCCATTCACTTGCAAGTCATGGGATCACCTTCCTGATGTCATGGACCTCTTCAAGAATGAAGGACAAACAACAAAGAAATTAGAGGAATTGATTTCATTCTGCAGTCAAAGGCAAAAAGAAACATGATTTCCTGGAATGATTGCCTTGTAGGGCTCAGCATAAGCATAAACCAAAAGAACTGAAATTATGAAGATAATTATAGTTTATAGACCAACACCTGTTGCAAAGGATGAACCCATGGGAAGATTCAATGTAGAATTTTACAAGATACATGGCGACAATACAAATGTTCAAAACAAAGGAAAGACAAGTGCACATGACCATATAATGCTAAACCAGGGGGCCAAAGTTGATGACAGGCAAAGCTAACCCCTCTATATATGTGTCCCACTATCCTAATATGTTAGGAATCATGGTTCAGGATTGAGAAATGAACAAGGCCTAAGGTTCATTTACTGCATGTGGCAGCCAAGGAAACAATAAATTAGAATATAACCCATTTGCAAAATATTATGGTGGCAGAAGGTTAAGCAAAAGAATACCTTGCAAAATAGCAAAGAGTGGTAGAGATGGGAAAGAACCTGCAGAAAGCTTGACCTGATATGCAAATAAGCCAGATTACTCCAAAACTATTCAAAGGTGAAGCTGGAAGAAAACAAATAGCTTTTAAATAATTATGAAGAATTGCCAGGATTCCTATAATGGCCTGTTTAGATCAATTCTATTTATCATAATGGAAAGACTATATCAAGAACCTGAGTAGCAAAAGGGAAAAGAGTGAACTGAAAGATAGCTTGTGGGAAGTAATGGGAAGCCTTTTCTTATGATTGAATGAAAAAGTATTTATTAAGCTTACTATATGAAAAGTGCTGGAGAAGCAAATACAGTCCCTGCCCTTGAGGAGCTTACAGGTGGCACAGTGGATAGACCACTGGCCCTAAAGTCAGGAGGCCTTGAGTTCAAATTTAGCCTCAGACCAAACACTTGACACTACTAGCTGTGTGACCCTGGGCAAGTCATTTAACCCCAACTGCCTTTAAAAACAAACAAACAAACCAGATTTTATTCTTCAGAAAAACTTGGAAAGATTTATATGAACTGATGCTGAGTGAAATGAGCAGAACCAGAAGAACATTATACACAGTAATAGCCACGCTGTGCAATGACTGACATTGATAGACTTAGCTCTTCTCGGCAACACAAGGATCTAAGACAACTCCAGAAGACTCACAGTGGAAAATGCTGTCCACATCCAGAGAAAGAACTTTGGAATCTGAATGTAGATAGAGGCATGCTATTCATTCTCCTTTTCTTTTGTTATTTTGTTTTGATTCTTCTTTCTCGTTGTTCCTCCCATTGGTTCTAATTCTTCTTTACATCATGACTAATGTGAAAATATGCTCAATATGAATGTATAAGTAGAGCCTATATCAGACTGCATGCCATCTTGGGGAGGGGGGAAGAGAGGAAGGGAGAGAAAATTTGAAACTCAAAATCTTATTGAAGTGAATGTTGAAAACTTAAAATTAATAAATAGTTTAATAAAAAAAAGAATTCAGAGTGCAGATGAGATGAGACGTGCATTTTTTGGACATGGCTAATGTGAAAATTTGTTTTGTTTAACCAAAAATGTTTGTATTTAAAAAAATAGATTTTCTTAAATCTTTTGTTTGTTACATCACCTGGAATCTGTCCCTCTCCCTCCCAAACATTCATCCCATATAACAAAGCATTTTTTTTCAAGAAAAAGGAATAAAATTCAGCAAAAGTTATCAATACATAAAAAAATACCCCTGATATTACATCAGGCAATGCTCTTTGCTCATGCAGCCCCTACCTCTGCACAGGAGTAGAGGAACCTATCTTCTCCTATTTCTTCTTCTTCTTTTTTTTTTTTTTTTTGGCTAGGCAATGGGTTTAAGTGACTTCCCCAGAGTCACACAGCTAGTAAGTGTTATGTGTCTGAGGCCTGATTTGAACTCAGGTCCTCCTGACTCTAGGGCCAGTACCCTATCCACTGTGCCACCTAGCCGCCCCAATGAACTTGGTTTTTTTACAAAGTATTTTGATAACTATATTTCAGAATAATTGGTTTCCTTTGTTATTCTATATATTTTATCTTACACATTTGAAAACATTACTCTAAGAAAGGGTCTGTGGGCTTTGCCAAACTATCACAGGAATTCAAAACAACAACAATAAAAAGTTAAGAACTTAAATGGTCAAAGGATATAAACAGGCAGTTTTCCAATGAATAAATCAAGACAATTTATAATCATATGAAAAAGCATTCTAAATCTTTGTTGATTAGAGAAATGTAAATTAAAACAACCTTGAGATATCATTTTATACCTATCAGATTGGCTAAGATGATTGAAGGGGAAAGCAACAGATGTTGGAGGGGATATGAAGAACTGAGACACTAATTCATTGTTAGTGGAATTGTGAACTAATCCAACCATTTTGGAGAGTAATCTGGAATTATGCCCAAAGACTGCCTATACTCTTTGACCCCTCAATACCACTACTAGGTCTATTTCCAAGGATGATTAGGGAAAAAGGAAAAGAACCTATATGTTCTGAAATATTTATAGGAGCTCTCTGTGGTGGCAAAGAACTGGAAATTGAGGGGATGCCCATCAATTGGGGAATGGCTGAACAAGCTGTGATATATGGTTATGATGGAATACTACTGTGCCATAAGAAATGATGAGCTCGATGATCTTAGAAAAACATGGATAGACGTGCATGAAATAATGCAGAATGAAATGAGCAAAACCAAGAGAATGTTGTATACAGTAACAACAATATTGTTTTAAAAATAATTTTGAATGAATAAGTAATTTTAACTGTTATAAATACCCAAATTAACTATAAAGGACATATAAAGGAAGACACTACCTGAATCCAGAGAAAGAACTGATAAATAGAAGTATGTATAGAATGATTTTACATACATATACTTACATGCATACATACATATTTGCTCTAATGGTAGCCATCTCCAGGGTGGCAGAGAGGGGAAGAAATTTACATGATAACTTTATTATATAGTTAAGAGGAACAGCAAGTTGTACATAATAGATTTGCAGTTTCATATGCAATCACCTTTTTTATTATACTATGTTATGGAAATATTTGTTTTAGTGCATAAATTAAAATTTAAATAAATAAAAATTAAAAATAAATTAAAAATGAAATAACCTCTGCTCTAAAAGGACTTGCTTCTTAACTATTCAACAATCTTTCTGAAACATTGGAGAATCCATAAAAACAATTTTTTACTTAGCCACTAAGAAGTTCCCTAAAAAGGAAGCGCAGAAGACACCGTCAACCATTTGATTAGCCAAGCAGAAAGCGATCAAAATTAGTTTCAAAAATAAATAAAAATTCCTCTACTTATCTTGGTGAAATATTAATTCCAAGTAGTCAGTGCAGCTGGGCATGTCACTGCTGATCTGCTGCATCTGAAATATCCAGAAAATATGTTCTTTCAATGAAGCTGGAAAGCTAGTCAATGACTGACATTCCTTTAACAGAAATAATGGGAGCTTAAAGTGAGCCAAAACCCACCTCCAAACATATCCCTGGGAAGTAAGCCTCAGGGTACAAATGATTCCCATACAAAGCCAAATCATTTGAGATCTGGGGAAAAGGCTAATTCTGAATCTTGAAGTAAACTGCCAGGAATTATGGTGAACTTCCTGGATGCTCTAAGCAGGGATCAATTCAACAGGATATAATGATTTAGAGGTAGCTTAGTATAGAGTGCTAGGCTTCGAGTCAGGAAGACCTGGGTTCAAATTGCACCTCAGGAATCTACTATACACACATTGTCCTTGACACATACCATCCCATTTCATTCTCACAACAACCCTGTGAAGTAGGTGCTACTATTAGCCTTATTTTACAGATGAGGAAACCGAGGTAGACAGAAGTGAAGTGACTTGCCTAAGTCTTGCCTAAGACACTGGTGAGTGTCTGAGGCTGAATTTGAACTCAGGACTTCCTGACTCCAGGTCCAGCTCTCCAACCAAGGCTGTTAGTCTCCGCTCTTGTTTCTGTTGTATAGGTAATACAGCTAAGCAGGGTACAAGATACCTTATGGAAATCTCGATGAGTGAACTGTATCTCCTTAACTTTTACTAGCTGTCTCAAGAAAGGAACTGGAATTTGGTTCAGAACTCAACTGTGTCAATACATGTAATTTCTCAGGAGATAAAGGGGGGAAATGGCACAGCTGTGTGTCTCTGGGCAAGTCATTTTAATTTGTCTGCCTCAGTTTCTTTATCTGTAAAATGGGGGTAATAATAGCAACTAGGGCAGCTAGCTGGCAAAGTAGATAACTCGCTGGGCATGAAGTCAAGAAGACTCATCTTCCTGAATTCAAATCTGACCTCAGCTACTTACCAGCTGTGTGACCCTGGGCAAGTCACTTTACCCTGTTTGCCTCAGTTTCTTCATCAAGGAAATTAGAAACCACTCCAGTATCTTTGCAAAGAAAATCCCAAATGGGGTCACAAAGAGTTGGATACAACTGAAAAACAACTGAAAGTAAAAAAACAACTACCTCCCACGATTTTGTGAGGATTCCCAGGCCATCCCCCTGCACTGACTACTCTCTTACCTTCTTCCATCTCTCAAACCTCTGAAAACCAACTCAGTTCTACACTATCTTTCCCCCTTGGCTCCACTGGCCTTCTAGTCCTTTCATTCAGCACATTTTGCCCAGCCCTAATCCTGGACTCCTTTTCTGGTGTTCACATGCTGAGTCACAAAGATAATTTTTTTTTTTAGGCAACTGAGGTTAAGTGACTTGCCTAGGGTCACACAGCTAGTAAGTGTGTCAAGTGTTTGGTGTGAGGCCGCATTTGAAGTCAGGTACTCCTGACTTCAGGGCCGGTGCTCTATCCACTGTGCCACCTAGCTGCCCCCCACAAAGAGAATTTTTAAAAATCCACTGTAGTGACAGAATTTGGGAGAAAGGACGAATGTTACATTATCTGTTCCCTGATTCTTCGTTGGTTTTTCAATTGCTCAGATCAATGGATCTCTTGGTTCCACTTAACTCAGTCTGCATCAGTTAACAGGATTATATATTTAGAGCTGGTTGGGACCTTAGAGGACCCATAATACAAACTCTGCATTGATACAGATGAGGAAACTGAAGTCCAGAGAGATGAAGAGACTTGCCCAAGGTCACACTAGCATAGTGGCAGAATCAGGTTTTGAATCCAAAGACTTGCGATGCTAAATTTGTTCTTTTTTTTTTTTTGCTGAATTTATTCTTCCCACATTTTCTGAAATCTTCATAGGATTTCTTGCTATATGATAATATTCCATTACAGTCATATACCATAGGTTTTCAGTCAGTCCCCAAATGATGATATTAAATCAATAATGATGATTGGGGTCAGTCAACAAGCATCTGTGCCAGGCACTTGCACTAAGCACCAGGAATACAAAGGTTAAAAAGTCCCCGCCCTTCAGGAGCTCACATTCTGTAATCACAATAGCTAACTTATATGGTGCTTTAATGTTTGCAAGACCCTTACAAATACTATCTCCTTTTATCCTCCCAACAACCCTGCGAGGTAAATGTTAGTGTTACAAACAAGGAAACAGGCAGAGGTTTAGTGACTTGCCCAACAGCTAGTAAGTGTCTGAAGCTGAATCTGAACTCAGGTCCTTCTGACTCAAGGACTTGGGCTCTATCTGCTACACCACCTAGTTGAAGCATTTTAAAAATTATTAAACTTTTCTCATCAGTAAAATGGGAATAATAAGAACATTTAACTCTCAAGGTTGTGAGGATCAAATGAAATAATATTTTAAAGCACATAGTAGGCATAGTATTGCCTATTCCCGTCTGTTTCCTCCATTCCCACCCTTTATCTCCTGGAAAATTACATGTATTGACACAGTTGAGCTCTGAATCAAGTTCCAATTCCTTTCTTGAGACAGCTAGTAAAAGTTAAGGAGATACAGTTCACTCATCTAGATTTCCAAAAGGTGTCCTGTACCCTATTTGTATTACCTATACAACAGAAACAGAGCTGAGGTTAGCAGCCTTGATTGGAGACCTGGACCTGGAGTCAGGAAGACCTGAGTTCAAATTCAGCCTCAGACACTAGCAGTGTGACCCAGGGCAAGTCATTTCATCTCTGTCTGCCTCAGTTTCCTCATCTATAAAATAAGGTTAATAGTAGCACCCACTTCACAGGATTGTTGTGAGAATGAAATGGGATGATATGTGTAAAGCGCTGTGTAAATGCAGGAATAATTTTCTGCAACAAAGAACATTTAAGGTGAATATTTTGGTAAACACTAGATTTTGTCTCTGTCATTTACTGATACTGGACACATGCCCAGCAGCGAGGCTGCCTGGTCAAAGGCAAATTAGCTAGGGAATGCAGTCAGTCATTCCAACTATGCCTTCCAGGTAGTCTTCGGCATTCACCCTTTTCCATCCAGCCCCGCCCCCTTCTCCAGGGGCTGAACCAGTTGCAACTCATCTGCTGAGCTCACACCTTCGTAAGAACTCAATAATTATCTGCAGAATGCCTGCCACGCCCCTTCATCTCTCCACCAGGCTCCCCACTCTCATTTTCTCCTTCCTTCCATCCCGTTTCCAGGTCCCTGGGCTTTTCTCGCACCTTCCTTCCTGCGTCTTCCGAGGGTTTCCTTCCTCGAGGAAGGCTGCAGACCCTTTGGTTGCAAAGAATGAGAAGCTCTCAGCTCCCTCGCGCCAACCCCGGAGGGGAAAAAATGTAGCCTCCTCTCAGCTCCTTCCAGGACGGGAGGGAGAAGCAACCTCACTCTTCCACCCTCAGGAGCCAGAGGAGGCGGGGTAACGCACCGGGAGCTTCTTTCCACTGCGCAGGCGCCTCCAACCCTTCCAGCTCAAGTGTTTCTTCACTGCAGTACCAGGAGCTGTGCTGGGGGGCGGGGACTTGCCCCTAAATTTTTTTGACAGTAGTCGAGGATGGTAGACACTGTCACCCTTTACTGTTCCGTCAGACGTTTCCTCAGGCTTCCGTACTACAGTAGTCCTACTGGAAAAGACCTTACACCTGAAAGAAAGATTGGAGGTCATCTGGTCCAAATCTCCTCATTTTTACAGATGAAGAAGCTGAGGTCCAGCAAGATTAAATTAGTGTCAGAGCCTGGTCTCGAACCTATGTCCTGTGACAACAGATACAGGGCTCTTTCCACCTGTGCCAGCTGCCTTCCCGGGAAGATGGGTTACAGGCTGCTTTTCCTTTACCAAAAATAAGTTTGCTTCTTCCATACCTCTACCCCAGTGCTCCCACACCCCTTTTTTAAAAGTTATTTTCTTTTTCCCCGGTTACATGGAAAAACCATTTTAACATTCGTTTTAAAAACTGAGTTCCAAATTCTCTCCCTTCCTCGAACCCCACCTCCTTCAGTGAGAAGGCAAGCAATTGCATACAGGTTATACGTGTGTAGTAATGCAAAACACTTCCATGAGTCATGTTGTGACAGACTAACTTTATTCCCCTTTATCCTATTCCTCCCCTTTCATTCTATTCTCTCTCCTTTCACCCTGTCCTTCCTCAAAAGTGTTTTGCTTCTGATTGCCCCCTCCCCTAATCTGTCCTCCCTTCTATCATCTCCTCTTCTCTTATGCCCTTCCCTCCTACTTTCCTGTAGGGTAAGATAGGTTTCTATACCTTAATGAGTCCCTTTTAAATAGAATGTCTAAAACTTGTTCTCTAAAATCTAAAGGTAGCTTTTTCTGTTTCTTTTCTGTTTCTTTTTTTTAAAAAAAGGGCAGGAGGAGAGCAAGTGGAAGAGAGGAGAGGAAGCAATAATTTTTTTTTACTAATCTTCCTGATTTAAAACCATTACTTAATGCCCTGCTGTATGTAGTGCCCTATGACTAGCAATTTCTGTTTGTTGTTGTTCAGTCATGTCCAGCTCCCTATGTTAGGGGATTTGTTCTGTGAAGTTTCATTCAATCAAAGGGCCGAACTTGACCTGGAGGGCCACAGATGGCCTCCAGGCCAGAGCTAGACACCACCATGGGGATACAAAGAAAGGCAAAAACAGTCCTGAGTCTCACAAATAAGAATCTGTTAGAGGCTGGGACTTGAGCCCAGATTTCAAAGGCCAAGTCTTCTCTGACCACTATGTCTTAGTTTTATATTTTAATGCCAGAAAATTTTGCCTTTCTTAGTCAATGGGCATTTGCTTTGTGATATCAAGTTGTATGGATAATGTGCCTTCTGAGGCTATTCCTTCACTCCATAACCAACTGTCACAGGTTCAGTCCCAAGAAGGTCAACTAATACCTTATGATTCTAGGGACAACCCTTTGGAGTTTCACTCCCAGCATGGGGCTCCTTAGCTCTCACCTGTGTATTTCCTATTAGCAATCAGTCAGTAGACTAAATTCTTGTTCAGTTGGGTTTTGTTTTTTTTTTTCAGTCCTGTCCAACTCTTTATGACCCCATTTGGTATTTTCTTGGCAAGGATACTAGAGTGGTTTGCCATGTCCTTCTCCAGCTCATTTTACAGAGGAGGAAACTGAGGCAAACAGGATTAAGTGACTTGCCTAGGGTCACATAGCTAGTAAGTATCTGAGGCCAGATTTGAATTCAAAAGATAGTCTTGCTGACTCCAGGACAGGCACTTTGTTCACTGTGACACACAGCTTCTCCTATAGACTAAATTAGCCCTTAGTAAAGGCATTTACTAAGATAACATCATAAGAGCAAGACATTGTTTGCTACCCACCCTCATAAAGGTGGTTTAAATTCTCCCACAGACATATTCAATGTTCTTGGGAAGGAGAGACTCAAACTTTGAGCACATAGTATAAAGGTTAACTTACAACTCCTTGTATTTCAGGGCTTAGAAATCCCTTTTCTCTATAATCTTCAAGCAGAAAGTGAGCAGAATGTCTCTGGCACTCCTCACTAATAGGGATCATGATTCCTGAAGCTGCTTCCCAGCCGGGCTGGCGGGATGCAGTTTCCTACTGGTCTAGGCTCTTTGGTGTTATGGTAAATAAGGTGGGATGGAGGAATGGGTGGGGATCGGAAGGAGAAGAATCTTGCTTAAACATTGTAATCTAATTATGTGGGATTGCCTTGTTGCAGGGGTGTAGAAAAATTCCTTTACCCCTACTATTTTGTGATTACTTTCTGAGCCTGTTAATTGATTGATTTTGTGACTATCTTGTTGTGGGGTTAGGGGAGGAGGATGCAGGTAAAGTGCCCTCAACCTTTAGTTAAGCATTCCTTGTCCCTGTTTGCCCTCTTCTCTGATGAGGTATGGCAGGTGCTTTCTAGTTAATGTGTGAAAGCCTCTGCTCCTGTTAAATGTTGAAACTTCCAGCAACTGAGCAAGAAAGAAAACCCTTGACGACTGAAATCTAAATTCTAGCCTAAGAGTTAGTATTAAATATTACTCAATATTTAAATTAGGAAAATCTATAGCTATATAATCCTCAGTCTAGGTATAGGAAAATTATTAGCACAACCTATATTTATATTACATAGGATTAGAATGTTCTGTTACCACATAGTTTATTTAAAAGTAAAAATGATATGGAAGTTTCAGGGCTCCTATGGGGACAGCTAGATGGTACAGTGAATATAGTCCTGGGCCTGGAGTCAGAAAGACCTGAGTTCAAATCCAGTCTTAAATATTAGCTGTGTGACCCTAAAGAAGTCACTTAACCCTGTTTGCCTCAGTTTCCTCATCTGTAAAATGAGTTGGAGAATGAAATGGCAAACCACTCCAGTATCTTTGCCAAGAAAACCTCAAATGGGGTAACAAAGAGTCAGACAAAACTGAATAACAACTAATGGGCCCAATCATCTTCTAGAACTTCCTCCTGTATCTGCAGGTCATGGAAAAGGGATAGGATTGGTACTGTAAGTAGGACCCAGACTTAAATTGGGATGCTAGACCAGGACAATGAAAACAAGCTAGCAATCTGTACCAGAAGTCCTTTGTGCTTCTCACCGACTGATGAGGTCTGTAGAAGCTTGGCCACCCAGACTCACCTCTCCCTGCTAGTTCCCAGTTAGTGCAGAATTCCTTACAGCTTGCGCTGCTCCAGCTCCCGCGCCAATCTTGGTTCTCATATCGACACTTTAAATTAAACCTCAACGGTGAGTGACTGCAGTCAGTGACTGACATTTATATGGCCCCCTGGAGGCTCAGGGACAAAAAGGTCTACAGCATGTATCTCTGCTTCCTGTGCTGAAAAGTTCCACAGAAGTCTATCTCAGTTGCAAAGTAAAGGAATGAAAGGTTTCATTCCCTTCCTTTCACTTGTGCTGTTTTTAACATCTTGAAGTGAGGGGGGTGTGGTGGGGGAGAGATGGGGAAATATAATTATCATGATTTGTGTCTTATTATTCCTCCTTCTGTTTCCCAAATTAACACCACCTTGGGCCTGGGGGCATAATAAAAAATTTGAGGAAGAAAGTGTAGGAAGAATACTGGGGTTACATATATCTATAGGATTGGGGTAGCTAGATGGCACAGTGGATAGAATGCTGTACCTGGACTCAGGAAGACCTGTGTTCAAATCTGGGTCAGATACTTCCTCTTTGCATGACCCTGGACAAGTCACTTAAATGCTCTCTGCCTCAGTCTCCTCAACTGTAAAATGGGGATAATAAATAGCACCTGCCTCTCAGGCTTGTTGTGAGCATAAAATGAAATAATATTTGTTAAGTAGTTTGCAAATTTTAAAGCTGGCAAATAAATTATTATTAATTAAAAGGGTGGTCTGGCATGACCCATTCTGAGAGGCCTTGTTGGTTCTTAGTGATCATTGCTTCATTTTCTAGATGTTCACTTACCATCCTTTTAATAATATATTCTAGGATTTCCCCAGGAATCAAAGTCAAGCTTACTGGCCCAGATTCTGTAAATTCAATATTTTTCCCTGTCTCTCCCCCCTCCCACTTTTAAATCAGGACAATATTTTCCCTTCTCCATGCCTGCAGTTTCTCTTTCATTCAACATGATCTTTCAAAGATCATTGTCCCAACAATCAAATTTGTTGTTTCTTCCAGTACCCTAGGATATAAATCATCTGGGCCTGATGACTTCAACAAGGGCAGGTAGGTGCTCTCTTATTATGTCCTCTCTTTTTTTTTTTTTTTTGCCTATTGGTCCCCAGCTAGCTGTTTTTCTTTGGTCCTCAGGCCAAAGAGCATTCTTTTTGACAGAGGAAAAAAGGAAGTAAAATAAGGGCTAAGAAGCTTTACCTTATCTCCATGATCAATTATCATTATTTCACCCAACTGGAGCAGCAAATTTATCACTTCTTTGATCATCCACACTCCCAATTTAGCTTAAAAACTCAGCATTTTCTTACTAACCAACCAGGTTAATAAAGCAGCTAGGTGGCACAGTGGATAGAGTGCTGGGTCTATAGTTAGGAAGACCTGAGTTAAATCCATCCTCAGACACCTACTAGCTGTTTGACCCTTGGTAAGTCTCTTAACCTCAGTTTGCCTCAGTTTCCTATTGCAAAATGAGAGTAATTATAGCCCCTACCTCCCAGGGTTGTGACAATCAAATGAGATAATAATTATAAAGCTTTTAGCAAAGTGCCTGGCAGATAGTAAACTCTATGTAAGTGTTAGTTGTGACAATGATGATGATGATGATGCATTCTGAGGTTTAGCACTTTGTACACTATTCTTTCAGGACCATGCCATGCTTTTGAATTTCTCATCTCTTACCTATCCTTGTTTCCATTTTCTGTATATGTACAACCTTTGAAAAATCTAAACTAGTTGGTGACTTCCCTATGCACCCACATTCCTTTGTAGGCAAATCCCACTTTCCTTTATTGGAATTATTTTTCTTTGTGTCTTCAGAATTTCATTCTTAATACCCCTCTACATTGAATTCTCTTTCAGAATTTTGTTCATGAAATCCTATGTATTATTTCTCTGAATGCTTTGACATCTGATCTCCCAAAATCTAAGGTGCATTTCAGAAGAATTGCAATTTTCTTTTCCTTCTCTATCACAAATTCTAAGATGAATTGTTCACTTCCTTCCAAAGTTTCCTGCATTACCTCCTCAGCAACCGAGTCCTCTTTGTTGATCAGTGTGGGATCCAAAACAAAAGTTCTCCTTGTTGTATTTACCTTTTGAAGGATAAAACTGTCATTAAGGCAAGTCAAGAAATAATTAACTTCCCCACTCTGGACAGAGAAACAGAGAGAGCAGATGTCCCCCAACAGTCAGTAATTGCTATGTGCCTGGCCCTATACTAAGTACTAGAGGTACAAAAAAAAAGACCACTGTCCCTACTCACAAGGACCTTACGGTCTAAGGGAGGAGACAACATACAAATAAGTGTGTACATTCAAGATCTGTACAAGATAAATTGGTGATAATTAACAGAGAGAAGGCACTAGAATTAAAGGGGATCAGGAAGGGTTTCTCATAGAACATGGGATTTTAGCTGGGACTTGAAGGAAGCCAGAGAAGCCAGGAGGCAGAAATGAGGAGGGAGAGGGTTCTAGGAATCAGGAACATCTCCTGGGAGTTAGGAGATAGAGTGTGTTATTAGAGGAAAAGCAAAGAAGTCAGTGAAACTGAATTTCAGAATACATTGGGTATCAGGTATAGGAGTACTGGAAGGATTAGGAGGAGCAAGTTAGTAAGGGCTTTGAATGCCAAACACAGGATTTTACATTTGATCCTGGAGGTGATAGGGAGTTTGTTGAATAAGGGAGTGACATGTTCAGATCTGTAAGAAGCTATGATCTTAGAAAAACTTCTCAACCTGTTTTCTTATGTATGAAATAGGGTGAATGAGATTCTCAACCTGTTTTCTTATATATGAAATAGGGTGAATGAGATTTGTGTTCTTCACCTCACAGGGATATTGTGAAGCAAATAGTATATACATGTGAACTATTTTATTGTTGATTTCAAAGTAAGCTAGCATGATGAGCTTTTCCCAGTTACTGGTTTCCCAAATAACTTTACAATAACTTTTAGTTGCAAATAAAAGAAATAATTATTTTGCTTTTCATGTATTCTCTTCAGAAAAACAAACAAACAATAGACTATAAAATACTGGGGCTGCTAGAATGGATAGAGCGAGTGCTGGGCCTAGAGTCAGAAAGACTCAACTTCCTGAGTTCAAATCAAGCCTCAGACGTGGACTAGATATGTGATCCTGAGCAAGTCACTCAACCCTGTTTGCCTCAGTTTCCTCATCTGTAAAATGAGCTGGAGAAGGAAATGGCTCCAGTATCTTTGCCAAGAAAACCCTAAATGGGGTCCTAAAGAGTCACTGAACAATAACAGCATAAAAGATGCCATCTAAGTATGATTGGAAAGGGAGGAGAGCTGGTTATGTAGTGAGAACAAGAGGATAACAGATGGATAACTTAAGTGCTACCCTAGGATCCACAAAATATGAAAAGAGCTAAAGGGAAGCCTTCAGGTTACCAGGTAGATCTTCTATGAAGAATATGTGAAAGGACAGACACATATTACACAGGACAAGGATGCCCCACCGGCTTTGATCTGGGCCAGTGAAGGAGTGCCCTCATCTGGGTGCTCAGCATCTAGCAAAGTAAAACCTCTGGGAAAAGTTTATGAACAAATTACAGACAGCTGGCCTTCTGAAGAAAATGTTGACCAATGCATGGTGCTCCAAATGAACAGGAACGCTCAAGGTGAAGAATGAGGCTGCTGGAAGTCCGTCAGCAAATTCAGAAGCAATAGCCACAAACAAAGGAGCCTCTTTCAAAGAGACTTTCCATTTTTATGTAGGCTGTTAAGCTGGAATTGAATTCTGAGTCATAATGATGTCTGACATTTAGGTAGCACTTAAGGTTTGTGAAGCATTTTACATATATTACTTGGTGTGAATCTCACAAGGAGCCTGGGAGGTAAATACCAGAGGTATTGTCCCCATTTTACAAGTGCCTGTGGCTTACCCCTGATCACTCAACTAGGAAGTATCAAGGGCAAGACTAAAGCCGGTGCCTCCTGACTACAGAGTCAACACTTGCTGCACTATGATGCCTAGGGCAGTCATCTTATTCCTCCCTACTCCTACACTCCTCCTCTGGACTTCATCACACCAGCCCCTCTGGGAAGCTTTTCATCTCTTTTTTTTTTGCTTTTCTTTTTTATCCTCAGCACTTCGAACAGTGTCAGGCACATAGTAGGTGCTTAAACTCATTTACTGATGATTGACTGACATAGTGCACACAGTGGATAGAGCGCAGAGTTTGGAATCCAGAAGACCTGATTTCAGATCCTTCTCAGACACCAACTGTATGACTGTACACAAGTCACTTAACCTCTGTTTCCTCATCTGTAAAATGGAGGTAGTAATAATTCCTTCCTCCCAGGGTTGTTGTGAAGATGAGATGAGATAATATCTGTAAAGTGCTTTGCAAACCTTTAAAATTATATATAAATGTTAACTATTATTATTACTATTTGTATGATCTTGGGGCAAATAACATCTCTGGGCCTCAACTTCCTCATTTATAAAATTTGAGTGTTAGAAGAGATTTCTCTTTTAGCTCTAAAATCTATTATCCTCTGCTAATTTTGATTGATAAACAGCTTATGAATATTATATGAAAGCATATTTAAATAATCTCCCATTTATATTTTAAAAAACAAACTAGAAATCCCCACCACTTTTCCATCAGAAAAACAGTTAAATAAATATAAACCAAATAATGGAAGTTTGATATTTTTGTGCGAGAGATAATTTTTCTATAGAGGCTTAGTGTCCTTTGGGGATTGCCAAGTAGGTGAAGTAGGTGTTGGACTGGAGATGGATACCTGCAGGTCAGAGCGAAAATCAGCCCATCGTGTCCTGACCCAGTGGTTTGATGGGTGGACAGTGGGCCTGAAAGGCACTCTTCTGTTTGGAAGGAAGGGTAAGTGTAGAAGCCTTGTGAGGTGGGAGGGAGGGAGCACTGCAGGGTAGTAGAAACACTGGCATGGGTGGGTGCAACGGGTGTGAAAAAAGGACACCTTGACATCAGTATAAATACTATGCAAGTGGTGCTGAGCAGAAGTGTCTGAGAAAGTGTCACAGAGCAGCCTGTTTCTATTCTATTATCCTCTGCTTCCTCATGCTCTCTCAAGGGAGAAATAAGCTTGGTCTCTCAATCCTCATTCTTTGAGTTCGTTTTGCTTTCTGTTTTACATTTGTTTTAAAATAAATTGATTTCTCTAACATGACACGGTTCATCATTAGGTATTGCTTTATGTATATTGGTGGGAGGAGCAATGCAGTTGAGAGAGAGGGAATGGATGGTGCAATACAGAGAAATAGGGAAGGGAGGCAGAGAAGGAGGGAGGAAGAAAGGAGAAGGAAAGATTTTATGACTGGTAGGACTTTCTTGGGAAGATTGGGTGTCAAAATGAACAAATGAGGTTCATATTTTAATATCTGCCCCAAATCAGAGAAGCAACAGCTGAATCCAGACCAATAACTGGTTAAGTAAGAGTTAGCAACGCTTTTCAAAGGAAGTTTTATAACTGAATTAGAGTATCCTTTCTGAGGAAGTTGCCTCAGGTACCTCTTAATGTCATTGTGCCTCCCAAGGAAATTTTGAAAGGAAAAATATTCCCCTGAGGGGTGGAGCTAAAGGACAAGACTAGAAAGAAAATCATGCCTGGAAGGAGAAACTGGGAAAGAGTAGCTTTACTTGGCCCTTCTCATCAGTCAAGCACCTTCCACCTCCACACACCTATAGTAAAATAAATTTTCAATTTTCTCATAATGGACACAATTTGGAGAAGTGAAGTTTCCAGGAAAGTATTAGATTTTGAATACCTTTATGGTCTTGTACTCACAATGATGTAATTGACTGAATTATTTAAAAATTGCAATCATTTTATCTGTGAAATTTATCAAGGATTTGCTGCATTGAAATACTATTTAAAGATGTGATATGATATCAATTAGGTGCAAAATTTACTCCTTCAGGTGGAATCACTTGGCCAGTTAATAGAGTACCATATACTTGGAGCCACTATTCAAATATAGAAAAATATTATACAAAAAAAAAATCCAAAGAATTACTGTCATTGTACCATCATGCGAAAAGATTTTCAGAAAACTAAAAATAATTAGAATATAAGACCTTCTGTGGCACAAGATCAACTGTCAAATGTAAGAAAACTTTTCATTTAATACATTATTTCGGAGCACATCAATTTGGATGATATGATCAATGACTTTATAGTCAGTATTGCAAGCCAAGTTATGCTTCAATTTCTATAAAATTCTCAATTTGATTTATAATTTTGATATGCTCCTGTTGATATACCTCTAAATTGAAATAAACTATTCCTTTAAGTTGCAGTAAATGTGAAAAATGTGTTCACATTTTCATTGTAGGAAAATAGGGAAGAGGAGCTGAAATTTTAAAATCTTACTTTGTCTGCTATATATTCTCATATGTACACTTTCTCTGATTTCTGTTTTGCTACCAACTTGGATAAATGATTTTCTTTGCTTAACATTTTTTTTTTAAAACCTTACCTTAGAGGGCACAAATGATGAATTTCACTTTGGGTTTGGGGTGAAGGAAGGAAATTAAATTGAGAAGGGTGGTTGTTTAGAGATATCCATAAGGAAGAATCTACGTACAGCCGTCTCTAGCATATTTCAAAAAATGGGGTACAGAGCACATCATCCCTGCCACCACTCCCCCAACGCAAATAACTCAGTCCTCCTGATAGCCATTGTAGACCTCTTCCAAATATTTCCTAATTTACACTAAAGTTATTACTTTCTAGAATTCAGACTTCCTCCCAAGCATGCCAAGAATCTGGCCCTCAACTTTCTATATAAATCAGTGTTGTCAAACTCAGATAAAAACAGGGTTCACTGAACTATACATAAGGATCTCTGTGGGCCTCATATTATCTTAGAAAACTACATATTAGTATTAACTATGTTGTATTGTATTTTTACTTATCTTGTTAAATATTTCCAAATTAAATTTTAATGGGTACACTGGGGACTGTTGTAGGCTGCATGCCATCCAGGAGAAATGTGTTTGATACCTCTGACATAGATAAGATGTGAAACTTTGAATTGTTTTTATTTCTACTTTAAAAGATACATCTGGTGACAAAGATGATAAAAGATAAAAATGTTGGGTTGCTCTTAGACAAGCACACTAAAGCATTGTTGGCGAAGCTGTACATTAGCACAACTGTTTTAGAAAACAATTGGAAATATGTGGAGAGAGGTGACTAAACTGTTCCTACTCTGACCAGACAATCCCACTACTGAGTATATAATCTAAGGACGTCAGACAGAGAGTTTCCATATATATCAAAACATTAATAACAGTACTTTCGTGGTAGCAAAAAACCTATGTGAAATTTGTACCCATTGATTTGGAAATGGTTGAACAGACTGTGATAAAAAATGGAATGGAATGTTACTGTACCATAAGAAATGATGAATATGAGGCATTCAGAGAAACCTAGGAATGGGGATGCTGGGGGAAAAAAAACTTAGACCATGCTCAAGCATGCAAGATGCAGACAGTTCTAGCTATTCAGCCAGTGGAAAAAAGGCTGCTCCCAACCACCTTACTTCATGCAAAATGTCATTCCTGCGGCAGTTCTCCCAGAAGTAGGCCCTTCATCTCTTCCACATGGGTAAAACCATATCGGTGGTCTAGGCATGCACAAACCCCCCTTGACACTCTTCATCCAGATTTGAAAAGTTTTCTATCTCCAGCAATAGACAGTGGGCTGCCTTTTGAACCTCTCATCCCAGAGAGGATGATACTCGGAGAAGAAAGGGAGAGGTAGAATGGGGTAAATTATCTCACAAAAAAAAAACAGAAAAGAAAAGTCTCTCACAGTGGAGGGGAAACAGGGGAAGATGAGAGGGAATGAGGGAATCTTATTCTCATAGGATTTGGCTTAAGGAGAGAATAACATACACATTCAATTGGGCATGGAAATCTGTCTTACCCTACAGGAAAATAAGAGGAGAAAGGGACAAGAGAGCAGGGGGGTGATAGAGAGGAGGGCAGATTGGGAAAGAGGGTAATCAGAAGCAAATACTTCTGAGGAGGGACAGGATCAAAAGAAAGAATAGAATAAATGGGAGGGCAGGATAGGATTAAGGGAAATAGAGTTAGTTTTTCACAACATGTCTACTGTGGAAGTGTTTGCATAACTGCACATGTACAACCTATATTGAGTTGCTTGCCTTTTCAATGAGGGTGGGTGGGGAGGGAGGAAGGGAGAAAATTTGGAACTCAAAGTTTTAAAAACACGTTTTTAAAAAAAAGTTTTCTCATGCAACTGGGAAATAAGAAATACAGGAAATGGGGTACAGAAGTCTACCCTGCTCTACAGGAAAATAGAAGGGGAAGGGGATAAGAGAAGGGAGGGAGGAGAGATAGAAGAGAAGGCAAACTAGGGGAAGGGTTATTCAGAATACATGCCATCTTGGGGTGGGGGGAGGGGTGAGAAATTTGGAACTCAAAAACTTGTGGAAGTGAATATTGAAAACTAAAAATAAACAAACAAACAAACAAAAAAAGAACCTCTCATCCCTACCTCTAATCCAGAACAGTCTTCTGGGGTCTCTGGAGAGAACGAGCATTATCCTTTCACTTGCTTCCTCAGTGATGCACAGGAAGAAGTCTCAAAACAGTCAATATGACATGATTTAGGACCTAAGGTCAACTAGTTGTCACTCCCTCACCATCGTATAAGAAAACTTTCCAAAGAGAAAACTCTTACCATGATTCCCTCAGGACATAAGGCCATCTAGGCAAAATTTTCAACTGTCCTTTTCTATACAAGGCACCTCAAAGGTACCCTGTACCTAAAAGGTAGTCCCTTAGATGGCCAGGCAAATTTCCCACGGGTTCTTATTCCCAAGGGCACCATAAATTTTCCCTCCTGAATCCCTGCCACTGCAAGGGTAATGCAAATGGAATTATAAATTCCAGGACAAGTAGACAAATAGGTTCAGTTAGAAAAAATAGAAAAGAAAGTCAAATACTTGAAGTTTCTGGGCACAGGCAAAGCTTACACTAAGAAGTTATAGGCAAATTGCTTTCACAATAAAGCAAGCAGTCTAAGTCTGTTTAAATACAAAAGGAAAAAAAGAACATTTCTCAACTAGACAGTAGCATTCTAGGATGTAAACTTCATATTTTTCACATTAGACTCAAAATCAATACTTGTACAGGATTCAGTAATATAGCAAGTATCAGTATATGCTCAAATAATGAACAAATGCAAAGTTTCCAAAATTACATCGATGAAACTGACTTGTGAGGGAACACATATCAGGGGAAAAAATAACTATATAATTACATCCTAAAAAATTTATTTTTTGCCAATTTCTCTAGAATGTCCAAAACTAGGGTATCCAAAATGTAGAGTTTCAGGTAGAGAATTTCTGTGGGGGCCCCCATAGATGCAGAGGGCCCAATATTATCCCAGATGAGGTCCCACTTATAACATGGGTGACTCTGGTCCCATTATCTGAGGGCCGGATATGTGACATTTTAACCCAGAGTTCTCCAGTACTGTCAGGGAGTTGTGCCATTGGCTCAAGTACCCCACCAGTTATATTCTCTTCATTTTTAGGGGTTCAGTAATTGTACCTCAGTTCCATTTAGCCATTTAACATCAGATTAGTTTTTACAAAAGGATATTTACTTCAAAGACATAGTAAGAACAAATATACAAACATTTGGCCTCAATAACCTGGACGTATAATTTCCCTCAGTGACTGAAGAAGCAAAGGCAGTTAGGTTCACAGCTTAATTCGTTTCCTACTTAGCAAGAGTCCTACTAAGTTCAAGTCCAAATCCTCACATAGTCTTGGGGGGGAGGGAGCTGGGCCCCCTCTCCCCTTACCACTGGTTCCTTGCTTGAGTGAAAGTCTTTCATCCTTTGACACAAATGCCAGAAAAAGCTCTGCACCATGAGGTAGTTTTAAAAATATAGACAGTTCTGGCTATGTACCTAGTCGAAAAATTGCTGCTCCCAATCATGTGTTAAGCCAATATAAAGTGTCTATGAATACACTAGTTCTTCTATCTCCTAGAAACAGGTTACTCCAGCCTTTTCCACATGACAGACACCATTTTAGGTGGTTTAGACATGCACTAAATTCCCATTATGCTTGCGTAAGAGATACAGAGGAGAACAGCATACATAATGACTGCATACATTCAACTGGAGTTTAAAAAAAAGTATATAGAAATAAACATCAAGATATTTGTTTTAAAATGTTAGTCTTACTGCACTTTTTCTCTTTTTGTTTTTAATTCTTGGTTTTAAGAAATGGCCTTCTGAGGGGAAACTTTACTGGAAAATATATATAAAGAAATATTGATATTAAAGACAAAAGATGCCAACAAATAGATGGATAGATACATAGATAAATGATGGAAAGATAGATGGATGGTTGGAAGAATAGTATTAAGGCCAGGGTCTGGGGGGCGGGGGCGGGGTAGCAAGAGGACCAGTTCATTTGCTATGATGAAATTTAGAGGTAACATGACAATCAAGAGTCCTGCTAAACTCCAAGGTAGCCTCAGGGGATGGTGGCTGCACTTCAGCCTCCACCCCCACCCTTCAAACTAGGCAGAGTATTTTTCCAAAGCAGCCTGCCTGCAGAGAAACAGAACCTCTCCAGCATCAATTTCATGTGTCTTTGACATGCTTTCAAGTACACCTTTAAGCTATGTAGCCACATTGTTTAGTTACACTAAAAGGAGCTCTCTCTCTCTCTCTCTCTCTCTCTCTCTCTCTCTCTCTCTCTCTCTCTCTCTCTCTCTCTCTCTCTCTCTCTGTATTCTGGTGATGTCTAACCTGACGTCAATGAGCCATTAGTATCTTAAAGAAGGATGGTAACTCAAAAATCCAATTTTAAATCCCTAAGTCTGACCGTTTCTTGCTTCACAAATCATAGCAAGGTTCCTCTGAAGGCACTACTTTCTATAACATTTATTTAATGAAGAAATGTGAAACTAAAGTATTTAAGAGGACAGTGTCTGAAAGAAGTGCTGGGACTAAGGATAGACAAGGTATGCAAGTTCCTTAGGGTACAACATACAGCTTAGCAAAGGAAGATTTTTAAAAATATTACTTTAATGCGTATAGTCTCAATGCCACAAAATTCTGCTATCCACTGCATGTAGGTGTTCATTTTGTGATGAGTCAAGTCCTGTGTATTATGTAGTAAGGCATGCAAATTTTTCCTAATAGTGGTGATTGGAAATCTATATGTGTTTGGGCTGCATGAATTCATTAAAAAATAAAACTACAAATTAATCTAAGCTAACTAGAAGAATACTTGACCAAAGGTAGCAGTCACCATGTAATAAGGTCTTGCTGGCTTATTAGTTGATATGTGCTATTTAATTAGGTTGTTGATTATTATTAATAGTAGTAGTATTTTGTTAGAAATCTCAAGCAGCTTCATTTTGGGATTAAGTGGACTATGTCTGGTTTAGAAACTACATGTTGAATGCCCAGAGGTATATAGGTTCAAGGCTCACTGGGCCCCATAACATACAAGACACGTGGATTTTTCAAACCTTGCTTTATTCTGCTGAAAAGGGTTAGCATAATAGCTATAGGGATGCAAGGCAACTGCAGGGATACGTGAACCACACAGCTTGTAATTATGTTACAATTGTGCTACAGGAGTAGAATTCCCAGGGATGTTGAAGCAGAGGAAGGGTGGTAATTGTTGCCAGTGGGTTGTAATACTGGTCACAACCAAGTTGTTTCAGGAGAAATTTAGTTATTAATGGAGAGAGGATCAGCAAATAACCTGTGGGCATCAGAAAGGTACAAGGGCATCGTCTGGATATGTCAGGAAGATGCCCTTTACATAGTCATTTTTCTGTGTGTCCAGCTGTGCACTCACCTACGAAAAGGCAGCCTGGGGGTGGGGGTGGGGTGTCAATTTTAGTGTGTCTGTGTCTTTCTCTCCCCAGTCTTTTGTATGCTGTGGCTGTGCTTGGTAATTGTTGCAGATCCTGTTTACTGGAAGGGAGAGTCTGCGATAATAAGGCATTTCAGACACAGGTCAAGCTGCATTCGTGACAGAGCTATTGTTCTTAAATTCAGCCCTATGATGGGGAGGGGAGGAGTGGGCTGGTGGGTGGGAGCCAGGGTCCATGGTTTTAAGAGCCCCAGAACATCACAAATAGGGAATGTTATGTTCCAACAATAATTAGCTGATGTTGAAGTGAGTACAGATGATGTGATGGAAAACATTTTCAATGATACCATTTTTTTAGATGCAAGGCAATAAAATAATACAGAATTTGATCAGGCTTTCTTGTTTGTTTTACAAAATAAAATGAAAACAGAGAGGGGGACACTAAGACAAATTAAGATCATATTACTTGAGCAAGTGATCATATCTAGATTTCACCTGTCAGTACCAGTTGTTCATGTCACTTAATTCTTTAGTACCCTGATTTTTGCTTGATGCTGCTATGGATTTTAGCATTTAGTTCAAAGGCAAATAAATGTGCTTTAAAGACCTAGAGAAAAAAACATTTATTTTGAAGTAATAATTACAAAATTATGAGAGCAAACTTTATTGCTGCTTATCAACTGTTCTATCCTTATAATTAACCATTATTTCATTTTTACAGGATTTTGATTGGTTAAAAACTACATAAGAGCTAATGTATTGCTCCCTCATAAGTATAAGACAAACAAAAAACCCTCTTTTTGGCCATTATTCTGGCATTCTTAAACATACCAACAAGGGCTAACACTGACTACTTTTTTTTTTAACGTCTTTAGAATATGGAAGAACAACACCATTTTAAATACTCCATACTTGAACAATATCACATTCATTTCAATAGAACACCAATTTTCTATTCTTCTATGAAGTCTTGTAAAGTCTTAAAAGACTTATTTGTTAGTTATTTTTCTTGGCTTTTTTAATATTTTGAGGACAAGTGTTGTACAGAAACTCATTGTAGACCAATGGGTGCTAAATTTGGGAGGAATCTGTTTTATTATAAAAGGACATTCATAGGTGTGCACATGGGCTTTGGTATCAACATGCCTGAAAAAGTAATAAAATAAAATAACAGTTCACATTTTATTTGTTTCCCTTACCCCTTATATCCAATTAGTTGCCAAAGCTTTTCAACTCTATTTCTTATGCTTCTATCTCCTTCTTTCCATTTACATGGCTGCCATTTTAGTTCAGGACCTCATCTTTTGGACTATTGCAATAAAGAGCCTTTTAATTAATGATTACATTTCTGTCTTTATACCTATAGAGCCCAGCAGTGTCTGGAACATAGCTGGCATAAATGATGGCTGAATTTCTGTTGAATGAAAAGATAGACCTTACAAAATAGTGAAGATTTGTGTCCCCCACCCCATATATTAATTACTTGTGTGATCCTTACCAAGTCATTTCAACTCTTTGTGTCTCAGTTTCCTTCTCCTGTGTAATGATGGAGTTAATGATACTTGCACTATCCACTTCACAAAGTTATTCTGAGGATAAAATGAGCTGACATGTGAAATAACTGAAAAAATTGAAAGTACTTCAGCACATCCTTGGGAATCATGAGGCTGGAAAGGCAGCCTCAATTTTTCTGGACCTTAGTTTTCTTATTTGTGAAATGAAAGGCTTTTTGTTCTTGAATGACGACCCCTCAGGTCCTCTCTAGTTCCTATGATTCTGTGATTCCATTTTTATTGGGATTGTATAAAATCCAATTTTTTCCCTTTGTTTTAATTCATTTCTGGTCCTTAAAATGCTACCTCAAGAGAAGCTTTATTTTTGGTGTTCATAAATCTCAATGGGCTTCTTTTCTTTTTAACTTATTTCAGATTCTACCCACCCTGTAGTATCATCGTCATCATCATCATTATTTTCATTTCCTTGTATTTCTTCTTGAGACCTAAATCTTGTGTCTTCCATATCTTCAGGCAATCTCTTGGGATATTAATGTAGCTCTAAAGCAACTCTCAGTTCCTTTGACCTGCTTTGGTATTTGGGATTTGCGTCTCCTTTCTAGCAAGGAAAAATTCCCTCTGGCTATAGGATGGGTTCTTGGGTCCATCAGCATCAAGGAATTCTGCATGCTTTCTTGATTTGTTTCTTTTGAATCACTTCTGCTGTTATTTTTTTTCTTCTTAAAAAAATGATCTTTATCCTAAGGTCACAATAGAATTTCAATTAAGAGCCATCATTTGGTGGAGTGAAAGATAAAAACTGATAGTGTTTCCAGTCATCTGGAGGTACTGGATTGGATCCCAGAAGTTTGTATTTCTAAAGATGCCAGAATCCTTCATTTATCTACTGGGAGCAAGTCCTGCCACAGTTCTAAAACTGGAATTGGTCTTCACTAAGAAGCATTAAGTGAGATTTTCTTTCTCTGACTCAGAATCAGATTAGAACTAAGATCATGGTTTACAATTTACTCTAGAGAGATGAAAGGTACTGGCAAGGTCTGAGCGGTCATCTACGAATATTTATGCTGGGGAATGAGTTCTGAGATTTGCAAATAACACTTAATTTAGACTGGCACTTGAATTTGCAGAGTTAAGAGTCTCAATTTCATTTACCAGTTAGGGTAAAAGAACCTCAAAAGGCTCCCCCACTGATGGTGGTAGAATCCTCATCAACCTGTGCAAATTGGAAAATACGACTGCATCCCTAATTTCATAATCTGTATCAAAAATGTCTTAGTGAAGACAGCAAGAAGGTGGATTATTTTTTTTTCTTCTTATACACTGGAATTAGCCGCTTATTTCTTTTGATTTTTTTGTTAGCTTAATCTTCTCTATGTGACCCAGAGCAAGTTATTTAATCTGTTTGCCTCAGTTTCCTCAAGTATAAAATGAGTTATAACAGTATCATCTCCTTGGAGGGTTGTTGTGAAGATCAAATGAGATAATATTTGTAGTAGATAACACTTTGCAAAGTGTATAGGAATAAATTACCTGTCCCATAACTGATCATATTGTACATTAATCGCCTTTGTTACTTTTCCCTTTTTGGGAAACCTTAGTCTTGCTGTAATAAAACTCACCCCCACGTTAGCCCAGGGTGGGGACTTAATGAGCCAATGAATGAGAGAAAAGGGTGCCCCCGACTCACCAAAGTCAGGGCTCATCATATCTGAATCCAGCCCACACTGCCTACTGGGTACAGGAAATGGAAGAATTTAGTACTTTAGCCTCTGTGGACACTGCTGAATGGTGTCTCAATGCTGCAAGTCCATGATTCTTTACAATTTACACACACACACACACACGAACAAAAATGAAAGCATTAAAGTAGAAATAACTATAAAAATCTCTTATACTACACTTAATTTAAAATCATAGATCTAGGCTACAGGATTAAGGGACCTCAAAGGGGATCTAATCCAGGGGAGTGATTGAGCCTACAGTATATAGTGGCTGGGGAGAGCCAATTGTTAAATTTTCTGTGTGAGCATTTACACCTTAGAAATCAGCAAACACCTCAAATCAGGGCTTATTATGTTATTTTGGTGGTTGTCTAGACTTAAGAAAGTGATGGAGAAAATGTTAATAAGCAGATTAAATTGTAAAAGTGAGTCATGTTCTGGAGAGCAAGTTGTTAAATATTTACCAGCACACCCCTGATTCTAGTCATTTTAGGAGGAAGTGAAGGCCCAGAGAGATTAATGTGTACAAGATTACATAGGCAGCAAGTAGCAGAGGCAGGTTTTGAGTGCAGGTCTTCTCACCTCAGATCCAGTGTTTTCCTCTATATTATGCTACCTATTATAGAGTTTATGAATCCAAATCAGTAGGATAAAAAATTGTACCCACTAAAATTAAACAGCCAAATAGAAGAATAAATTATTAATATAGTCAATTGTATATTGTAGAATTAACTATTAATCTCCATTAATAATCATTAACTAGTAACTTCAAACTTTGTAGTTTGTTAAATGGAAAATATGTAGCAAATATATAGTAACACAAATTATTTTTATAAAATTTATGTATGTGCATATAATGTACACATAAAATTCAATATAATAATAGCAATTATGTCTTCTGTGTCCCATTCTGATCTCTTTTCCATCTGTTTATCAGGGTTTGTTGCTTTTTAAAAACATATCTAATATTAGAGAAAGTATGGCATACTGGATAAAATAGCTGGCCTTGGAATCAGAAAGCTGTGGGTCTGAGTCCTGCCCTTTGGCAAATACTGGCTGTATAACTCAGGGAAAATCACCTAACCTTTTGGTACCACCTAGACAGCTCTCCAAGAGGAGAAGTTACTGAGAAAGTGTTGACCTACATTGGTAGAGGGAATTTCCTCCTTTAGGACTTCCCTATATCAGTGAAGTCACAGGTCTTATCCCAATTTTCCTCCTAATATTAATCAGTGAATATTTAATTATTTTGATTATGTTCTTTTCGTTTTATATCACTTCATCTATGCCTTTCCATGTTCCCCAATGTTTTATCATCTTGGATTTACCAATTGCTAATCAATTTTACAGGGCTGCTAGGTGACACAGTCAATAGTGTTGGGCCTGGAATCAGGAAGACTCATTTTCATGAGTTCAAATCCAGCTTCAGACACTTACTAAATATGTGACCCTTGGCAAGTCACTTTAAACTTGTTTGCCTCAGTTTCCTCATTTGTAAAATGAGCTGGAAAAGGAAATGGAAAACCACTCTAAGTAACTTTGCCAAGCAAACCCCAAATGGGCTCACAGAGAGTTGGATGTGATTAAAAAAAAATGCTTAACAACAACAACCAATTTTATGCCTTTGGATTTTCTGATCTGTTTTATTGTTTCTTTTTTTAAAATTCAATACCAGGTGGTTTTGATAATTGTTGGAGGTTTTTTTTCCCCCTGTAATTTGAGATCTAGCCTGGCAAGCTTCCCTTCATCAAGTTTTTCCCATGTTAACTTCTTTTTCATCTTTTGTGTTTGTATCCCCAGAACCCAGCACAGAGCCTTGTTCAGAGCAGGGACTTTTAAATGATTTTTGAATTGAATGTGTGCTGAATCTTTTCCCATTTTCCATGTAATTAATAGTATCATTTTTCCTGAATTTGTGAAGTAGCCATTTAACACTGTAGAGAGTAATCTGTGTCTTCTAAAACCTTAGTTTTATTGGCATAAGGCTCTGTATAATAATCTTTGATTATTTTCTTCACTTATTTTGCCTTCATTGTGAATTCTCTTTTTTTTGATTTCTAATTTGGTCATTTGGTTTCTTTCTTTTTAAAAATTAAAGTTGCTAATTCTTTATGCCTTTCATCGGTCTTTTATAAAAATCTTGGCTTTATTTGTAAATTTGATGACCTATTTCCAAGTTTTATTTTATTAATTTCTGCTTATTTCAATCATTTCTTCATGTTTTCTTTTTGTGTATTACTTTTTTATTTTCTAATTCCTTTAACTGCAAACTCAACTCATCAAATATATTATTTTCTCTCCTATTAGTGTAGGCATGTGTGTGTGTGTGTGTGTGTGTGTGTGGTTTGTGTTTTTTTTTTGAAAGAGAACATTATACTTTAATTTGTACTTAGAGTTCATCATTTCTCTCTCTGGAGGTGTATAATATTTTTCATCGTAAGTCCTTTGGAATTGTCTTGGATCATTGTGTTCATCAGAGTAGACGAGTCTTTCACAGTTAATTATCATTACAACATTGCTGTTACTGTGTACAATGATCTCCTGGTTCTTGGCATTTGTGTTTTCAAATTTGTCTTTGAGTACTACACCATATAAATTTTGATATGTTGGTTTTAATGTTGGTATTATCATTGAAATAATCTGTTACTTTCTAATGTGTTCATTAACCTAGACATTATTTAATAAATCATTCTTAATTGATAAATAACTTTATAATCTTTGATTATATCTTATTTTTTTACTTCACTTATTGAATTATCACCTACATATGCATCATTTGAAACTTCTACATTTGTAAATTTATTTCCCTATGGCCAAAACTTGAACATATTTATGAATATGAAATATATATTGAATAAAGGTTTAATTTCTACTTTTCCCATTAAGTTTTCTCCATATTTTTGTCAAGTCTAATTTCTTAAACACTCTGTTTGATTCTCTAATACTTTCTTATTTATCTTCATGTTTGATTTTTCTTCATCTTAATTTATCTTTATGTTTAATTGATTCATCTTATTGTTATTAAGATATAGAAATTTGCTATTGTTAATTTTCTATCTTTTTTCTTGTAAGATTAACAGTTTTTCCTTTATAATTATGATTATTTTAAAACCTGATTGTGCATGTGCATGTATTTTTAAAAGGTATAATCCCTACTTTTGCCATTAAATTAAATTTTTTCCCATGTCTATCAAATCTAACTTTACAGTTATTGTTATAATTATTTTAAAATTTTTCCCTCAAAAGTTAAACAAACATTTCTGCTGCATAGCATCTTAAAGTATGATTGATATAAGTTGTTTATCTCCTCAATACTTCCTGGTTTGAATTAATATTAGTCAGATTTAAATCCAGATTTTCTTGAATTGGCTATATGTTGATAAATTTTAGTCCACCTTTTTATTGTGTATGTATGTGTGTGTGTGTGTGTGTGTGTATATATGTCTTTTGACATTAGATATACTTCCTGTAGAAAATGAATTATTAAATTATTTTTAATCTATTCAAAAGGCTCTTTCGTTTTAAAAGAAGAATTTAATACATTTATGTTAAAAATCATAATGATTAAATTTGACTTGTCTCCTACCATTCTTTGTTAAATTGTGTTTTGTTTTGTTTTACAGCAGGGAATACAAACTTTTTTTTCAAATGTTCTTATGTCACTATTTCTAATCTTCAACCAAATATAAAAACAAATATTCCCTCTTCCTTTTTTCAAGGATAGGAACTTTAACCTGGAATTAGCTCATCCCTTACCTTCTCTCACAAGCCTCCTCCCAACCCCTTTGTTTTATATAAAACATCTTTTTAATCTCATACTATTTTTAATTATTTTGGTCATTCATAGTCTCTTCCTTCCCTTTTTCCACCCTAGCCTAACTGTATCACTAAGCAATTAATCAATAGAATAAGATCATAATTTCTTTTGTTACCTTGTGGTGATTACATTGAACAACTAGTTAAATCACTTTTTTTTTTTGAGACTAAGTATCCCTATCTCACTCAGGCTGGAAGTACTGTGGCCACTTATGGCCCAATCCCAAAGTTGAAAGGCACAGAAATCTTGACTTGTCCTATTACCAATCCGGGCTACTTTACCCATATTTAGACAGCCTGGTAGCATCCCTCCTCTATTTTGGGGGGCTTACTATATTAGTGTTAGACTTAGTGCACATACCCAAGCTGCTTTAGCTCTAGTGTAGCACAGAACTCCCAAGCTCGAGCCATTCTAGAAAGCAATTCAGAACTATACCCAAAATGCTGCTAAACTGTGCATGTTCTTTGACATAGGGATGACTCTATTTGTCCTATATGCCAAAGAGACCAAAGAAGAGGAAAAGGATCCATATGTTTTATATACATATATATATATATATATATGAAGTAGCTCTTTTTATAGTGGAAATGAAAAGAGCCGGAAACTGATAGGATACCCATCAATTACATATATGATCATGTATGTACATGTAATATATAAAATATGTAATATATAAATATACATTCACAGCCGATCTTGTTATGGTGGAAAAGAATTGGAAACCAAGATGGTGCTCATCAGTAGAGAATGACTAAACAGCTACATTATATGACTATAATGGAAGGGATAGTTTCAAAGAAACCTAGAAATTGTATGAATCAATGCAGAGTGAAATGACTGGAACAGGGAGAACAATTTATATAATAACAACAATATTGTAAAGACAAACTTCTTTCAAAGATTTAAGAACTCTGATCATTGCAATGACCAACCACAATTTCAGAAGAATGATGATTAAGAATGCTACCTACCTCTTGACAGGAAAGTGTTGGACTCAAGATGCAGAATGAAATACAATAATAGCTAGCTTTCATATTGCACTCTTACGTTCGCAAAGTGCTTTACAAATATCTCATTTTATCCTTACAGTAATCCTGGAATATAGGTGCTATTATTATTCCCATTTTACAGATAAGGAAACTGAGGAAGGCAGAGGTTCAGTGACTTGCCCAGAGTCATACAGGTAGTGAGTATCAGATTTGAACTCAGGTCTTCCTGACTCCGGGTCTAGCACTCTGTGCCACACTGTGCCACCTACCTGACTATACATATTTGTTACAAGAATTTCTTTTTTTCTCTTTTTTTTTCATGGGGGGAGGGGGAATATGGAGAGAGGAAAAAATGCTTGTTAACTAGAAAAAGGTTTTAAAATAAAAAGTTTTAATGTTCTGTTGTTTCCTCTTGTCACTGGAAATATTGTGACTCAAATTAATGTTTTTATTATTTTGAATATTAATATCTTTTCTCTTGGAGGCTTAAAAGATTTTTTCCTTTATAATTATAGTTTTGATGTTTGACAATGATATCTGGATGAATTTAATTTTGGATCCCTCCATGTTAGAATTCTACAAATTCAGTTTGTAGCATATTTCTCATCTTCAAAACTTTAAGGAATTTTTCTTGTTCAAGTTCATTAAATGAAATGGTCAAGTTATTTTAATCTTTTGGAACCTGAAACATTCTGAGCTTCTTTCTTGTTGACTTCCAAAGCTGTCAAATTGATCTGCATTATTTCCTAACCTTTTTCCACTTGAGTCAGTTTCTCAGATTTTCCCCCACCCCATATCAACTTCATTTCCTGACATTGGTTTCCACTGTATTAATTTGACTTTTAACTACTTCCATTGATATTTGATATGTTATAGGCTAATTTCTTACCAGATGAACTTCATCGTTATATTGTTCTGTGTTTCCTTAGCAGTTTCTCTTAATTTCTCTAATATTTTTTGATAGCAGAACATGTTTCTTCCTTTAATTCCTTGAGTGTGTGTATTAGGTTTCAAAGGATTTCTTTGTTTCTGATGGAACTGTTGTTATTGTTTCCAAGTGTTTCTTTGGATTTTTTTTGTCTGCACTTCTTTTTGTTTACATTTCATACATTTTAATAATAGTAATGTCCTTCTTAGGTTTGTTGATTTTTCATGGTGATTTTTAATTCTGTTACGATGATTTCCAACGTTTGCTTTTTTTGAGGTATTTTTAGTGCTATTTTTGAGGGAGATCTTGAGAATATAGGTTTCTTTATAGCTTTAGTGTTATCTACCTGATAGTCCTCAGGATAAGACCTTTGTGTGTTCTGTACAGCTCTGAAAATTGTGCTCCTCATGTGTTACTATCCATCAAGAGTTTTGGAGTATGCATGGTAGAACATGCAGCTTTACTTACATCAGAAGAAATACCTTTTTGATATGGAATGTGGAATCTTTTAGCATCAAAACACATTTACTTAAAACAATATTAAAGATAGCACTCATTGCTGACTGCCTTATCCTAATCATAGCTCAGATGATATAAAACTAAAAATCGGTGTTTATCAAAATTCATTATAGATAAGCTATTATGTAGCACATGGAATGTGTAGTTTATGGGTAAGACTAAAATATAAAATCACCCATCTAAGTCTAGTGGGCAGTTTCTTTGCGTGGTCTAGACTCCAGGACGCAAAGCATCACTACCATCAGCTGGTAGCCTCAGGAATTCCAAGGTTAAATTCCAGGGGAAATGATTGCCCTCAAGAAGGCTATCTTACAAATCCAACTGATTTCAGTGACAGAAAAAAAAATTACACAGTATATTCCAGACCTTTATGATCCTAGATACATTAGTTTGCAAAAGAATCTTGTTCTTCAAGGTGCCACTATTGTCTTTGATAAACCAAAATTTAACTTTCACATTGTTGCCACACAGTAAAACGGTTAGTAATTTAAATAGGAAAACCTGAACCCATAAATTAGAGCATACAGTGAAAATATTATTTTCTCCTGTAAGTAGGAACAGATTCTTTGTTCTGTAAGTGTATTTTTTTTTTGTAAAGGCGAAGAACTATTATTCTTTCACGGTGAGAAGAACAAAAACATTTTTTTTCCCTTAAGGGCAAAGGAAGAAAATGTGTGGCTAGTGTTTAAAGCCATATGCAATAAATTAGAGCAGCAAAGAAGAATTACCTGTCAGATCTAGAGATAAGGGGAAAATTCAAGACCAAATAAGGGATAGAGAGGGTCACAAAAGGTAAAGTGAACAATTTGGATTGTATAAAATCAAAAGCTTTTACATAAACAAAAGCAATTCTACTAAAATTTGAAGAGAAGTAGGTAAATTAAGGAAAATCTTTGCAGCAATTTTTTCTCATAAGGGTTTCATTTAAAAAATGTATAGGGAACTGATGTAAATTTATCAAATTAAGAGCTATTCCCCAATTAATAAATGATCAAAGGATATGAGTAAGCAACTTTCAGAGGAAGAAATACAAGCTATCAATAAATATATTTTTTAAATGCTCTAAATCATCAATTAGGGAAATGCAATTTAAAACAGTTCTCAGATTCTACCTCCCACCCATCAGATTGGCAAAGTTGACAAAAAAGGAAAATGACAAATGTTGGATGAGTAGGGCCAAAGTAGGTGTTTTAATGTACTGTTGGAGCTTTGGATTGATCCACACATTTGGAGAGCAATCTGGAATTATTCTCCCCAAATTAGTAAATTGTGCATACCTTTTGACCCAGTGATATCATTACTAGGCCTGTATTACAAAGAAATGCTTGGGGGAAAAAAGAGTAAAAGAACTTATATGTACAAAAAAGATTTATAGCAAGTCATTTTGTAATGTCAAAGAACTGAAACTGAGGGATTGCCCGTCAATTGGACAAAAGCTGAACAAATTATGCTATATGAATATAATGGAATATTATTGGACTATAAGTATTATAATGTACTATTCATTGTTGGTGGAATTGTGAACTGATCCAACCATTTTGGAAAGTAATTTGGAATTATTCCCAAAGAGTTATTAAACTGGCTATATATACCCTTAGACCTAGCAATACCACTACTACGTTTATTTCCAAAAACGATTAGGTAAAAAAGTAAAAGAACATATATGTTTTAAAACATTTATAGCAGATCTCTTTGTGGTGGCAAGGAAATGGAAATTGCAGGGATGCCCATTAACTTGGGAATGGCTGAACAAGTTATGGTATATGATTGTGATGCAATACTACAATGCTATAAGAAATGATTAACTCAATGATCTTAAAAAAAAACACCATGGAAAGACTTGTATGAAATAATGAAGAGCCAAATGATCAGAACCAAGAGAACACTGTATACAGTAACAGCAATATTGTTTTAAGAATGAATTTGAGCAAACAAGTCATTTTGACTATTATAAATACCCAAATTAACTATAAAGGACCTGTGAAGGAAGACACTATCTACATCCAAAGAAAAAAATGATAAATAGAAGTATGTATAGAATAATTTTACACCCACACAAACACACACACATACACAAATACACCTATTTGTGTCTCATGATAGCCCTCTCTGGAGCAGGGAGGGGGAAAGGAAGAAAAAAAAGGGGAAAAAGAAAAAGGAAATTTACGGGATAACTTTGTTGTGTATTTTAAAAGCATAACAAGTTATACATAGTAGATTTGTGGCTTCATGTGCAATCATCTTTTTATTGTACTGTGTTATGGAAATGCTTGTTTTATTCCATAAATTTTAAAAAAGTTTTAAAAAAGAAATTGTGAAGGTGATATTTTCAGAGAAATGTTGGAAAATTTGTATGAATTGATGCACAATGAAGTGAGTGAGACCAGGAGAACAGTTTATACATGACGACAATATTGTCAAGACAAACAACTTTTAATGATCTCAGAACTCTGAGCATTGCAAAGACTAAAAATGATTCCAGAGGACTCATGATGGTACATGCTATCCATGGTACCCATGCTCCAGACAGAGAGCTGATGGACACACGCACACAAATACACGTGTGTACATGTATATATGCATATGTGTATGAATATATAGGTATATATGTGCATATATGCTGTATATGTATATACATATACAGCATATATGCATATGTGTATGAATATATAGGTATATATGTGCATATATGCTGTATATGTATATACATATACATACATATAAAACGTGGGAATTTGTTTTATTTGACCATATACATTTCTTTTTTCTTTTTTTTATTAATTTATTTTTGTTTTCAACAATCACTTCTGTAAGCTTTTGAGTTTTAAATTTTCTTCCCCTCCCTCTCTACTTCCCTCCCCAAAATGGTATGCAATCTGACATTGGCTCTACATATTCATTCTCATTAAACATATTTTCACATTAGTCATGTAAAGAAGAATTAGAACCAATAGGAGGGACCACATGAAAGAAGAAACAAAACAAAACAAAAGAAAAAAAAAGAGCAGATAGTATGCTTTCATCTGCATTCCAATTCCATAGTTCTTTCTCTGGATGTGGATAACATTTTCCATCATGAGACTTTTGAAGATCTTTGCATTGTTGAGAAGAGCTAAGTCTATCAAAGTTAGTCATCACACAATGTGACTGTTACTGTGTACAATGTTCTCCTGGTCCTGCTCACTTCATTCAGCATCAGTCCATAAAAGTCTTTCCAGGTTTTTCTGAAGTCCACCTGCTCATCATTTCTTATAGCACAGTAGTATTCTGTTACATTCATATTCCACAACTTATTCAGGCACTCCCCAACTGATGGACATCTCCTCAATTTCCAATTCTTTGCCATCACAGAAAGAACTGCTATAAATATTTTTGTACATGTCGGTCCTTTTCCCATTTGGACTATACATACTTCTTACAAGAACTTTGTTTTTCTTTTTTCATTGGTAGAGAGGGAAAGGAAAGTGGGTTGGAGAGAAGGTAAATTTTAATTCAGAAAAAATTAAAAATTAAATTAAATGAAAAAATAAATGAAAGCCATGTTGCCTGCTGATCTACTAAATGAAATTGATTTGTGATTTCCCTCCTTTTCTACCACTGACATTACAAAGAAAATTTCCAACTCTTGTTTTTTTGTTTATGTTTTTCCTATGCTGGCTATAACTAACATGGAGCAAAGGGACTGTGTACTCCAGGGTGCTGACAGCTGCGGGGAGGAAAACAATTTTTTTTCTCTCCTTGAGGGTGGAGAGAAGAGCTTCCCACACAGGAGGATGGTCTTTAAAGTCCACTGCTGATTCATTGATATACTACCATCCCTCCAAATCATCTCTCCCCTCTCCTTTCCAACCTTAACATCCTATTATTATGGCATTGTAATGGGATTCACTTCCCCAGGTCCCATGGAGGTGAGGGTCAGTCTGTTCCTTTTCCCACCTCCAACCGTACCCATGGTCAGAACTTTTCCTGTACCACTACTCTCACAAATGTTTTTACCCCAAAGGAAAATATCCTAATTATGGCCCTATGTCTTTCAGTAATTTACTATACAGGGAATGCAACAGTCTAAGTATTCTATCACATAATAACATTGTGGGCTTTTGTAGTGTTAGAAGAGATAAAATGATATACCAGGTATTCCTTAAGTAAATAAACAGAGAAGATCTTCAAAGTTGGGAAGCTGTGGGCAGCCCCATGATATTAAAGCTGAAACAATATTGCTTTTTGGATTCCTATGCCAGAAATTTTGAGTTTAATTTAAAACTGTTGTTTTATTCATGATTCCCTATGGACATTTTATATGAGATACAGAGAATTACATCGTAGAATATAGTAGTGTTATACAAAAAGCATTGAACTTACAACCAGAAGAAACCTGAGTTCAAATCCCACCTCTAACAATAGCTTGATGACCACTGAGAAATCAGAGAACTTCCACAAGACCTGGATTCCTAAACTATCACAATATTGGTGTGAACAGTTACTCTAGATGAAATGCATTATAAATCTTAATGCCTTATATGAATAAGCATCTAGTTGGTGCAATGGATAGAGTGCTGGACCTGGAGTCAGGTAGATGAGTTCAAATATGATCCTGGAGACTTACTAATGTATGACCCTGGGTAAATCACTTAACCTCAGCTTCAATTTCCTTACCTATAAAATGGTGATAAAAATAGCACCTACCTCCAGGGGTTGTTATAAGAATGAAATGAAATTACATTTGTAAACTAGAGATTGCATCTCAGAAAAATTCATGGGGAATGGACATACATATGTTGAGAGGCTTCCCTCCACACTGGGACTCCAGGGACATTTATGACTCAGTGCAATCTCTTATTGGCCACTGAACAAGAAAAGCTGATGACTCAATAGACCTTTATTTCTTTTTCTCTCTCTTAGTAGACCTTTAAAAGGGAGTGGAATTTCTTTATCAAGGAAAATAAATACCAACAAGAAGATGAACCCAAGCCATGACTTGTCATTCCAGAAGACATAGGACTGGAAGAAATTGTTTGGACAGTACAGAGCCAAGGTGAAATGTAAAGTGCCTTCAGGGGCAGCTAGGTGGTGCAGTGGATGGAGCACCGGCCCTGGAGTCAGGAGGACCTGAGTTCCAATCTGGCCTCAGACCAAACACTTGATACTTACTAGCTGTGTGACTTCGGACAAGTCACTTAACCCCATTGCCTAACAAAATACAAAAAAAAATGCCTTCAGCAATCTGGGCAAATGCTTTATGTTTTGAGGGTCTCAATCTCCTGGGAAAGTATAGTAGTAGCATTATTGCTGCTTGTTTTAAGTCTTTGTTAATGCTTGTTTGTGAGATCCTTTTGTGTTAAGTATTTCTTTTGTGTCTAGGAAATTTCCATCCCATATCTCACTCACATGGTATATTATCTTTCTATTCCACCTTTTGTGGAGATCCTAGTCATGAGACAAACTTAAGCTTTAAATAACTTTTTCCCAGAGCACCAGGGTCAGGGAATAATGAGCCAAAGTTGGGCTTCCCTAACATGGAAACCGGTCACAACCTACCTGGGTTCTCTTGGGTCCAGCAGTAATTCTAGTTATTACATACAGTTTATGGGAATGATTAACTGATCTCACTTTCTGTGATGGATTTTAAACATTGGCCTCAACTAAATATTTTTATTTTCTTTAGCTTCAGTGCCTTCTAGCAGATGTTACTCCTCAGTTGCTAACAATGCCATATTTACCCATATATTTTGCCCCTCCATATTTTTATGCGGATCTCTTGAGAAGAAACTAAAAAAAATCATCCCTAGAAATTTTTCTTCTCATTATAATTTTTTTTCCTGTTTTCAAGCAGCAAGAGCACTACATGATGAAATTTCTTTAAATAGAACATGTTTTCTTATTGCCAGGGCAAGTGAGAATTCACTTTTTTTTTTGCCTTTAATGTTTATGTTTTCTTTTTTTTCTTTTTTAAAAAAATTTTATTAATTTATTTTGATTTATCAACAACCACTTCCATATGCTTTAAATTAAAAAAAAAGTTTAAAATTTTTCTCCCCCTTCCTCCCCACCACCCTCCCCAAGACAGTGCATAATCTCATATAGGCTATACATTTACATTCTTATTAAACATATTTTCACATTAGTGAAGTTGTAAGTAAAAATTAAAATCAATAGGAGGAACCAATAGAAAGAGGAAACAAAACTCAACAGAAAAGTAAAAAAAAATGATAGCGATTCAACTTCCATAGTTCTTTCTTTGGATGTGGATAGCATTTTCCCTCACAAGGCCTCTGGAGATGTCTTCGATCCTTGTATTGCTGAGAAGGGTTGTTTTTCAATATTAGTCATTGCACAACGTGGCTGTTATTTTGTACTACGTTCTTCTAGTTCTGCTCACTTCACTCAGCATCCGACTATACAAGTCTTTCCAGGTTTTTCTGAAGTCAGCCAGTTCATCATTTCTTATAGCACAATAGTAAGGAATTCACTGCTTTTCAGGACTGGGAAGAGATGTTATTCACTCTGATATCCTTAGTCATCTACCTTTTCATAATTTGCCACTGTTTTAACTCTCCTGGAATAAAGGGCATGTGTTGTTTGGTCCTCAAATGCTTTTCCAGCTCTATTGGGAAATATGAGCAGTGAGACAGGGCTTCATCCTTTGCCTACTCCTTTTCCTTTTGGCTCACAGGTGATCAAAGTCCAAACCTGAAACCTGAAGAGAAGTAAATATTACCTTTCAATCACACATAAATCACAAGCTTCACCTCTAATCACTAACACAAAGGAAGCCATCAGTCATGCTCAATAAGTAGTGAGAATTAGGAAATATTAGGTAGAGATTTCTTTGTAAAATTTTTATTGACATCTTTTGTTTTTTAGTCACATTTATTTCCAACTATGTTCTTCCACTTTCCTCTACCTACTTGAACAGACTTTTAAAAAAGGAAAAAAGGCAGCTCAGTGAAACCAACCAACATATCAACTGTGTTTGAAAGTACTAACAATTTTCCATACCCATAGTCTCCTATCTCTTTGAAGAAGTAAAGGAAGTATGCTTTCTCAACTCTTCTCTGGGGTCAAGCTTGAGATATAGGTTTCAAATGAAGTCACCACTTATTGTGAGCAGTTGTCTCCTTGCTCACAATGAAACTGAGCAGGGAATGCAAATTGGGATGAGACTCTCAAAGTTAATGAATGCTACCAAGGATAACACGGCAGCATGGAATCAGGATCCAAATGTTAAAAAAAAAATTAATACTGTATTGTTTAGGCGTTAGCCTGTCAGAAATGACACCATTTAATATTAATCTAATTCCAAGTAATTTCTGACATAGATAGCCAAAATGATTTCCCCCATTCTCTCCAACATGTCTCTGCTCCAATATAATTTTAGGTAACATTTGTAGGAATCTAAGAAAGAAAACCAGTATGTATAATAATACTGTTCTAGGTTAACATTCCAAATAGTAAAATTAATATAACTCTAGTTTATTCCTCCAGATCACTGCTCCAGGAAGAAATGATTCCCAAAGAATTGGAACTGATTTTTCCCTTCAGGGGAAGAAGGAATGTCCCATCGGGTGGACCCTGGTCTAATCTCTTCATTCAGTTGAATAAAGAGATTGCCCTTAAATGCATCAATATCCCCTTCACTTCAGGAGTGGAGAAAGGCAATGATCACATCTAGATAAGTAGTAAGATGCTTTTTGTTATGGGGCAGCTAGGTGGCAGTGAAGACCTGAGTTCAAATCCAGCCTCAGACATTTATTTGCTGTGTGACCCTGGGCAAATCACTTAACTCTATTTGCCTCAGTTTCCTTATCTGTAAAATAAGCTGAAAAAGGACATGGCAAACCACTCCAGTATCTTTGCCAAGAAAACACCAGATGGGGTCAAGAGTTGGATATGACTGAACAACAACAACAACTGTTAGATTTCTGGTTACCATCCTTAATTCATTCACCTAATGAAAGGCTTTTTTTCCTTCTGTCGTATTATAGCCTACCTTCAAACTAGGAAGTAAGGAAAGGGCTTTTTATTAATACAGAGAAAATATCATTTAATAATATTTTCAGTTTTACAAATAATGGATTTTTTTTACATATGAATCCACATAGATGTTCACATAATTACTACATTTTCTTATTTGATCATGAAAATGTGAAAAAAAAAATAAAATGAAAAATAAAAGTTAAAAAGAAATTTTATACTAAAGAGAGTGGTGGGTGTTTTTGATTTTTTTTTGTCTAATGATTTCAAATTTTCTAGATTGGACATTTAATCAGGGTACTTCTTTGTATCACTTGAGGTATCCAGCATAGGTCTTTATATATGGTTAGTATTAAAAAAAACATATTTGTTAAAGTAAATTATTGGGTTATGGATTGCATCATTGCCATTTTACAATTGAACACCTAATACATTGAATTGTTTATGCAAGATAAGAAAAAGTTGGAATAGTAATATCTTCATTTTGTTTTTATCTAGAGATGTTGCAACAGCTAATTAATTGTTGGGCCATAGTCCACCCATTCACAGGATGAAAGTCAAGTATATCTAAAAATTGCACTAATTTTTTTCAGACATGAGTTGATGATTTGTCATTACTAATTGGATACAATAGGAATAGTGGGGTTCTTGGTCGTGGTATTGGCACAGGACCTAGAACAGTCACAAATTAAATCTATCCCTGTAGCCACACTTTCTCTCAAGGAAATCCTAGAAATACTTTGTGGAACAGTTTGAAAAATGAAGAATCTAGACCATCAGGTTCCTAGTTTACTGATAAGAATTATCAAAAGCCTGACATGAAGTGATTGCTGATAAATCAAAATAAATTAATAAAATTTTTAAAAAAAGCCTGACATGGTCCAATAGATTACATCTTTTGTTTCTTCCTTACCCACTTTGCTTATCATAGGAAGAAATTAAGCTGATCTTACACAATTTTCATAGATCAGAAATTTAGAGTTGGGACTTCAGAGGTTATCTAATCCACCTCATTTCACAAATGAGGAAACTGAGGCCCACATCCTAGTTTACTTAGATGGTAAGTGGCAGATTCAAGATTAGATCTCAGGTTCTCTGACTCCAAGGACATCCAAAACTGACAAAATAAAGGTGGGTGTAATAGAAATAAGTCCAACCATGACAGAGGAATCTTATATTTATGTAATAAATAATATTGAAGTTGAAAAGAAAATGGGAGAGATATCATGATTGTTGGGACTCTAAGCATGAGTCTAGTTCTTAGTAATTTTTTAAAAATGTAAACAGAATTCAAGATTTTTTTTTTATTCACAGGAAATTCCTGAAGTCTCTTGGTCAAAGAGGTACTAGCACAGAAAGAATAATTACTGTTCAGCTTAAAGTTAAACAACTCTCCACTATACAGGGGAAAGGAAGTGGGACAATATCCTCAATGTTTATTTTAGGAAATCCCATCTCTCTAGTTACTTTTAAGGGTTCAGTTAAGAGTCATCTACTTAAATAACCTTTTGTTGACCAATTACTCTAAAAATAAACACTCTAACCATTTCAGGGGTGGGGGTTGGGAGTGGGGAGGTACAAACATGTAAGGAATTTCTTATGTGGAAACTCCTTTGCTAATCCAGATAAACATCAGTTCTAAGACTTGTGGGTCAGCCACTATGTGTCAGAGTTGGGACAAGCTCAGGTAATCATGGTTCCAGGGTCTGAGCTCCCTGTCCACTGCCTTGCAAGCTGCCTCTCTTTAGTGAGACAAAACCAATGCTGACCAGTCTCCCCTTTGTAATAGTAAGAAAAATAAATTGGGATGGCTTGGGTTCAAAATCTCTGCATCTACTTATCCTGATAATCTTGTCCTTCAATTTCACTGAATAGTTTTAGACCCTCAAAGATGCTAGAAGAACAGGGTGCTATCACACCTCAGCGTCTAGGAAGGGCAGGATGGTACAGAGATGTAGTACCACTTTCTCCCTCCCACACCAAAACTTTCCCAACTTCCACCGGCAGACTGAGTTTCCAGAAGGCAGCTTGTACTACTCATAAGTTGTTATTTGTCCTTCTTTCTTGAAGAGGACCATAACATCAGGAAGGTGATGCCATTACTTGCAAGTGAATTGGATTTAAGTGAAAGAGGGCTATGCGAAGTCACCAGCCTCACTTTCTCCTCCAGAGCCATCTGGGCCCAGTGGCAAGATAAATCAGGACAAATGGAGATGGCCCAGCATGCAGTAGGAGACCTTGGCATTTTTAAGCTAAGGTCTTTCCCAGGTCTCAGTCTGACCGAAGCAATGCCCATTCAATAATTAAGGCTAGGTAAGAAACGAGCAGCTTTAGCCCTGTAGCAGCTCAGAACTCAAACCCAAGCAATCCATCAGCCTCACCTGGCTGCTGCAACCTTGGGACTTCTCCACTGATGCCCCAGGAAACTCATTATTGGAATAACCTTATCATCCTAGAAGATCTCATCAGCCTTGGTCCTCTACCTCATCACTACCCTCTGCTTCTCTGATTAGAGCATAGGGCCATGAACTCCAAACTTCCATTTAAGAGAGCTCAACTCAGACATCTCATTTCTCACTGGGCTTCACTACCAAGGAACTTCTTTGACTGACCTCTCCACTGCGCCCTCTTGTTGGGTACCCTGCCCTCACTCTCTCACTTTTCAGTTTCCTTTTGTATTTTGTCTTTCTCCATTAGATTGCAAGCTCTTTGAGAGTAGGGGCTATCTTTCTCTTTTTGTATTTTTATGCCTAGAACTTAGCATAGCACTTGGCACATAAGAGGTACCTAAAAAATGTTTTTTGACTGCTGATTATTGACTAATAGAGACTACAGGCATGTACCATCAAACTCAGTAACTTTTAAAAAATGGATTTAGTGAGAAGGTATAATAAGGATAATAATTGCAAAAATATTTGCCCACCCCCCACCAAACTAGGGCACACTCTTCCCTTGTATAAAATGTCCCTGGGCAGAGTGGACTTGAAATATAATGTTATTGCAACACATGTAAGGAAAGGGAAAGAAAAAGGAAAGTGAATAAGCATTTATTAAGAGCCCATGAGGTGCCACGTGCTGTGGTAAGTGCTTTACAAATATTATCTATTTTACCCTCACAGCAATCCTGTGAAGTAAGTATTATTATTCCCATTTTACTGTTGAGGAACTGAGGTAGAGAGCTTAAGTGACTTGCCCAGGGTTACACAAATAGTAAGTATCTGAGGCCAGATTTGAATTCAGTTCTTCTTAACTCCAGGCCCAAGTAGGTACCACCTACCTGCCATGTAGAGAGAATGTTCATGGCAAAGGGGTTCTCTGATCCAAGAAGTCTTTTTCTCATTATGGAGTCCTCCTGAAGTTCACTTTAGGTGTAGCTTCTTGCTGGGCTCTAAGTATTAGTGTCTTTCTATTTTGTTTAACATTTATTATTTATTTCTAAACCTTTTAAAAAATTTTTTGAGCTCCGAATTCCCTCTCTCCTGTCCCTCCCCCACTGTTGAGAAGGCAAGCAATATGATATCAATTATACACGTGAAATCATATAAAACATTTCTTTGTTAGCCATGTCACAAAAAAGCAAAAAAAATAAAGAAAATGAAAAAATTATACTTCAATTTACACTCAGAGTAATTCAGTTTTCTCTCTGGGGGTGAATAACATTTTTCATCACTAGTCTTTTGGAATTGTCTTGTATTATTGTATTGATCAGAGCAGCCAAATGTTTCACAGTTGATCACCATTACAATATTACTGTAACTATGTACAACATTCTTCTGGTTCTGCTCACTTCACTTTGCATCAGTTGATTTGTTTTCCAGGTTTTACCAAAATCATCTTGCTCAACATTTCTTATAGTATTCTATCACAATCATACACTACAACATGTTCAGCAATTCCCCAACTGAAAGGCATCCCCACAATTTCCAATTCTTTGCCACCACAAAAAGAGCTACTATAAATAGTTTTATACATATAAACCCTTTTCCTTTTTCTTTGATATCCCTGGGACATAGATCTAGTAGTGTTATTGCTAGATCAAAGGGTATGCACAGTTTCACAGCTTTTTGGGCATAGTTCCAAATTTTTCTCCAGAATAGTTGGAACAGTTCACAATTCTACCAACTATGTATTAGTGTCCCTGCTTTTCCACATACTATACTCTCCAGCATTTGTCATTTTCCTTTTCTGTCATATTAGCTAATCTGATAGTATAAGATCATACCTCAGAGTTGTTTTAATTTTCATCTGCCTAAACAATATTGATATAAAGCATTTTTAATGCCTATAGATATATTTGATTTCTTCTTCTGAAAACTGTTTATGTCCTTTAACCTTTTATCAGTTGGAGAATGACTTATTTTTATAAATTTGACTCAGTTCTCTATATATTTGAGAAATAAGGCCTTTATCAAAGAAACTTGCTATTAAAACATTCTTTCCCAATTTCCTGATTTCCTTCTAATTTTGGCTACATTGGTTTTGTTTATGAAAAAAATTTTTAATTTCATGTAATCAAAATTATCCATTTTATTTTCCATGATCTTCTCTGTTAGTCATAAACTCTTTTCTTATCCACAGATCTGATAGTTATATTTTTCCATACTCCCATAATTTGCTTATCATAACACCCTTTACGTACCTAAACCATGTACCTATTTTGACCCTTCTCTTGGTATATGGTGTGAGATATTGGTCTATGCCTAGTTTCTGCCAAACTGCTTTTTAGTTTTCCCAGAAATTTTTGTCAAATAGTGAGTTCTTGCCTGAAATGCTTAAATCTTTGGGTTTATCAAATACTGGATTACTATAGTCATTTACTATTGTGTACTGTATACCTAATCTATTCCCCTGATCTACCACTCTATTTCTTAGCCGGCATCAGATTGTTTTGATGATTACCACTTTGTAATAATATAGTATGAGATTTAGTACTGCTAGGCTGCCTTCCTTCACATTTTTTCATTGATTGTTTTCTCATATTCTTGACCTTTTAGTTCTTCCAGACAAATTTTGTTATTATTTTTTCTAGCTCTATAAAATAATTTTTGGTAGTTTTATTGGTATGGCTATGAATAAGTAAATTAAAGTAGAATTTTCATTTTTATTATATTGGCTGAGCCTACCTATAAGCAATTAATATTTCTCCAGTTGTTTAGATCTGTCTTTATTTTCATGAAAATTGCTTTGTAATTGTATTCATATAGTTCGTGGGTCTGTCTTGGTAGGCACACTCTCAAATATTTTATATTGTTGCAGTTATTTTAAATGGAATTTCTCTTTCTGTCTTTTCCGGCTGGGTTTTGTTGGTGATATATAGAAATGTTGATGATTTATGTGGGTTTATTTTACATCTTGCAACTCTGCTAAAGTTGTTAACTATTTCAAGTAATTTTTTTAGTTGATTTAGTTGAACAAAGATTCCAAGAGAAAAGGGGTGGTCAACAATATGAAAGGGTTGGAAAAAAGAAAAGGTTGTCAGATTGGTCAGTTAGGAGATCATTGATAAACTTGGAGAGAACAGTCTCAGTTGTGTTGAGGTAAGAAACCAGGTATCAAAGGGTTAAGAAATGAATGTGAAATGAGAAAGTAGAAATAATGAGCATAGAGAGCTTTTCCCTCAGAACTGGATTGTAAAAGAGAGAAGAGATGTTCACTGTAGTGTGGCAGGATGTTAGGATCAAAGGGATTTTTTTAAGGGACGTTATGATCTGGGTATGGCATTAGGGAAGTAGCTACTTGATAAAGAAAAATTGACAATTAGAGAGAAAAAGGAAATGAGTGAAGGGGCAATCTCCAAAAAGCGCTGGGAAGAAGCAGGATCAAGGACAGAAGTAAGAGGAGCTGGCACATGCAAAAAGATGAGGTGCCTCTTCCTCTGGTAATGGAACAGAGGAGAGGCTATGTGATGATTCTGAGGTGACAATGCATAGGGTGAAGAAAAGAGGAAGCTCTCAATGGATGGTGTCACTTTTTTTTTCCAGCAAAGATCTTGGTAAAGTCCTGTGCAGGGGTAAAATGGGAGATGCCATAAACGTCTTGAAAAGAGAAGAAATTATTTTGCACAGATATTTCCCTATACTTCTGATCCATAGATCCATATGTAGGATATAGCCGCAGCTCTTCCCCTTTCCCTTAACACTCAGAGGTCTCAGGAGAAGCTTTAGCAAGGCTACTCAGAGTAATTGACATAGCCTGGTCAGGATTTCCAGAGGGAAATGAGAGTCAGAGAAGCAACTGGAATAGGGGAAGAGATGCAATTCCAGTGTGCAGGAGTAAAACTCTAAGGCCTTTCTCCTTCCTGGGGGCCCAATATGGGATAAATATTATAAGTCATGAAGATTATACAGATCCCTGGGAGAAGGCCCACAAGAATGGGGAGAGGGTCCTGACTTATTGATTCATATATGAGTCTCTTCTGTATTTATTTGTTTTTTTTTTTAATTTGACCAATGATTAAACTGGTGTAAGGGGCTGCTGATGAAGGTCAGTGAAGTTGGGCACCTGTTCTGCAAATTAAAGTCTTAAAAATTTGCTTGGAGACACTGAGAAGTTCAGTGACTTACCTGGAGCCACATAGTATATTTAAGAGGCAAAAATTGAAGCCTGATCTTCCTGACCCTGAGTACAACTTTCCATCCACTACTCCATCCTACTTTTCTGTGTTCTTTACTATATAAAACAAACTTGATCCACGTTTTGAAGCCTTGTTACAGTGAGTGCATATAAAGAGATCTGTTGGCATTCCTTAGAGGGAATGCCATACATTAAAGTTCCTTAGCTCTACCCTGGTAGATGTAAAAGAGCCAGGGAAGTTTAGCGGTCCCCAAAGTATACTCTGGTCCTTTGTGTCAGGACAAAACCTTTGCTACAGTAATCACGTTATGCTCTCTCTGTCTCACACACACAGTATGTGGTATAATCATTGTGAACCTGGAACCCCATGAACCCCAATTTAAAACAGAGTCTGCTCTAAGAAAGAAGCAAATGAAATTGAGATACATGTGTCCATGGTTCAATTTCTCAAGGTGGCTTAACATGCATTGCATGAGAGTTCAATCCAAAACTGGGCCCCCTAAGGGGGCCAGTTCAGAACTGGCTCGGTTTGGGATTTTGGGGTATAGCCTTATGTGCCCTTCAAAGAGTAGGTGTTCCCAAGGGGTGCCAATTAACCATGATTGGTCAAAATACTAGGAGGTAAGCTATATTAAAATGAGGTATTGAGGTATTGAGGACGTGGCCACAGGGGCCAATATCACCCACCATCAAAGAAAATACTACCCTCAGTCTTGGAAATCTGTCTCCACCCAAACCTGAGTAGGATAAAATCAATTCAGGCCTGGGTTGAAATTGACCAAAATAAGAAGATTCAATGCAATCTTATTATCTGAGATGTCCTTCTGAAGAACTTTGGTCAGAAGGTTGACAGAAGGGGAGCTCTGAATCTCCAAGACACAGATTACCAAGAGAAATCATTTTTGATATCACATTATGTAGTTGTTCTCTGGGATATTTCCATTAGACTAGCATGTCTCTTTTTTCATTTTCTTCAGTTATTTTAACTAAAGACATAAAGCCCTCATACATATGTCTCTTTTCTTTCAGAGTATTCAAGGACTTTTGTGTAGATTTCATTAATATTCATATTACTCCCCTCGATTTAAAGGACTGAAAACGCTTTAACATAAGTTTGTCTTAACAACTTCCCAGATACTTAATGCTGGTGACAGGGTGTATATTCAGAGAGAGGAAAATAAGAAGATTTTCACAACATATAAATGCAAGTTTATTTCAGTAGTCCAAGCTCAATATCTGTACTGAAAGATTCAGCTTTGAATTTTAAAAATATCAAGTAAAGATGGTCTCAGCATGAGAAATACCTGCCAATTTTCCACATATAAAATACTTTCTCTTTTAATATGTTATAGAAGGTGTTTTTCCAGTAAATTTTTTTTCATGGTTATGCCTCTACAAAAGATATTTATCTGGTAGTAACTGTTAACACGGATAACAGGTACAAACAGGGAAAACAAGTTATAAGATTATAACATTTAAACTTTTTTGTAAGAGTCATAGAGCTAGGAAGTATTATTGTGTCTGAGGCCGGATTTGAACTCAGGTCCTCCTGCCTCCAAGACCAGTGCTCTATCCACCACAGCACCTAACTGCTCCAACACTTAAACTTTTTAAAGTTATAACATAGTTAAAATCTTTCTCAGAATGCCTATAGACTCCACGTTTTGAGTCTTCCAGTTTCTCAACTGAAGTCTGAAAATTTACACCGACATTCTTCTTATCCTACAGGTGGTTAATGATTTTACGTAAAATTAATCAGAATTTGGATCAATTTAAAGATGTTACAATGTGGTATCTTCTGGTAAAAGTGACCATATTTTTTAAACAAGAAATCAGAACACATGATATGACAAAGGATATTCCTTTTGAAAATTCATATTAAAGATTCATTTTCTTTTTTGGGAATGAAGATATCCTAGAAAATCCAGGAAACCTCTTTATATCTAAAATAGCTTATGACAGTGTGATTTCTATACTTAACAACCAGCGGGTTAACAATACTGGAGGGCTGGAGAGGCCATAGACTTGACCACGTGTGAAAATGTACACAATTCAAACACTCAAATGAATCTGTGATCTCTTTGATTTCAGAGTTCTCTCCAGTGACGCAAATTGTAACCCTTCTATGCCTGCTCATCCTGCACAATCCTTGGCCATTTTCTCCCAAAACTTCAGCAGAAGGGGTCCAATTAACATGCTTTCCTTATTTTCTCTTAACACCTCAAGGGTAACAGTGAAACACTTTGACTAACCACTTTCCATGCCTTGCCCTAACAACCTGGGCAGCCCATTTTTTTTCATATCATACATTTCCTTAATGATATCTTTTATTCTTTTTCTTCAAAATTGTTTTTGGTTATTTATAATAGCCTGCTCATGTATACCATGTGCTTCTCCTTTGCCCTCTTTGCAATATTCACTTTTAATTCTCAGAAACCACTGTATTAAATCTCATAGTCATACAGCAATATCTTTATGTCCTCAATGGTGAAAAGTTTGCTACAGTAATCTTTATAAATCATTTTCATTTTTCCTCTATTTGTTGTCCTCCTTCCATTTTTACCCTTAAATGCCCTCAAGATGATTTTACTTAGCTAGAGTCAAGTTTTCTATAAATTAGTTCTATTCACCACCTCTGTAAGATTGGAGAATTGAATCTATATTCTAAATTGACGTTGCCTATGGCCACCATCTCTCCACTTGGAAAGTCAAATGTTTGCTAAGATGTTTTCTGGGCTCTTTTGATAATGTTGTGGTAATTGCTGTATATTGGTTTAACCTTTATATAAAATTATTATAAATATCAATGTCATTTCTGTCATCCCATTTTTCATTACTAATCACTTGTTTTAAAAATTCAGGATTGAGTTGTTTCAATCCATTTATGACATTGGGGTTTTTTTTCATTATTATTTCTTGTTTTTCTTCTAATTTTGATCCTTCACAAAATACTAATCTAATGCTTCATTGTGTCCTAGGTTGACCTTCAATTCTTATAGTCTATGCCAGTAGAATACCAGCTCTGGCATGTTCTATCAGGTTGGAAAAGCTTTGAGTGTATGCCCCAGCAATAAAACCATCTGCTTTCAGGGGACTAACCTAATTAATTATAGATAGGCTCATCGCCAGTAGGATGGCTATTTAGTGATGAATTTTTTGGCAATGGCACCCCATAAAATAAAGAAAAATACAAAATTGGTTCAAAAAAATCTCAGAGGACCAATGACTAATAATTTATTGAAAGTATTCAGTAGATAAGAAAGCTTAAAGAATATTGGCTAAAAATTGATGGTATGTAACTTGTAAATAAGATGCTAGAAGAATATCAATGTCTGAATTGGACTAGGATGAAAATAAGTGTATTAATTTTTGTGGTTATAATAACAATGATAGTGGATTTAAGGGTTTTGTTACATGAATGCAAATTATTATTATTATTAGGCCTCTCCCTCCCAGAAAATAAAACCCTGTGGATAGATCACCAGCCCTGGAGTCAGGAGGACCTGAGTTCAAATCTGGCCTCACACACTTGACACTTAATAGCTGTGTGCCCCTGGGCAAGTCACTTCAATGCCCCCAAAATAAAAATAAAACCCTTTAAAGTTTTTATTACTGATAAGTCAGTGAGAGCGATAGGAGGTATTATTTCTATAACACTAGGTCTTGAGTCCTAATTTGTTTTCCCAGTTCTGCCTACTGGCAGGGGAAAGATTGTGAATTTAGCTTTAGAACTCTGTTCTTCTTTAACATTCCTCACTGGATATATGTTGCCGCATGCTCACGCCCACCAAGTACCTCTCCATTGCTTCTGTTGCATGATGTGTATCTTCTATTATTTGGAGACCATAATTATCCATGTCTTGCAACCACATAACAATACTGGCAGAATAATTTTATTAGATAGAACTTTGTTTCCAAAAGAAGGTTGAGGGTCATTAAAGGAACTTTCAATTTCCTGAAGGTAAATCAGTCTGTTCTCTCCTTTTTAGTTCTGGCTCAACTTATCCATTTATACTGTCTGTCCCAAATATACATGCTATTAGATGAGCCATCTAAAGCGACCATTCAATTGTATGCTATAATCCAGGCGCTAGTCATTCTCATATATTTGGTCTTTCCTGTATGAATGATGAGGCCATGCTCTATTGAGTGGTAATGAATTTCTCCCAGGAGGCTTTGCAGTGTTTCAGGGCTTGATGCCACCAGCACAAAGTGCTAACAGATGCCAAGAGACTCTCTTCCAGGGCTTGATACAAACAACACAATGTTATTTGAAAACAGGGGCATTTGGAGTAGGAATTCACCCTCCACGTGAAATTCTTCTTTAATTTGGACTCTGTAATGGAGCTCCTCCACGACGCTGGCCAACACCTTGGGCAAACACACATTGTGATATTGCTTGATATTTCTGTGCAGAAGTCATTACAAGAGACTATTTGTTATTTAGGACACTCCTTCTTTCAAGGGATCAAGCTTGAATGATTTTGATGTATGTGTAGCACATACTCTAAAGCAACTCTCTCAACTCACACTCTCATTGATGAGTGGGGTCCTTAGATCATGTCTACTACATCCTCCTGGGGTCTAAGGATGTCCTTAATGGTCTAGAGTTTGACTTTTCTAGTGCTATGGCCCATAAGCCCCTGTGCTTTCTGCCATGATTATCAGTTGATATCACTTAATCGTACCTAATTAGCTTTTGGAAAGGTGCATTTACTAAGTTAGTATAGTTAGTACAACACATCGCCCCCAAAAGTTTGAGACATTCTCCCACAAATACATACAAAGTTAGGGGACAGGGGGCTCAAGCTTAGAGAACACTTGTCACAAAGGGGTAAGTCATAATTCCTACAAATCCTCTTTACTGGGGAGTCCTCAAAATATCCCCCTTCAATATGGAATAGCTTTTCTACTGGGATATTTGTACAATTTAAAATCCGATCTCCTCATCTCATCTGATTTCTCCTTGGCTCCCATTGCTGATCTGGGGACACTGCTATGATGGGTAGAGGGAGTCCAGAGTGCTCCATACTCTTGAAAACTCAGAAGCTTCTCCTTAGGCCCAGGCAAGGATGAGGAGGATAGATACAGCTAATGCCAAGGTATTCTCTTCCCCTTCAAATAATTTGTCCTCAGGAATTTATCTGGAATGCTCTTTCCTGGCTCACCGCTCACTCAAATATCCTTGGTTTTGAGCTAGTTCCTGGTTTTATACAAGATCCTCATCATATGACCAACTATTCCAGCCAATCAGAAGAGACTTCCTATCAATGTCATTCTAATTTATGAAGGACTTTTTTGTATTTAGTCCAAAGCCTACGATTTATTTTTTGTTAGTTATGACACTGTTTCTGTCAAAGGATCTTGAATGATTTTGATTGGGGTTCAGCATCTTGACACACACTTTAAATGGAGCAGAGTAAATTGATTGATTTATTCAATTAATCCCTACCCTTACATATGGATGAGAGACACCTTATTGGAAGAGCCATTAAGCACTGTTTGTATTCTAAACCAGTGTTGCCTTGACCTGCTATTTCTGGGCAAGTACGTCAAGTATTTTTTGACAAAGGAACTTTTGAGGGACTTTTTTTGTCTCCTTGCTATGGCAATACTCCTGTATAAAATTACTACAATAGACATTGCTATGATTTAACTCCTCTAGCACTATGCCCCCTATTGGTCGTTGGACAAAGACATATTTAAAGAACCAGGAGTCAAATGAAAATTCATAGATGGCCTAAAAACTGTGTGATTCTCAGTACCCTGCATTCTCTCTTCCTCTATCACTCAGAAACAGAAGGGAGTCACACAGAACAGAAGGTCATTTTGCACTTTGCTTCATGTCATGGATTGATATGGTGAAAAAATTCATCACCAAGTGGCCAGCGTACTGGAAATGAGCCTATCTGTACTTAACTAAATTGGTTTATGGAAAGCAGACCTACTCTATTGCCAGACCATACTTGCAGACTTTCAAGTATGGTGGATACTGCCAGAGCTTGGATTTTACTGGAATAGTATCAGATAACCCAGCCTCACCTCCATACCACAATACAACATCAAAGTAGGTCTTTAGGGAGGAGCACTGGCTACATCAGAATTTAAAATTCTTTCTGACCAATGTGTAAGGTAGTTAATACAGCAACAAATACTAAAGAGGTATTTATACTAATAATATTATATTAATAATAATTATCCTATGATATCATTAGTAATATTATACTTAAGTATACTATTAATTATTAGTAGTGCATAGCATAATATAAATTGTTAATTAATAAAAATTTTGTGTTTAGTCTTTCCTCCACTAAAGTATATTATAATTACTTATGTGATACCTTAAATTTGTTTATTAGTAATTTCATGTAGGTATTATCTCCCCATTAGGAATATAATCTTCTAAAAAAAAAAAGGAATATAATCTTCTTAAGAGTAAGCTTTGCCATCTTCAACTTTTCCTCTGTACCTCGTGTACCTAGCTCTAACTATACAAATAAATGCTTATTGAAAACAACCATCACCATCACAACCAACCGTAAAGATAAATCTGGTCTTAGCACATTATAACAGCAAGAGCTCTTCTGACCAAGAACATTATTTTACTCTATTATTAGTATAAAAATTTAACTGAAAAACATATTCAGAGGTAGCCTTTTAAAAACAAAAGCCCTTGATAAATGTAGAGACCAAGCAGTAGAAAAACCTCATTTCAAGCCAAATGTTTGACATTTGAATACTACGAAATTAAAGTAGGAATAAAATTTTCATAAAAAAAAGTAAAAGGAACCTTTTTTAAAGGTTGAAAATGGAACCCTGTGAAAGAACTGTATCAATTAGAATAACAAATGAAATTTAAATGAAACTCCATTTCTTGCTGCAAGAGAGAGAGATTGTATTACACCAATACATCAAAATCAAATTCAGAAAACACAGGTGGAAAAGGAAGCTTTTCAATATCAAGCCAGAAATTTGAAAGCCTGGTTTTGTTAGTGTGGGCCAATGTAAAGCCCCCATTCACTTGTGGAAGACCTTAAGTCACAATGGCCTCCAATAAAAGTATGAACAAGCCATTTGGGATGTCAGAATGAAAAAGAATCTGACAGAGAAAGAAAAACAAAACCGTTATTCGTGTTCATGTGCCTAACACTGAAATGGTTCTTCTTTCCTGACTCTGAGTAACATGCTGTGACTACTCTTTCTACAGATTTGACAGTAAGGTAGAGTTGAGGTAGAGGATAATAGTTGGAATAGAATTTAAACTCCTTGAGGTCAGAGACTGTAACATTTTTGTCTTTGTATCTAGTACAATACCTGGCTATGGTTATTGTTACTCAGTTTTTCAGTTGTGTCCTACTCTTCATGACCCCACAGACAACTGTTCATGGGTTTTTCTTGGGAAAACTACTGGAGTGGTTTACCATTTCCTTCTCCAATGTGCCCCCACTTTACCAGATGAGGAACTGAGGCAAACAGAGGTTAAGTGACTTGCCCAGGGTCATACAGCTAGTAAGTGTCTGAGGTCAAATTTGAACTCAGATCTTCCTGATTCCAGGCGCAGCACTACCTATGCCCCCTGGCCTATGGTAGGTATTTAATAAATGCTTGCTGAATGAAAGAATGATCTGAGGATATGGCAAGATCAATGAAAGATTTTTTTTAAGACTAGGAGAGATTTAATCATATTTATAATGTTTATAGGTTAAAAGGGAAAGATGAAGGAGATAGAGATGGGGAGAAGAAAGAGATAAGCAGACAGAGACAGAGAGAAGCAGAGGGAGAGAGGAAGAGGAAGAAAAGAAGGAGAGAGAGAGAAAGGCAGAAGTAGGGGAAAGAAGAGAGATATTAGAAGGAAATTGGAGAGAGATGAAATGGGTTTTGCAGCAAGCTTCTGAAGGAGATAATAATATGTCAAGATTAATATAGTACTTTAAGGTGTGCAAAGCACTTTACGTACATTATCTCACTTGAGGTGCTACTCCTATCTCCATTTTACAGAAGAAGAAACTGAGCAACATTAAGTGTCTTGCTCAGAGCCACACAGATAGTAAATGTCTGAGGCAAGATTCAAACTCAGTGCTTCTGAACTTTGAGGCTAGTGCTCTACCCAGCACACCCCATGGATCGGGAGGCTAGTGAAGGGGTTAGACTAGGAGGGCCACCTCATCATCTGAGACTAGAAGTAAGACAGGGAATGGGTGAAAGCAAAGAGAGCTAGAAGAGACCTAAAGTGCAATTTAGCTCAACCCCTCATTTCATAGATTCATACACCTAGGTACAATAAAACTTTCCAATAAATAAGCCCCTAAAGCAACCACTCCTCAAACTCTTAAAACAATTAAGCAAAACCACCTAACAGAGCAATTGTGACTCCAGGTACTTGGCACTTTCCACTTTCTCTGTTTACTGATTATTAACAGAAAGGATATGTCCTTTAACTTTAATAGCTTGGTACCAACTTTATTCTGTTGTACGTGACCCGTGTTTTGTTGCCTTTTAGCACCATCTTTATTTACATTATTTCATTAATTGTGTGCATTGTTCTTTTGGCTTTGCTTTCTTTGTGCCTCATCACTTCATAAAAAAAGGTTTTAAGATATGGAAATGAGAGATGAGAGATGAGGGAGCTTATGATGGATGGCCTCAAACATTTCAGTAAAATACATGATGAAATCATCTACTGAGGGAGAGTGGAGTAGGGGGCTAAGTTGGTCATCAGAAGAGAAAATGGTTTTTAAAAGCCTATATGGGGAGTTAATAGAGTGTCATTCTCTGTGTTAACAGGGGCCCATTTGAGGTTGTATAGTATGACTTTGTAGTAGACCAAGTCAGTAAGATTTGTGACTTCTATTAGCACTCTCTTATGGCTTGAGAATAGGAGTAGAGAAAGCTAATGGTTAAGAACCATCAAGATTGAAATTGAAGGGTTGTTGGGATGAGGAATTAAAAGATAGTGGCCAGTGCTTTGTTGAATGACTAACTAGATGATCCAGATTATAAGTAGAAGGAGAAAATAAGAGGATTCCAGTAGGAGAAAATAAATTTTTCTCTCTGAATTTTGTCTCCACCCCAATAAAAATGTTTTTCCCTTTTTTAGAACTAAAAAGGATCTTGATCTCACCCTGGTAAGGGGTTTATCTTGAATAGATGAATGTTCTTGAATGTCCAGGATCTAGCACAGAAAAGGGGCCAGCCTAAGAGGTCTTAAACTAAAAGACATGATGACCTCTTTGTAAAATCTCTTTATGAGATGCAAATGTCTCTCGGTTAATCAGAAATTAAACAAGAAACAAAACATCATAGAATGGATAATGAGAAGCCACCCCTCAGAATGTTGATAAATACAAAGAACAGCCATAATTTCACCTTAATTTTATTGAGGAGCTTAATGAATTCATACATATGTTTAATTTTTTTCTCCATTTAATTCTTTTGTGTTGATTTAAATTTTTTTCTTCTCTTTCAAATCAGCACATAGTCCTTGTGATTTGTTTTGCTCACAGTCTCTTCTCATACTCTTCCTACCCCTTTACCCCAGCCCAAATTCTTTAAATTTATCTTTATTGTTATTCTCTCTCTTTTTTTTTTTTTGCCTTTTCCTTTTGTAGTATAGATTATTATCCAATACATAATCCTCCCTGCCCTGATCCCAGTCCCAACCATTCACTGTCTTGGTTTGATTATTATTTATTTGTGGCACCTCTTTTCAAAAAATGTTAAATTACTTCATCCCCAAACAAGCTACTCTGGAATCTATGGGCTTTGTGATTACACATTCTTCCTTTATTCTCTCTGAGACCTTCATACTAGGTGGAGCCTCTGGAAGAAAAAAGATTTGCTCCCTCCTTTATACTGCTCAGGTATTGTGGGTAATTGCAGATATCATTATGTTACTTCTCCATCTCCTTTTGCTACTTTGTCTTTTTAAAGGGCTTTGTTGGAAGACACTCAATCCCACAAATACTAATTAATGAGGGAGGAAATGTGGTCTGTGGAACACAGTCTGTTTGCCTTGATAAAGAACCAAAACTGTTGCAGTCTGGGGTGCTAGGAACCCTGAAATGTAAAGGGCAGAGGGAGGTCTGCCTGGAAAGAATTCAACCACTCAAGCCTTCTTTCAGTCAAAGGAGCGAGGTTTATTGTAACACTAGTATGGCAGGCAGGATTCCTAGTGAACTTGAAGCTTAATGGGGGTCAGTCAAGGGGCAGTTTATTGTAACACCAATAGCAGTAGGTGAGATCTAAGGATCTTCAATTTAATGGGGGTGAGATTGATACTTTTATGCAAAAAAAGACTGTGAGAAGATTTGGATAGGATTAAGCAGTGGTAAACAAATAACTTGGGGTGGTCCAGGAGCAACTGGAAAGAATTGTCAAGTATCTAGGTGGGATGAGGTGGGCCAGATGCCTTTGGCAAGATGCCAGGGACTGGGTTGTGTGGGAAAATTCAGGGACTGGGTTGCTAAAATATATGGGAAAATTCAGGGTCCAGGTCCCATCACCCCATCAAAACTACTCCACGCTCTTTCATTTTCTACCTACCTAGCCTAAGGACAAAACATTGCCACTTCTAAGCTATGTTCCCCTATCTGCCTATCCTCTATGCCATGTGTTCCTAAGGACCCAGATTCACTTTCCCTTCAGGTAGGATGGTTCTGCACAGAGAAATCTCCTGAAGTATGAACTCCCCTTGAAGACCCCTGTCACCTGCCTTGACACAAATACCACAATATCCCCATAATGTTTCCCTTCCATCAGTAGAGACTGACTTTTATTCGTGCTGGGTCTTACCCTCCAGTGTTCTTTCCCAGCTTTCCCAAAGGCCCTCCTCTCCCTCATACAGGGTATGAGACCAAAAAAACCCCCAAAACATTTCCCCTTCTAGGCATGGTATGAGTATATCTCTGGCTCCCCTGTCCCTCTCCTCCCCTTTTCCTACCCAGCTGATTTTTCTCTTTACTTGCTCATTGTTGCCAGCAATCAAATAGTGCACTGAATGGAAGAGCGTGAAATAAACTTGAGACATAGGCCAGGCGGAGCAGCAGAACTGACTCAGTTTATTCATTTGAGGGTACAGGACATATAGAGAAAATCTAGCCTAACTTCAAAGAGTCCTCCCCGTGAGATACTCCCCAAAACATCTGCTGAGGATGTGACAACATACATTTCCTCGTTATCAGGGTTCCTAGATCGGGTCGTATTTTCCAAGGTTTTCCTAGGTGCCTTGGCGCCACCTGCACAGAGGAATGAATGTGTAAATCTAAGGTTCAAAGAGTGAGAAGGAATGTCTCAGGAGCCCCCCAACAGGGAGAGATTGGAAAGCCGTACCTCTTAATCATTGAGCCCTTTTGGGTAAAAGCCTGGGCAGAGGTCAAACTCTGCCCTGAATCTTAAACCCATATCAGACTCTTAAGATCGGCCCTCAACAGCTCATTCCCTAAAATATTGACTCACTAATGAGGGTATGAGTTTTAGTTTAAGAAATATTAACTCAGATGGGAAAAGGACCCACATGTACAAAAATATTTATAGCAGCTCTTTCTGTGATGGCAAAGAATTGGAAATTGAGGGGATGCCCATCAGTTGGGGAATGGCTGAACAAGTTGTAGAATATGAATGTAATGGAATACTATTGTGCTATAAGAAATGATGAACAGGTAGACTTCAGGAAAACCTGGAAAGACTTGTATGTACTGGGTGAAGTAAGCAGAACCAGAAGAGCACTGTACATAGTAACAACCGCATTGTATGATGACTACCTTTGATAGACTTAGCTCTTCTCAGCAATGCAAGGATCTAAGACATTTCCAAAAGTCTCATGATGGAAAATGCTATTCACATCCAGAGAAAGAACTATGGAGTTTGAATGCAGATCGAAGCATACTATTTGCTCTTTTTTTTCCTTTTGTTTTGCTTTGTTTCTTTCTTGTGGCCCCTCCTATTGGTTCTAATTCTTCTTTACAACATGACTAATGTGAAAATATGTTTAATAGGTATGTATATGTAGAGCCTATATCAGACTGCATGCCGTCTTAGAGAGGGAGGTAGGGAGGGAGGAGGAGAAAATTTAAATCTCACAAGCTTATTTGAAGTGAATGTTGAAAACTAAAAATAAATTAAAATTTTTTTAAAAGAGAAAAAAAATAACTCAGGTCTTCCTTCCTCTTGATATTTGTAGCTCCCTGAAGTTCTTTTGCCTCTCAGATCCTTTTACTCATAGATGTTCTCTCATTGCCTTCTAATGGATGAAAGAGTACTTTTAATAGCCTTGTCTAACCTTAAAAATATGACAGCATCAACATTATTGCTTAGTCTTTTCTTGCAAACAGTACTCATTTACTTTTCTGTATTTCTTTTATTTGAGATGTTTGCATGTCAAATACCCTGCTCATCTCTGTTTTCCTTTGGAGGAATGACTTGAATTACTTTCTTTTGCTGAAATCTGAATTGTTTTCATTCACAATTCAGTTCAGCTTCATAAGATTTTGGCAGGGATTCAAATTTATATCTTTTGCCTTTTGGAAATCAGATTCCACTTCTTCCTTTGTTCATAAATGAGGAGAGATTTATCAAGATTCCTTGATAAATAAAGGGCTTTTTTCTGAATGCCTGAAATATTTATAATGTATAATTTTTATATGTTATATAATATTTATATAAGCATAATGATTATACAATAATTTTATAATATATAATTTTTATATGTAATATAATATATAACTTCTTTAATGTTGAAGTTTTAAAATCTAATCTTTTTTGGGGTATCAAACCTGGCATTTCTACCTGTTGGCATCCTGTGGAATCTACCAATCTGGACTTTGACATCTGTTTTCAGGACATTGAAAGTTATTTTTCCCTTAATTTTTGTTATTTAGATTTTTCATTTCATCATTCTTTGAGAAGACCTATGAAACTGGTATTATTAATGTGCATTCTATTTTCAAGATCAGTTGTCTTTGCTTATACAGGATTCAAGTATTCTTCCAATGTTTTTGTCTTTTGATTGTGTTCTTTCAAATTTTCTTCCATTTCAGTACTTTTTATTTCTATGTCTGCCATTTTCTTCTTCAGAATATCTGCTGTTTCAGATTCATTCTCCATCATACATTCTAAAATTTCTACTCCTTTATTTGTCTTTTTATTTTTTAAGCATTCTGATTTCCACCCTAACTTCCTTTCTTGATTTTTTTTGTTTTATTCTGTTCGATTTTCCCCATTGTTCTATTACCATTTCTTAGGATTCCACATAACTTATTGTCTTGCTCTTCCATTCATCAGGGATTTTTGAGTCATTTTCCTTTAATTTGATATATATTCACTTTATTGTTTCCTTTTATAGGTCACTTGTTATTTTTCCTTCTTTGTCTTAAATTTTTTAGGATGATATTCTTCTTGTTATTTATTCTTTCATATCACTTCTTTTCTGTTATTATTAAGCATTATAGGCAGACTTCAAACCCAGGTCTTCTGACTCCAAACTCAGTGCTCTTTCCACTGGACCATGCAGCCTTTGAGGTGCTGAAAGTAGAAGCTAGGTTTAAACCCAACCTCTCACTCAACCATATGATCAAAAATCTCTAAGGATGTGATAATGTGATTTGTGTCTCAATCAGAGTCATAATTTCTCATAAAACAAAATTTAATCTACCCTATTCTCTTGTTTTAGGTCTATGGCTTAATGATTCAATAAGCATTTATTAGTACTTACCTAGCAATTGCTTTGTGGTAAAAAGTGCTTGGCAGTGATTAGGAGAGTTGGCTGGTCTCTACCGTTGTCTAGACCAAACCACTCTTCCCAAGGTCTTTCATTATTTTCTCTCAAGTCAATGTTCTCAGCTCTAGCTCTTGAGGAAATGTTTTCTTTTCCAACCTGCTGTCCGAGAAAAACTCCAGCTCTCTTACAAATCTTACCTCTGTTCTCAGCCCTGAAACTTCTAGGCTCATTTGTTGTCTAGGATGGATTCATGTGTTCTTTGTGTTTTGAGAATAATATATAAAAAATGAATCAATAATTCTCTTTTGTTCCCAGTTGGAAAGTTCCCAGTAATTAGAAAAAAAAATCTATCACTTTCTCTCTCTGGTGAGCATATCTCATTTAAAAATCTCTTAATTCTCTTTCCTATGTACTTCTCTCAGATTCATTTGAGCAATCATAAGATTTAGACCTGAAAGAGGCTACACAGGCCATTGAGCCAATAATGAAATAGTTACAGACTTTCTACTCTCCATGGTGGCTTTCTCCTGAATCTTAGCTGAGCATGGCTCTCAATGCTTTCTCATACTATTTGACATAGTCACCTCTTGTGTGGCATCTCATCTCTGCTTCCCCTCTTAGGAATGGGAAGAGATGAGTTCTCCAAGGCTCAAGTATATAAACATTGGAGGATTCCTGTTCAACAGTAGATATAGGGGGGCAGGTAGGTGGCACAGTGGGTAGAGCTCTGGCCTTGGGGTCAGGAGGACCTGAGTTCAAATCCGGCCTCAGAAACTTGACATTTACTAGCTGCATGACCCTGGCTAGTCACTTAACCTTGATTGCTTCACCAAAAAACAAAAACAGTAGACATAGGTCCCCAACATCTGGCTATATATACATAGCATTATGCAATAAGAAAACTATTCATTTGTTCCTTTTAAGAGAGAAATGATAGAATTTTCTCTCACTCTCACGTAAATTTTTAGAGAATTTATAACCACTACAACTTTAAGTCTATAGATTAACCTAAATGTGTCTGAAGAAACAAGAAATAGAGAAAATTTGTACCTTTTATTTGAGATGGCAAGACACCGAGCACATCTAAGTCTTCACAGAGAAAATATGGCATATTCATGACAATCAATAAATTGGACAATTGCTATAGCAACAAAATCTCCTCTAGGTTTACCAGACTAACACTCATACCCGAATACCAAAAAGGCATTTAGGCTACAGAGAGGAAAATATGGAAGAATATAGAAATATAGAAAACTGAAGCCTTATAGTATTTCCAAATGACAGCAGCAGGAATAAATGACAGCCAAGATTTTTTTTGTTACATTTTACTTTAGCAAATTTTTACTGATATCTTATGTTTTTCCATCTCTCCCCCAACCTATCTCTTCCCCCTCTCCCTCTCAGACTGCCATGCCTTATAACAAAGAATAAAAAAAAAGCAAAAACAAAAAAAAACCCAAACCAGTTTAACAAAACTAACCAACATATAGAAAAAGACAATAAAGATTCATTCTGTTCTCAGGATCAACCTTTGTATTTGATTCAATGATGGCCTAATTTCTTCCCCTTAACTTTGGTCTCACTCAAGACCCTATGGGTTTTGTTTAGTTCTAATTCTGGTATCCTCATACTAATGAGTGGTTATAATTTGTAACAATAAATTATGTTTTTATGGGCTAAAGGAATAGAACACAATATTCACTTGACCCTAGCTTCCCTTAGTAGCCTGAAATACTGCTTACAGTAATTGCTTCCTCACTAAATCATCTCAGTGACAAACCTTTCTTCCTTCTAACCATATAGGTCATTCATTTCTAGTAGACATGCACCTACTTCTTTTATGAAAGTGACTATGAAAAATCTGACATTCACCTCCCATGGCCAAGATCAAATCCTGCCGGATGAACTGATGCATAGAATTTTAGAGTTAGAAGGAACCTGAGATCATCTAGTCTAACATCCCACTTTATAAATGAGATAACATGTTTATAGAATTATTGTAGAATAATTTCCCCAATGGTACATGAATAGTTTGCGCGAGAGCCAGAGCTAGTATCAAGCTTTCTTCATTCCTAGTCCAGTACATTAGCTCTATGTCTCTCTCTCTCCCTCTTAGTCTGTCTCTCAAACAACAATAACCAACACTTATAGCGCTTTAAGGCTTGTAAATTGCTTTACATATATTATCTCATTTGATCTGTATAGGTGGCATAATTATTATCCTCATTTTACAAATACGGAAACAGAAGCTGAGAGATTAAGTGACTTGCAGCCAGGGCCAAAAAGCTAATGAGACAGATTTACAGTCAGGTCTTCTTCTTGACCTTAAGGTCAGTACTTCATCTTCTACACACCACCATGCCTCCCAAAGAATTAATCTTTATGGAAAAGCTTAGGATAGCTGCTGGGGGCAGCAGAATCCACATCTTTTTTTTTCTTTTAAGTTATTAAAAGTTGGGGAGGATTTCAAGTTTAGATTTAATGTAAAAGGGAGGTAGAATATTCTTACTGTTAAGGCCCTGCATTAATCACATTTGCCATTATAATCAGTTAGCCCTTCTTTCTGCTAAATACTAAGATTCACATGTTATTCAGCCAAGACACTTTACGGTTTCTTGTTATAGGATGAAATTATATGGATAAGGTAATTTGTAGGAACAGGTGGTTTGATCCTGTCTTGTTTATGAAAGTAGTAAGCTGGTGTATAGAAAAGCATACTAGATTGAAAATCTGGAACTGTGTTTTAGGAAGAGCTACCCAATTACCTGTATAACCTTGAACAAATCACCTTAGCCTCTCTGGGGATCATTTTCCTCTTCTGCAAAACACTGGACTGGATTAGATGATTTCTGGTGCCTGTTCTAGTTTTAAAATTCTATTTAAAACAAGTATTTATCAAGCACCTACTGTGTTCCAGTTACTATGCTAAACACTCCAAGTATTATCTTATTTGATTTTCCCAAAGATCCTGTGATGTAGGGTCTTCAATTAATAACATTTTATTTTATATATTTGTAGGACTAGAAATTAGGAAACTCTAAATGCCATTAATGCCATTAATTTCCTCTATTGCCTTGGACAAGCCCTTAACTTCCCTGGACTTCTCATCTATAAAATGATAATTAGACAGATTCTAATGTCACTTCATTACTTCATTTTATAGTTGAGGAAACTGAGGTTGACAGAGGCTAAATTATTTACTCAGGGTCATTTAGCTAGCAAGTGTCTGAGGCCACATTTAGAATCAGGTCTTCCTGACTCCAGGACTACTGTGCCACCTAGCTGCCCCTTAGTAACAAGAATATATTATGGTATTATTATTTAAAATTCAATGTTCATTAAGCCAACAAGTATTTTTTGAATACCTATGTGAATGGTGCCATATTGGGAAATATGAGGGATACAAAATGAATAAGGCATGGTTCCTAATCAGAAAGAGTTTATGCTCTACTAATGACTAAAAAGCTAAGAAGTCTGTCAATATTTATCAGACTCCCCTGCCTTATGGACTAAGCTAGTTCTTTCCATTAAAAGGTTTTGAAACCATTCTTGAGACTTAATTAGCTAAAGAAAGTAAAAGTGTTGACCATTGACACTATTTCCTGATCACCCGATAAGAAAAGCAACGGCCAGCTCAAAGACAAGGGAAGTTCATTCAGCTGAATCAATTGAGTATCCTCGTGGCATGATGTTGTTGAATAGCCTTTCTTGTCATGGAGAAGTAAATCTTCTTTTACTGACTTTTAGATGGGCCACCATCTTGAACCTAAGTTAATTAGCTCAGGTCCTCTGAGTTCAAATCAACACTCTTTCCAGGTCACCAAGTCATTATTACCTTTACCTTCCTAATCAGAAATTGGCAAATGTTAGTGAGAAATTCAGAAAATTATGATGTAATAAACATGTCTTTGGGGTGATGAAGAGGAGGTTCAGAAATAGGTTTTCTGTATAAGCAAAAAGTTATACACATCGTGAAAAATGAGATTCAGAGCTTCTCCTAGCCCCCTTGTTTCAAAGTGCTGACTTTAAGTTCAATTTTTCTTCAGAAGGACATTTCTGATCTTAAGATTACAATGCCTCTCCTTATCCTGGTCAAACCCCAACACACACTTGTAAATAATTTAATCTAAGGTATGGAAGCCCCATTGTGTTCTGTTCAGGCTTGAGTGGAGACAGATTTTTCTGTCTCGATAGCCCAAGACTGGGAGTAGTGTGGTATGGTTGGAGAGGAATCTTACAAAAGAGGCATTTCATCTGTCAGTCACCCCTGTGTACCCTATATTAACTGTGCACCCAAACCCCAAATGAGCTCAGTTCCAACACTGCAGCTTCCATGCATATGCATGCCACCCACTTTGAGAGAAATAAAACAGAGACTCAGACAACCCAATTCTATTTGTCTTTCTTAGACCATACACTGAGGTTGACATTATTATGGCAGACCCCCTCAAAGAAAGAATTCTTTTGATTCTTTAGAGTTGTTTCTCTTAGACATTATAATTTTGAAATGCTCAGATTATGAGAAATTTCCCTCATATTGAACCATGAAGGGTCAACTTGGATTTCTGTACCTCTTTAATAATTTTAAAATAGTGAATTATCAAAACAAAAGACTGATGCATTCACAAGGACACTTGCCTTGTTATCCCTATGATTTCAGTGTTAATAAATTATTCCATTTTGTAAAAATGTGCATTTAAAAAAAATACTCCAAGTTCTATTTGGTGCTTTTTGATTTTACATCATAGTAATTTCTGGATTATGCCATCCTCCCTCTCTCCCCCTAATCATAACAGACAAAAACAGGTAAGTAAAACCAACCGATACAGTAACTGTATCTGACAATGTACGAAACATTTTGCACCATAGTACCTTATGTTTCTACTGAGAATCATATTTTATCATCTGTCCTCTGGGACCAATATTGGTCATTCCAATTACTCAGAGACTGGCTTTCTTTTAGCGTTAATTTACATTATTGAAGTCATTGTTCATGTTGCTTCCTAGTTCTGCTTATTTTGTTCTGCATCATTTTACAAGTCTGTTTCTCTGAAGTCCATATATTGTTTGTTATAGTACAATAATGCTCAATTATAGCCATATGTCACCCTTTGTCCAGCCACTTCATTTGCAGTCTTTTACGATCATAAGACCTACTATAAATATTTTTCTAAATATGTGGGAGCTTTATGAGACACATTCTTAAGGGAATACTGACACTGGTCTGATTATTTTTGTCTGTCAGGATGATATAAATGACTTTTCATGTAAACAAAAGATTATTTAATTAATTTAGTATTACCCTCCTCAGTATAACCCCTAGATTAGCTTCTATATGAGCATGCGGTTCCAGATAAACTGGAAGAGGAAAAAAAAAAGGAGGATGCTAAATTGAAAAGTTTAAATTTTATAGACTTTAATTAGTATTATTCTTAAACTGAGCAACTCAGAAGGCTAAAGGAGCTTCTCCCCAAAGCAGTCCCAGGATGTTCACTGAGGGCTGAATAAAGCCTAGTTAAGATGGAAAGTGAAATGTACTGAAAGATAAAAGAAAAATTGACGTTAACCTGGGGCAACAACTTGGCTTTAGTTGCCAGCTTTATTTCTGTGACCTATGTGTCTCCTGAATTTCTCTCTTGATTTTCCCCTCATATACATTTCTCTGTACACTACATATCTTATAAAATTAACTACGTTGTTACAGATGTTTGAACCACCATGAATCTTATAAGAAACTTGAATGAGAAGAGACTCACTCTTTCAAAGTTCCTGAGGCACTGGATAAAAAAAAAAAAAAGAAAAAGAAAAAAGAGCTCAGGATTCCTGGCTTTTTGCTTTTAGTTTCTTTTTCAGTACCCCTTTTCTGAAGCTCTCACTCCAATGGCAGGCATACAGCTGATCCCAAACACTAAGCGATGACGAATATCACACTGTTAAAAAAGGTCACAGCCTGTTCTGCCAACGGACACTACCAGGCTGACTTGTGAGTGGAAATTTACAAATGATAATGAAACGCCTCTCCTACTTTAAGAATCCCAACTTGGGAAATCTGAAGCTGGATTCACTTGCATGGTTAAAAAAAAAATGTGGCAAGATTTAGATTTACTGACAAGTGGACCTAAATCAGCTTTATTTTAAAATTACCAGTTCATTCTATGCATTTCCAGTTTACAATTAACACCACTGAATAGATTTTGCATGTGCAATTTGCTTCTGGCATTCATAAATATTTAGTAATGCTAAAATTCAGTTGTCATTAAGTTGCAAAATCATAGACCACGACTAGTAAAATAAGAAAAACTACAACTGGAGTGTGAATGTAAAATTCTAGGAATTGTTTTCAATTTCTCTCCTGGTTAAAAGGTGTTTTTGTTATGTAAAACTTCCTACTTTGAAAATATCTAGGCAAAGGGTCAAGATAACAATTCAGCTATTTAACACAGCTCTGTAAACAAATCACCAGAGAACCGCTTAAAATGAAGTAATCAATTTAGCTCACCATCTGTGAGAGGGAGTGAGTTAATAAACGTTTATTAAGGGCCTACTATGTGCCAGGCCGCCCCTGTGCTAAACTACTAGGGATACAAAGAAAGGCATAAATTAATCCCTGCCCTCAAAGAGTTCATTTTCTAATGGGAAAAGACAACACATAGAAAAAAACTGAAAAGAGGGTGGAAAAAGTCCTGCAGGGAGATGATCTGAGGAAGTAGGAGTTCCAGAGTTGATTTCATCTTGGAGAAAGATGAGTTTCTGGATATCATGAGGTCTAGAAAAGCAGCTGGGTGGGAGATGATGGAGTGAATACCTAGACGGCCCTCCTTATTTGGCAAGGATCAAAGAGGAGGTCTCCAAAGTTCAACCTCCAGTATCTCCAGTCAGAGGGAGGGAGGGGACCCAGGGGCAGGGGATGAGGAGGAGGGCTGAGTTTCCTTGTTGATTTTATTTTGCAGAATGATGAGTTTCTGGCGATCCTGAAATCCACTAAGCAGCTGGATGGGAAATGAGCAGAATAAAGCATCATAAGAGAATAAATGGCAGACTATATAAAAATATTTAATTTTTTTATTCATTCTCTTTAAATTAAAAAACAAACCAGAATAGCAATGATAGTCTTGTGACCTATACATAACTCCTTAAACATTTGTCAAATATATTTGAGATGTATTTTTTTTGTCTAAAACTAAGGGACAAAATTTTTAATAAACATTTTGAAGGTGATACTTGTTTCTTAACGAAGAAAATAAGAATTAATGGAAGCCTCATGATCACATTGTAGTTATTTTTCATTACCAATTAATGAGTATAGGCATACCTTGTTTTATTGCACTTTGCTTTATTGTACTTCACAAATATTGCATATTTTACAAATGGAGGGTTTATGTCAACTGCATTGAGCTAGTCTATCAGTTCCATTTTTCCAACAGCATGTGCTCACATCATACCTCTGTGTCACAGTAATTCTCGCAATATTTCAGTCTTTTTCATTATTATTATAGCTGCTATGGTGATCTGTGATCAGTGATCTTTGATGTTACTATTATAACTGTTTTGGGGCATCACAAATCACACCCATAGGGTAATAAAGTAATCGCCTTATTTTAAAATTTAATTATTAATTAAATTAAATTAATTTTAATTAATTAATTAATTAAAAATTTAAAACAGAGAGTTGCCCTTGTATCAAAAGTCTGGTTAAATGAAACAGCTTTGGATTCTTTTCATATTGAAATATTAAATCTTTAGTTGTGACCCTTAAACAAAAAGATGGCAAACTTAATTGTTTAATGTTGTATGTGTTCTGACTGCTCCACTCGCCAGCTGTTCCTGTCTCTCTCTCTCTCTCTCCTCTTCCTGTCTCTCTCCCTCTCTTTGGGTTTCCCTGTTCTGAGACACAACAATATTGAAATTAGGATAATTAATAACTCTACAATGGCCTCTAAATGTTCAAGTGAATGAAAGAGTCAATTGATGCAGCAAGCTTCATTGTCTTATTTTAAGAAATTGCCTGGCTACCCTAGCCTTCAGCAACCACTACTTTGGTCAGTCAAAATCCATAAATATCAAGGCAAGACCTTGCACTAGCAAGCAAAAAGATTACAGACTTGCTGTAATGAAGATGATGGTTAGCATTTTTTTTGTAATAAAATATTTTTAAATATTAAGTTATGTATTTTTAGACATAATACTATTTATTGCACACTCAATAGACTACAGTATAGAACAAATATAACTTTTATATGCACTGAGAAATAAAAAAATTCATGTGTCTCACTTTATTGCGATATTAGCTCCATTGTGGTAGTCTGGAACAGAATCCATGATATCTCTGAGGTGTATGCTTGTACCCTGTGAAATATTTGCTGTACTACAGTACTATGATGCTTTGCTGGGGGCAATACACAGTAAGGTCTTTTTCCCTTTCTAGTCTAAGAAGATGATACTACTGCTTCTGATCAGTTTCAGAATTTGCCTGCTTATATTTGCTTATTGGAAATAAGCCTTTTGGCTACTAGATCTGTGCAAAATCTGGTTATATAATTTCAAAGTATGTCTAATACAATACTTGCCAGGAAATACAACAGGAGCTCCTCTGCCCTTTACAAGACTGAACAGTTGAGGCTATGCAAGGGTGCTATAATTTTTTTTAAACATATGCAATAATGTAAAACATTTCCATATTTGTCATTTTGTATAAGAAGACGAATAAAAAAAGAATACAAAAAAAAGTGAAAAATAGTATGCTTCCATCTATATTCAGACAATATCAGTTCCTTCTCTGGAGGTGGATGGTATACTTCACATCATTAGTTCTTTGAGATTGTCTTGGATCATTGTATTGTGAGAATAGCTAAGTCATTCATAGTTCTTCATCACACAATATTGCTGTTAATGTGTACAACATTCTCCTGGTTCTGCTCACTTTACTTTGCATCAGTTCATATGATATAAATATATTTGTACAAATAGGTCCTTCCCTGTTCCCCCTACCTTTTTTTTTAATGCCTATGAGATATAGACCTACCAACTTCCCTTCTGCCACGATACCCTTTTGTGTCTTTAACAGATATTGCATCTATTATATTCAGTGGTATTGCTGGATCAAAGGGTATGCACAGTTTTATATCTGAGGGTGCTGTAGTTTTAATACTGAATGCTAAATGGAAGAGGAAGTAATCTGCCCTGCCTTTGTAAAAAAAAAAAACATCCTGGAGAATGTAATAAATGTTTCTCCATCCCTCACCAGGAATCTTAAAGGTTCCCATGAGAGTCAGTCCATAACCTCAGGATTCCAATTTGACCAGGATGCAGGCCACCTTCTCTAGGAGTCATTTCCAAACCCTCTATCTGATGATCACACTAGAGTTGTACTGCTTCTGCTGGAGAATCCCAGCATTTGACTTTACATACTCCTTGGATGTCAGAACAGGCTTTGGAAAGGAAAGCATGAAATGAGAAAGATGGGTGACTCAATATAACTCATCACTGGCTGGAAGTACTGCCAACATTTTCTATCTTAGACTATTAGTCTAATGCCATCAATCTTTAGTGTCCTAAGGAAACCTCAAGAAATCCTGGTGCACGTACTTTCCTTTGGGGTAAACTGAACGTTAGATTTTGAAGTAGGCATTTGCCACTGAAAATTTGTTTAGATTTACTTAAAATTTTGAGCAAACTAGGGAGGAAAGGGGAAAAAAATTGAAGATACAAGAGAGGGATGGAACAGTGGCTAAGATAAAAGAAAGGATGCTAAAGGTGAAGGACCTGGGTTTGAATTCCACTTCTGCCAATAGCTAAATCTGCGGCTTTGAGGAAATCTCTTCCCCTCAATGGGGCTCAGTTTCCTCACTTGCAAAATAAGGGAGTACAGCTAATTGATCCCTAAATTTCCTTCAAGCTCTAGGAATATGATAAAATAATAATAGCAATAAATAATAACAACTAGCACTTTAAAGTTTGCCAAGTGTTTTACATGCATTATCTTATTTTGGGTTGTGGAGACATCTGAAGAATATGGGAATCAAAGTCATGGGTGGAGTCAGAAAGGAGGACCACTTCTCTTTTCTATGAAAGGAAGGCAGGGAAGAGAGATGAAGATGGCCTAGCAAAGTTCCTTGATCTTACTAGACGCAATATCTGTTAAAGACACAAAGGGGTATTGTGGCAGAAGGTGAGTTGATAGAATTCAAGTTTCTCAATAAAATAGGAGGTAAGATCATCTTTTGAGGCTGGAATTAGGGTTTCTTTTCCTCCTCTTCCTCTTTCTTCTTTTAAAGTTGCCAATATCTTCATTTTCTGAACTCATCTTTCCCTCTAAACCCTCCCCATCTCCTACATTTCCTATTGCTGTAATACCATCCTCTCAGTCCCTTAGGCTCTCAACGTCAAAGTCCTCCTGGACTCCTCATTCTCTCTCACTCCCTGTAAACAAGGTCTATTGATTTCACCCTTGCAGCATCTCTCTAGTAAGAACCTTTCTCTAGGTGACCCTGCCACCACTCCATGGCAGGTGCTCATCACCTCATGACTGGATTATTTCAATAACCTGATGGTTACTGAAATCACTCCCTTCTCCAATCCATCCTCCATTCAGCTACTAAAATGATTTTCCTAAAGTGCAGATCCGATCATGTCACTCCCCTACTCAATAAAATTCAGTGGCTCCTTATTGCTTTGAGGATCAAATACAAAATTCACTCACTCCATCTCTACGTTCTGGGTATTTTCTCTGGCTGTCTTCCATGCCTGGAAGGATTTCCCTTCTCTGCTCTGACTACTGACTTTCCTGGCTTCTAAGTCCCAACTAAAATCCCACCTTCTACAGGAAGGCTTCCTTTAATTTTAGGGCCTTCATTCTATTAATTATTTCTTGTTTAGCTTGCTTTAAATATGTTTGCTTGTTGACACCTTCATTAGATTGTAAGTTTGAGGGCAGAGACTGTCTTTTGCCTTTTGCTGTATCCTTAGTGCTTGGCACAGGGGGCAATTAGGTGATGCAGTGGATAGAGCACCTGGCCTGGAGTCAGGAGGACCCAAGTTCCAATCCATCCTCAGATGCTTACTAGTTGTGTGACCCTGGGCAAGTCATTTACCTGACTTTCTTCATTTGTAAAATGAGCTAGAGAAGGAAATGGCAAACCACTCCAGTGTCTCTGCCAAGAAAACCCCAAACGGGGTCCCAAGGAGTCAGATGTGACTGATTGACTAAATAAGAGCAACAAGCAAAGTGCCTACCCACAGTACGCCCTTGATGAATGTTTACTGATTGACTTCTATTCAAAGCATTTCAAGTATGCTTATAGGAAGTCCAGAACATATATTTTGACCATTTTTGCTACTTTGACATTCTAGGTAAAAGGTGATATACCAATTTATAATATGTTTACTATCATACATCGTATATCAGAAAATTTGCAGGAGATGATTAAGAGTAAAATAAGTGGAAGCAGAGGCTGGTTACAACTAATAAAGTGAAGAGAGTGACAAGGTCAAAATGCCCACAAGCATTTTGTCTCAGTAAATCTACAGAGGAGCAAGAATCGTAAGGACTGGAAAGCTCACTTCCAGCAAGTATGGAAAGCAAGGATAATTTTACATTGACCTATATAGAGTGTACAATGTTTGTGCTTTTGCCATGTCCGAATGATCATCTATGCTCAAAGTGTAGGATGCTCTCTCTTTCTTTCTCTCTGGCCTGGAAGAAAGGGTAAAGAGGCTTGAGGAGTGCTGCTCCACTCTTCCTAGGCCTAGAGACTCAGACACCAGTCCTTTTGCAGTCCTGACCTCATCCACTGAACAGGGTCACTAACATGGGGCTCAATATCCTTTCTTCCCTCTGCTTGAAAGAGAACTGACATCAGCCTCTGCCAGTTACAGGACTCTTTTTTGCATTTAGTAGTATTTTTTCCCCAATTATATGTAAAGATAGTTTTCAACATCATCTTTATAAGATTTTAAATTCCAAATTTTTCTCCCCCAAGCAATCTAATATAGGATATACATGTACAATCATGTTAAACATATTTCCACGTTAGTCAAGTTGTGAAAGAAGAATCAGAACACAAGGGAAAAACCACAAGAAAGAAAAAAACAAACAATAAAAAGTAAAAATAGTATGCTTCGATCTGCATTCAGACTCCATAGTTCCTTCTTTGGATATGGATAGCATTTTCCATCATGAATCCTTTGTAATTGTCTTGGATCATTTTATTGCTGAGAAGAGCTAAATCTATCATAGTTAATCTTCACCAATGTTTCTGTTACTATGTATAATGTTCTCCTGGTTCTACTCACTTCACTCAGCATCATTTTGTAAGTCCATCTTTTTCTGAAATCTGCCTACTTATCATTTCTTATAGCACAATAGTATTCCATCACAATCATATACCACAACTTGTTCAGCCATGACCCAATTGATGGGTATCCCCTCAATTTTCAATTCTTTGCCACCACAAAAAGAGCTGCTATGAATATTTTTGTAAAAGTGGGTCCTTTCCCCTTTTTTTATGATCTCTTTGGGATACAGACCTACTAGTGGTATTGTTGAGGTTTAGAGATTTAAGGGTGCTTGGACCCCAAAATCACAACACACAGGCCCTGCCCAAATGAATTCTACCCAAGCCTTCTTTCAGCCAAAGACAAGGTTTATTAAAGATCCACCACATTGGTCAGACTCTTAAGGAATCTGAACATTTGTGATTATAAGAATCTGAGCACATTAATGGAGACAAGATGGACCTTATATACAGAAAGAGAGATCTAGGGAGGATCTTGATGGGAGTGAATGGGGGCTAGGTTCAATTAAGGATAATAAAGAAGTGGGAGATTGGGCACAGGTGATAATGAAAGGCCAGTTGATAGGATTATAGCCTCAGGTGATTGCTAGACTTCCTTTGTCAAGAGTTCAAGGAGAGGCTGTAGACAAATGTGACCCACATTCTTTTTGGGGGGAGGGGCAAAGGTCTCTGCTTGGGCCCATACCTCATCATTATTGCTAGATCAAAGGGGATGCACAGTTTTATAGCCCTTTGGGCATAGTTCCAAATTACTCTCCAGAATGGTTAGATCCACAACTCCACCAACAATGCATTAGTGTTCCAATTTCCTCACATCTTCTCTTACATTCATCATTTTCTTTTCTGTCACATTATCCAATCTGATAGGCATGAGGTGGTATCTCAGAATCATTTACAGGACTCTTGAAGGTTGCAGCCTCATTCAAAAGGTACTATATCTCTATCCTATTGCAAGCAAGCTCCCACCTCTTCTCCTAAAGTCCAATAACAATAACAATAGCTAGCATTTATATATGGATTTTAAGGTTTGCAAAGCACTTTGCAAATATCATATTATTTTATCCTCGTAAGAACCTTAGGAGTAGGTGCTATTATTGTCCCCATTTTTTTTTACATGTAAGGAAACCAAAGCAGATGGAAATAAAGTGATTTATCCAGGGTCACATGGTGAGTAAATATGGGAGGCCAGATTTAAATTCAGCTCTTCCTGACTTCAGGTCCAGTACTCTAGCCATTGAACCACCTAGCTTCCTTATTACTGTTGAGGTTTAGGGGTTCAGGGGTGTTGGGACCCTGAGATCATGACATGCCCAAAAGAATTTGACCCAAGCCTTCTTTCAGCCAAAGACAAAGTTTATTAAAGACCCGCGGTATTAACCAGACTCTTCAGGAATCTGAGAGCGTGAGGTATTGGCTAGATTCTAAGAATTCAAGCACTGGCTAGATTTTAAGAATCTAAGCACCTTAATGGAGTAAAGATAGACCTTATATTCAGAAAGACTATAGGAGGGATCTAGTAGTGGCCAAGTAGTCTATGAGGTAATAGAACTCCAAGGACCTGGATCATGTGGCCAAGGGAGAATGGAGCCTAGATAGGATTAAGGGTGAGAAGTGGCCTGAGGCCATAGGGAGGTCAATAACAAAAGGCCAGTTTTATAATCCCATAGGATTATAGCCTCAGGCAAACACCAGAGATTCGGCCATGTGACTTTCCAGGGTTTTTCCTTTTTGGGGTCTAGATCCCATCCTCATTATTACCACTCCTTGCTCTCTCATTCCAGCCCACTTCACCCCTAATTCTCTCAAATCTTTGCCCAGTTCTTCCTTGCCCTTTCGTTGTACCCTCTGGAATTCCCGTTTTATCACTAATAAACTTTTCTTCATCTTAGACTTTCTCACATTCCTTCCATTTCTTGGCATTCATGGAGACTTGGATCTCCATCTTAAAGATAACACATTGCTTATCCATCATCTCAGGTGCTGTATATTTTCCCCCTCTCAACTACTAACACACTGCACCAGGATTAGTGGGTATACTCCATATTTCCCTCTGTTGCCCTGACTCAACATCTCCTCTTTTGATGTTTGCTATAAATATATCTATTCTTATACAATCCTGGTGGCAATTTTCCACTGGCCCCTAAATGATTGCTATCCACTTCTAATGATTCATATAGTCACACATGATTCTGCAAAAAGCAATCTAGATAGTTAAGGTATCCATGCCAACCATGCTTACTTCAAACCTGACTCAGCCCATGACCTCCTACTTCTCTCCCTCTGCTCCAGCATCCATCTTGTGCTGTCAATGCCTCCACCCTTAAAGATTCCCCCCACCCTCCAATTGGTGAGTTCATCTCCAGCACCTCCATTTCAGTAAGTACTCATGTCAGCAATGCTCACTTCAAACCCAGTTTAGAACATGTCTCCCTGGAAAATTTCTCCACCCCACCCCCCACATGAGTAACTGATTAACCCTGCTTTTTTGGCTCCCTTTTATGTGTTTTCTTTCTCCATTAGAATGTAAGCTCCTTCAGGGCAAGGATTGTCTTTCTTTTTGCTTATATTTGTTTTCCTAGTGCTTAGTACAGTACCTGGCACATAGTAAGTGCTTAATAAATGCTCGATTATCTATTGACCTATGGATCTGATCTAGCTAAAGATTACAAAGTGTTGGGCAAGAAACTAAAGACTTTAGGGACCCAGGTGGTTTATTCATCACTGTTGCCTATTAGAAGTAAGGATTTAAAAAGAGAAAAACAATTTGGGAAGTGAATAGCTGGTTAAGAGTGTTAATAGTGTTTGGGAATGGGATTTGTATTTCTTGACTGGTAAGAACTTCTTGACTGGTTGGAGTCTTTAAAATCTAATAGAAAGGTCTTCAACTAGGAAGACAGAAGGAGAAGGCTGCCCTGCACATCCACCAAGCTAGACACCATTGAGAGTGATTACAATGTAGAGTAACCCATGTCTTTATAGAGAAAGTCAGCCTAGGAACAATGGGAGACTATCAAGAATAAAAAAAAAAAAGAAGAATAAAATTCCAGACACAAAGGAAAGTAATTCTGACAAGGAAAGAAAGAAGTTGTCTAAAGAGATCAATGGCAATACACAGTGAACTCACCAACCAATTTTGAAAAGCAACAACAACACGTAGTCTCATAGAATCTTAGATTTGGAGCCAGAAGGAATCCTACAGGTCGTATAGTTCAACCTTCTCATCATACAGATCAGGAAACTGAAACCCAGAGACAGGAAGAGACTTACCACAGGCGCTAAGTAGCAGAGCCAGGATTCTAAATTAGTAGGTCATCCCACTCCAAATCGAATGCTCTTTTCATTGTACCTCATTGCCTCCATACACTGATAAAATGTTATGTACGGAAGGTGGAATCAAAGGCAGGTAATGAAGAATGAATCAAAGTGTAGCATGGTCCCTTAAGATTGGTGTCAAGGGTGCTAAAGCTCAGAATGAGCTGAGACTAAGAAGGAAAACTAAGGGCAATAAAAAGGGGGTGGGAGGGTAAAGGCTATATTAGAAGAAACAAAAGGATAGGAAAAATAAAGGGAGTGAAGATGAAGATAAATACTGAGTAAAGGAAGAGGTGTTCAATTCTTTTGCTTCTGTTTTCTCTGCCAGGTGTTTAGAGTGCTGTACTTATAATCAGGAAGACCTGAGTTTGAATCCTGCCCCCCCCATATTTACTAGGTGTGTGACTCTGCGCAAATCACTTAAGCTCTGAGCCTCAGTTTCATCTATAAAATGAGGGTAATAGAGCCTATTTCATAAGGTTGTTGGATAATGAATGTAAAGCCCTTCCTAAAGCTTAAAGCACTATATCAATGTCAGCTATTATTAATTATTTTTGGGAAGAAAAGAATAGAGCAAATATGACTAATAGGGTGTGAGAGAAATAACACCTAACATAAGAGAGCACTGAGCTGCTCTTGACCAACAAATTAACAAATAATAATAGCTAGCAGGACAGCTAGGTGGCACAGTGGGTAGAGCTCTGGTCCTGGAGTCAGGAGGACCTGTGTTCAAATTTGACCTTAGACACTTAACACTTACTAGCTGTGTGACCCTGGGCAAGTCATTTAGCCCCAATTGCCTTGTCAATAATAATAACAATAATAATAATAGCTAGCATTTATATAGCACTTTACTCATTTTATCTCACAATAACTCTGTGAGGTTAGGTGCTATTACCGAACGTGTACAGAGGAGCTGAGGATGTATGTGGAGGGTGGGAGGAGGGAATGGCTTAAGATATCTGGAACCACATTCAGGTGTAGGAGTAGAAATGATGGCTCAGTGGAGTTGAGTACAGATCATATAACTAGAGATGTAACCTCTGTGACTTGCCCAGAGTCATGCAGCCAGTAAACATTTGAGACTAAGTCCAAACTTAGGTCTTCCTGACTAAGTCTTGGGTATCTTCTGTATCACCTAGTTACCTAATCAGTGAACAAGCATTATTTATCAAGTGACTACTATGTGCCAGACATAATGATAAGCCCTAGGGATAAAGTCCCTGTCCTCAAGAACCTTACATTCTATTTTGAGTTCAAGCCACCTGCTCCAGAAGAATTACACCCTCAGGGACTGAAAGAACTTACAGATCTGATTGCTGGGCCATTGCCAGTGATATTTGAAAGATCATGAAGAAGAGGAAAGATACTACAGATTGAAGAAAGCCAACTGTCCAGATTTTTTTTTTAAATTAAAGAGAAAGAAGTATCCTTTCATTTCTGGGAACATTTTGGAATGTAAAAGATGGTTGATGAACATGCCAAAAAAGGAAGCTGTGATCCAAAAGAAGCTATATGGTTTCTTCAAAAAAAAGGTCATGCCTAACAAATTTCAAAGTTCTAAACTGGTAGATCAGGTACACACTGTAGTTATAATTTACCTAAATTTTAGCAAAGCATTTGATAAAGTCTCTTATGGTATTCTTGTGGGAAAGATGCAGAAATTGGGCTAAATGATTGTACAAATAGGAAAATTCAGAGCTGGTTGATTGCCTGGACTCAAAGAGTAGGCAAGAATGGTTCCATGTCAAACAGCAGTGACCCAGTGATCAAATCTGCTAGTTCTTTGGAAAGAGTACTCCAATGGAGTGCTCTTAGACTCTATGTTTGACTTTGAGCTGTTTAATATTGTTTTTTACCAATTATTTGGATCAAAAAATACACTAGATTGAATACTTAAATTTGCAGGTGACATAAAAGTGAGAGGAATATCTAATTAGATGAGGAAGTCAAGATTCAAAATTATCTTGGCAGGCTGCAGCACTGAGCTAAATCTAATAAGATGAACTTCAATAGGGATAAATATAAAGTCTTATGTTTGGGTTCAAAAAATCAACTTCATCAATACAAGATGAAGGGGTATGGCTTGACGAGGTTGTCTGAAAAAGATCTAGAGATCTTAGCAGACTACAAGCTCTATATGAATCAATGTGATATTACAGCCAAGAAAATGAATTCAATTTTTAATGGCATTTAGAAAGGCAGAGTACACAAGAGTGAGGAACTAACAATTCATCTGTGTTCTGTTCTGGTCACACTATTATCTGGACAAAAAACAAACAAACAAACAAAAAAGCAGCTAGGTAGTGCAGTAAATAGAGCTCTGGCCTTGGAGTCAAGAGGACCTGAGTTCAAATCTGGCCTCAGATACTTGACACTTACTAGCTAGGTGACCCTGGGCAAGTCATTTAACCCCATTGCCTCACCAAAAAACAAAAAACACGTTGCATACAATTATCTGGACTATACTGTGTTGTTACAGAGGACAAGTTTTAGGAAAGTAAATTACAAACTGAGGAATATCCAGAGAACAGCCACCAGCAATGGCTTGAGTTCATACTATACAAGGAGCCGTTGAAGAAAGTAAGTTGTGAAAGGGGGAATGTTTAAACCTAGAGAGGAAAAGACGTAGTGGGGAAATGATGGCTCCCTTCAAGTATTTTAAGGGCTATGGTACAGAAGGATTAGACTTGTTTTGACTACTCCTAGAAGGCTGGACTGAAAGCAATGAGTAGAAGTTATAAAGAGTTAAATCTAGGCTTAATGTGAAGATAAACTTCCTAAAATAAAAAAGCTCTAAAGGTCAAATGAGCTGCCCTGGGGCTCAGTAGGTTCCTCTTACAACAAGTCTTCCAGCAAAGGTGGAATAACTCATCAGCTACAATGCAGCAGGAATACTTGCTAAAGTATGGGATGAACTAGATTGCCACTGGGGTCCCTTCTAACTGTGATTATCATTGTTTATTTTTTTTTAAAGCAACTAAATAAAAATAACCAAATTTTATTACACCCTTTTCTCAATCCCTCAATTGCTAGTGCCATACCTACCTAATTATTTCTTATTTAACTACCTTATATTTATTTTACTTAGAGGGAGTCAAGTGGTACAGTATGTAAGGCACTGAACTTGGAGTCAGGAAGACTTGAGTTTGAATATGACCTCAGACATTTACTAGCTGTGTGATCCTGGGCAGGTCACTTAACCTCTTTCTGCCTCAGTTTCCTCATCTGTAAAATGCAGTTAAATAATATTTAGCATCTACCTCCCAGTACTGTTGTGAGGATCAAATGAGACAATATTTATGAAGCACTTTGTAAACCTTAAAGCATTATAGAAATGCTAGTTATTATTATTTTGTATTCAACCCATATATATTTATACTATATATATATATATATATATATATATATATATATATATATATATATATATATATAATTATATATAATATTATATATATATATATTATATATATATATATATATATATATATATATATATATATATATATATATATATATATATATATATATATATATGTGTTTCCCTTGATAAAACGTAAGCTTCTTGAGAGCAGGGATTTTTTTTTCATTTTTTTGTCTTTATATCCCCAGCACTTAGTTTAGTGACAGGCACAGAGTAGGTTCTTAATATATGCTTGTTCATTGATTGAAGAAAAAGATGAGAAGGGAACATTGAAGGAAATAGCACATTATTGCTATTATTTTGTTGAAGCTAATATATACCTACTTTAAAAGAAGAATTAATGACATTAAATTTTGTTTATTTGAAGATTTGTTTTTGTTGATGGTTACTAAATTAAGTATAAAAAAAAGATTTAAAAGAAAAAAGATTTACTGAATCACAGCAGAGATCCAGCTGAGGCTAAATAACATCAATTTGAAGGAGGCCAAATCAACAATTTTCTAATTAAACAATAAAGTTCAGCCTCCTGAGAGCAGAAGCAGGGACAGCAGATAGTGGAGGTTACCCAGCACTGAAGATTAGCAGGGCTAGAACAGCAGCAGGTCAAAAGGGGCAAGGCATTCTAGGGCAGTGAAAAGTATATCACTAAAGCAGCTGATTATGAGGTTTAGCTAGGCTGGGTAAGGATGCAAGTGAAGCCAGGGATGATGGACTAAGAGAATAGGAAGCACCAATGGACTAAAAGTCATGATGAAGACTAATTTCAGTTGCAGTGAAGGAATGTGAAAGGGACAGGATTCTGGGAAGATGGTGGTCAGAAAATTCCAAGTTCTCCAGATTTCCTCCATAAACAAGACAAAATAGTGCCTCAGGGAGAATGTAGAGTGGCAAAAATAAAGAGTTGGGGAAGAACAGTGGTTCTCTGGGGACAATCTGAGTAGATCCAAAAAAAAAAATCCCAGGTTTGGTCCCTGTGAAGTGTAAACATCTTCAGGCTAGTTCCTAGTTAGGCAAGCATCAAGCCCTGGGGCTAGCCTTGGTCCCAGCCACAGGAATTTTCACTTCTTGGACAGTGTGGGGAGTTGGACATCTAAGGTGGTGGTGGGGAGATTGAGGGAACCTTTGCTGATAAGGGGTGCCAGGCCCAGCTGTGCTGATATCTCCAGGAGAGAAGGAATCAGAACATACCTGGTAAGTGCCGAAGCAGTGGACACCACTAGCTGTGGGCACTTACAGGAGGGCAGAGTTCTTAGTTTCAGTTCCAGGCCAGAGGGGAGAACTGAAGGAGGATCTAAAGCCAGAAGCACCATCCTCTATCCCTCAGGAGTAGAGTTGATTACAATAATAAGCTGCTACAAATAAAAAATAAATAAATATGCAGGCTAAGGAGAAAGAACCTGACTATAGAAAAGTTATAATGGGAATAGAGAAGACCAGGGTCTATCTTCAGAGGAGGATACTGAAGTGAAAAAAAAGCCTCTCTTATCCCAAAGAGTAATGTCAAATGGTCACCTGCCCAAAAAACTACATAGAAGAACTTTTAAAAGACTTTAAAAATCAAATGAAAGAGATTGAGGAAAAATTTTAAAAATAAGAACAATCCAAGAAAAACAAGATTATGAAAAGGAAGTCAAACAATTAGAAAAGGAGATCCAGAATCTTAGGGAAGAAAATGACTCTTTGAAAATTAGAGTTGGCAATGGAAAGCCAGCAAAGTTATAAGAGACCAAGAAATAATAAAACAAAATATTAAGAATGGGGCAGCTAAGTGGCGCAGTGGATAGAGCACCAGCCCTGAAGTCAGGAGGACCTGAGTTCAAATCCGGCCTCAGACCAAACACTTGACACTTACTAGCTGTGTGACCCTGGGCAAGTCACTTAACCCCAATTGCCTTAAAAAAAATATTAAGAATGAAAAAATGGAAGAGAATGTAAAACATCTCATAAGAAAAACAACTCATCTGGGGAAAAGATCAAGAAGAGAAAACATAAGAATAATTGGACTACCCGAAAGCTACAATCAAAAAAAGAATCTTGATACAGTAATCCAAGAAATAATTAAAGAAAATTGTCCTGAAATGTTAGAACAAGAGGGGAAGGTAGAAATAGAAAAAATCCACCAATCACCACCTGAAAGAGAACCTATGAGGAAGACCTACAGGAATATCATGGTCAAATTTCAAAACACTCATCTCAAGGTTAAAATATTATGAACAACAAGGAAAAGAATTTGAATACAGCAGTCACAATTAGAATCACACAAGACATAGTAACAGCAACACTAAAAGAATACAGGTCTGGGAACACCACATAACAAAGAGCAAAAGAACTGGGCTTGTGGCCAAAAATATCATACCTAGCAAAGTTAAGCATTAATCCTGAATAGAAAAAAAAAATAGACATGCAATGAATTGCCAGACTTTCAGGATTTTGTTGGAAAAAAGAAACTCTGAACTTAATAGAAAATATGACATATAAGATCCAAGAGAAATATAAGGTACACATCAAAGACTAATTACAAGGGGCTCAGTAAGGACAGACTGTTACTTTTTATATGAGGAAATGTAAAACATATGTCTAAGACTGTTGTTAGTAATCAGGTAGTTTGAAAGAAAGATAGGGGTAGACTCTAAAAAGTAAAACTATTGAGGAAAAAGTAAAAAGAATAACTATCTTATACAAATGAGGTGCTAGAGAAAGAATTGACACAGGGGAATTAGATGGAGGAGGAGGGCTGGTAGTTCTAGAACCCTATTCTCATCAGGAATGGGTTAAAGAGGGAACAACACACACACACACACACACACACACACACATCCATCCATCCATATATATATATATATATATATGTATATATATATGTATATATATATGTATATATATATGTATATATATATGTATATATATATGTATATATATATGTATATATATATGTATATATATATATACATATATATATACATATATACATATATATATACACGTATATATATACATATATATACATATATACATATATATATACATATATATATATACATATATATATATATATATTAAAAAGGGTATAAAAGTCTTCTAAATTCAGAAAAAAATAAAAGGCTAAGGGGATAGGGAGGGAGAAGAGGATAAGGGAAGGGTTTTTAGAGGGAACTCTACTCACATCACATCTGGGTTAAAGAGAGAACAATATATACATTTAGAAAGGAATAAAAGTCTTCTAAATTTATAGAGAAATAAGAGGGTGAGGGAATAGGATAGGGGTTATAGAAGTGTGTCTAGATTAATAGGAATGGGATAAAGAGGGAATAACATATATATTTGGAAGCTATAAAAGTCTTCTAAATTCAGATAGCTACAAGGCGATAAGGGGAAAGGTGGGGCAGAGAGGATAAGGGAAGGGTCTTGGGGGGGTAGGTTAAGTAATAGGAGGGCAAGGTAGCAGGTAGAAGGAAAGTAAAGGAATCAGGAGGGATAGGAAATAAGAGATACAGACAAACATAAAATAAAATCAGGAGCAGGATGTATTAGGTTAAAAAAAAGCAGGGGATAGTAATCATGATCTCAGACAAAGTTAAGGTTAAAACAGATTTAATCAAAAGAGAAAAATAGGGAAACTACACTATGTATTAGCCATATAAATCAATATTATTTTAGACTATTTAAAATAACTAGATAGTATAAGGTTGGAATATTGCCGTGGTCTAGGAAATGATGAGTTGGTGGACTTAGTTGGAAAGACCTGGACTTATGAAGGAAGATGTTATCCACTGTCAGAGAAACAGGGGACAAATAAATATAGTACAGTCTTACATAGATGTATATGAATATAAATGTCTAGGTATGAGTATGATTATAGATATTTGACTATATGTATATATAAATATATGTATGTGTGTGTGTGTGTATGTATTGTGCTTAATTGTAGCCTTCTTGGGAGAGGTGGAGGAGGAAGGGGGAAAAAAGAACAAAATAAAAAGTGTACTGCAAAGAACAAAAGAAAACTCACAAGGAAGCAAAGAAAAGATGGATAGTGACACAATATGTAGTATGTATTATATAGACTTTCTTGAAATGAAAATTATTTGCTGTGTATTTTGAATCCACTCTTACATTCTGCTGTGCACATGGCAATGCTTTTTTATTCTTTTCTTATTTTGTATTTAAGTCTTTAGTATTTAAGTTTATGTTTCTTTTTCTTTTCTTATTGTGTGTTTTAGTTTTTAAGTTTAAAATAAATTATTATTATTATTTTTGCTAAATGAGATTAAGTGACTTGCCCAGGGTCACACAGCTAGTCAGTGTCAAGCGTCTGAGGCCGAATTTGAACTCAGGTCCTCCTGATTCCAGGGCCCATGCCCTATCCATTATACCACCTAGCTGCCCCCATAAATTAATTTTTTAAAAAAGAGTCTGAAAGAAAGGTAGGACAGGTCAGAGGAGAATTACAGAGTTCCAAATCTTAAAGTGATAATGCAGTTCCAGGCTCTGGTAAGGGATAATAATGACACACATTTATGTGGTGCTTCAAAGTTCACAGGACCACAGACCTAGAGCTAGAAAGGACCCAAAGGCCATCTAGATCAACCCTGATTTTATCAGTAAAGAAATGAAGTCAATAGTCAATTTATTGAGTGCTTACTATATGTTATGGCAGCTAGGTGGTGCAGTGGATGGAGCGCTGGCCCTGGAATCAGGAGGACCTGAGTTCAAATCTGGTCTCAGACACGTACTAGCTGTGTGACCCTGAAGTCACTTGGCCCTGTTTGCCTCAGTTTCCTCATCTGTAAAATGAGCTGGAGAAGAAAATGGTAAGCCGCTCCAGTATCTTTGCCAAGAAAACCCCAAATGGAGTCATGGAGAGTTGGACATGACTAATAGACTCAACAATAACAATAACAAATGTCTCAGGCATCACGCTAGGCCTCGAGGAAACAAATTAAAAAAAAAAACAGTCCCAGCCAGCCCTCAAGGAGCTTACAATGTAATGGGGGAAGACCCCCCCCCAAAAAAAAAACCCAAAAGGAAGCTGAAAAGTAGGGATGGGGACTGGGAACTCAGTGAAGTCTCAAAGTAATGCAGCCAAGTGAGAAATGAAAAGATATCTGAGCTAAGGTCTCTCCTTCAATGGAGATTTCAAGCTCATGATGATTAAGTTACTTGTCCAAAGTGACACACGTAGTCAGGGCAGGATTTGAAATCAGGTCCCATGACTCCAGAGTTTACAGAGTATTTTCCTCACAACATCCTTCGAGGTAGAAAACAGAAGCTCAAAGAGATTGTCACTTGACCAGAGTATAGTGCCCCATTAGCTACGCTGACAATTTGTACTCCCATTAGGTTCCTCGGAGGACAACTATTCCAGATTCAAGGTACAGTACTCTATGGGTGCACATTCCCAAAACTATTGTTCGTAAGTCACATCAATGTTGTACCTTTCAATGGATAATCCAAGGTCACAATTAGCTTAGAGCAAAGGTATGGAGCAGCTTAGCAAGAGGATTTACATGAAAGCATTCCCCAATAAAAGTTTGGGGGGCAGCTGGGTGACAGAGTGGTTAGAGCTCTGGCCTTGGAGTCAGGAGGATCTGAGTTCAAATCTGGCCTCAGACACTTGACACTTACTAGCTGTGCGACCCTGGGCGAGTCACTTAACCCCAATTGCCTCACCAAAAAGAAAAAAAAAAAGGTTGGCCAAGGGCTGAAGTAGAATTTATTATGTCAAAAGAGCAGGGGTAGTAATCATGATCTCAGACAAAGTTAAAGCTAAAATGGATTTATTTAAAAGAGAAAAATAGGGAAACTATACTATGTGTCACCAATATTATTCAATATTGTTTTAGACCATTTAGAATAACTGGAGAGCATAAAATACCTGAGGGTATACCTGCCAAAAGAGACTCAGGAACTACATGAATATAAACATAAAGCACTTTTTTATACAAATAAAGTCAGATTTAGATCATTGGAATATTTATTATTCATGGGGAGGTAAAGCCAATATAATAAAAAATGACAATTTTACCTAATTAATCTATTTATTCAATGCCATCCCAATAAAATTACTAAAAAAAATTATCTGAGTTAGAAAAAATGATAAAGTTCATTTGGAAGGATAAAAGGTCAGGAATTTCAAAGAAACTGGGGGAAAAGATATAAAGGAAGGAGATTCAGCAATATCAGACCTTAAATTGTAACATGAAAGCGTTGTTGAAATGTAAAATGGATAATTTTGATTATTTTGAATTAAGAATTTCTTGTGTAAATAAAACCAATATAGCCAAAAGTAGTAGGAATACAGAAAATTGGGAAGAAATTTTCATAAACAATCTCTCAGATAGGATGTGATTGTGTTAATTGTGATTATGTATTTGTGATTATGTCATTGTGTTCCTACTGCGGTGCAGGAAATTATGAGATAGTTAATTTAGAAAACCATGGAAAAACTTGGACTAATGAAGGAATATGCTATCCATCTCCAGAGAAAGAGATAAGTAGAAATGTGCATAGTATGGTTTTACATATATGCATATGAATATATATATGCCTCTGTGTGTACGTTTATAGCTATCTATGTATTTATATATATGTTCTTTTAATTGTAGCCTTCTTTAGGAAGGGAGGGAGGGAAAGAGGAAAAAATAAAGTAAAAATACACAGCAGAGAACAAAAGAAAACCTAGAAGGAAGCAAAGAAAAGCTGGGTAGCATTGAAAACAACGTGCAGTATTTATTATATAGGTTTTCTTGAAATGGACATTTACTGTTTTAAATTGAATCCTTTCCAATGTTCTGTTGTGTACATGGAAGTGCTCTTTCTTTTTCTTTTCTCATTTTGTATTTGTTTAAAATGAATTAAAAATTTGCCAAAAAATAAATAAAAGTTTAGGCAGTCATGGAAGACCCTGAAGTATTTCTTCTCAGCCTGAGAAGACTGAAAGTTATGGCAAGATCAAGCCTGGAGGATGAGTTCACACACACATACCCACACCCCACACCCCCACACACAATGGAAGTAGTTTTGGAAGTATCTAAAGGAGAGGAGAAGAGGGAAGTGGTGGCATTTTCCCAACACATGGAGCAGTAGCATAACCATACCTCTCTCTCAAACCAAAGCTTCCACGCAAAAATGGGAGAAGTGAAAACGAAAGACATACATATGAGGTAATAAAACCAAGGTTTTGTTTTTGTTGTTGTCATTTTAAATTTCAGGTGCTCCTTCACGTGGCTGGAGCATCGGTAGAAACAACAGACAGGAGGAACTAAATGTCCCTTATCCCAGTCCTTGTCTTACTTACTTCATATGGGGGTGTTGGGCACCTGTTTGAAGTCATGTCTTTTTATTCTGTTCAAGATTACGTTTGACTGATCTAAAGTAATATCTCACTGTCCTTGTATTTCCTTGTGTTGCACTGTTTGTGGTATGAAGGTACTGGGCAGCTCTGTGAGCCACACAAGAGAGAATGACCTTTCCTAGTACAGGGCTGGGCACACAGTGAACCGAGCACAGCCCCTCAGTTCGTTGTTAGATCTTTTGAGCTCTATCTGGGAACACCATCATAGGCCATTTATGTGTTTCATAAGTATACTTCCAAGGGCAGAGTAACTTCAGACTTGGAGCCTTTTAAAATCTGCCTCGACAGTCAGCCGAAAGGGGTACATGAGAAAATATACAACAATGAAGAGAATGAGCAAATACAGGAACCACCCATGAAAACTCTCTGTGCCCATCCCACTCCCCACAACACTGGAAACATGAGAGAAGAGGCAACTTATACCTCTGGTACTGTAATACCTTGATAACTTCTCAGGGTATTTTTGTATTGTTCCTTGCTGGGTGTGGCATCATTGCTGGGCTAGGAGCATGGCTTCTCTTCTAGATTCTGGGTCATCTGCAGTCCTTCACTAGGACACTGTCAGGCACATTAATAGAGAATTAGAATCCTTACCCTTACAACAGAAAGCCTCTCCAGTTCTTAGGGTCTTAGCAATATGCCTGCTACAAGCACCAAGTGCCAGCTCTGTGTGTGTGTGTGTGTGTGTGTGTGTGTGTGTGTGTGTGTGTGTGTGTGTGTGTGTGTGTGTGTGTGTGTGTTGGAACTCTGATCTCAGCCTGCCTGTAAGTTCATGCCTCCTGGGGCCATATGCTTCTGCTGTAGGTTGCCACTGACAATGGGTGGGAGAAGAGACAGAAATACACTCTCCTTCCCCCCCTGCTGCCATCTTTGAGAGTATAGATGTGAGTCCTCAGGAGCTAAAATCTTCCTCCCAACCGGGCTCTTCTTGACTCGCTCAGCTGATTCAGAGTGGGACCAGCTTGCTTTTTACCCAGGCCACAAGGGGCATGGCTGATTACCTTAGCCAATTGTTAGAAGGTCCTTGTGCCTCATACATTGCCTTCTCCTAATAGCCAATGTCCTATAATCCCATCGGGTTGATCAAGGACCTCATTTTGATTAGGGACTAACAACTGCCCAAACCTATCATGTTGACAAACTGGGAAACTAAGGCAGGGTGGGGGGGGTGTGGGGGAGAGGGAAGAGAATAAGTATTTATATTGTACCTATTATGTGCCAGGCACTGTGCTAAATGCTTTACAAATATCATCTCATTTGATCCTCACAACAAACTCAGCCCAACAGAAGTTTAGTGACTTGCCCAGAGTCACATGAGCTGTTAAATATCAAAGGCTGGATTTGAACTCAAGACTTCCTGATTCCACTGCATCATCCTAGCTGGTTGTTTAGGAAACTCCACCTTCAATTTAAAGTCGTTTAGGAAAACTCTTCAATTTGAATAAGGACTTCCCTGATCCAGGTTTTTTTTACACCTGTCATAAACCGCTACTGGAGCTCAGATGATGATTATGACTAAGGTATTGAACTGGAAGCTTTTAGAGTGGAAAAGGACTTTGTATCAAGGAGTGGCTTGGAATCATCAAATACATTGTTCGATTTCCCAAATGCATTTTAGTCTGAACTCTTCCTCATATTCACTGCCCATGTGCAATGCCTAAGTTATATTTGTAACCTGTAGTTCAAAGTCCATTAGCATAACAGTCTCCTCATTGGTGCATATTGATTTTTCAGCTCTCCATGCTTGCGTGAGGGAGTAGGTGAAACCTTGAGAGAAGAGAAATCCCGGTCTTCTGGCTTTCAGCTTTCAGAGGGAAGAAACCTGGTTCCACAGTGTCTTCAGATCCTTGAAGGAAGAGAAAGACTCTGAGAAGAAGCTGACATGTAGAGAAGCCAGAATCTCAATTATGTCCCTGTTCCCAGCTTATTACACTATATACTACAGGGAATTTCTCTTGGGTGAGATGTGAGACTTTCTCTCTTGGTTGAGTTGAGTTGTCTCACTACTTCATTCACTTTGCATTGTCTAGTAGATTCTTATGTGTATATCTTCTGTTTTATTTTGCTATCCACTTGAATACATTGGTTTATTTGCTATAAACATGTGTTCATTGTGGAAGTAGAATTTGATAGAAAAGGAATCAAGCCTTAGATATGTAGCTTAGGGCACTCCTTTCCCATAAAGAGATATCCATGAGGAACACAGCTTGAACCTAAAAATTATTTCCAATCATTAACTTAAAATATCTAGGGGGGCAGATAAAGTTATAACCCAATCCTCTCTCTCTGAGGAGAACAGAAATGATTTGCCTCTGTAACCAATCTCCTTCTTTCTCTCCTGGCAGGAAATCAATCTGCCTTGGAGAAGGGTGGAGGAAGAACACACTAAAGACATATTCTATTGTTGCTTCCCTGCAAGCCACATCTAGAAGGGCTCCTGTAGACACACATAACCTACGTGGGCAAAACACACACAGCACAAACACATTGCTCATATATGTATTGTTAGACCAGCTAACAGACTAGCTAAGGAGGTAATAAGCTTGCCTTACCATATAGATCTTTTAGCAGTTGGACACATTGTAAGGTTAGATTTTTGTTCAGTTCTGAATTGGATCCCTCAGAATCGGCTTTTGAGGTTTTTTGATTTGAGGCTTTTGATTCTGAAATCTAATAATTTCAATTATTAGATTCGCTCCACTTTGCATATGCAGCTCTGCCTGGTTTCAACTCCACAGAACAAGATACTCCCTGGTGTCTATCATCCCCAACCCAGGCTTTCCAATCTCCTTTTGTGTGTCTTCCCCCATTAAGCTATAAGCTCCTTGAGAGCAGGAACTGTCTTTCTTTTTCTTATTTGTATCCCCAGCACTGAGTACTCAGTGTCTGACACATAGTAAGCACTTAAAAGTTATCTCTGAGGTTGAATCTATCTGGGAATCTTGCATGATCTGAACATATGCATGAGACATCATGTAGGAGAAGAGCCTTGAAGTCTATATTTCATCCTTTGGAATCAAAGGCTTTTTGATAATCAACTAATATGGGTACATCGTTATAAAAATGTTATATTGATGAAAGTAGACATATTAGTTAGTAGTTGTCTTTTTGATTCCCTTTCTTTTGGATGAGTGGTATGTGTGTACATGTGTATGTGTGTGTGTATATACATACACACATGCATATGCATACCAAGCGTACCTGTATGGTAAAAATAGTGTTGATAATAATACACCTGTGATTTTTTTCTTTCATTTTGGAATCTTCTCCTTTTCAATATATTTCAATATATTTAGAAATTTGATTTCTATTTGGGACTGGCTCATTTTCTCTCTTATTGTTTTTTGCTATTCTGTAAAGCAATATTATTTATAATTTTGGGGGTCATTCTCCGCCATAATGTTTTACAAATAAGCTATACTCTAAATCAGAATTGTCCATAGCTGCTATGTCTCGGCTTGGAAAGGAGGTCAAGCATTTGCTAGCTGAGGTTGTTTCTGGCCTCTTTTGGTCTAATCATCTAGTGATTTTTTTTCCATTGGCTAATATCCTCTAAGAAGTAATGATAGTAAGAATGGTTGTCTTTACTTTTATCCATTTCCCATTATCTAGAGAACCTCCATTCCTCTTTGTCAGTACTTTGGCTCTGTCCCTAATAAAGCAATGTTAGAAAGAACAAGAGGCTGAGCCTGAAGAGCTTTTTTGCTCTTGATTTTTCTCTCTTCCCTCTCTCTTTCATTGTCCTATTTTTGCCTTATTTCACTTAGCATTTCACTTAATTCAGAAGTAATTGAACAGAATACTCAGATAGTGAATCTTCTGATGACACTAAAACACTGTTTCTAGGGGGCCAGACAGTATCAGGACTGAAGACCCAGATCTTATTTGTATACCTAGAGGTCCAAGGACCTTTAGTGCTTCTTACATTCCATGCTCCCCACACCAGTCCCCAAACCAAAGGACAGGCTTTCTGAGCACCAGCCCAGGAGTCACTAGTACCCCATTAAAGAAATTTTTATACCAAAAGGCACTTACTTGACTGTGCTCTGTAGATTTTATCTTAATGATACCCAAGACATCCTTTTTGTCTCCTGTCCACGGGTCTCATCTTCAGCATCCTGGAGTAATGCCTCTGCCTGGAGTAGGCCTTTTTCCAAGGATATAGGTGAGGATGGAGGAGGTGAGGACTGTTGTCACATAGTCCTTCAAGAGACTGCCGGAGGTTTAAGAAAACCCATGTTTGGTAGAGTCAGTGAAGAGCAATGGATTTTGTTCCTTCAATTCAATTCAACAGTTTACATTGTTTGAGAGCAGGTGTCTAATAAGGAGGAAACTAAGTCCAATAGGGTATTGCCAGTGGGCAGTTGTTGGACAAGCACTTCCCAATCCAAGCTTCCTTTTCCCTAAGTAGTGGTATAATTTGCAGTGAGGCTTGCCTCCGATGCTACCTCTCCCCATCCTGAGCAGGGAAAAGAATGAGCCAGTATAGGGAAGCTGGTTGGCAGAAAGACCTAAGCAGGACAATTCTAAAAAGATTTGCAGTTTAGCTGGCTCTAGCCATGCCCTTTTGGAAGCCACTTCCCCCTTAGGCATAATTGTTAGTAAATATGTGGCTTAATTTGTTCAAAAGCATGTTATTTCATTTTTTTAGTGTGTATGTATGGGAAAAAAGGAAAGTGGAAGAATAAAATATTATGGTGGAAGTAGGAAGAGAGTCAAGGTTTTTTTTTGGGGGGGTTTCCCTTCCCTACCACAGGCTATGTAACATGATCTGGGTCCAGGTATAACTACCCAATCCCTCTTCCCCTCACATAACTTTATATGCATCACTCAAGTTTGAATTCTGCCACATTCCTGGTAAAATTCTTTTACCAGCTGTTAAGCCAAGCTTATTCTTGTTTCTACTAAAACCTTCTTCACAAATTTCTATCCCTTGCTCTTGCCCTTCTAGCCCTGATAACATTTGAGTTGTTTTTTTAAAAAACTATTTATTAAGACTATCATTTATTACAGATGGGTAGATTTTGTGCTAGAAATGAAGCTATGTTCCTCACATTTTATCAAGGTCACTTAGACATCCCAGTTTCCTACCATTTCCGCACCTTATCCTTTATGAGCTTCAATATTTTTATAATGGCTAATTTGTGTTTCTGACCATCCCGGCCAATTTTGTAGACTCAAATTCTCAAGAAGAAAAGAAAAAAATATATAGATCATTTCATGGATCTCTCCTTTGGGCTCCCACCTCTCAGTATTTGCTTAGTATACTGGGTTATTTTTCACTTCCAACTGGAGTTGTGCGGTCTGTGGCACGATTCTAAAAACTGTGGGTCGTGAAGTGCTGAAGGAGTTGAGACTGGAAAAAGTTTAAGAAGCCCTAGAACTGGAAGGTCTAGAGCCCCAGGGGTGAGGACCCTGAGGCCTTGAGGCCACATGTGGCCCTCTAGGTCCTCAAGTGCAGCCCTTTGACTGAATCCAAACTTCACAGAACAAATTCCCTTATTTATTCTGTGAAGTTTGGATTCAGTCAAAGGGCTGCACTTGAGGACCTAGAGGGCCATATGTGGTCTCAAGGCCACACTCCTGGTCTGGAGCAATAGTTATTAGAGGCATCTTGAGCAGAGAATGGCTTGTACAGGATGCTTCCCCCTAGGCTTTAGATTCTGTTTACTGTTCTATAAAATGCTAAGGGATAGATCAAATTCTTGAGAAAAGTATTGGGGACAATAAGGTATAAAGAGAGAGGAAAATCAAAGATGTACTCACTACATTCTTTTATTTCTCTCCCTTCTCTTCCCTTCCCTTCCCTTTCCTGGATGGTCCTAATGTCTGAAGTGAATTAGGGGGGAAGCTAGGGCATGTTTTCCTAATCAGACAGCTTAAGGCTGTCTACCAGCCTCCCATGGATGGGAGGAGGGGGGTTGTTCATCCTCTGGTTAACTTTTCCCTCTACCAAGGACCCTAGACTGGAAAACTGTTCTCCACTTTATCTTATAGGATTGTACTTCAAATCTTTAAAAAACTGAGGGCTGTGACTCAAAGGCAAAGCTAAGACTAAGTAAATAAGCTCATTTCTCTATTGTCTTCTTGAGCCTATGTTGCTACAATCTGGTGACAAAGATGGGACCTGGTCACCTTGGAAATCTATTACCTCCTATTCTATACCGCTGCCTTCCTGATTATGTAAGGAAGGGTATAAATTGGGAAATGTCCAGATCAGTGGTGTGGGGCAAGTTAAGATCTGGCTTTCCTTTCCATTGGTTAACTCCCCAGATTAAAACTATCAAATGGCGGCCAACTCTTTTTGTCTTGTCTTTAAGAGCCTGAAAGATCAGTAGAACTGAAAACAGACCTGGGTCCTCTTGGGGAGAGGGAGCAGTCTGTTTATGTGCAAAGTCTTCCTTTGAGGAGCTGCCTTGGGGCAAAAACTATATGTGCTCACCCATACGGCCTGAGAGATCCCAAGAGCAGACGTTATCCCAAGAGATTGTAGCATCTAGGGCAATGATGAAGAATCCTGGAGAAGCATGCAGACATTATGCTCATTCACATGGCCCCAGGAGAGGAGTCTATTGATATCATTCCTGAACACCTGCCTCCTGGTTAGAGGAGTATTTTCTAGGTAGTATGATCCTGAAGTCAAGCCATCGAGAATGGGGATTTCATGGGTAGTGCCAACTTTGGGGGTTGCCTGAAGAGTAACCCCGGGTTCAGAGATCTGGCCTCCTAGACAGAATAAGTGGTTCCTAAGTGGAATGCCTCTTGGAGAAAGAAGTGGTCTCCTTGGTGCCCTCAGTTAGGGAAACAGTAAAGAAATAACATCATAACCTAGGGGAACAGAAGACTCATACTTTGCTCTCTATTACCACTTTTCCCTGCCCCCCAGACAGTGAAGATCTCTGGAGAATGAGATTGCTAGTGCAATAGCCCCAAAATGTATTTGCCTTCCATGGGAATCCAATATACAGGGTGACACGTCTAGGGCATCTGGGGGATACTGTGTGGGACCAAGAGAAAGGAGAGAAGATTTCACTGGAATGTTAGGGTCTTACTCCCTTGGCAAGCCCAAATTCAATTCCTTTCCAGTGGGAGTTCAAAAGTTGTATTAATCAGAGTAGAACTGAGTTAATTGCTTTGCTTTGTTTTTTAGAGTTAGAAGAGTTTCTTTCTAAAAAATTTTTATTAATTTATTTTGATTTATCAACAATCACTCTTATAAGCTTTTGAATTTTAAATTTCTCCCCCTCCTCCTCTCTTCCCTGCCCAAAACATCGCGCATCTGATATAGGCTATACATATACATTCCTATTAAACATATTTTCACATTAGTGGTGTTGTAAGGAAGAATTAGAACCAATAGGAGGAACCACAAGGAAGAGGAAACAAAACAGAAGGAAAAAAATAGCAAATAGTATGCTTTGATCTGCATTTAAACTCCATACTTCTTTCTTTGGATGTGGATAGCATTTTCCATCATCATGAGACCTTTGGAGATGTCTTAGATCCTTGTATTGCTGAGAAGGGCTAAGTCTATCAAAGTTAGTCATCGCACAATATGGCTGTTGCTGCATACAACATTCTCCTGGTTCTGCTTACTTCACTCAACATCAGACCATACAAGTCTTTCCAGGTTTTCTGCCTATTTATCATTTCTTATAGCACAATAGTATTCCATTACATTTATATACCACAATTTGTTCAGCCATTCCCCAATCGATGGGCATTCCCTCAATTTCCAATTCTTTGCCATCACAGAAAGAGCTGCTATAAATATTTTTGTACATTTGGTTCCTTTTCCCATTTTTTATGACCTCTTTGGGATACAGCCCTAGAAGTGCTATTGCTGGGTCAGAGGGTATGCACATTTTTATAGCCCTTTGGGTATAGTTCCAAATTGCTCTCCAAAATAGCTGGATCATTTCACAACTCCACCAACAGTGCATTAGTGTTCCAATTTTCCCACATCTTCTCCAACATTTACCATTTTCCTGTTTTGTCATGTTGGCCAATCTGATAGGTATGATGTGGTACCTCGGAGTTTTGATTTACATTTCTCTAATCAATAATGATTTGGAGCATTTTTTCATATGACTATAGATGGCTTTAATTTCTTCATCTGAGAACTGCCTGTTCATATACTTTGACCATTTATACTGGGGAAATGACTTGTATTCTTATAAATTTGACTTAATTCTCTCTATATTTTAAAAAATGAGGTCCTTATCAGAGACACTGATTGTAAAATGAGTTAACTGTTTATGGGCTACTGCGAGTACTTTATGTTTTCTGTATCTGTATGTAATAATAGCTAGAATTTATGTGGTACTTTAAGGTTTGCAAAGCACTTTATAAAATATCTTCATGTAAAATATAAAACAAGATAGCATAGTTCCTGTGAATCTTTTGTGCCTTCAGGGGTGGAGCCCAGATGGCGGAGTGAAAGCAGTGACTTGCTTGAGCTCTCCCCCAAACCCCTCCAAATACTCATAAAAAATTGCTCTAAACAAATTCTGAAGCAGCAGAACCCACAAAAAGACAGAGTGAAACAAATTTCCAGCCCAAGACAACCTGGATGATTGATCAGAAAGGTGTATCACGCCCGGCTGGGAGTGCAGCGTGGGCGCGCAGGCCGCAGCAAACCTGGAGCAGGCCTCAGAGCACTGAATCTCGGGCAGCTATGGAGGTTTCCAGACTCCTCAATCCACTAATGCCAAAGAGAACTTAGAAGGTCAGTGGGAAAAGTCTGTTTCTCTTGGTGCTCAGAGAGGAAGGCAGGGTTTCAGCTCCATTCCCCAAGAGCATGGCCCTGGGGGGGGGGGGGCGGCAGCTGCTTCCCGAGCTTCCAACCCACAGACTGAGGGGGAATCCAGTGGCTGATCAGAGAGGGATCGCAGGGATCTCTTTGCCAGTGCTGAGGTAGGAATTTCTTGCTTTGCCCGTGTGTGGATCTGGGTCATAGTTCTGGGTGGTGGTGCTGGGTTGAGGAGGAGTGCTGGCATGGTGGAGCTTGTAGTGGCTGTGAAAAGGAGCCCCTCCTCACAGTTACAGGACAGAAAGGAGTACTTGTGGTCACAGGCCAGGAAAGGAGTAAACACCTCGTCCCTTATCATACCACCTTGGAAGAACTGAAAATTTACAGGTCCCTACAAGTATCGCTGAAAACAGCTATACAAACCCCTGAAGCTTGGGACAGTACACTCTCCACATTGGAAGCAGACTCTTACCTTAACAAAGAGTTTAGAACTCAAGTAATTGGCCAGGATCATGAGCAAGCAGCACAAAAAAAGTCAGACTATATTATCTTACTTTGTTGAAAAAGAAGATCAAAATACACAACCAGAAGAAGACAGAGGAAAAACTGGGAAGAGAAATGAGAGAGATGCAAGAAAATCAGAAAAAACAAGTCAACAGCTTGCTAAAGGAGACCCAAAAAAATACTGAAGAAAATAACACCTGAACAAATAGCCTAACCCAAATGGCAAGAGGTCCAAAAAGCCAATGAGGAGAAAAATGCCCTAAAAAGCAAAATTGGCCAAATGGAAAAGGAAGTCCAAAAGATTACTGAAGAAAATACTTCCTTAAAAATTAGGATACAGCAATTGGAAGACAGTGACTTTATGAGAAATCAAGACACTGTAAAACAAACCCAAAAGAATGAAAAATTAGAAAATAATGTGAAATATCTCATTGGAAAAACAACTGACCTGGAAAATAGATCCAGGAGAGAGAATTTAAAAATTATTGGACTATCTGAAAGCCATGATCAAAAATAGAGCCTAGACATCATCTTTCAAGAAATTATCAAGTACAACTGCCCTGATATATTATAACCAGAGGGCAAAATAGAAATTGAAAGAATCCACAGATCTCCTCCTGAAAGAGATCCCCAAAGGAAAACTCCTAGGAATAAAATAGCCAAATTCCAGAGTTCCCAGGTCAAGGAGAAAATATTACAAGCTGCCAGAAGGAAACAATTCAAGTACTGTGGAAACACAATCAGGATAACACAAGATTTAGCAGCTTCTACATTAAAGGACCGCAGGGCATGGAATATAATATTCCGGAGGGCAAAGGAGATAGGATTACAAACAAGAATCACCTACCCAGCAAAACTGAGTATAATACTTCAAGGGAAAAAATGGTCATTCAGTGAAATAGAGGACTTTCAAGCATTCCTGATGAAAAGACCAGAGCTGAATAGAAAATTTGACTTTCAAATACAGGACTCAAGTGGAACATGAAGAGGTAAACAGGAAAGAGAAATCATAAGAGACTTATTAAGATTGAACTGTTTACATTCCTGCATGGAAAGATGATATTTGTAACTCATGAGACCTTTGTCAGTATTAGGGTAGTTGAAGGAAAAAAATTATATGTATGGATAGACAGATAGATAGATAGATAGATAGATAGATAGATAGATAGATAGATAGATAGAGGGCACAGGGTGAGTTGAAGATTAAGGGGTCATATCTGGAGAATAAAATTAAGGGATGAGAGAGGATGATACTTGGAGAAGAAAGGGAGAGGTAGAATGGGGTAAATTATCTCACAAAAAAACAGAAAAGAAAATTCTCTTACAGTGGAGGGGAAACAGGGGAAGGTGAAAGGGAATGAGTGAATCTTATTCTCATAGGATTTGGCTTAAGGAGGAATAACATACACATTCAATTGGGTATGGAAATCTGTCTTACCCTACAGGAAAATAGGGAGAAGGGGACAAGAGAGCAGGGGGTGATAGAGAGGAGGGCAGATTGGGAAAGAGGGTAATCAGAAGCAAATACTTCTGAGGAGGGACAGGGTCAAAAGAAAGAATAGAATAAATGGGAGGGCAGGATAGGATTAAGGGAAATAGAGTTAGTTTTTCACAACATGTCTACTATGGAAGTGTTTTGCATAACTGCACATGTACAACCTATATTGAGTTGCTTGCCTTTTCAATGAGGGTGGGTGGGGAGGGAGGAAGGGAGAAAATTTGGAACCAAAGTTTTAAAAACATGTTTAAAAAAAGTTTTCACATGCAACTGGGAAATAAGAAATACAGGAAATGGGGTACAGAAGTCTATCCTGCCTACAGGAAAATAGAAGGGGAAGGGGATAAGAGAAGGGAGGGGGAGAGATAGAAGAGAAGGCACTAGGGGAAGGGTTATTCAGAATACATGCCATCTTGGGGTGGGGGGAGGGGTGAGAAATTTGGAACTCAAAAACTTGTGGAAGTGAATGTTGAAAACTTAAAATAAATAAATTTATATTTAAAAAAAACAAAAGAAAGAAAAGAATCTTTTGTGCCTTCTACATTTTCTCTGGAGTGGAATAGAAACTGTGAGAAGATACTTGATATGTATTTATTACCTTTAGTATTTGTATGTGAACTAGAAGTTCTTTTACCTATATTTGTGGAAAATCAGACACAAGCTGTATATAAGCTATGGTAGGAGTCAACTCTGGGTGGAGGTCAAGTGGGCCAGAGAAAAAGAGCACTGGAGTTGGAATCAAAAAGATGAGTTCAGATCCAGCCTCAGACAGCTACTATCTGTGTGATGCTTCTGTTTGCCTTAGTTTCCTCAATTATAAAACGGATATAATAATAGTACCTACCTCCCAGGGTTGTGGTGAGGATCAGGCAAGATAATATTAGCAAGTATTTAGCCCATTGCCTAACACTTAATAATGTTCCTATCTTATCCTTGAGGTCAAATACAATCCACATGAGCTCAGAGCTCAGGGGTGTGGGGAGAGGGAAAGGGGGTGCTATATATTAAAAAATATACTTTTTTTCTCAACAATTTTTTTCAATTAACAGGCATCTATTTTCTCACCCTCCTATTTCCCTTCCCAAACTGGAAAAAAAAAAAAAGAAAAAGAAAACCCTTATAACCTGTGTAGTTGACCAAAGTTAACCAACATGCATAGTAAGGCAAAACAAATCCCCACATTGGCTATGTACAAAAATGTGCCTTTTTCAGCATACTAAGTTCATCACTTCTTATCAAGAAGAATGGGTAGTACTCTTTATCATTGGTCCTGTGGAATTATGTTTAGTAATGTATTGATCTCAGTTCTTAAATTTTTCACAATTGTTTAACGACAATGTTGTTAGGGCATACTCCAGGACACTTCTGAGGACTGCCTCAGACAACAATGAAGAAGGAGGAGATAAAATGAGAAAAGTTGATCTTTATGTTAATGTTTATGGTTAAGTAGACTGAATTGCTTATTATGCTTTTAAGTCAATATTTCAAAGGATCCATAATAAGGAGTGTGGGTACTCCCTCTACCAACAATGATCATGAGTTGCTGTGATCATCATCTAATGACTTTTTAGTAATGAAAGTTTCCAAACTTAGCCAGGTTGTTCTTCAGATACAGTCTGCCAACTAAACTAATATTCAGAAGCCTTTCTAGCTTGGTGGTGTTGTTCAGTCATTTCTAATTCTTCGTTATCCCATTTGGGGTTTTCTTGGCAAAGGTACTGGAATAGTTTGCCATTTCCTCCTCTGGCACATTTTATAGATGAGGGAACTGAGAACAGGGTTAAGTGATTTGCTTAGGGTCACCCAGGGCCACACAATTTTAGGCCAGATTTGAACTCAGGAAGATGAATCTTCCTGACTTCAGGCCTGGCATTCTATCCAGTGTGCTACCTAGCTGCCCCTAGCTTAGTAGGAACAGAGGAACAGCCTTTTATAATCCCTGGTGACCTCCACACCACAAGGAGGCTTTGGAACAACTGGATTGGGAGTACCAAGATTTCATGTTGTTGATATTTCAATTGTTTATTATCTAGAATTCTCATTTGGTTTACAAGTCAATGAAGTGCTAGCTAAGTACCCCAAGAGCTTGAAGTGTAATGTAAGTCTCCCAATTTGTCATATTAATATGATCTCTATGTATCAAGAACCTGACGTTCTACTCAAGTGAGTTCCCCATTTTTCTCTGCACATGGAAGATACTAGGCTGTTCATCCTCTTTGCTTCATGAACCATGCCAGTTATGGGGCCTGAATCAACCAGTCCTCTGACTCTTATGGCCCAACAATTCTCCCTTTCAGCCATAATTATGTTCTGTTTGTGGAGTCTGGAATATACTACCCTGCTGGAACACAGAAATGGAACAGTAGAATTCCTAACCATGTTCTGTCAGTGCCCTTATCTTATTATATTACATGATGAGACTATCTGGTAGGGATTATGATTAGCAGTACAATAATAGCCTTTAAAATATACACAAATTGAGTGAGGCAGAATTCTCCTTCCAATATAAGTATATAATCTGGAAGAAAGCCAATTTTCTGCACTTCTAAGCAAAATTATTGTTCTTGGAATCATATTCCTATAGATTCCAAGATATACATTATATTCATCTCTCGAATATCTATTCCACAAAAATACTTGGTTCATTGCCTTGATAGATGAAAAAACTACAATAAAACCCTTACTTTTATAACTATCAAGATTTTAAAATGAAACATAAAATTTAAAATGTGGAGACTAATTTCTCAACAGCCTTATTACAGTTTTCAAGAACAAGCACATTAACAATTGGTGCCTCTCTTATTTTGACAAACTGTGCAAATAAACTTAAATAGAACACTAAGACTTCTATATTCTGTTGCACAGCTTGTAGGCCCATTATTTGGTATATGATGAAGACAATTATTTTTATATCTGCTTCAGGCCCTAGCCTTAGGAGCTGTGAAGGTATGGTTTTAAAGCCTACATAATAGCTAAGTTAGCTGATCCTTTCAGTATCATATACAGTAATGTGTATTTCTGTCAGATTGGTACAATGTTCTTGAATAAGCTTCCTAGAACTTCAGAGAATATTTTTTTATATTATTTGGTTTGCGTAACTTGTATTTGCATGTCTTCATTAATCACATACCCAGCTATAATGGGTGGAAGACTTCTAAATATTATCCTTAACATTTTCAAATGCGTAGTGTGTATGATTTTTCTTTTCCTCCTTTGTACTTCTCTCTCAGTTCTAGTTAATTAACCCTATTTTTGCTCACTCAGAGCAAATAACAGAGATGTGATATTTAATGCATTTTTGCTTTTCTCACTGAGTGAATAACAGAAACATGACAATTAATACATTTTGCTTTTCTCCCAACTCTGAAAATCTTTGTCATTTCCTACATTAGGATGAAAACTCCTTTACCACATGACAACCAGCAACCGCATTTTTTTTTTTAAGAAAGGGGTTGCTATGAAGTAAAGACCTTTCATTGAATTTATACACATCTTCAGGCAAAAATCCGTAGAAGACAGACATAAGAGCCAGGAGTGTGCTAGTGTGCTAGCTTTTTTCTCTGAAAAAAAAAAGTATGCAGGACAAATTTTTTAAGTTTAAGGTGCAATATTAACTACAGATATTAAATATTAAACACCAATTAATAACAGCATTATTAATCTGCATTTTCTCATATCTAGACAATCAACAAACCAATAAATCAAGTCCTGATTTGTAGTGTTTTTCAATTTCTCAGGTGTAAATGCTCACACTGAAAATTTAACTGTCACATCTATGGAGCCCAGCAAACACCTGGAAGACTGTTCCCAGTGCATCGCTAATCACTGAGGCAAGAAAGTTAGACCGTATTTTGTTGTTGTTTTTTTTTAAATTCTACACAAGAAATCAACAAACTTTTAATAAAAACCTACTGGCACTTGTACCAAGGTGCTGGAAACATGAACACCAAAAAAAGTTTCTGCCCACAAAGAACTTACATTCTACATATGTGTGTATATATGTGTATACATCTATATCCTTTTCAACTTTACAGGCACGAGGCTCCAAATTATCTAATTTTATTTCGATAACAAAGTTTCATGATTTCTGAACAGTAATTTTCTCATAATGAATACATTCTGATAGGAGTGTATGTGGTACTAGCACCCAATTCGTCACCCAACTCTCACCTCCAAGAAACTGTAGCATTCACACCAGCCACACCCCAGTAAAACCATCTCATCAGATGAGTTAAACCAGGTCGAGGGTGACTGACAGACCTCACACCCATCCATGAGTTAGGAGGGATGACTACCCCAAGCATGAGAAGACTTCCCCCAGCAGAATGGGCAGATGAGAACAATTTGTTCCAAAGGCCATGAAGGTGGATGAAGCAGGTGCTGTGGAGCTTGGCCAAAGATGGAAGGTGCCAAGGTCATCCACTGAATCCCAGGACATCTCCAGTAATACTGATTTTTGTTTTGCAACTGGACTTCAATGACTCTGGAAGACAAAATGAGGCTGACAACTTTGCACAACTCTGCCTCATTTAAATCCAATTCACCATCAAGTCAAGATATCCTACCCCATGATTATACTACTTCCTTTCCTGTCTCTGCCATGATATTTTCAACAAATGCAGGGACCCCAAAAAACGTCAAGGCCTAGAGTTTGTTTGGGTTTGGGTTTTTTTTTTTGGTGGGGGTATGTGGTTGATTTATTTTATTATTATCAGCTGAACTTGTCTACAGATGGATCAGATGATCAAGTCAAGCTAATTCATCTTCATGATTCTCCAGGATTGCTTCTATTCTGAAGGAAAAACAAACACAAAATCCCTGCCTGACATAATACAAACTGTAGTTTGGACTCCAGTTCTGGTTCTGTCTTTAAACCTACAGTAACACACAGTTGCCTAGTATCAACAAGCATCAGCCAGACTGAAAAGATAACACTTCTAGTTAATGGGCTCGTCTATGAAATCCGATGTTAAGTAGATTTGTGGGGTTTTTTTTAAAGATTAATAAATGCTTTATCTAAGACACTAGAGCCATTTTAGAGAAAAGATACTTGTCTTAAGGTTTCTCCTTGAATTTCTAACACCCTTAGGTTTGTTTCCCAATGGACTGGCTTTTCTTCCGCATGTAAAGGGGCCCTTTGAAGAAGATTCCCGCCTGTTCCTACCCCTACTGATTCCTCTTTTCTCCTCAGATCACACTAGATACAGAACTGGAGAAGACCTCAGAGGCCTCGTCCAACCCTTTCATTTTACTAAGGAGGAAACTGAGGCCCAGGAAGTTTAAGGGACTTGCCCGGTTAGCATGACAGGTGGCATTTGGACCACGGACTAGAGTCTGACAGTGGGGTGGGGCGGGACACCAAAACGTTTAGAGTGAGGCTGAAGCGAGTGGGGGGCGCTGTTCTGAGGGAGGCATGGTTGAGAGAAAGGCTGAAGGTGGGAGGGGGTGTTGTTGAGAGTGAGAGTGAGAGTGAGAGTGAGAGTGAGAGAGAGAGAGAGAGAGAGAGAGAGAGAGAGAGAGAGAGAGAGAGAGAGAGAGAGAGAGAGAGAGAGAGAGAGAGAGAGAGAGAGAGAGAGAGAGAGAGAGAGAGAGAGAGAGAGAGAGAGAGGCTGCAGGTGGGGGAGGCGTTGTTGAGAGAGAGAAAGGCAGAAGGTGGGAGGGGGAGAGGGAGCGTGGTTCAGAGAGAGGCTAAAGGTGGGAGGGGGTGTTGTTGAGAGAGAGAGAGAGAGGCTGAAGGTAGGGGGGGAACGCTCAGAGAGAGGCTGAAGGTGGGGGAGGCGTTGTTGAGAGAGAGAAAGGCAGAAGGTGGGAGGGGGAGAGGGAGCGTGGTTCAGAGAGAGGCTGAAGATGCGGGGGGAGGGAGGAGAGGGGGCGTTGTTCAGAGAGAGGCTGAAGGTGGGAGGGGGTGTTGTTGAGAAAGAGAGAGAGGCTGAAGGGGGGGAACGCTCAGAGAGAGGCTGAAGGTGGGGGGAGAGCGCTCGGAAAGAGGCTGAAAGGGGGCGTGGCGTTCCGAGCGCTCACGTGCCACATCTCCCTGTTCTCTCGCCTGCTCATTCTTTGTCAGGGTCTGTGGTGGCGGCCTCCTGTAGATCAGGGCAGGCTGGCGCAGTCTTGGGCCCAGTGTCGCCGCTGCTGCTGCCTACCCGCGCGGGGGCGCGAGCAGGAGGCGCCCACTGCGGTCCTCCCCTCCCCGGCTCGGCGGGGGACTAGCCAGCCACTCTTCCGGGCGTGCGCTTCGGCCCTGCCCAGACCGCGTGGGCGGCGCCCCCTAGCTCTCCGGCTGCAGGCTCTACGGGTTCCGCAGTGTCGCGGGCGGGGAGAAAGAGGGCGGGCCCTGGGAGGAGGAGGGGCAGGAAAGGCCTTCCGGCCTGAGCCCCTCCGGCCTGGGCTGCTCTCTTCCTCGATGTCGTAGGAGAGAGTGCAAGCACCGGGATGGGAAGGTAGGCTGCGTGGAGTGGCAGGCACACACGAGGCTGACAGCCAACACTAGGAGACACACAGACTGGCAGGCAGATGGCCTGGAGGGAGAAATGGTGTCAAGTCGGCTGTCACTTTCATCTTCTCCCTTAAGTTAGTCCCTTGGAGTCCCTAGCCGAACTGGAAGCTGTAGAAATAGCTGGGCCAAGGGCCAGCAATCTATTCAACAGAAATTGATTAATAATAAATATTTGTGAAATTGGTACAATTCTGCTGATTGCATTCAAGCTTTGGAATATTACAGGGTTTACTCTAACAATTCACGAGATATGAGTACAGGGAAATGGATGGAAAATCCCTGTTTTGCAGACTGTAATTGGAGTGCTGGTCCACTGAGTTAGTGCATCAGTCTATAGGTAGATTAGACCCAGAATGAAGGGGAAGAAAGAAGGCTACATTGTATTTGGGAAGCTGTAAAATGCTTTCAACCACTGAAAGTTGCTCCCAGTATCCCCGCAATGGGACAGATGTATGGTGAGCTCAAGTACAATGCAGTAACTTTTTCATGAGTCTCCTGGAATCAAGAATACCTGAGTTCAAATCCAGCCTCAGCTGTGTGACTCTGGGTAGGATACTTGACCTCTGCTTTAATGTCTTCTACCTTAAAACAGTAATAATACTACAAACCCCACAGGGTTGTTGTGAGGATCAAATGAGATAATATTTGTAAATATTTTGTGTTTATCACAGTGCTTGCCACATAATAAGTGCTATATAAATGCTATTAGTATTACCTACCTCTTTCACTCCATAAGTGGGGTAAGGGATGTCAGTGAAGAAATTGTAATCAGAAAAGGAGGTAGACCAGTCTGTGGTTCAAGGAAAGGGACATTGAAGGTCCAAGTGCTTCATCAGAAGAATGTTTATGGTATGTTGAGTGCACTCTAAAGAAGAATATAAACACTAATTGCATAGGGTAAAAAGACATGAATGAATAGCAATCTGCTCCTTGGAAGTATAAGAACATAATTCCAGTGAAATCTTGAAGAAGTTTATTGAGTCACTTTGATCCTGCTTAACCCACCTCCTGAGATAGAGCCCACCCAATTGGTAGAATAGGCAATTCCTCAGCTGTGATTTTGGGAGAAAGTGGAAAGAACAAAAACATTACCATGATTGCCTTCCCAGTCCCCAAACATCCAAAATTAAAATTTGCTCTAAATGGTCTTTAGAATGTAAATATTACTTTGTAAAGAAGGGTTATATTAATTTGTTAACCACTACTAATAAAAGATTAGTAATTGGATTAGTTTACAGGATTAGCAAAAATGTCATTGAGCAGAGGGAGACAAAGCCACAGTAAGAAGTCCTACTTAACACAGTTTTGTTGTTGTTCAGCCTTGTCTGACTCTTCATGACCCCATTTAGGGTTTTCTTGGCAGAGATATTGGAGTAGTTTGCCATTTCTTTCTCCAGCTCATTTTACAGATGAGGAAACTGAGGCAAACAGGTGACTTGCCCAGGGTCATACAGCTAGTTAAGTGTCTGAGGAGAGATTTGAACTTAGGAAGATGAGTCTGCCTGACTCCAGGCCTGGCCACCAAGCTACTACCATTTTTCTAGCCTCCCAGACTTGTAACCTTGGCATTTGTAACACACTTGAAGGGCACCCAAATATGTTGAGGGGAAAGAAAGGAGAAGAATGGCCAAAGAGCACACAATTAGATGTGAAATAAAGACAAACTTGTCCCATTGCAGTTATATAAAGGTCATGTGATTTTAGAGATCATCCAATCCAATTTATAGAATTTTACCTTCTCAGCAAAAGCTAGGTCATTCTCCAGAAGAGCAGAGGTTCACAGTTTTTCAACAAGAAGTATCTTCATCTTCCTAAAAACCTCATTTTCAAGTTGTCATCTGAAGCCTTGCTTGCTCTTTCCCCTCCATGGCTAGACAAAGATAAATTCTAGCTATCTCAAAGAATTTTTTGAAACATCATAATCACATTTTCTAAAATTTTAGAAAAAAACAGGACAGTAGTTTTAACCTTTTAATGTGTGAGGATCATTTTTATGTGTTTTTTTCCTTTTTGGTGAGGCAATTGGGATTAGGTGACTTGCCCAGGGTCACACAGCTATTAAGTGTCAAGTGTCTGAGGCTGGATTTGAACTCAGGGCCTTCTGACTCCAAGGCCAGAGCTCTATCTACTTTATCACCTAGCTGCCCTGAGGATCATTTTTAAAGTAAAAATTTCACAGACCTCCACCTAATAGTAGTTGTACAGATAGTATCGATTGAGAATGCCGTCTGTCTACACTGGGAGACTCTACTTCCCCTTTTCTCATACATCCAAATCCTCTGTAATCTGGCTTCTGATCTTTGGAGATTACCTTTTCCAAAGTTACCAAATGATCTCTTACTTGCCAAGTTTAATGGCTTTTTCTCAGTCCTCATCTTCACCTCTTGACCCTTCTGCAATACTATTGATCACCTCCCAGATACTTTATCTTTTCTGATACAGTTCTCCCTGATTCCCCTACCTGTGTAACTTCTTTTTCAGTCTTCTTTGCTAGTTCTTCTGTGCCACGCCTATTATTGACTATGGATGTCCCCCAGAGCTTTGTTTGGGGCCTCTTTCTCTTTTTTGTTCTGTACTGTTTAACTTGGTCTCATCAGCTCTCATGGGTTCAATTTTTATTTCTATGGAGATGATTTCCATTTCTATATAGCCAGCCCATGTCTGTGTCTCCTGAACTATGGTTTTGCATCACCACCTGCCTTTTGGATAGCTCCAAATGGATGGCCTATAAGCATCTCAGGCTCAATGTGTCCAAAACAGAACTGGGTATCTTTCTCCTAAAACTCTCTTCCTTTATGAACTTCCCTTTTATTGTTGAAGATACCATCATCCTTCCACTTACTTAGGCTTGCAACCCTGATTTCATCTTTGATTTCTCACTCTCATCCCACCTATCAAATTTATTGCCAGATCTTGTTTCTTTCTTCATATCTCTCATATATATCCTCTTTTCTCCACTCATCCATCAACCTAGTTTAAGCCCTTATCACCTCTCCCCTGAACTATTGTAATAATGTTCTAGTCTTCCTGCCTCTTGGCTCTCCCCACTCCAGTGCATTCTTAATTCAGCTGCCAAAATGATTTTTTCTTAAGTTACGATCTGACTGTGACACCTCCTTACTCAGTAAGTACCAGTGGCTCCCTAATACTAAGAGGATCAAATATAAACTCTAATATAAAAAATATAATTAAAATATAAAAATGTTTGGCATTTAAAGTACTTCATAACCTGACCCCTTTTCTGTCTTATTAATACCTTATTCCACTCCACGTTTTCCATAACTCAGTTACAGTATCTCTCTCTGTTCCTTTTCACAGACTGTCCCTTATGCCTACCCCCTTGAGATTCAGATCAAATCCCACCTTCTGCACAAGGCTTCCTGGCTTCTAGTTAGTCTTCCCCTCAGAGATGACCTTCTAGCTTAAAGTTAGCTTTCCCCTCCAAGATGGCCTTCTAGCCACCCCTTTATATATGGCATACACACATTATCATATATAATTATATAACATATATACACATATGTGTTATATGTGTATATATGCTATATAGTTATATATGAGATAATTACAAACACCTGACAGATAGTAAGTAATGTATAAATGTTAGCAATTATTTGTTATTCTTAGCTATTATTGTGAACCAGATGATTTCACTAGTGTATGAAACTTCTAATGAAGAACTTTCTTTGCTTATTAAGAATGGCATCTTCTGAATTTTATTGTCTTAGAGAATTATCTAGGGCTCTGAGAGGCTAAGTGACTGGTCACAGAGCAATTCTTTGTCAGAGGTAGCACTTAAGATCTTTCTAACTCCTAAGTGAACTCATTCTCCAACAGTACACGTTATTTGTTCAGTTTTCAGAAGTTCTATTAACTCATTTATGTATTCACTCTCAGCTTGACTGAGAACTTTACTGAAAAGACTGAAGACATCTGACATGAGCTCCCTCTTCTCTTCATCTCAAAACCCCTTTGACACACCTCCCTACCAGCTCTACTCTCAGCGGTAGCAGCTAGGTGGCAACAGTGGATAGAGCAGTGGATCTGCAGTTATGAAGACCTGAGTTCAAATTCAGCCTCAGGTACTTCCTAGCTGTGTGATCGTGGGCAAATCATTTAATCTCTGCCTGCCTCAGTTTCCTAATCTGTAAAATGGGGATAATAACATCTCTGTCCTAGGGTTGTTGTGTATTTGTAAAGAGCTTTGTAAACCTAAAAGCATTGTTCATGGGTTCCCAAAGTGGGTGATACTGCCCCCTGGGGCGGGCAGTAGTAGCCTCAGGTGCAATTGGGGAGTATTGAATAAAAATAAGAGGGCAATGGAAGCATAAATGGAAAGAACAGAAGAAAATTTTGAAAAATCATTTGTACATGTTTCATCTGTTGTGTAACAGAGTTAAAGTCAAAGTGATTACATTATTTTCCAAATAAACACCAAAATGCAAGTTATAACCAGTCAGTGGTCAAGTCTGCTGGCAGGTCTTAACAAGCAATTTTTGGCAGGTGAGCCTATAGTGCATTGTCGGGAAGTCCAGCATGTATCAGCAGGAATATGTGCATGTAATGACTTGTTTATAATACAATACTAGAAACAGTTGGGTTGCATGATGCAATAATGCATCATCAAAATTTCAATGCAGGGGGGAAGCTAGGTGGTTCAGTGGATAGAGCTCCAGCCTTGGAGTCAGGAGGACCTGAGTTCAAATCTGGCCTCAGACACATGACATTCACTAGCTGTGTGACCCTGGGCAAGTCACTTAACCTCGATTGACTCAGCAAAAAGGAAAAAAAAAACAAAAAAATTTCAATGCAGAAAAACCCCACAAATTTACAATAAATTATTAAATTTAAGATGTGTCATTTTAAAAAAAAGTTTTACATTTTTTAAAATGACTCATTTTTAAAAAACTGTTAAAAGGATAAAGAAAGTAGATTGGGGGGGTTACTGAGTAATTTCTTTTTAAAGGGGGTGGTAGGCCAAATAAGTTTGGGAATCTGTGATCTAGATCATGCCGCCTAACTGTGGGTGTTCCTCAGAGCTGTATCCTAAGCTCTTTGTTCTTCTCTCTCTACATTTTCTCTTGGTGATCTCATTATTTTCTGTAGGTTTAATTGCTATGTCAATGACTCCCACACCTGTATATCCAGGCCATCTCTCCTCCATGCTTCAGTCCTGCATCATCAACATAATTGCAACTATGATATTTCAAATTAGATGTCCTAGGAACATCTCAAATTCAACATATCCAAAACAAAACTAATCATCTTTTCCCCAAAATCTACCCTTTTCCTAAATTTCCCTATTTCTGTTGAAAGTACTACAATTTGCTATAAAACTATGTATAATTTTGATCCAGCAATACTGCTACTTAGGCTCATATCTCAAAGAGATCATAAAAAAGGGAAAAGTATCCACGTGTACAAAAATAATTATAGCAGCTCTTTTTGTGGAGGCAAAGAATTGGAAATTGAGGGGATGTCCATCAATTGAGGAATAGCTAAACAAATGGTGGTATATGAATATAATGGAATATTATTGTGCTATAAGAAATGATGAGCAGGCAGATTTCAGAAAAACCTGGAAAGACTTACATGAACTGATGCTGAGTGAAGTGAGCAGAACCAGGAGAATATTGTACACAGCAATAGCAATATTGTGCAATGACTAACTTTGATAGACTTAGATCTTCTCAGCAATACAAGGATCTAAGACAACTTCAAAAGACTAATAATGGAAAATGCTGTCCACATCCAGAGAAAGAACTATGGAGGCTTCAATCTACATTCTGTTTTCTCTCTTTTTTCTTTCTCATGGTTTTCCCTCTTGTTCTGATTCTTCTTTCACAACATGACTAATGTGGAAACATGTTTAATATAATTGTACATGTATAGCTTGTATCAGATTGCATACCTCTTGGGGAGAGGGGAGGGAGGGAGAAAAAAAATTGCAACTCAGAATCTTATAAAAGTGAATGTTGAAAACTATCTTTAAATGTATTGGGGGGAAATGCTGTTAAGTTAAAAAAAAAAAGGACTGCCATTTTTCTAGCCTCACAGATTTGTAACCTTGGCATTTTCTTAATTTAACTTTTGTTTTATTATTATTCCTTACTTTTCTTCATTCTGCATATCCTATTAGTTGCCAAAGCTTATGTGGTTTCTAATTCCACATCTCCAGTCTGACCTTTTCTCCTCAAACAGCCTGAGCTGAGGCTCTTCACTTCTCACCTAGGTTATTGAAGTAGTCTCCTAATTGATTTCCCTCCTGCAAGTCTCTTACTCCAGTCCATCCTATATACTGTTGCCAAAGTTATTTTCCTTGAGCACAGATCTAATCATGTAACTCTTTTTTTCTCTATTCAACTCCAGTGTCTTCCTGTTGCTTTTAGGATAAAATATAAACTCCTCTGTTTAGCTTTTAAGTCCCCTTAGAACATGTCTCCAACCTATCTTTCCAGCCTCATTGTATGTTATTCCTCATCTTGCACTCTATGATCAGGCTAACGTGGTCTTCTCTCTGTTCCTAACACACTATATTTCATCTCCCATCTCCATATCTTTGCATTAGCATACTAGCTGCCCCCCATTCTTGGAATATACTTCCTTCTCACTGCTGCCTCATGGAATCCTTCTCTTGCTTTAAGACACAGCTCAAGCATCACCTATACAAAGCCTTTTCTGATTTCCCCGTTTGTTAGCATCCTTCCTCTTTACCTACTTTGTGTTTACCTGGAGAAGGAAATGGCAAACCATTTCATTATCTTTGCCAGGAAAACTCTAAATGGGGTCCTGAAGGGTCAGAAACAACTGAAACAACTGGACAACAACAAAATTTATTTGTATTTATTTGGTATTATTTATGTATTGATCTCCTTTCTTGAAATGTAAGCTTTTTTTGAGTACTGTTTTTTTATTCTTTATACATGTAACCCCAGTGACTAGCACCATACCAAGAATATAGTGGGTGCTTAATAAATACATAATGATTGGTTGATTGGACATGATGAATTCCTTCAAGTATTTGAAGGGATATCAAGAGGGTTTAGATTTGTTCTGTTTGGCCTAAGAGGGCCAAACTAGAAGCAATTGATGGAACTTGCAAAAAGACAAAATTAGGCTCAATGTAAGGAAAAATTTCCTAGCAATTAGAGCTATTCAAAGGTGAAATAGGCCACTTTAGGAGGTAGGTATCTCCTCATTGGCGGTCTTTCTGGAAAGCATAGATTATCATTTGTTGGATATGTGGAGGAAGGGATAGCTTATCATAGCCTAAACTTAGAGCTTGAAGGGACCTTGTATATAATTCATTTCAGTCCCTTTATTTTACAGATAAGAGTCTGAGACCCAGAGAAGTTAAGGGACTTGCCCAAAGCCACGCACAGTAAATGCCACAGCCAAGATTCAAATTAAGGCCTTCTAATTCCAAATCTGGTGCCTTTTTGAATAGGCCAGGAAGTCTTTTGTTGAAGAACTAAGTCCTTTGTACTAATAATTTCCTAATTCTTAGATTTTATCAACAGGAACTGAGGACATTAATTACCATATGACAATTGATGCAATAATTGAAGGTCATAATGATAGCCCTAAGTCATTAAGAAAAAGTTGTTATGGTGGTATAGTTAGGTAATTGATCAGGATTTTCTTCACCCAGCCTAATTAATAAAATCATAGAAGGGAAAAGATTTTGTTGTTCAGTTTTCAGTCCTGCTTGATTCTTTGTGACCCCATTTAGGGTTTTCTTGGCAAAGATACTGGAGTGGTTTGTCTTCTCTAACTCATCTTACAGATGAGGAAACTGAGGTAAACAGGGTTAAGTAACTTATCTAGGGTCACACAGCTAGTAAGTATCTGAGGTCAGATTTGAATTCAGGAAGTTGAGTTTTCCTAACTCAAGGCTGGGCACTCTACCTACTACCTAGCTTCCCCAACCAACAAGAACATACTGACATGTTAAATAAAATACAAAGTTACCATTTTATGAAGTTTAAAGAAGACCTTTTTGTTAGAGAATGGCTTGCTATTGCCTTATTAATGATAGACCATTCCTTGGTGGCTTTTAAAAGGGAGGATATATTCTCCAGATAGTCAACGTACAGTAAAGGCAGCAATAGCTGTGAAGTATGACTTTTGGTCACAAAGAAGGAACCAGTGGTGTAGGAAGAACTCATTCCTAAGAATGATCCCTCCTTACCTTTCCCTTGTTTCACTACCAAAAGGGAAGAGAGAAGGAAGGAATGCATTTTCCTCTCATTCCTCTTTACTCCCCAGTTGGCCTTGTCATCTTGCAGCAGAGCTGTTCTAGTATGAGACACAACACCTAGTAGGGAACAGAAAAAAGAATTGAGTCAGCTTTGAGGAGTGTGAGGGCTGGCATAGAGAAGAGACAGTTAAGAATTTAAAAGCAAATTAACTCTGGCCATTAGGAATTGAGCTGCAAAAAGCAACAGTCCCAGAGAGCTCAGTTGAATGACCTGCTTAGCAATGACCAGGTGCGCAGTGGAGAGCAATATGAAAATGCCACGAGAAGGGAAAGGACATAGGAACTCACAAATGCCAGAGGTATGAGTTGCTTTGGTTGCACATTCTCTACCAGTATGGCTCGCTACCAGTGTGTTCTATGTGTGTGTCCACTCTTTTCACTGGTGTTGGGTGTAGTAGGAGGAATATATGCCCTAGGTTAGTAGGGGAAATATTTTATTAATAATTGTTTTTAGCAATGCCATCTTAGTAAATGCTTTTGCTATGAGCTGTGTACTATGCTGGCTGATTAAAGATGGATTTTTAGAGGTAAGTGAATCAGCAGGGACTTGTGAACCACAATTTAGGAGTGCAGACTGCAGAATACCTTGCATTTGGGGTAGTAGTCACCCCCTAGGGACCCAGGTTGTAACCTGTGGGAGTTGGGGGCAGAATATGATATATTTTATTTTTAAATTTTAAATAGTGTTTTATTTTTTCCAATTACATGTAAAAACAATTTTTAACATTTTAAAATAAAATTTTGAGTTCTAAATTTTCTCCCTTCTCTCCTCCCCTCCTTCCTCCCTAAAACAGTAAGCAATTTAATGTAGATGATATATGTGCAATCATGTAAAACCTTTCCATATTAGTCACATTGTGAAAGAAGAAAGAGAACAAAAGGAAAAAAAATATGAAAAAAAATAAAGTGAAAATACTATGCTTTAATCTGCTTTCAGATTCCATTAGTTCTTTCTCTGGATGTGGATAGCATTTTCTGTCATGAGTCTTTTAGAAATTGTCTTGGATCATTATATTGCTGAGAAGACCCAAGTCAGTCATAGTTGATCATATGATATATTTTAGAAAAAAAAATTGTATCCAAAGTGTAAAAAATTCATTTAAAAATCTTTGGTGATTAAGAGAGTAAAGCTTTGTCAATCCAGGCATTTGGTCATGTAGAATTACCCATTCCCTGAGGTTACCAAATATCTAGGCATCATCTTTCTAATTGGACATGAGGGCTAGTGCTGGCTGGCAAAATCGACACCCTCCTCAGAGAATAATGGCTGTGTTTCAATGAAACTTTTACTGCCAGAAGCTGTTCTTAAAGAGAAGTGGATTCATGTCCTTTGATCGTAGTGTGTACATTTGTACCAGTTTGTTTACTGTGAGTCTGACAGAGGAAGTCATGTGGATCTGTCTGTTTACTTTTCCTTGGGACCTAGGAGGTCACTTCTAAAAATAATCTTGCTCAGTGTCAGAGAATGTGAGGTATGACACTGAATTACACACCTCATATTCTCTGTGCAGCTAGGTAACCCTAAGCCAGATATATCCAGTTTACCAAATGACTCACATAACTAACTTAAAGTAGAAAAAAGGGTTGCCAGTCAAAATAGCCAGATTCTTATTTTATTTAGGGTATCTTTCAGTCTTACTTAGGCTATTTCAGAGAGCATGTACCTCATAAGATTTTGTTAATAATTAATTTTTTTAAAAGACAAACTCCTAGATAAATTCTGAACCAGGGTACTAGCTGAGGGCACTCACTTTGTCATCTGATGTTAATTTGCTGTGTTGGCATGCTGCTTTGCAAATGTTCTTACCATCTTCTTCATGTTCTGCCTCTTTGAGTATAGGCCATTACAAACTTACAGAGGCTGGGTACCATTAACTTCTACTTTATTTCTTCCACTCTCCAACACCCTTCTTCCCAGTATCTGGTACAATGTTCTGCCAACAGCAGGCATTCTGTACATGTTCTTGACCAACTGAATTATTAAGAGTGACATACAGCTGATTTGTATGAGAAAAAAGAATCTTTGGTGTAGCAGTAGTAAGCCTCAAACATTCAGAGAACTTGTCCAGTTCTCACCAGGAAAAAAAAAATGTTGGATCCTTAATATGAGAACAAGACAAGATCTATACAGAATTGTAAAATAGTCTCTGGCATACCCAGTGCCCTTTCCCCTTTTTGCAGAAGGGCTTGATTTGGTTATAATGTTGACAGTGTTTGCCCAGAGTTATTTGTTGGGTCTTGTTGGTGTTATCTATTTAGTAATATAAGTTTTTCATTTCTTAAGTAATAAAAACAGCATTTATATGGAACATAAAGTGCTTTACAAATATTTCATTTTATCCTCACAATAAACCTGGGAGGTAGGTGCTATTACTATCACCATTTTACAGGTGAAGAAACTGAGGCAAATACATTAAATGATTTGCCCAGGGTTATATTACTAGTAAGTATCAAAGATTAGATTTAAACTTTGGTCTTTCAGACTCCAGGTCCAGTGCTCTATTCACTATGCCATCTAGTTATTTCCAAGAGTAAATGAGATAGTATGTGATATAATGGAAAGACTATTTAATCTAGAGGCAAAAGAACAATAGTCCAAGTCTTGGCTCTGCTGCTTACTCAGTGAGCTGAGACAAATAGATTGCTGTATCTCCCTGAGCCATAGTTTTCCCTTTTGTAAAATGAGGATAGTAAAAATTGTAATCATACAATCTTACAGGATAATGAGGAAAGGATCTGATGAGATGGACTATGCAAGAGGGTTAACTTGGAAAACCCTATACAAAAATAAATTATTAATGATCCTAATTTGAGGGAGGCATGAGAAATTTTCAAAGTGGTAGCTACTACCTAGACACTCTTCCCTAACTAAGCAAACTAGGTTTTTCAGCCACTTAATTAGGCACATTTCTTAGTTACCTACAGTGTGGATCAGTTCCAGAAGAAAGCAACTCTCTTTCATAGGCTTACAGTTACATAGTAGATTTATTTCATATAACTGCTTTCACTTACAGACATCACCAAAGTGGCAATGTCCCAAGGTGTATCATGTGCTAATTTTGGATAAATACTTCCTTTGTGCTATAAACTCTCTGAAATAAAGATCATTTTATTTAAAAAAATTATAATTCTTATTGACTGCCTAACAATGGTTATGACGACATTCTATATATATTTACATTCAGAATCTGAATCCAAATATTTTACAAGGTCTGGAGAACTTGCTTACAAAGTGTCAGTATTATGAAAGGAGATACTGATGCAACATGATACCTCGCTTTGGAGAACTCAAAAGTAAATTTAGTTAAAGCTCCACTCAGCATATGTCTAGCCCAAAGGATTCTTCGGTTACAGTTGCTCTTATCTGCTGCTTTTGCCAATGCCTAATTTGGAAAATCTCCATTTTTCTTGAGGTTCATTATTGTGGCATCTTGCTTTTGGATCTTGTTTCCTCCAGCTCCCAGACACTATAGTGTGCAAGGAAAGTGGGTAGTTCACAGTATATTGTCTGAGATCCAAAATACAAAGAAGAGCTTGTAAAAATCAATATGTCGTGACTTTAGAAAGCATTTTTTAAGTGAAGATGGAACTATTAATTTACTTTATTCATTAAATGAGAAGATGAGAAGTTAATAATAACCTCAGCTGGTCTTAACCCTCTTCCGGATGGAAAGTAGCTAAATGCTTTCTATTAACATACCAATTGTATTTAATGGCTTTTTTTTCTTTCAGTTTAACAAGCCAGAACCTACCATAGAACAGTGCTTAAGTCCTTAAGAGTAGATGGCTTCCATTTGACTCCCTGGGGCAGGAACTTTGAGACATAAAGGAATGAGGCAGTCATATTCATCCCTGCTACAGAGATGAATCCCTAAGGCTTTGGGGAAATATTCCCTTAAGGATTATAGGATGTCTACTATTTTCTTGGAACAACAACAACAAAAAGTAAGATATTTTTATTTTTTGAATGCTTGTGTATCCTAAGAATTGACCACATCCTGAGGCTTTCTAAAGTAATAGTCAATGTGCATAAATGAGCCTTCAGATGGCTTGTACTAGCCTTACTGGCTGCCCCCATCCTTCCTTCATAATCCTGAAATGTTTAAATACTGACTTATTTGGAAGCTTGCAGTTGTACTTGAGAACCATTCTGACTATGATAAGTGACCACTTATAAGCAAAATTCTGGTATCTCTAAAATAAAGGATATACAGACATAAGAATTCACAATAAACTAGGAATAGGATCACTGAATCATAGATTTAGAGCTACAGGGGATCTTAGAGGTCATTTAGTCCAACCCCCTCATTTTACAGATGGAAGAATTAAGTGACATAGGTTGTTAAGGTCACATAGGTAGTGAATGACAGAGCTGGGATTTATGCCCAATTTCTCTGATTCTAAATGCAGTACACTTTCCACTTCATCGTTATGAATTCATCAGCAACAATGACAAATATTCATTAGTCCGAGGCAATGTGACTGGCCCTGAGGTTACAAAGAGGTATGAAAAGTCAAATAACAATATGGGGTAACAAGATAAGTGTCCAGTGAGTAGAACAGATAAAATTGTACAGGAATTCAGAAGAGGGAATGATTACTGAGGTTTAGGATGGTCAGAGAAAGGAAAAAGAGGTGACTGGTCTTGAAAGATAAGCTAGGGGTAGGATTCAGGTAAGTAAAAGTAAGGTAGGGCAGGAGACATTCTTTTGGGTGTTAAATAAATGAAAATGAAAGCCTATCTAGTTTTCTTTTTACCTCGCCTTAAAATGCCTGTTTTGCTCCTTATTAGCTGTTAACCTTGGGCAAGTAACTTCACTTTGCTCTCTATCACCTCCAGGATCAAATATAAAATTCTCTCTTTGGCACTCAAAGCCCTGCATAACCTGCCTGCTCCCTGCCCCCTTTCTAGTTTTCTTCCACCCCCTACCCCCATGTACCCTGCAATTCAGTGACACTGGCCTCCTTCTTTTTCCTAAAACAAGACATCTTCCTACTCTGAGCATTTTCACTGGCTCTACCTCCTCATTTCTATCTCTTGGCTTCACTGACTTCCTTCAGGTCCCAGCTAAAATTCCACAGGAAGCCTTACCCTTTTCCCAATCCTGGTTTATTCTAGTGCCTTCTCTCTGTTGGTTATTTCCAATTTGTCCTGTCTCTATCTTGTTTGTACAGTTGTTTGAATGAAATGTCCTCCAGTACACCATGAGCTCCTTGAAAGTAGGTACTATCTTTTGCTTTTCTTTGTATACTCATCATTTAGCACAATGCCAGGCTCATATTTAGGGCAACTGAGTGGCACAGTGGATAGAGTATGAGGTCTAGAGTCAGGAAGACTCATCTTCCTGAGTTCAAACCAGCTGTGTGATCCTGGGCAAGCTACTTAACTCTGTTTGCCTTAGTTCTTCTTCTGGGAAAAGAGCTAGAGAAGGAAATGGCAAACCACTCCAGTATCTGTGCCAAGAAAACCCCAAATGGGGTCATGGAGAATTGGGCACGACTGAAAGATAACTCAACAACAACAACAACAACAACTAGAGGCACATACTAGGTACTTAATAAATGCTAATTGACTGACTCAATTTCCTCATCTGTAAAATAAGGCTAATAATACTTGGCCTACCTATCTTAACAGAGTTGATATGAGAATCAAATGAGATAATGTACATGAAAAACTTTTTAACTATAAAGCACTCTAAGAACATATATATTCCACTCTAACTACCCAACATGGCTTTGACTGGTTTACTTTATCTTATTAGTAACTCTAGTGCTCAGTCCCTATCTGGAATTAAAAACAACGTCTTCTCCCTAAAGTCAACCCCTGAAATTTCCCACTGTGGCCCCTAGATATGACATTTTTAATTCACTCCCTTTTTACTTAGAGTGTAAACCTCAGTGTTTGGTCTAAGAAAGACAAACATGATTAGGTTGTGTCTATCGTTTTATTTCTCTCAAAACTGACTACACACATGCATGGGAGCCAGTCTGGAACTGGGCTCATTTTGGGGTTCAGGTGCACAGTTTATATAGGATACACAGGGGTAATATTATTCTGTCATCATTTTACTTCTTTTATCAGACACTTCCCCCTGCCCCCAACCATACCAGACCACTCTCAGCCTTGGGCTATCTAGGCAGAAGAATCTGTCTCCACCCAAGCCTGAGCAGAACACCATGGGGCTTCCATACCATACGTTAAATTATTCTGAAGCTTGGGTTGGGGTTTGACCAGGATAAGGAGAGTTGATGTAATCTGGTTACCAGAAATGTCCTTCTGAAGAAAAACTGAACGTAAACTCAGAACTTTGAAAAAAGGGGGCTGGGAAAAACTCTGAATCTCCAAGATAATGATTATTAAAAATCATTTTTCACAGGAGTAAGGAAGCTTCCTTGACATTTTGGTGAGATTAGAGCGACTCAAGAACAAAATGCCGCCTTAACAGCCATAGCCAGAGCAGCTGATTAGTGAACAGGACCCTTCAGGGCTGCCTAATATTCTGGGAAGAATCGTGGCATACTGTGTTCTGGGAACAAAAGAGGTCTTGGTTTTAAGTATGGTATTTAAGGTCCTGTAGCATCATCTAAAGAGGACCCAGCAACTGATCATTGTGTAAACTTGTCACAAAACCCTGAGAAACCTCCAGTCAATCACAGACTGAACCAGTGCCAGATCTGGTTGGTGGGTGCTGGTTGTTTTTTACTTTGTTCAACTTTAGGATCTTTTCTATCCCTGGCATGGTAGAACCAGTGCAATGATACCCCGTCCTGAAAGTTAGTAGGCTGGAAGGCCAATGAAGAGTTAGCCCCCAAAAGTAGTTGCTAACAAAGAACTTCATTCAGAAGAGCAGTAGGCTGTTTCAGCATCCAGACTTAGTCAACCTGTTCAGGCAGCAACAGCAGCAGCAATAGAATTTCTATACATAGGGCCAGTTATCTGCCCTGTGTGAAATGTGTGCCAGATCCAGGGGAAAAAGCTTGTAGAGGCTTTAATTGATTCAGTTTTGCCTTTTCCTAGTGATCCTAGTTTTCAGTGGCTCTGGAACTGACTGATGAAGATGAGTCTTTCTGACTTCAGGGCTGGCGCTCTATTTATTACATTACCTAGCTGCTCCATACTCTTCTGTTACTGATGTAAAAAAGAAAGAAGACTGAGCACACTACCTTTAACAAGGTAGCACTAACTTTGCCCATTGTATTAACCATGAATTTTTTTTGTATTTGATGTCATCTTTAGGTAATTAAGGTTATTGTGTGTAGTATTTTTTTTGGGGGGGCTACTTTGTTTATTCTTGGTAATTTCATGCAAGTCATCATATTTCTTTGGATTTTTCATACTCATCATTCCTTATCATACAATAATATTCTATTACATTCATGGGCTACAATTTGTTAATTCATTTCCCCCAATAATTAAACACATAATTGTTTTTGGTTTTGTTTTTTCAGTTTTTTACTTTTTGTAGCCCCTGGAGCATTCACTTTCACACACAGCTTCCTGAGAAAAGGTATTGCAGATTCAAGGCAAGCATGATTCCAAATTATGGCTTATGAATCCCACTAATGTGTTTACTATTACCAGTCATCAGAATACATCAGTTCCAGCAAAAGGCATTTAAGGAAAGATCATAGGAAATAAAATAATGCTCTGTGTACTCTCCCACAGGTAACCATACTGCCAGTGAGGGGGAACAGATACTTTTAAGGAACATGTGAGCCAGGATCCCACATATAGGGTACTCATGTAGAGAATCTTTGTGACCAGGTTACATATTTGGAGGACACACATAAGTAGTCAGAGACACTCACAGTTCTGATAATACAGGGCTATTGATGGTGCTCTCTGCTATATGTCACTCCATTGATCTGATGGTTGCTGGACTGACATCCAACATCTATCTGTTTTGCATTTGTAGATGGCCTATTTCATAAATAAAGATTCCCTTTCTCCGTGGTGTATCATTTCTAGTTCAATGGGCAAACAGAATATACTAGAATTATATACATGTATCATATACATTGTACCCCTGGTGCTGTATTTCATACCATCAGGAGCTAAGTTCCATGTGCCCCACTATAACATTTTGCTACACTGATACTCACTGCCATTGAATATTCTTTTCTATTTACACTATGATTTTAGCCCTGGTTGTTTTTTGTTTGTTTGTTTGTTTTAGTCCTAGCACCCTGCACAGAAGTTGCAGTAGTAAATGACTTAGAGAATTAAAAGATTCCCAAGCTAACCTACAGAATACTCTTTAAACAGCTGATGTTGCATCTAAATAGACGACAGAACAACAACCCAGACACCTGGAGGAATCCCTGAAGATAAAGAATCAGGTATCACTATCTACTCAGAACCTTTGCTTTTATTGGTCCTTTAAGAAATTTGAAGATCATGCCACTGTCTCCTCGTGGGTTATTATCAAAGTAGTGAATCCCATGATCTTTTGACTGAAATTCCCAGTGTTGTATATTCTGCTTGTTGTGACAAGCATACCTATACCCTGACCTTTACCAACCAAGATCCTGTTTGTCTCTAATCATAATAAATAAGCAGGAAGAATGAATAATAATAATAACTAATATTTTTATGGCTCTTAACTGTGTACCAGGCACTGTGCTAAGTGTTTTACAATTATTATCTCATTTGATCCTCACAACAACTCTAGGAGGTAGGTGCCATTATTATCCTCATTTTGCAGATGAGGAAACTGAGGCAAGCAATGGTTCAGTGACTAGGGTCACACAGCTAGTGAGGCCAAATTTGAACTCAGGTCTCCCTGACTCCAGACTTAAGGCTCAATCCACTGTTTCCCCTAGCTTCCTCATGGTGAAGAAAATCCTGGATATATGAAACAATGGAGTTAATTCCATTATTTTACCTACTGATAAAATCTGTGATATGGATTATCATACAATAAGCTGTGACCAAAAAGAAAAAAAACCAGCCCCAAACCCCATGAAAACAAAAAACCCCAGCTCCAAGGCCTAGGGAGGCTTCCTATGAGGAGAAATGGTATTCAGTTCTTGTCATTTTATAACACTTGGTCCAGTATACTGAGGTCTTGCATAAAAACAAAAAGCATGCACTTGAACATAGTGAAAGAGTCAAACTAATCAGCTAAACACTTTGTTGCAGTTTGCTTTTTAATACTGAATTCCTGATTTCATTAATTGTTTGCATTTTTGGCCTACCCCACATCTTAATTGACCACCGATGTGAGCAAGTCAGCCCACTAATTGTTGATCCCTTTGGCCTGACAACTTTTTCCACTTGTTCTTACTTTTCAGCTTTAGCCTTTGTCTTAAGGCTTTATCCACAACTTGTATTATTCTACTAGTAACTCTGGTGCTTGACCTTGAGTAGTCAAAGCTACATGTAGCCACTGTTACCCTATATTGACCTCTGTAACTCTCTGTCCCCATGTCCTGGATAGGATAGCAGTGAGGGCTAAACAGACTAAATAGCATGAGTTTGTAATGGGCCCAGTCAGGACTTTTGTGACTTTCTCCAATACTTCTCAGAAACAAGAGCTGAAACAGAGAAAATAAATGGTAGGTGTTACCTGGGATTGGGGACTGGCTGACTGAGCCAGCCAGTAGACTGAGTAAGGTAGAAATCAAGTGGAAAGAATTCTAGGGTCCTAATACAAATAATATTGAAATGATTTGCCATGGGGTTCCAGCCTGGGTAGAGTGGCAATGAAAACAGAAGAGGTCTGGTAGACTCAGAAACTAATAATGATAATACTTCTTCATGGCTAAAAGGGACCGTAGAGATTATCTAATTGTTTCATCTCCAGCTCTTTGAATCCCTAACTTCCTTCAGGACTCAGCTCAAATGCCACTTTCTGCAGGAGGCTTTTTCTGAATCCCCCCCAGCTGTGTTTTCTTCTAAGTTTCCCTTCCATCTACTCAATACATACTGTATTGGGAGACCATAACGGGAGTCTATGAGCCCTCAGTCCTTAGAGATAGTACAGTAGCCAGTACCTGTTGCCAATCTACATAGAGGCTTGGTGAGTATGCTTCCAGAAATGTGTGATAGAGGGGACTTTTCCCTACCTGCTTCAGAGCAGGGGTAGATGTAGCAGCTGTGAAAGTGGCAGCCTCTTACTGCTTGCTTTATCTCCCCACCTGATTCTTATGTGCTCTGCAACTTCTGTTTCTGTTGTTTCGTTCTTCCTTGGTCTTATGTCACTAAATATCAGAGATGGCATGGACCAGATTACAACCTGGTGAGCTTTCAAAAGAGGCTCAGAAGAGCCATCAAAGCCCTCCTTGGTACTGAGAGGTGGTAACAGCAGGAGCTGAGTCAGGGGAGAAGCAGCCTGTTTGAGCGAGCCTAGCAATGAATCCATCCATCTGCTGAGCCACCATGTCCTGTAAGCAAGGGAGCAGTGTGAAGTACAGAAGTGAACTTGGGGATGAAGGCAATGTTATGTAACCATCACTTTAAATTTGAGTCAACCCTCCCCAGGAATAAGTTGGAAGAGGAAAGTATACTAGTTTGGTAAGTTGTTATTCTCTGGTTCTTGCTGTACCTTCTTAGTAAATATTCCTCTGTAGATACTAATTGATTGATGTTAATTGGTTAAATGGTAATGGAAAGATATTCAGTGGTGTTTGATATTGGGGGGAACACACCACATGGGGGCTTGTGAGCCATGCTGTATGGATCCAAACCAGTTGGAGTGTAGATTGGGTGAGAGTGGCTGTTCAGCCTTTTGTGTGCACACTCAGTTTCAGCTCAGCAGCTAATTAAAGGATTTTGTATCAGCATGCATACCCAGAATGAAAACAGTTAAAGAATACCTGTGGTGCTATGAATCGGAGAAGGAAAAGGCCCTTCTTTTTTTTTTTTTAAAACTTTTGGCGTTTACTTTGGAAACAGGCTCACCAAGTCTCCATGTCATTTGGCAGCATGCAGAGGATATTGCCAGTACTCTGAGGATTAGCATTTCATTAACTAGTGTTACATATACATGTACATATACACATACATACATATTTATTTATTTATACATCTTGCCTTCCCCATTAGAGTATTAGCTTCTTGAGGACAGGGTTTATTCTTGCTTTCTCTTCATATCTCTAGCCCTTAGCACAGGCCCTGGCACATAGTAAATGCTTAATACATACTTGTTTTTGACTGATATAGGAGCTCTCATGGAAAATAACCAAGCAAGAGGAAAAGAGAGTAGTAAAGGATGGGTCACTTCCTTTTAAAAATCTACTACATCAGTAAGAAGAGCCTGCCCAACAAAGGGACTACTTTGTCATCTCAAAGCATAAGCCCTTCAGGGTTTAGCTACATTCACCTCTGGAGTACCTGGAGTTTTCCAGGGAAACTCTGTCAATGGAGTGATGGCCCCTGTTGGCACATTCCCATACATGTGTCAGCTCCAGCGATGTAGTCCAACTCCCTCATTTAACAGATGAAGAAACTAAAGACCATAGAGTTTAAATGACTTGCTTCAGTTCACATAGGTAGTAAACACTCAACTACAGGTGTTCTGGCTCTAGATCCAATGCTCTTTACACCATGCTGCCTCCCAAAATAACAACTTGCATTTATGAAGTGCTTTAGTGGATTTTGGCCATAGCAAACCATGAAACAAAGAAAACTACAAAATGCCCCTCAGTCTTCTGTAGCCTCCTTTCCCTTCTGTAATGACAATGCCATTATAGCATAAAAGGAGACAGAGAGTACCAAGAATGATGTAGTTTGTAGACCATCCATACTCTAATTTGACTATTGAAATTCTAAGTGTAAGATCCTTGTTCAGTGACTAACCAGTAAACTGCTGGAGGAGATGAATCATATAAATCTTGACATTCTTGCTATAAAAGGAACCAGAAGAAAGAAGAAAATTGCAGCTGAGTGGAAGGCTGAGTCATAGGTACTCCTTGGAGAAGCAAGGGAAGGAGTTGTTCAAATTTACATTATACTATGACCAGAAACAAGAGACATTCTTTCATGAGAAATCTGGCCATCTTGTTTTTCAGAACTGTTGGTAGGTGTTTGCGAAAAAGACAATCATAAAAATAATTGCCGTTTATGCACCAATCCTGATTGTTGAGAATGAAAAGGTAGAGAAATTTTATGAAGAATTTTATAAGACTCCAAATTAAATCAACATGTACTGAGAGAAATGATTATTTATCTCTTATATTAATAACCTATTAATATAGGGGATCCAGGTTTTTCTTCCCTTCCTATTTCCTCATTCTCTATTAGATCAAATTAGCCTCTGAAGAACAAGGCTTATGGTGAGATTGAATTTAACATTGTCCTCAATCTTGTTTGAGAGCCCACCCAACTAGGAAAGCCTATTTCTAATTAAAGAATAAAAAGAATCTAATCTAAATGAATTCTGGCCCATTATGTTCCATTCAGGCAAACTGGGCTGGGGAGGAGGAGGCAGGAGATATACATATATATATATATATATATATAATATTTATATACTACATCATAGTTTAATTTTTTTTGTTCTTCATTAATTTATTTTGATTTATCAACAATCACTTCCATAAGCTTTTGAGTTAAATTTTTCTCCCCCTTTCTCCCCACCTCCCTCCCCAAGATGGCATGCAATCTGATATAGGCTATACATATACATTCCTGTTGAACATATTTTCACATTAGTGATATTGTAAGGAAGAATTAGAACTAATAGGAGGAACCACCAGAAAGAGGAAACAAAACACAACAGAAGAAAAAAAATAGCAAATAGTATGCTTCAATCTGCATTCAAACTCCATATCTCTTTCTTTAGATGTGGATGGCATTTTCCATCATGAGGCCTTTGGAGATGTCTTAGATCCTTGCATTTCTGAGAAGGGTTAAGTCTATCAATATTAGTCATCGAACAACATGGCTGTTACTGTGTACAACATTCTCCTAGTTTGGCTCACTTCATTCAGCATCAGACCATACGAGTCCTTCCAGGTTTTTTTGAAGTCTGCACAATAATATTCCATTACATCCATATACCACAACTTGTTTAGCCATTCACCAATTGATGGGCATCCTCTCAATTTCCAATTTTTTGCCACCACAAAAAGAGCTGCTATAAATATTTTTGTACATGTGGGTCCTTTTCCTATTTGTGTGATCTCTTGATCTCTTTGGGATACAGCCCTAGAAGTGCTATTGCTGGGTCAAATATTACAAATATATATATATATATATATATATATATGTGTGTATATATATATATATATATATATATATATATATATATATATATATATATATATATATACATACACACACACATACATACCAAGTTCTCTGCTCATTTACAGTGGTGGCTGCTAAATTATGTATGATCCCAACTGTGGCTCCCCCGTACTTAAAATTCTTTCTAGTTGCTTGTAATATTGTTTCTTAGACCTGGAAATTGGATTTTGGCTATGATATTTCTGAGAGTTTTCATTATGAGGTATGTTTAAGGAGGTAAATGGTAAATTCTTTCTATTTTTACTTTGTCCTCTAGTTCTAAGAGATCTGGGCAGTTTTCTTGTAAGAGTTCTCAAAATATGATATCTAAGATCTTTTTTTTTTTGGTCATAGCTTTCTTTTTTTTATATTTCTTCTATTTAAAAATATTTTACTTTTTCCAATTACATACAAAAAATCTTAACATTCATTTTTAAAATTTTGAGTTCTAAATTCTCTCCCTCTCTCCCTTCCCTTCCCCTTCATTGAGAAGGCAAGCAATTTGTTATAGGTTATATGTGTACAATCATGCAAAACATATTCCCGTATTAATCATGTTGTGAAAAAAAACCACAGTTGGTCATGACTTTCAGATAGTACAATGATTCTTAAGTTTTTTCTCCTTGATATGTTTTCCATGGCAGTTGTTTTTGCTATGAGATACTTTACATTTTCTTCAATTTTTTTCAACCTTTTGACTTTTTTTTCTGATATTCTTGTTGCCTTATGGAGTCACTGACTTCTATGTAGTCCGTTTTAATTTTCAGGGAGTTTGTTGCTTGAACAAGTTTTGTATGTGTTGTGCCAAGACACGAATTTTTTTCTGTTTCTTTCTTCTATAGTTCTCATTTCTTTTCCAACTTTTTCCTTAAGTGCTCTCATTCCATTTATAATTTTTTTTAACTATTCATCTTTTCTAGGAACTCTAGGTGAGTATGTGCCTAAGCCATGTTTTTCTCTGAAGCTTTGCTTTTAGATAATTTGTAGTCATTGTATTCTTTAGGGATTTGGGTCTTCAGTTTCTTTGCTACCATAATAGTATTTTATGGTAGGGTTCTTTTTTTTTGTTTTTTTCGTTTGTTTGTTCTTCTACCCTACTTCCTGACTTAGTACTTGATGTTAGGGCTGGACTTTGTAGCACTCCTAGAGGGAAGGTCTGGGCTAGTCCCATCGCAGCTTTCTTGGGGTTTTGAATGTTGTGTTATTCCAGGATTACAGGGACAAGCTGAGCATCTGCAAGCTTTCAGTGCTCCCAGAATAGTCTGATCATATTTATAAGTGTCCAAATAATCTTACTGTTTCCTTTCCTGGTCCCCGATAAAGTAGAACTACCCCCAAAATGAACATGTACAAAGTTCATGATCTCTACCCAAGTGCATTTCCTATTAAATGTTTAGTTCACTTGAAATATTATCTAGAAAATTATACATTTTCTTTTTTGTAAAAGTTCTTAGAAATGAAAAAATAAATCCTAACCAAACCAGTACATGGCATAAATAATTTATTTCATTATACCTACTTCAGTATATACTATACTATTGTCAAGAGAAAGTAATGGCACATAGTCATTGCTTTTTCCATGATGATAAGGTAATTACTTCAATATATTGCTCAATGCCTAAATAACTGGTGATTCATTAAGAAAATTTTGAGTTTGTTATAAATATGAAAAGAAAATTGCAATATAGAGAGATCTTATAGATGTAAGCCTAAAGCCAGACCTTAATCTATACTCAGTTTGTGAGCATAAGTCTATTATTAAATTGATGCCTGAAGGAAAATATGTAATAAAAAGGCTACTAATCTAGATGTACCATTCAACACAACTAGTTAAATGTCTTTCAGAAATGGAAGGAGCATACTGATAGAGTCAGCGACTTATGAAAATTATGTCTTCAAAAGCTACGTGGGTGTGTACCTGCTACACTAATTCCCATGAGAAAATAGTATGAAACTTCCTCTTCAGTGAAATGCAAATGGAATGTTGGTATGACTGGTATTTAACTGGGTACCAATAAAGTTCTATGGTATAATATTACCTGTTCAAATGCTGATAAGTAGGACTTTAACCAGAGTCACCAAGGTCTACTGGTCTACTGAAACGTGTCATAGCAGCACTAACAAACAGATTAAAGGATTCTCCCATAGTTTTCTTTCTTTCACACAGATAATCTACTATAGTTCTCTGGTTTTCATAATTCTAAAAGTCCAATAATAAAATATTTCAGTTTTTATTATTATCTCACCTTAGAGTTATTAATATTTTCCAGATTGTATCCCTTTTGAAGCTATGGAATCATTAGGATGTAACAAGATATAAGAGAGGGATATTGCCATTTCTGTTACTTTGTGTGACAAGTAAAATAAAGTTTCAAATGTGAGAATCCTTATTACAGGGGAGAATCTTCTGATATAGTACTAGAAAAACATCAATCATAAATCTGAACTATTTCAGCAACTTGTAGCTCAGTAAATTAGCCTTTATATCTATTATAGATAAAACATTCATATATTTTATATGTAAAACAACATTTATAACAATTGTTATGATTAAAATAAGTATATTTTCAACAAGCTTATGTTCCTGCTTGTTATATTTCTAAGTAACACTGGGAATGATGTAAACAATTGGACTTTCAGATATTACTTTAAAAATTAATGTTTTGGGATACATAGATATTTCATCTGTAAACTGATTAAGACAGCCAACCTCTTGGAGGTAGCTTGGTACAATGGGAAGGACACTGACTCTGGAATCAGAGGAAATTCTAGTCAGAAGCCTGAGGTTCAGATCTCACCTGGGATGAGTTATCTGTGTAGCCTTGGGCAAGGTGCCCAGCCTTCCTGAGCTTTAGTTTCTTTCTTTATCTGTAAAATGAAGAGTTTGGATGAGATAGCCTCTGAGGTTTCTTCTAACCCTACATATATGATTCTATTATTTTCTATCTCCTAATTCTTTTTCATCATCTCAAATTCAGAACACCCCTAATTAAGCTTACTGTCCTTCCCTTTAAACTTCTTCATCCTTCTGACTTCTTTACTTTGAACACACACACACCTCATCCAGGATATATTATGGATGCCCTATGCATTTTCAAGGATTGACGGAAAGATTCTCACCTGGGCCCTATGTGTTTGTGGGTATACAATGGTGATGTTCCCATCCAGGATTCTTTGTCTTGTGTATGTCATATTGCAGAAAAAATTTAGTACTTTTTATTTTCAGACCAATTAGTTTTCTTATGTGTTTTATTTGTATGTCTGATCATTTGCCTTCAGATAACTTTTGAATGATGGAATGCATAAATTCTGATATCTGTTGAATTACTGTGTCTATTGGAAGCTAATATGAACAATATGGAAATTGCGTCCCTAGAATTCTGTTGCCTAGCAATACACTGAGAGCCAGACAGAAGACTCCTGATTAAAGGAGTGCCTCTGAGATTTTTATGGACCATAGATCCAAAGAATAAGATTTGCCTTGTGTCCTAGAAACCCTAAGTAATCAAGCACAAGTGCTTAATCCCTTTATAGGGGTCCCCCACTTGGGGCTTTTCTGAATTTGTCTGATGTCCTTTAAGCTAAGGTTGGATCTGCATTTGGAGACTGTATTGCTGGGATCCATTAGGGAAATTCGCGTACACTTTCTGTCAGAAGGCCCATGGAAAAATTCTTTTTTGGATTTACATTTGGAATGCCAGAAGGTTTTACAGGGATCCATTGGAGAAATTCATGGATTGCCTATTTGCTAAAATTTTCACCTGAGGCAGTTTGGTTTCTCACATGAAAGTGAGCTGATAACTTCTAGTTGGCTTCAGGTGCCTAATCCCTTTTGAGAGAGTCCTAGAAGCTCTGGGAGCTTACTCGGGAGTTGATTTTCCCTCAAAGGAGGGAAGCTTCACTTTTCCTCCCTTTTATTTATTTGGATTGGGGCAGAGCTTTCCATGTACCAAGACAGGCAGTAATCTATGAGAATTTTTTCTAGTCAGTTCCAGCCATTCTTCACATTCCAACCTAGCTAGCTCCTTGCCATCTACCATCATTATCTGCTTTGCCATGTCTGCTTCCCCACCCCAGTCTCCCTTACTTTATAGCTGTAGAACCATAATCAAATTAATACTGCCATTGGTGTTAGTTAGAGTAAGTCAATCAACTCTTCTATTGCTCCACTCACTATTCCTGTAATTTCCCAAACTAAAATATCCCTTCTTCACCACCATCCTCCTATATGTATTGGCTTTTTCTTTTAGAATGTAAGCTACTTAAAGGCAAGGACTGTCAATTTGTATTGCCAGTACATCACTTAATAAATGCTCTTTCATTCAGTTACACCAATATTCAGCCAATCTCCAGTGTTCAAAATCTCAGGGTTATTTATTAATTTAAGTCTATGTGGTATAGTGAAAGAGTACTAGATTTGGAATTATTAGAGACCTGATTTTGAATCCCACCTCTGAGATTTACTGTTTGTGTGCCATGGGTAAGTTAGTTCATGTTTTTGAACTTCAGCTTCCTTAACCATAAAAAAGGAATAACCATACCGTTTATGGGAGAAAAAAAACCCTCCCCTTGTGAGGCTCAGATGAGATAATGTATGTAAAGTGCTTTACAAACCTTAAAACAATACATTTGTAGGAAATATCTTTGTAGTTTCACTCTCCCAGAGCAAAGTTGACTACATCTTTCCTTCAGGATTCTAAGGAGGAGCCTTGAGGGATTGAGGTCTTCTTTAATGCTATCAGCCCCCATCAATTGTCATCCTTCTACTGTTAGCCACTCTTAAATGACTAGTACCCCATTCCATTTGACCAATTAACATCAATTAGCTTTTATTAAGGGATATTTACTTCGAAGATATAAATAAAAATAAATATATCTTCCCCTAACACCTTAGGGCACACTCTCCCTTATCGCATCTTTGTTGGTGGGGAGAATGGGCTCAGATTCAGTATAGGCTCTACGTAGCACCAAGTTCATATCCAAATGTTATGAGTATTCATCTTGGCTACCACTGCAATAAATCATAAAGAGCTCTTTCTATTTCAAGGCCATCACTGCTGAAATGCCTGCAAAACCAGATGTGGATTCCATTCCTGGGGTCCTGGGCTGCTAGCTAAGGCTGTTCTGACGTTTCAGAACTTACAAGATCGTAGACCTCAATCTCTTCACCTAAAATAAACCAAAAACAAACCTGCCAACTGAGGCCAAGACAAATTTGCTTGTACATGGTAATATCAAATGCAGGTTTCATTTCCAGGCTTCAGCAAGGATAAGCCTGCAAGGATAAGCGAAGGGTTAAGAGGACCTTGAGGACCTGAGCGAGCCCAGGGGAGACCCTGAACCCTCTAATTACTTGCCTGTATCAGTAGATGTCCTCTCATCCATCGATACCCTCCTGGGACTCATTCCCCAAGGGTTTGCATACTCCCAACACCTCTTACTCTCCCAGCCCAGTTATTCTGAACTCCTCCCTCTCCAGTCCTAAATGTCAGTTCCCTCATTTCCATCCACTTCAGTGTTCCCTTCACCAATGTCTCTCTCCAAGCCTTATCTACTCCTTCCACTGTGCCTTCTGGAACTTTTGCTTTTTAATTAAGGAGGGAAGCATATTAAAAACCTCAATTTTAGTAAAACTGGAAATGTTTTTAAAATAGTATTTTCTTCTAAAGCCCTTTCCAAAGTCCTCAGAAAAGCCCCTAGGACAAAAATGCTTTTCTAGGTAAATTAATTAAGGGTAGTCCCTTCATATTATTGTTTTCCCATCCTAGGACTCACCTTCTACATTTAGATAAATTTAAGATTCTGGCAAAGAATGGCCTCTTAAAAAAATAGATCTGGGAGGGGAAGATCCTCTGGGTTTCTGGCCAAAACAGAAACAATTGTTGTTTACATTCATTCTGAGGCAGTCAGGGCCCAAACAGTGATCAAGTAGCGTTTGGTCTGGGACCAGAGTGATTTGGGGTTAAGGCTGGTCTTTAAGAGAAAAAAACCAAATCAAACTAAAACAAAACGAAAAAGTTTCAGATTAAAAATTACATTCCCTTTGGGCAGAGCACTGGCAGGTAAGGGTGTGATACCTATGTGGTAGGTATGAGAGAGAGAGAGAGAGAAGAATCAGTCAGGACTCACCACACAGCCTTAACCCCATATCACATTGGATCTCATTGATTAGAAGGGGAGAGGGGAGGGGAGAGAATTGTGCAGAAATATTGATTAATAGGTCCTGGGCCAAGCCCTGTTTGGTCATTGGTCTGTTTTGGCAAGAAACTCTGAGGGTCTTCCCCTCCCAGTTTGTTTTTTTAAGAGGCCATTGTCTGCTTCATTTCTTATTCCTGGGCCATCTCCTGTTGTCCTGATCTATATCTGGCCACTGGACACAGATGGCAGGACCCAGTGAAAGTGAGGCCGGTGACTTTGCACAGATCTCCTTCACTTAAATCCAATTCACTTGCATGTCATGGCATCGCCTTTCTGATGTCATGGTCCTCTTTGAGAATGAAAGACAAACAGCAGCAGCAAGGGTTCAGGAAAAATGGGATAGTGACTCATTTGTTTAACTCTGGAATATTAAATCAGACTATATTTTAAGATTATGTTTTCCTTGTTTTTTGATCCCTATAAATATAACTTGAAATTGTCTTAGGGTAGAGAAAAAACACCTATTCTTACCTAATCAATTCTCTAGCCTACTTTCCACAGCAGCTGTTAAAATATTCTCTTTAAGCCTCCAAAACCCTCCAACCTGCAGCCAACCTTCTCAGCTAAGGATCTCACCATGTATTCACTGAAAAAATTGACGCCATATACCATGAGCTCCCTCATCTTCCTTTTTGCTCATTGACATCCCAATGATACCATTCCCCACTATATAATTCTCTGTAGTCTCTGATGAAGGGACGACCCTTCTTGGAAAGGCCAATAAGTCTACCTATGCCCTTGATCCCATTCCCTCCCATCTGGTCTGGCAGATTGCTTCTATCTTATCCTCTCTCTTTAATCGTGAATAGTTTTCTTCCCAGCCACCTAAAAATACTCCAAACCACCCCCATCCTTAAAATACCTTCATTAAATCCTATCACCTCCATTAGCCATTGTCCAATATCTTTCCTCACTTAAACTTCTTGAAAAATCCATTTACATTTAGTTCCTCCATTTCCTCTCCTCTTACTCATTTCTAAACCATATTCAGTCTGGCTCCCAACTTCATTGTTCAGTCAGTCATCAAGCATTTATTAAGTACTTACTATATGCCAGACACTGTGCTAAGCTATGAGGATACAAACAAGTCCAAAACACCATCTCTGCCCTTAAGAAACTCACATTCTAAAAGAGGAAACAACCAATAAATAACTATAACCATCATATATAGTAATTGGAACATAATCTCAGAGGGAAAGGGGGGCAGGGATGTAGGGAACATGAGGGGAGGGGAAAGGAGGGGAGAGACGGTAAAAGGAATTTTGCAGAAGGCAAGACTGGGCAAAGTCTTCAAAGGAAGCTAGGGAAGGCTGGAAGTTAAGTGAGGAAAGCATTGCAGGCTAATGAAAAGGCAAGTGTAAGTGAACAGCAAATAAGCCAGTTTATCGGGATAATAGAGTATGTGGACAGGAATAAAGTGAAAGAAGATGGAAAATGTAAGAAGAGGTCAAGTAATGAAGGGCCTTAAATGTCAGAAAGAGGCTTTTATATTTGATCCTGGATGTAATAGGGAGCCACTGAAGTTTGAGTAAGGGTTTAATATGTCAAAACTTGTATTTTAGAATCACTGTGGCAGTGGAGGACACATTGGAGTCAAGAAGAGACTTCAAGCAGGGAGACTAACAAAAAGGCAATTATGATTGTGAGTCTAATTGTGAGGTGAGGAGGAGGACCTGCACCAAAGTGGTGGCTATATGAGTGAAAGGGAGATAATGAGAGATGTTGTGAAGATAGAAATCATAAAACTTGGGAACAGTTGGCTATGTGGAGTGAGTGTGAGTAAGAAGTTGAAGATGATAGGGAGATTGTGACTCTGATTTTTACTGGAGGATGATGGTGACCCCAACAGTATTAGGAAGTTGAAAAGAAAGATGAGTCCAGCCCCACCTCCCCAAAAGAAAAAGATTTGTCAAATTGTCATTCTTTTTGTCTAGAGGAAATATAAAGTTGCTTGTTATTACTAATCCTTTTATTAAACTGATTTAAAATTAAACACAGTTTGTATATTTCTGTTATTAAATGTATCTTTAGCACCTGACTCAAGGTCCCCACCTTGGGATCACACTTTCAATTTTCTTTTTTACATTATCTATAACTTTAAGTATTTTAGCCAATATCACTTTAGTTATTTTTATTCTCTTATCATCCTCTTGCATTTAGATAACAACTAGTTAATTACAGTTTTAGAATATGGATTATTCTCAGCATTTAGTTTTTCAGCTTGGTTCTTCCAAAAGCTTTTTTTGATGTGTTTGTATATTTTTGATGAATTCTTTAAAATCTTTTTGATTTGATTCTCCTTTGCCATCCAACAGTATACTTATATATGCTGGAAAACTAATTCTGGGATGATAGCCTCTATTTTATAATTTTATCTATCTTATGTTTCAACTCTATAGGATAATAGGATCATAGATTATTTACAATTGTAAGCAATTAACAAGCAATAAACCCAGTTCAATGTTCAGAGCCATAGTGGTTCCCTAATGATAAAAGGAAAACTTAATTTTTAATTAATTAAATTAAATAAATCTTAACTAAATCAGAGGACCTGGTTCCAAATTCTGACTTTGCTATTGTGATCTTTGGAAAGTCACTTAACTTCCTTAGATGTTAGTTTCCTCAACTGTAAAATGAGGGGTCTAGACTAGATGACCTCTTAGGTACCTTCCAGTACTAAATCTGTGATCCTAAAGCCGTGCCTTTACCCCTGGTATTCAGTTCAGGTGGGCAACCTGGGTCTGAGGCTCATAGAAGACTTTCTAAGAAATTAGTTAGGCAGCTGTGATGGACGGTGGATAGAGCACTGGGCCTGGAATTAGGAAGACCCAAGTTCAAATCCAACTTAAGACACTCATCAACTATGTCACCCTGGACAAGCCACTTAACCTGTTTGTCTCAGTTTCCTTAGTTATAAAATGGGAATAATGATAGCACCTATCTTGTAGGGCAATTGTGAGATAATATTTATACAGACAATAACTACAAAACAGCACAGTAGAGCACGTAGTAGGTGCTGTATAGATGCTAGCTATTATTATTGTTGTCATTATTATTAACTTCTCTACATGTACCCCCCTAATTCCCTCACCTACCACCTTCTCTTGCAGATTTCTCCCTCAGATCATCCCCAAACTGTCTGTAATCTTCAGCCTCTCCTACTAGTCCCTTCCATACTGTCTTCAAACATGCTCAAGTCTACCCTTATTCTTAAAAAACCTTCGATAGGCTCTACCACCCCCTCCAGCTGTCCTTTTTCAGCCAAACTCCTTGAAAAAAAAAACTGTGTCTACTTGTTGCCTCTTCTTCACTCCCTCTTCTACTCAGCCTTTTACAACTTGGCTTCTGACTTCACTTAAAATGTGTTGCCTTCACTCATTACATTATAAGCTCCTTGAAGGTAGGGACTGTCTTAGGCCTTTCTTTGTATCCCTAGCACTTAGCACAGGGTCAGCATGTAGTTGGTGCTTAATAAGCATTTATTGACTCTTACTTAAATGTAACATTCAAAACTATTTTTAAAAGAATTTTTAAGAGGCAGCCAGGTGGCTCAGTGGATAAAGCACTGGAGTCAGAAGGACCTGAGTTCAAATGTGACCTAGCTAGGTAACCCTGGGCAAGTCACTTAACCCCGATTGCATTAAAAAAAAAGATTAAAAATTAAATGAAAATATTGTCTTCAAAATTATCATCTCTTTGTAACACTAGTGAGTATTGTAGTAGATGGTAGAGTTGCCTGGCCAGCACTTGATCCTTTTGGCTTTTTCCTCCTAGATGGACAGGGGCAAAGGTCAGTCCTTAGACCATTCCATTCTACTCCCTGGGTAGAAGAAGGGATATTTTAGGTGTGATCTTTTCTCTATTTATCACCTTCCCTGTCCCCTCCTTTTCCTAAGATTTCATCAACCATGCCATGATAACAATTAGCCACATTGTTGTTGCTGTTGTTTTAGCTTAGGAACCTATTGCCTTTCTCTATATTATGGAATTTATGTCAAATGGTCCCTGGAGAAGCCTTTCACTTTCTTTGAGGAGCCCTAAGTCTATCCTAGAATGGATTTGTGTCCTCACAGGGACCCTAGAACTCATCTACTCCCCTGAGAACCTTTTAGATTGTGGACAACATAGGACATGTACAAGAGGTCCAGAAGAACTCTCCTTGGCTCAATTAGAACTATCTTCAACCTGGACTAGAATAGATGAATCTCCAAGTATAGGGATGAAAGAACTAAATTTTAGTTTTGATTCTACCACTAACAATTTGGGCCAAATCACTTTTTTATAATCCTCAATTTCTTCAGTATTGTGAAGATGTTTGACTAAGTGATTGTTAAAGTTCTTTCCAGATCTGAAATTTTATGGCCTTATCATCCTAAAATGCCAGTTTCTTCCTGCTGAATTCTTTGCCTCTTCTTGTCTTATGGTGTGTAGAGTTTGTAGGAATTAACTGTAACTTTGTAGGAAACATCTGTGATGTGGTCCCCCGCCCCCCTCCTAGTCATTGTCCCTTGTAAGCTCAGCAAGTGAATTGCACAATTTAAAAGATGGTGTCCAAGGTGAGTTTCAATGGTTATTCTAAGCTAGATACTGACATAAGGAAAGCCTCTGCAGAAGTCTGCTTTTTTTCCCATACGTCTCTAGGAGCACCCCAGGATAGTGTGCTTAGACATACACTGTAGGGATGTCTCTGAGGTGCAAGTTTTTGAAGAAGTACCTTTGAAACCCAGGGAAGAGGAGAAAGAAGGGGAAAAAAGTTAAATGGCTGCTGAGCTTAGGAACTCCCACCTACTTCCATCTGCCTTATGCTGTGATTTGTGGACATTGAAGTATTCTCTAATTCTGCTGTGATCCAGGACTTTGGGATTCCACGCAATCGTATCCTGCTGACCCTCAGAAAGAGTGGTTACCTTTATTGGGAGTAGTGGAGACAGATTCCTAAGGACTCAGTGAATTTGTAAGCAGCAACCTTTTGTGGTTATTAAGACAGCACATTTTGTGGTCATCTGAGGGGCAATTCATTGCTCTCTCAGAGTGGGTACCAAGCTGGACTCACAAACTTCCAGCCCAGAGTTGGGGGTTAGGAAGGGGATTGGGAGGTGGTTTGCTTTGGGATTTTAGTATTTCAGAGTACTTGCTGTTAATGTAATTTATTGATTTTATCTTATATTTCTGTCTCAAGTAAGCTGTCTTTCATTACTACGATGTGATATCATTATAGCTGTTGGTTATGCAAAAGAAATTCACAGGGAATGGGGGCTCAGAGAATTACCTAGAATAGATGTGAACCTAAAACTGATCCTTGGAGACCTGTTTGTAGCACTGGACTGATACACTTAATAGATATTTCATTATATTTCAATGCTAACACATGCATTTTCTGTTTGTTTCCTAGAGATAGTGCTCAATAGTAACAAGGTATCACAGCTCAGGTGTTTCTCCAGTCATCAAGGTCAGCAGGTGGTTGGTGAGGGAGAGATTGAGAGCTAGTGCAAAGGTAAAGTATTTTTGCCGAAGTAGGTAAATTCAAGCAAGCATAAAAATTTTGAGGTGGCTAGAAAAGAGTTGCTTAGTTGCCTTCACAGGCTAATGAAACCAGGGATATGAAAACCGTAGGTGTATCAGCAATGGGTTCACTCTCTTTTATCAGTCAATCAGTAGACATTTATTAAGGGCCAACTGTGTGCCAGACCCTGTGCTAAGTTCTGGGGATACAAAAAGAGGCAAAAGACAGTCCCTGCCCTCAAGGAGCTGATAAATCTAAACCCTCAGTAGGGATGACTTCCAAATTCAACATTCAATTGACTTCATTCAATTGAAATTTCTCTTTCCAGTGATCTCTTGATTACCAAATATAATTGTAATTACCAGTCCAACTGAGCCTTTTTTTCAGTCTTCATCCTTCTTGGCCTCTGTTGCCTCAGCTACTATTGGTGATCACCCTCTTCCCTGGATACTGTCTTCTTTGTAGGTTTCCTTGAAACAGCTCTCTCCTGGTTTTCCTCCTACCTATCTGACCATTCCTTCTCAATTTCCTTTGCTTAATCTTTTTCCAGGTTGCACCCATTAATTGTAGGTATACCCCATGGCTCTGTCCTGGACCTTCTCTTCTTCAGCTCTGCTGTTTGATTATTGATCTCATTAGCTTCCATGGATTCAACTATCATTTAAATGCAGATGATTCTCATATCTATTTATCCAGACCTAACTTTTCTCCTGTCTCAAGTCTGTCTATTGGACCAACTGTCTATTGGACATATGCAGCTGGGTGTGTTGCAGGCATCTAAAACTCAACATATTCAAAACAGAACTCATTATCTTTCCCTAAAATGCTTCCCTCTTTTCAACTTCCCCATTACTGTTGGGAACATACCACCTCCACCCAGTCATCCAGGCTAACCACCTCTATTTCATCCTCAACTACTCACTCATACAATATTCAGTCTGTTGCCAACTCTTGTTTTTACCTTCATATCACAAGTATATGTTCTTTCCTTTCCACTCAAACAGCTATCATACTGTTGCAAGACTTTGTCTACTCATGTCTGGTCTATTGCTGGCCTTCTGACTGGTCTCCTTGCACCAACTCTCCAATCCATCCTCCACTCAGCTGCCACAGTGATCTTCTTAAAAATGCAATTCTGACTATATAACCCTTTCCTCCTTACTCAATAAACTTCCTTTTACTTTGAGGATCAAATATAAAAAGTCTTTGTCTTTTAAAGCCTTTCCTAGCCCTGTTCCTTCCTATCTTTCTAGGCTTCTTGTACTTTCCTTTCTTTTGAATAATCTATGATTCAGTGACACTGGAATACTTGCTGTTCCTTTCTCAAGACACTATATCACTCACTTCTGTGCCTTTTCACATGCTGTCTCTCATCCCTGAAATGCTTTTCCCTCTCACTCTGCCTTCTGGCTTCCTTTAAGACTCGGCTTAAATCCCACCTTCTGCAAGAGGCTTTTCCTGATGTTTCCCTCACCTTCCCTCTGAAATGAACTCTTATTTATGCTGTATATATCTTATACATACAAAGTTGTTTGCTTGTTAGAAAATGAACTCCTTGAAATCAGAGGCCATGTTTTTTTTTCCTTTCTTTGCTTCCCGAGCACTTAACACAGTACCTGGTATATATTAAGTACTCAATAAATGCTTGTTGATGTAACCATTTTGTTGACCTTAATAATAATAGTAATAGACAGCATTTATATAGTGCCAAACATTGCTAAGCACTTTACAGATATTTTCTCACTTAATCCTCACAACAACCTAAGAAAGAGGTGCTATTATTATCCCCATTTTACAGATGAAGAAATTGAGGTTAAATGACTTGCCCATAGTAAGTATCTAAAGCTGCATTTGAACTCAGTTCTTCCTGATTCCAGGCCCTGGTTTCTATTCACTGTAGCAGCTAGCTGCCTTCTGGTCCAAGAAAGGACCACATCATTATCAGACACTCTAGAAAAGGAGAGAGTAGTAAATAATGTCAAGAGGATTTGAGGTAGAGAAAAGGAGAAAATAGAGATTTACCTCTTCCAGGACATGATCATCAAAAATTCCCAGAATTTACTGTGTGGGGATCAGCATTGAGACCCAGGACATGAAAACTCTATGGACAACTTACATAGGCAGTCATTTAAGGATTTGCAGAAGTTACCAACTTCTATAAAACATTGATTCTTCAAGATGGAATCTAGAACTGCATATGCCATCTGGCAAGGAAACTGAAGAGCTTCTCCCTAAAGGTGGTCCCAAGGTGGTTTATAATAAGGAGTGAAGTCTCTTTTTTTCAAATTAATTAATTAATTAATTTTTAGTTTTCAACATTAGCTTCCACAAGATCTTGAATTCCAATTTTTCTCTCCATGTCTCCCCTCCCCCTACCTCAAGATGGCATGCATTCTTCATACCCCTTCCCCCAATCTGCCCTTCCTTCTATGACCTCCCCCCATTCTCTTATCCCCTTCCCTTTCTATTTTCCTATAGGGCAGGATAGATTTCTATATCCCATTGTCTGTGTATCTTATTTCCCAGTTGCATGTGAAAAAAATTTTTTCCCTTCAAGAAACTTTTTAATTTTTAAAAAATTCTTTTTTTATTAAACAATTTATTTATTAATTTTTAGTTTTCAACATTCATTTTCATAAGATTTTGAGTTTCAAATTTTCTCCCTTTTCCTCTCTTCCTCCCTCCCCAAGATGACATGCAGTTTGATATAGGCTCTACTTAGACATTCATATTATACATATTTTCACATTAGTCATGATGTAAAGAAGAATTAGAACCAATGGGTGGAATCACAAGAAAGAAGAATCAAAACAAAACAACAAAAGAAAAGGAGAGTAAATAGTATGCTTCCATTTGCATTCAGATTCCATAGTTCTTTGGATATGGATAGCTTTTTCCATCATGAGTCTTTTGGAGTTGTTTTAGATCCTTGCATTGCTAAGAAGAGCTAAGTCTATCAAAGTCAGTCATTGGACAGTGTGACTGTTACTGTGTACAATGTTCTCCTGGTTCTGCTCACTTCACTCAGCATCAGTTTCCAGGTTGTAAAAACAATTTTTTTTAACATTCATTTTTAAAACTTTGAGTTCCAAATTTTCTCCCTTCCTCCCTCCCCACCCATCCTCATTGAGAGGGCAAGCAATCTGATATAGGTTATATATGTGTAATCATGGCTAAAAACACTTCTATAATAGTCATGTTGTGAAAGACTAACTATATTTCCCTCCCTCCTATCCTGCCCCCCTGTTTATTCTATTCTCTCCTTTCACCCTGTCCCTCCTCAAAAGTATTTGCTTCTGATTACCTCTCTCCCCCAATCTGTCCTCCCTTCTATCATCCCCCCTCTCTTATCCCCTTCCCCCCTATTTTCCATAGGGTAAGATAGATATCCATACCCAATTGAGTGTGTGTGTTATTTCCTCTTTAAGCCAAATTGGATGAGAGAAAGGTTCAGTCATTCCCTCTCAACTTCCCCCATCTTCCCCTCTACTGTAAAAGCTTTTTCTTGCCTATTTTATGTTGGATAATTTACCCCATTCTACCTCTTATCTTTCCATGTAGGAATGTAAACAGTTCAACTTTAATAAGTCTCATGATTTCTCTTTCTTGTTTACCTTTTCATGCTTCTCTTGAGTCTTGTATTTAAAAGTCAAATTTTCTATTCAGCTCTGGTCTTTTCATCAAGAATGCTTGAAAGTCTTCTATTTCATTGAATTTCCATTTTCCCCCCCTGAAGTATTATGCTCAGTTTTGCTGGGTAGGTGATTCTTGGTTTTAGTCCTAGCTCCTTTGACCTCCAGAATATGTTCCAAACCCTCCAGTCCCTTAAGGTAGAAACTGCTAAATCTTGTGTTAATCTGATTATATTTCCACAATATTTGAATTGTTTCTTTCTGGTTGCTTGCACTATTTTCTCCTTGACCTGGGAACTCTGGAATTTGGCTATAATATTCCTAGGAGATTGGTGGATTCTTTCAATTTCTATTTTGCCCTCTGGTTCTAGACTATCAGGGCAGTTTTCCATGATAATTTCTTTAAGGATGACATCTAGGTTCTTTTTTTTCCTTAATTTATTTTGATTTATCAGCAATCACTTCCATAAGCCTTTGAGTTTTAAATTTTTCTTCCCCTCCCTCCCTACCTCCTTGCCCAAGATGGCACGAAATCTGATATAGGCTATACATACACATTCCTATTAAACACATTTTCACATTAGTCATGTTGTAAGTAAGAATTAGAACTAATAGGAGGAACCACCAGAAAGAGGAAACAAAACACAACAGAAGAAAAAAAATTAGCAAATAATATGCTTTGATCTGCATTCAAACTCTATAGTTCTTTCTTTGGATGTGGATAGTATTTTCCATCATGAGGCCTTTGAAGATGTCTTAGATCCTTGTATTGCTGAGAAGGGTTAAGTCTATCAATATTAGTCATCACATGACATGGCTGTTACTGTGTACAGCATTCTCCTGGTTCTGCTCACTTCACTCACTTTCCAGATTTTTCTGAAGTCTGCCTGTTCATCATTTCTTATAGCACAATAGTATTTTATTACATTCATATATCACATTCACTGTTATGATTACTATCTGTGCCTTTCTCTCCATCCTTTCCCCCCCTGCCCCTGTTTATGCTTTTCTTTCTCCTTTTTCCTTTTCCCTCCTCACTATTTTTCTTTTGACACCGCCTCCCTCACTCCCACCTCTCTTCTATTAGCCCCCCTCCCTTTTCTTCCCCTTTTCCCTAACTATTTCTTCCCTCCCTTCTATCCCCCCCTCCCTTTTCTTTCTCCTTTTCCTTCCTACTGCCTATAGGACATGTTAGATTTCTATACCTAACTAATTATGTTATTCCCTTCTGATGAGAGTAAGGTTCAAATAATGCTCATCTCCCTCCCTTCTTTTTCTCTGCTGTAATACGTTTTTTGTGCCTTTTCCTGTAATGTAATTTACCCTTGTCTGCCTCCTCCTTTCCTTTTCATTCAGTACATTTTCTTATATCAGATTAATCCACTTACTTGGATCCATTTAATCTACTTGATTAGATTGGTTTTTTGTCGTTACATCAAAGTCAGTTTATACCCACCCCCTTTATGTATACCCCTTTAACATGCTGTAATAACAATATAGTTCTCAAGAGTTACAAGTGTCATCTTCCCTTGTGGGGATGTAAACAGTTTGCCCTTATTAATAACATGCTATTTCTTTCTGTCCCATTTACCTTTTTATATCTTTCTTGAGTCTTGTATTTGAAGATCAAATTTTCTGTTGAGCTCTGGTCTTTTTATCAGGAAAGTATGGAAGTCCCATATTTCGTTGAATATCCATCTCCTTCCCTGAAAGATCATGCTCAGTTTTGCTGGGTTGGGTTCTTTTTTTTGATCATGGTTTTCAGGTAGTCCAGTAATTTTAAAATTATCTCTCCTGGATCTGTTTTCCAGGTCAGTTGTTTTTCCATTGAGATATTCCACATGGTCTTCTATTTTTCCATTCTTTTGGTTTTGTTTTATAATTTCTTGATTTCTTAGAGAGTCATTAGCTTCCATTTGCTCTATTCTAATTTTTAAGGAATTATTTTCTTCAGTGAACTTTTGGACCTCCTTTTCCATTTGGCCAGTTCTGCTTTTTAAGGCATTCTTCTCCTCATTGGCTTTTTGGACCTCTTTTGCCATTTGGGTTAGGCTATTTTTTAAAGTGTTATTTTCTTCAATATTTTTTTGGGTCTCCTTTAGCAAGCTGTTGACTTGTTTTTCGTGATTTTCTTGCATCACTCTCATTTCTCTTCCTAATTTTTCCTCTACTTCTCTTACTTTCTTTTCAAAATCCTTTTTGAGCTCTTCCATGGCCTGAGACCAATTCATATTTTTCTTGGAGGCTTTGGATGTAGGAGCTTTGACTCTGTTGTTTTCTTCTGGTTTTATGTTTTGCTCTTCTTTGTCACCAAAGTAAGATTCTATAGTCTAGGGGTTTTTTTTTTTTGCTATTTGTTCATATTCCCAGCCAATTATTTGACTTTTTAACTCTTTGTTAAGATAGGGCTCTGCTTCCAGTGTGGAAGGTGTACTGTCTCAAGCTTGGGGGGTTTTGTACAGCTGTTTTCAGAGATGATTCTAGGGGCCTGTAAATTTTCGGTTCTTCCAAGATGGTCCAATCAAGGGCGAGGTATTTACTTCTTTCCTGGCCTGTGCTGTGGTCTATGAGTGACCACAAGCATGCTTTTCTGCCTTGGAACTCTGAGGATTTCCTCTCTACTGCCACCACAATCTCCACCATGCCAACACTCCTACTTGCCCCAAGATCATCACCTAGGACTATGACCCAGATCCAAGCACAGGCAAAGCAAGAGAATCCTGTCTCAGTGCCAGCAAAGAGATCCCTGCAATCCCCCTCTGATCAGCCACTTGATCCATCCTTTGTGGGCTAAGAGCTCTGGAAGCAACCACTGTCACTGTGGCTGCTGCCCTAGGGCTATGCTCCTCTCTCACCCAGTCCCACAGACCTTTCCTGCTGACCATCTAAGTTGTCTTTGGTGTTTGTGGGCTGAGAAGTCTGGAAACCACCACAGCTGCCCATGATTCAGTCTCCCGAAGACTGCTTCCAGTTTGCTCTAACCCATCTTTTCCTGCATAGCCCACACTGAACCGCACTCCTCTCCCAGCCTGGCACAACAAATCTTTCCCATTAACCATCCAGGTTGTCTTGGGCTAGAAATTTGTTTGACTCTATCTTTTTGTGGGTTCTGCTGCTCTAGAATTTGTTTAGAGTCATTTTTTCAGGTATTTGGAGGGGTTTGAGGGAGAGCTCAAGCAAGTCACTGTTTTTAATCCCAAGGAGTGAAGTCTTTAAAGGGATTTTGCAGTTACTGTTGGCCAAATCATAAAGTCAGCTTTCCCAGCCTTTGAATCAGTCTCTCTGAGTAGGCACCAACTAGGTGTCTACTAGGTGGTAAAAATCCAGATTATTATAACTTATTTTGCCCTGAATTTGCTGTGCATATGTGATCTACACACATGACATCTTAAAGAGAGAGACTTACTGCTTTGCATCTTTTGCACATGATTTTCCCTTTGGAATGCACACAGGGTACTGGACAAGTGGTTGGTGACCCCATATTTATTTTTTCAGCTGGCTGTTCAAGGTCTAGTCCAGTTGCAATAGAAGGGAATATTAATGCCCTGCCAGGTCTTAGCTTTATTGAACAATTTAGCCTTTCATCATTTAAAACAAGAAATTTCCAAAGTAAATACCTCAAATACGAATCTATTTTTAAAGAAAGAAACAAAAATAGAAAAGTAATCTTTTGTTTCAAAACAATAGTATTAATATGTTTTTCATTTTGTATTGTACATGTTTTTAAAATGTTCTGTTTTTAAAAACTGTAACTTATACCTACCCATACTGTCTTGCATGTGTTATATCTGTCAAATGGCTTCAGTTAAACAAGGGTTAATGACTACAGACCAGGATCATCCCCAGCAATAAGGAGAAGTTGCATCCTATATGAGGGAAAGGCTGGATATAGGAAGCAGATACAGAAATGAGAGAAATGGTGGTCAAAGAATAAACCTGTGTACCTTCCAAATCAATCAGTTATCACCACAGTTGGATGAGGAGTTGGAGAGTATAGGCCATATCAGATCTATTTGAGTATACTCTGTGTGTGTGTGTGTGTGTGTGTGTGTGTGTGTGTGTGTATTACTTACTTTATTTGGATAAGTTGTTTTCCCTGGTAGAATGTAAGCTCCTTGAGGGCAAGGACTGTTTTATTTTTGTCTTTGTATCCCTAACATCTGGAGCACAAAGTAGCCACTTAATAAATGTTTGTTGAATTGCATTTATTTAAAGATCTAAGAGACATGATTAAATAAAAACAGAAGAATGAGTATGAATAATCAGAAAGAACCACAATAAAAAGCTAAGACAGAAAATCAGTACAGGAGCTCAGGTAAACTAACAAAATGACAGTTTGACAACCCACACAACTGAAGAATGGCTGAACAAATTATGATTTAGGAATGTATAGGAATATTATTGTACCATAAGAACTGATGTATATGAAGAATATTAAGAAATATATCACATAAAGTGATTTACTATGGTAAAGAAAGTAGAATTTGAGTGACAATTTACACAAATTTTAAAAATACTACTACTGATAAAAACACAGCTGGGAAAATACACAAAATAAAGAGGTAAAAGAGGGGTCACAGAAGAAAAAAAATTCTAATTCTTTGTTGAAGTTAACATATATAGTTTTTAACAAATAATAAATAATGGAGTTTATATGAGCCCTCCTGAGGTTCTGGGCACGCATGGAACCAGGTGTGATCCTGGAGGCCTGACCCCAAAGGGGCCCTTATCTTTCATTGGCTCATTGATTCCTTCCCTAGGTATAACTCAAAAGTGGAAGTTTAGGTATGACTTGTAGCCAAATTTCTAAGTGGCTAATAGGGTACATCTTCCCACATAGTGTATTAAATGTAGTACGGGACCGTCTTTATTTCCTCCATCAAGAAAATGTATAAGGAAGGGGCAGCTAGGTGGCGCAGTGGATAGAGCACCAGCCCTGGAGTCAGGAGGACCTGAGTTCAAATGTGGCCTCAGACACTTGACACTTCCTAGGTGTATGACTCTGGGCAAGTCACTTAACCCCGTTGCCTAGCCAAAAAAAAAAAAAAAAAAGAAAGAAAATGTATAAGACAGAAAGGTATCCTGGAGCCTGTGAACATAAAATAACCAAAAACACCTAAGAAGTCTATCAGATTTCCCCCAGATCGCACCCAAGCTAAAGATACTTTGAGGCTAATTAATAAATACTCCCCATTCTCCTTATACTTATATTAATTAAGCAACTCAGGGAACTATGTTGAAGGGTTTTCATGGTCCAGATCCTGCTGGTTCCTCCATGGAAAATTCTCTTCTTCTCCTTCTGGAAGGCTAATACCCAACTGAATTCAGGAACTCAGTCTCTTGGAAACTCTAAAACTTGGGAACTCCTAAATTCAGAATTCCTTATGGAAATAACTCCCCAAGAATAGGAATATCCATTCTAGAATTGCTCTTTTTTGGTCTGTGAATTGGAGGTCCAGGAGCTCCCTACTCAGACTCAGCTAGGTAAGCAAAGGCTGTTCACTAAGTGTTTCTACTGCAAGTCATTTTCTGTTCATAGAACAGGAAAGGGAAAAATCCTCTCCTAGTATTAATGCATTCTGGTCTGTATGTCCAAAGGACAGAAAGTACAGGAAAATAAAAAGGGGGCAAGCCATATCACAGTTTTACATATTCATACATACACACACACACACATACACACACACGTATGTATATATATATATATATAGATATATATGTATATATCTATATCTATATCTATATATATATATATATATATAAAACCACAAAAGAAGCAGTTCATCTAAGAGTCTATATTTCTGAACTTCAGCTAAGCAGTCAGGAAGATAACCCCAAAGATGTCATTGTGCAAGTCCACTTCATGGGAGATGACTCCATAACCTAAAATCTTATCAAGTTAATTGAAAGGAATTCATAAAATTGATTAGGAGTTCCTTTAATCAACCCCCTTAATAAGGTTTTCATGTGTGCTCATTTTTCATTTGTGCACTTGAATCTTTGCATTTGTTGATTGTTCCTAAGTATAGAAAATAAATTCCATATTGTTACAACTTCATGTTAAGTAGCCTTTTAACAGTAATTTGATATGTGCTGGCTGTGTGTTCTGGGCCAATGATTCAGGTTTGGGATTGAAATGAAATGAGATACTCATAAACTATCTAACATTTAATAAAAAGAAATTTGCTTAACAACAACATGGAAAGGATCAAGAATATAGTATTGCTTCAGCTGAGTTCAGTTCCCCTTTCTCCACATTTGCCAAGGTGGTACATCTGGTCAGCAGAGTATATCAAGCCTGAGGTGTTCCCTTCTCCTCATGCCTTTATGTTTAGGAAGACAGAAAGCTATATTAACAGTTTGAACTTTAGTCTGGGCCAATTAATTTGAACTTTAATTTGGCTCAATTAAGTCTTTTTTTTAGTACATAAAGATGCTTTATTTTTCAAAAGAAGCTTCTCCAATTATTACTTTTAATAAATATTCAACAAAACAATTGCAATCTTTTTCTTTTCAGTTCCCATAAAATATCCATTTAACAAGGAAATGTTTTCATTTTCTGTAATAACTTATTCATTATATGCTTTGGCTTAAAAATGGAACTCATTATAATTTGAGAGATATCAGGAATTAACATTTTATAACTCATTCCTTTGACAAGATTGAAGAAGAGGCAAATGAAAGGATCTGATCTTTGGGGGGGGATAAAACAATAAACTTCTTCTAAATTGAACCTTTTAACCTTCTTGCATCTTTAACATGATTTCTCAGTAGTAGTTTTAACCCAGTTACCCTGTTATGGTTAACTTTTCTTAGTAGTTCCTATATACATGTCCTATTCATTTCTTTTCTTTTCTTTTTTAACATTTAATAGTTCAGTTAAGTCTTAAGGATAGTTTTATTGTCATTTAGGGGAAACCAAGGCTAGTAAGGTAAATGTTGCTCCTGCCATATCAGGCTTCATTGTGTTTCTTAAAGGAATAACTGTCAGAAACATGAATTTGTATAATTTCATCCTAAATTAATAACAGTAATGCTGGTGTTCATTTATAGAAAGCTGACACTCCTAGCATTCTCTCTCTCAGTAGATTATGTAGGTTACATTGTTTCTGGTAGTGATGAGGATTTGCAGTGATCTTTCCATATCTGTTTGTGATTAATGGCATATATTTTTGGCACAGTTCATGGAGGTTAAAGGTATAGTCTGTCAAAAGAATCAGGGTGAAGCTATTTACTTTTCCATGTAGGACTCCATATACAATTCAGACTCACAAATTTGAGGCAGAATGCTGTAGGCTTTGAATCTAATCACCGATAAACATCTTTAAATGAATGAAAAAAAATACATTAGACACATCAAAAGGGGATAACTTATGAGTCATCAGTATGTAAATGACCATAGTATTTTGTTTTCATTTTACTAATATATTCATTAGCACAGCTAAAAGCTTTGTGAAATGTAAACCACGCCTCACAGTAGCTCTGGGAACAGGACTTTTTAAAAAAATTTTAACAATTTAATGTGTTGTTGAAAGACCAAGAGTTTAAGGGACTTGGTTGAAAAAAATTCAGTAAATCAGTGCAGAACTCCTGGCTCCAATTCCTGTCAATAAGCCTTGGTCTTTCTATGAAGTGGCATTTGCTCATTTATATGGCTTTATACAATCATAGAGCAAGAGCAAGAGGTAACAGATGAATGGCTCTATCAATGCAAGTGTTGTAGAGGAAGAAACACTACTTCTTCCTCCCCTACCCCAGTGGATTAATGGAAGGACATGGACTAGAATCCCATAGGATGGAACTGAATTGTATGATAGTGACCAGTAAGATCAGAGTCATTGAACTCTTAATGAATTAAATATCACAATATGTAGTTTTACTAGTTTGGAGATTTTTTCTTCCTTTTACCATGACTCATGCCAAAGAAAATAAAAAAATAGATCCCAGTTCTAATGCTTACTATTTACAAGTCTTTTGGCAAATCCTTTAACATTTCTGGGTTTTAGGATTAGTCTCTAAGATGCCTTCCACTTCCAGATATGTAACCCATGATCCTTGAACTTGTCATCTGTCATTTCTTTTACCTCAATATGGATACTACATCCCTTGCAACCTTGTTTCAGTAAGCCTCACCTTCTCCCATTTCACTTCATTCAAAGGGTCAGAAGGCATTCCCCTTGGTCCCTAATGCTGTTTCTATATCATTCCTCTACTACCATTCTGCCATGACCTTGTTTCTTCTGCAGTCTATGTGTTTTACTTATACTACCTTTTCCTCTGTTAACTATCTATCATCCACTGATGTCCAAGTCATTCTACCAATTTTTTTCAATGACTTTAGTACCTGGCTCATAGTTTTATTCTCTTTATTTCCAACCATTATCTTTAGAGACTTCAATATTCATGTTAACAATTACTCTAACATTCTGATCACATAATTCCTCAACCTCTTCAACTCTAGTGACTTCTTTTTCTAACTCACTTCAGTCACACAAGATACAAATCTTAAACCTCACTATATGTGAGATTTTTGCCACATCCAAGTTCTAGAACTGAAATTCTACTCTACAGTCACATCTGCGTATTCTTTTGCCTCTGCATTTTTGCTTTTGTTTATGAGGTTTTTATGCTCTGATCTAGAACATAGTCAATTTTTGTAGAGGTACATGTACAGCAGAGAAATATGCACACTGCTTTTAATTCCTACTCAGTAACCACCAAAGATCTAGCATGTTTGACTTTTCTAAAATGCTGTTTAGGTCCTTAATTTTTCTGTTTATGTTTTTGTTAGATTTGTCTATATCTGAAAGGGGCATACTGGGGTTCCCAACAATTACAGTTTTGCTAGCTATTTCTCCAAGTATTTGATTTAAGTTTTCCTTTACATATTTAGATGCTTTGCCATTGATACATACATATATATATGTATATATATATATATATATATATATACACACACACACACACATATATGTATATACATATATATTTGATATTATTTCATTATCTATGGGCCTTTTATTTATTTATGTTTTGGTTAGGCAGTGGGGTTAAATGACTTGCCCAGGGTCACATAGCTAGTAAGTGTTATGTGTCTGAGGCTGGATTTGAACTCAGGTCCTCCTGAATCCAGGGCCAGTGCTCTATCCACTGTGCCACCTAGCTGCCCCATGGGCCTTTTAGCTAATGTAGTTTTGTTGTTTATCTCTTTTAGGTATGTCTGTTTTAACTCTTACCTTATCTGAGATCCGCTCCTTTTACATTTTTGAGTTTGCCTGAAGCATAATAAATTCTGCTGCAGCTCCTCAGCTTCATATAATCATAGATTTAGAGCTGGAAGGGAACAGAGAGACCAATCCTTTCATTTTACAGATGAGGAAACTGAGGCAGAGATCTGAAGTGACTTACTCATTGTCACACAACTAGTAAATGTTGTGAGATTAAACACAAGTCTTTCTGACTTCAAGTCCAGTGTCTACTCCAAACTGCCTGCAACTCTGTAAGCGTTTATGTTTCATATTTCTTATAAACTACATCTTGCTGGATTTTGCTTTGTAATCAATTCTGCTACCTTCCCAGGTTTTATGGGTAAATTTATCCTAATCATATTAACAGCTATGCTTCTTAATTATGTATATTCCTCCATCTTATCCTGTTTAATTTTTTCCCCTCTTTGCTCACTTCCCTCTTTTTTGCAAATAAGGAAGTAGTAAAAGAGAAGGAATTTGATCAATATTTTTATTATGTAATTGAACTAGTCTGCTCTACTTCTCCAACTCTCCCTCTCTTTGCTTTCCTTTAACCCAAAATATTTCTTATATTGTGCTTGGCATTTTCTTCTCTGTACTTATATCTCCAACCTCAGTTCCTGATTGGTCTTTGTAGTAGGGCCAGCCTCCACCTATACCAACAGTCTTGGAACAAGTGGATAGACTGTATTTGGTCCTGTCCTGTTTATATAGTCAGGATACCATTGCTGTTATAATTCTGGATGAGGCAGCTGATTCTAGTTCCTACCCTCTGCCTCAATCCATGGTTTCTGTTTCAGTCTCTTGGTGGCCCTGTGCGGGTATTTGTCTCATCCTGTCTCTGCCTTCTTCTTTCACAATCTCATATCAGGAGTTGGTTTTGGTTTTGTCTTCAGTAGCGGTCCTGACAGGCTCCAGTCAGATACTGAAAATCATACTAGTATAGTTCTCTTTACAAGCCCTCCCCTCCCTCTCCAAATGTATGCATCTGGCTGTTGAGCCCACTCTGTCTCCTACTCTGCTTCCTAATGCTTTAAAGAAGGCTGACCTAGGTCCTCTCTCTTTTTATTTGACCCATGAGGTCTGGCTGTATCCCTCTTTCTTTTCCAATGGATCAGGGTAACACTGCTGTGAAAGGTAGCCCATCCTAGCTTCCAAACTGCGTGGAGTTGAGAGTGCCTACTGGCTTCTGGACCATTTACTGGCAGTCAAGATAGTTTCTGAACTTCCAGGAATATTCCTCATCAGAGTGCTTACAACTTCAAGCTTGTTACCCTAGGCTCACATTGATTTCTGCTGCCCTTGGCCTGACCTTTCTTCCATTTCCTATAGGCATTTCTGTTCATTTTCTTAGGGAGTCTTAAACTGGATGGAGGAGCTTACTGATGTTTCTTTTTGTTCTTCTTGATTTGTTTGGGGCCATTTTTAAGATAGATCCATAGATAGATAGATAGATAGATAGATAGATAGATAGATAGATAGATAGATAGATATGATAAATAGAGATAGATAAGTAATTAGATGGGGTATTTAAGTGTTTTACTATGTGTCAGGCACTATGCTAAGCATTGCAAATACAAGCAAGCAAGACAATCCCTGCTCTCAAAAAGAACTTACATTCAAATAGGGGAAGACAATATATAAAAGGGAACTGGAAAGAAGGTAGGAGGTACCTCAAAGTGGGGCGGCATAGTATGATGACAGCTTGCTCACAGGCAAAATAAGGTGAGAAATTTCACCTAGCATAACTGGAAGACCTAGGAGCAGAGTCCAAAGTTGAGGTAGGAGGGAAATGAAGATCATGATCCATAATGTAGGCAGCACAGTCAAGAGATGGCAGGGAAGTGATCTTTTTAGATCTTTGGTAGGGTATATGTGAGAGAGAGATGGGCTCTCTATGATCTTTCTTACATCCTTCTTAACTGGAAGCCTTCTCATCTTATTCTACATATCAGCTACCCTGAACCTGTTATTCTCTTTTCTTATCCCCAGCTGCATTGCCCACTCTTCATGCCTAGAATAAATTGAACTAGATTCTTGCTTCACTGAGAAAATTGAGATCATCCAAAATGAACACCCTTAACTCCTTTCCTCCATTCCTTAAGATGACTGATGATACCCTTTTTTGTCTTTCTCTAACCACACAAGAGGTGATATTTCTGCAACTCAGCAAAGCTATTCCTGTAATAGCACTGAGATACTTCTGTCCTTGATTCTGGTTTACCTGTCTTCTCTCTAGGACCCTTTTGCAAGATATTGCCTCTTCCCTTTACCAAAAATCTCCTCCTCATCTGCCTACAAACATGCTGAAGAGTCCCTAATCCTACCAACTAAGCTTCCTCTCATTCACACATCTGGACTCTCACCACGCAACTCCTTCTTATTGTCTATTTCACTGCCACCCCGAAAACCTTCCCCCCACCCTGAGGTCAGAGAAGCCTTCGTGACTCCCTCCCTCAGACTACAATTTCAGTGAGGACCTTAGCCATGCTTCTCCTCTCACTATCACTTGGACCCTCCAGCATCCTCAACTTTTTCCTCTCCCACTGCATCATCCCCAGTGGATACCCCTTCCCAACATGTCCAGTTCCCCTTTTTGTATTGTTTTCCCCCATTCAGATGTAAGCTCCTTGAGGATAGATACTGCCTTGTCTGCCCATATATGTATCTCCAGCACTCAGTACGGTCCAGGAATATAACCCTTAATAAGTATTCTATCTATTATATCTATCTCTCCTTGACCTTTCTAGCTGATCTAGCATAACATCTCTCTTTACTTCAGTGCTAAAATTCCTAAAAAAAAAAATTATACCCACTGCCTTACTCCCCAGTTTCTTCAATTTGATACTCTGTACTCATATCTCTATTGGTTTCTATTTGAGTTAACACCACTGACGTAGTGGAAAGAACACTGGGCCAGAAATCAAAAGAGCTGAGTTAGAACCAAATTTAGTCTTAGTCTTGGTTGTCGTTATCTTGCTGTGTGACCATTATCTAATCATGTTAGCTTCTCTGGGCTTCAGTGTCTTCATCTTTAGGATGATAATGGTTGGAATTGGGAAAATATTAATTACTGATGGGTAGGATGAATCAACATAATAAAATGATAATACTGCCTAAATTAATTTACTCAATGTCATACCAAACTACCAAAGGATTACTGTATAGAACTAGAAAAAATAATAATGAAATTTATATGGAGGCAATAAAGTTCAAGAATCTTAAGGGAAATAATGACAAGAAGTAGGTACAAAGGGTGGGCAGCAGCCCAGATTTCAAACTACAGCACTGATTCTTTTTTTTTTTAACTTTTTATTTTTTTAGGCAATTGGGGTTAAGTGACTTGCCCAGGGTCACACAGCTAGGAAGTGTCAAGTGTTTGGTCTGAGGCCGGATTTGAACTCAGGTCCTCCTGACTTCAGGGCCGGTGCTCTATCCACTGTGCCACCTAGCTGCCCCTACAGTACTGATTCTTAAAAGAATTTGGTATTGTTTTTAAAAAAAAAGTGCTTGATTGATGGAACTAATTGGGTACACAATATACAAAAATAAATATATCTAATATCCTAGAATGTAATAAACACAAGGACCCCAGCTACTGGAATAAGGACTCACTATTTAAGAAAAATTACTAGGAAATTTGAACAGCAATGTGGAAGAAATTAGATTCATAACAACATTAAACCAGCAAACCAGGAACAGGCCTTGGGAGTCACTGAATCAGCAGCAGCAGCATCTGCTTCTGGAGCTCTCAGCCCACAGATGGTAAAGGGGTTGAACAACTGATCAGAAAGCTATTACAGGGGTCTCTTCGCTGGCACTAGGGGCAGGACTCTGTTGCTTTGCCTATCCTCAGATCTGGTTTGTGGTCCTGGGTGTCAGTCCCACGGCAAAGAGGAGCACTACCACAACAGGGCTTGCAGCTGCAGTGAAGCAGAAAACCTCATCACAGTTCCAGGGCAGAAAAGAGTGCTTGTGGTCACTCACAGACCAGAGCACAGGCCAAGAAATTAGTAAACACATCTCTCTTTAGATGATACCACCTTGGGAGAAGTGAGAACTTATAGGTCCCTAGAGGATCTCTGAAAACAGCTGCACAACCCTCCACCCCCCCAAGCTTGGGACAGTGCACCCTCTACCCTGGAAGCAGAGCCTCCCTTTAACAAAGAGTTAAAAGTCAGGAAATAGACTGGAAAAATGAACAAACAACATAGAAAGCTACTCTGGTGACAAGGAAAATCCAAACACACACTTAGAAGATAACAAAGTCAAAGCTCCAACATCCAAAGCCTCCAAGAAAAATATGAATTGTTCTCAGACCATGGAAGATCTTTAAAAGGATTTTAAAAATCAAGTAAGAAAGGTAGAAGAAAACTGGGAAAAGAAATGAGAGTGATGCAAGAAAATCATGAAAAAAGAGTCAACAGCTTGGTAAAGGAGGCACAAAAAAATACTGAAGAAATAACACCTTAAAAAAACAGATTAGGCCAAATGGTAAAAGAGGTACAAAAAGCCAATGAGGAGAAGAATGCCTTAAAAAACAGAATTGGCTAAATGGAAAAAGAGGCACAAAAATTCACTGAAGGAAAAAAACTCCTTAAAAAGTAGAATTGGCCGAATGGAAAAGGAGGTACAAAAGCTCACTGAAGAAAATAATTCCTTAAAAATTGGAAATGAGCAAATGGAAGCTAATGACTTTATAAGAAATCAAGAAACAATAAAACAAAACCCAAAGAATGAAAAAAAATAGAAGACAAGATGAAATATCTCACTGGAAAAACTGACCTGGGGGCAGCTAGGTGGCTCAGTGGATACAGCACAAGCCCTGAAGTCAGAAGTACCTGAGTTTTGAGTTCAAATCCGGCCTCAGATCAAACACTTGACACTAGCTGTGTGACCCTGGGCAAGTCACTTAACCCCAATCACCTTACAAAAAAAAAAAAAAGGAAAAACTGACCTGGAAAATGGATTCAGGAGAGATAATTTTTAAATTATTGTACTACCTGAAAGCCTTATTAAAAAAAAGAGCTTAGACATCGTCTTTCAAGAAATTATAAAGGAAAACTGCTATGATATTCTAGAATAGAGGGTAAAATAGAAATTGAAAGAATCCACAAATCACCTCCTGAGATTCCCAAATGAAAACTCCCAGGAATATTATAGCCAGATTCCTGAACTCCCAGGTCAAGGAGAAAATATTTCAAGCAGCCAGAAAGAAACAATTTGAGTACCATGAAACCACAGTTAGGATAACATAGGATTTAACAGCTTCTATATTAAAGGAATAAGATATTCTGAAGAGAAAAGGAGCTGGGATTAGAACCAAGAATCACCTACTCAGCAAAACAGTATACTCCTTTAAGGGAAAAAAATGGATGTTCAATGAAATAGAGAACTTTTAAGCATTCTTGATGAAAGGACCAGAACTGAATAGAAAATTTGATTTTCAAATACAAGACTCAAAGTATAAAAAGTTAAATAGGAAAGAGAAACATAAAGGACTTAATAAGGTTAAACTATTTACATTCCTACATGGGAAGATGATACTTGTAACTCATAAAAGCCTTTTCATTATTAGGCAATTAGGCATATATATAGACAGAGGACACAGGTGTGAGTTGAATATTAAAGGATGATATCTAAAAAAGTAGAATTAAGGGGTAAGAAAGAAGAATGCTTTGGGACAAAGGGAAAGGGAGGGGTAGAATGGGGTAAATTATCTCACATAAAGAAGGCAAGAAAAAGCTTTTACAGCAGAGGGGAAGATGGGGAAGGTTGGGAAGGGGAGAGTGAGTGAATCTTGCTCTCTTCAGAATTGGCTCAAAGAGGAAATAACATACAAGCTCAGTAGGGTATAGAAATGTATCTTACCCTACAGAAAAGTAGGAGGGGAAGGAAATAAGAGAAGGGGGGAGGGGAGGGATGTGATAGAAGGGAGAGGTGTTAGGTGAGAAGCAAAACACTTTTGAGGCAGAATGGGGTGAAAGGAGAAAGAGAAGAGAATAAATGGGGAAGGGATAGGATGGAGGGAAATACATTTAGCAATCATAACTGAAAAAATGTTGAAGCAAGTTTCTCAACTATATAGAGAACTAAGTCACATTTATAAAAAAAAAATAGGAGCCATTCCCCAGTTGATGAATGATGAAGAGATATGAACAACTTTCAGATGAAGTAATCAAAGTTATTTTTAGCCATATGAGAAGATACTCTACCTCTCTATTGATTCGAGGAATGCAAATGGAAACAATTCTGAGGTACTACCTCATACTTATTAGATTGCCTAATAGGACAAAAAAGAATGACAAATATTGGAGAAGATGTGGGAAAAATGAGACATTAGTGAGCTGTTGGTGGAGTTGTGAACTGATTCAACCATTTTTTAGAGCAATTTGGAACTATGCCCAAAGAGCTATAGAACAGTGCCACTACTAGGTCTGTATCCAAAAGAAGGTTAAAAAAACTAAAGGGAGGGGCAGCTAGGTGGCTCAGTGGATAGAGCACCAGCCCTGAAGTCAGGAGGACCTGAGTTCAAATCCAGCCCCAGACAAATAACACTCACTAGTTGTGTGACTCTGGGCCTCACCAAAAAAAAAAAAAGGAAAAGGAAAAGGACCTATTTGTACAGAAATATTTATAGCAGCTCTTTTGTGGTGGCAGGGAGTTGGAAAATGGGGGAATGCCCATCAATTGGAGAATGGCTGAACAAATTGTGCTATGTGGTTGTGATGGAATACTATTGTGCTATAAGAAATGATGAGCAGGATGCTCTCAGAGAAACTTGGAAAGACTTACATGAGCTGATGCAAAGTAAAATGTACTGTATACAAAGTAACAGCAATATTGTAAGATGATAAGATGTGAATGACAGCCATTCTCAGCAATACAATGATCCAAGGCAGCTCTGAAGGACTTATGATGAAAAATGCTATCTATCACCAAAGAACTGATGGTGTCTGAATACCAATTGAAGCATACTTTTTTTGAAAAAACTTTCTTTATTCTTCTTGAGGTTTTTTTTTTTTGGTCTATGTTTTCTTTCACAACATGACTAATATGGAAATATGTTTTGCATGACTACACATGTATAACCTATATCAAATTGCTTGCCTTCTCAATGAGGGGAGTTTGAAAGGAAGAAGGGAGTGAATTTGGAACTCAAAGTTTTTAAAACAAATATGAAAAATTGTTTTTACATGTAATTGGGGAAAAATAAAATACTAAGAATTCAAAAAAGGAAGAAAAAGAAAGAAGAAAAAAGACTCCAAATCATTACTAATTAGAGAAATGCAAATTCTGAGATTCTACCTCACACCCATCAGTTTGGCAAAGGTGACCAAAAAAAGAATGACATCCATCATAAATGTTGGAGAGGCTATGGGAAAACAAGGCACACTGATGCACGTTGATGGACCTGTGATTGGGTAAGCCATTCTGGAAAACAATTTAAAATTCTCCCCCAAAAGCTGTTTAGTAAAACAGTGATTCAACTATACCACCTCTAGCCTTATGCTCAAAAAAAGATCAAAGAAATAGGTCCTACGTGTACAAAAATGTTTGTAACAGTTCATTTTGTGGAGGCAAAAAATAGAAACCACAGGGATGTCCATCAATTGAGGAATGGCTGAATAAGTTACAGTATATGAATGTGAGTTGTAAGAAATTAGTACTGTAAGAAATTAGTAAATAGATGATTTCAAAGAGCTATGGAAAGACTTATATGAACCAATCAATGCACAGTGAATTAAGTAAAAACATAAGAATTATTTATACTATAACATTAATATCATAAAAATAAACAATTTTGAAGACTTTTGTAAAGACTGTACATAATACGTATATGTATATATATATATATATATATATATATATATACGGCCAATGAGGGATTTCTTTTGCAAGACTATGCATATTTGTTACAAGAAATTTGCTCTTCTTTTCTCTTTTGCTCAGTGAGGTTGGGAGTGGGAAGAAGAGAAAATAAATTTCTGTTAATTACAAGAAATTTTGTTAAATAAAGAAGTGGAGGGATGCTACAGAAGTATAATGTTACATGCACTTTCATATGAGGTCACAGTAGTTTTGCTTAATTGTTTTACCTTATCACAAGACACCTCCCATGAAATGGGGGTAATCTCTAAATGTTTGTAATATAAAAACAATATTTTTTTATTATTGTTTGATTATTTTGTTTGATAATATAAATACTGTTTGATTAACAATCAAAAACATCAATAAAATTTTTTAAAGGAACGGATGATCTCTAAGGTCCTTTCCAGTTCCAAAATTCCTTCCACAGCTCTATTATTTGGGTTGATGAACCAGTTAGGAAAATATATAAACTAAGGCAGTCTTCAGGCCTGAAGTTAGCAAGACTCATCTTTTTGAGTTCAAATGTGGCCTCAGACACTTAGTACCTGTGTGACCCTGGGCAAGTCACTTAACCTTGTTTGCTTCAGTTCCTCATCTATAAAATGAGCTAGAGAAGGAAATGACAAACCCCTCCAGTATCTTTGCCAAGAAAATCCCAAATAGGGCCATGAAGAGTTGGGCTTGATTCAAATGACTCAACAACAAGACAATCTTCATTCCAAATCGGAAGACAAAACAGAGTCTCTCACCACATCAATTACACCAAGCATCACGTTTGCCACGAGTCGTGGCAGAAAATAACTGGGACACCCTCACGGTTGGAATCAGACCTAAGGTCAAGGTTTGAAAAGAACACCTGGTCACAATCCACAGAAAGATTTAGCTCTGTAAGCTCCCCTCCCTGGAGGCATATCTTAAAAAGAAAGGGGTCAGGTGGGAGGAAAAGATTTAAGGAATGTAAGTACACATTTCAGTTCCAGAAAGAGGAGAAAATATGGTTTGCATGGGAAACAGAAGTGGGAAAAAAAAGAACTTCAGAGAATCTAGAAAAAAATCTAGAGATCTGAGATGACACTTAAAATCTATCACTACTCTTTTTATACACCTGATGATGCTATCCATAAGCACATTTTAAATTTAAGGCATGAAAAGAGAATAAAGATCTAAGACAAATGGCTCAACACATGTGAATTGTACTTAGGAAGCAGTGATTGGTCTGCCACAATAAGGCTTTTGTTATTCAGTTTTCTCAAAAGTAATGATGTCATTCCTGGGAGCAAAGCTTTAAAAATTGTAGCAGATTTGTCACTAGTCAGCTACAAGAAAACACAAGAATTATCTTGTTAGGTGGGGTCTCTCCTCACTCTTAAGCCTGCACCCTGAACAAATGAGAGCAGGGGTATGCTGGAGCAAGCTCTTCTTCCTCATGAGAGTAGATTGTCAAATTTGCACTGTGAGCTTTTATACTTCAGAAACGCTACAACTCATTTGTTGATTTATTGTTGATTTCTATACTTAAGAGAGAGATGGACAAACCATTAATAATGCGGATTAAACTTAAAAGTTTAATCCCACCCCATACCCCCAGCCTGCTATTAACCATTTACCAGCACACCCCGATCACCTCTTTTCTGACCCTGCTAATCAACAACTGAACTTGGCCACTCCTTCCTCAACACTTCCTTCCTATGGTCCTACATACCATCCAGGATGGAGGTACTTCAGTTGTCCATACGTGATGGGGGTGGAGGAGGGCAAAGAAGCTAAGGATTCAGAAGAGACTGTATTAGGAAGAAAGGCAACAGTCATAATAGATGGTGTAATGGAAAGAACTCTGGACTCAGAGTCAGGAGAGATTTGATTTCAAATCCTGCCTGGGATGCTACATTTGTGACTATATGGTTTAACCTTTCTGAGTCTGTTACTCCATCTCTAAAATGGGAGTACAATGGCAGCATGGGGAAATGGATAGAGATCTGTAGTTAAGATCTACCTGTGATATATACTGACTGGATAAACCACTTAGCATCTCAGTATCCCTAGTCTAAATTAAACTTTCTAAAACAAGGAGTTAGATGATGCAGTGGATAGAACATTAGACCTGGAGTTAGGAAGGCCTGTGTTCAAATGTGGCTTCAGATTCTTATTGGCTCTGTGACTCCAAGCAAGTCACTTAACCATTTTCTGCCTTAGGTTCTTCATGTATAAAATAGGGATTATAATAGCATCTCATCTATTGTGAAAATCAAATGAGACAGTATTTGTAAAAATGCTTTGAAAGCCTTTAAGTGCTATATGAATGCCAGTTACCATTATTTTATTAGACTATAAATTGAAGAACTATTATGGATCTGCATTCATAGCAGCTCCCAACTCTAATGAACTCACAGGCCATGACCACTTCTCCGAAAAAATGAAGACTAGCAATACTGTAGTACCTACCCTATAGGATTGTTCTGAGGATCAAATCAGCTCACACACACACACACACACATACATACATACATACATAGTCAGGATGTTCTGGCTCATTCTCCCAAATCCAGGCCTGCTCCATCTTTCCCTTAGGGTTCTAGGGGTATACTGAGGGGTCGCTTAAGCCCCTGCAAGTTGGGTTTACCCCAAAGTTAGGTGCTCCTCAGTTCTATTTAACCGATTAACATGGATTCACTTTTACTAAGGGACATTTATTTTGAAGATATAGCAAGAACAAAAGTGCAAAACTTTCCTCTCAACCCTTTGGGAGCACACTCTTCCCTACATCTTCTCATTCTCTTGGAATGGGAGGGGGGTTATGATGGGGGGGGTGGGTGGAGTTTACACTGTCAGCTCAGTTTCCACATAGCATTGGGTCCTACCAAGCTCATGTCCACAATGTGACATGATTACAAGATGAGCTCTTGGGTTTCAGCTACAACTGGGCTGGGTACCAAAGGTTATTCTAAAAGGTCACTCCTTGTTCCTTTGATGCTGGGCTGCTGCGGAACCCAGCTTGGACTCTTGACTCTTGCATTCCTGTGATTCCCATTCCTCACCTCTAAGTTAATATCCTTCACCTAAAATAGAAAAAATGAAACAAACAAACAAAAACCCCCAGAAAAACAGTGCAGAGGCCTTTCAAGGAAGAAAGCTCATTTCTTAGAGGGTACAAGGTCTCAAGGCCACTTTCCTTATAGCCTTGTTTTTCACCAAAAGCTTTCAGCAAAGAAGCCAAACCCCTAGAACATGGAAGAGGAAACTGGGCAAGTCCAATTAAGGCCTTTTTGAAGATACCCCTAACTTGCAGCTTCATAGTCAATGGAAAAGGCTTCTTCTGATCACTTGGTGCAGACAGAAACCAGTTAGAATGTCTGTGCTTTTTCTCCAAGGCATTTGTTACATATCACAACTCTCAACTCTTCCACAGTCAGGATCCCTAGCTACTTCATGTGGAGGATTTATGTAATATCTAAATATCAGCCCTCTGTTACACAGATATAAAGTCCTTTGTGAACTACAAAATGTTCTATATAAAAAGATGGCATGATTTATGGATAGAGACCCAAGTTGAATAATGCCTTTAACTTGCCTTGGGCAACTCATTTAACCCCTCAATGTCTCAAGTTATCCATAAGATTTAAGTTGTTAAGAAAGTCAAGTCAAAAGGCTTTTATTAAGTGCAGGGGATACAAGTAATAATAATAATAAAAAAAAAAGACAGTCCCTGCCCTCAAGGAGCTTACAATCTAATCAGGAGAGACAGTACACAAAAGGAGCCAGAAAAGGTGGGGACAAGTACCTGTGGAGTTGAGGCCTGATAGAATAGCAGATACAGAGTGAAGAGGGCCAGAAAGTTCCATTTCTGTCCTCTATGAAGGAATGCTGTGATAGGAGTTTAGTACTCCACCCTCCAATCTGAGGGGAGAGGAGATTGAGGGAGGTGGTATCAGTCTAGGCTTGAGTTAGTAGCATGGTGATGAGATTAGAGTTGATGAACTTAACCTGGGAGGATCATCTTATTATGTGGGTTGGAACCAGACCACGCAGCAGATGCAGAATAGAGTAGTACTATGTGCCAGATGCTGTGCTAATCACTGGGGTTATAAAGAAGGACAAAAAAAAAATCCATGTTCTCAAGAAACTCACAGTCTAATGGAGGAGACAACATGTATGCACCTATGTACAAACAAAATACATAGAGGATCAATTGGAGATAACCTCTGAAATAATCTCTAAGATTATGTTAAGATTCAAGGGCATCAGGAAAGCCTTCAGACTGGAAGGAATCCTGGATAGGAATCCTGGAGGTGAAGCTTAGCTCACTCCATGCATGTGAGACAGCTAATTAAAAAAAAAAAAGTTTGGTGTCAAGAGATGGAGTGTCTTGTGTAAGAAACAGTAAAGAGGCCAATGCCATTGGATTTCAGATTATGGGGAGAGTAAAGTTTAAGAGGACTGGAAAGATAGGGTAGGACTTTAAAAGTCAAATAGTATATTTTTTATTTCATCCTGGAGGTAATAAGGAGCCACTGGCTTTTGTTGAGTAGGGTTCAGACCTGTGCTTTAGGAAGATGAATTTGACAGCTCAGTGGAAGATAGATTGGAATGGGGAGAGACTTGTGTCTGGCAAATCAACCAGTAGGCTATTGCAATAGTACAGGCATGAGGAGAGAAGGCATTTACCAGAGATGTTGCCAAAGTGAAATCCAGAGGCCTCAGCAACTGATTAGATATGGGAGTTGAAAGAGAGTAAGGAGTTGAGGATGATGCCTAGGGTATGATACTGGATGAGTGGGAGGATAGTGGTGCCCTTGACAGTAACAGGGAAATTAGGAAGAGGAGACTTTGGAGGAAAAGATAATAAGATCAGTTTTGGATATATTGAGTTTAAGATGTCTGCAAGACATTGTTTGGGATGTCCAAAAGTGATGATTTGCAGTAAACAGGAAATTTCTAATCTGAAGTTCCCTACACCAATGGTATCAAACTCAGATAGAAAAGGGGGCCACACAGAGAGAGAGAGAGAGAGAGAGAGAGAGAGAGAGAGAGAGAGAGAGAGAGAGAGAGAGAGAGAGAGAGAATGTAGTTCCCTGATGCAGCATATTGACTTAGTTTTTGAATGTAATGTTACCTATGTTGTATTGTATTTTTTTAATTTTGTTTAATATTTCTGGAATATATTTTAATCTGGTTCTAGCCAGTAGGCTTTGTGTTTGACATCTTTGACCTACATCACTGAAATCACAGTTATGGTGCGTTTTTTTTTAAGTGCTATATAAATGTCAAGAGGGGCAGATGTAAAGAAGTAGATACATAGCTGATTTTGCAACCAGGAAAACCTGAGCTTAAGTCTCACCTTTGACCCATATTGGCTGTGTCCAAGTCTCTTAACCCCTGAGCGTTCTAGGCAATTCTCTGTAAGATGATAAATGCTGAGAAGGTCTCTACCTACATTGCTAGAGGGAGTCCCTTCATCTGAGAGAGATCACATGTCCAGTCAATATCCTTATACAAATATCACCTATTATGAACTCAGCAGAAGTATTGTTAATAGAAGGTGAAAGGGCTTCTTAGAGCAAGATTGTGTGATGTCTGAACCAAACCTACCAAGAAAATCTGGAACTGTTAGACTGGTGATTAGAAACCAGCCGCCTGGAACTCTTTAAGTTCTTACCTTCAACTCTTTTAGCTGAAATAATGAGTCCCTATATTCATTGGCAGGGAAGATACCTAAAGTATTATAAAGAATGCCTTGCTAATATTTGAAATTAGGGCTAACGGCTAGTTTAAGTTACATGGTCACCACCACTGGACTCTTCTGGATACCTCAATGGTATCCTCAGTTGTTGCCCCTGGTCAGCAGGTCACCTCCCTTGGCCAGGAGTAGGATTACACATTTACTAAAGCTGGAAAGGAAGTAGATCCTCTAATCTGGAAGTTCTTCAACTTTTTGTGTGTCATAGGGCCTCTTCGACAGTCTGGTGAACCTCTTTCTCAGAATAATATTTTTTGGAATAATATGGACCTCTTCTCAGAATGTTTTTAAATAATTAGAGGAAATGGTAAATTTCATAAGATATAACTTTTTTTCCTAAATTCACAGACCCTTCCTAAAATCTAAAAACTCTGGATTCTCATCAAACTCCTTAATTTTACAAAAGAAGCAACTAAATGACAGAAAGGATCGTAGGTTCAAAGGTCTAGAGTTGGAAGGGTCAGTACTGGTGATGGAAGAACCTCAATAGTCATCTAGTCCAATTTCCTTATTTTGCAGTTGAGGAAACTGAGGATCAGGGAAGTTAAGTGACTTGTCAACTGAGATAATAATTTTAAAGCTGTATAAGTATATAGATATAAAATATATGTATAATTAATATATGATATATTAAATATATATAATGTATAAAATAGGTACAATATGTAAATGTATGTATAATTATATATAATATATAATTAATATACATACAATATATGTATAATATATAAAATATGTATATTGTATAAAATATACGTATAACTGTGTGTGTATGTATGTGTTTGTGTGTATAAGTAATTGTGAAGCTGTAGGGCTACACCTTGGTAAAATTATCTCAGCAGATAGGCTAAACCAGATTGAGGGTAATCTATAAATCTCAAACCTGGCAAGTTAGGGGGTTGTCTACCTCAAGCATTGTGAAGACTTCCCCAGGTGGGATGGGTACATGAGAACAATTTGTTCCAAAGGCCATGAAGGCAGCTGAAGCAGGGGCGTGGAGCACTTAGAGCTTGGTAAGACGTCGAAAAAGCCAAGGTCGTCCACTGAATCCTGGGCCCTTGCCAGTCGTGTTGACTTTTCTTCTGCCACTGGACTTCAGTGCTCCGAGAGAGTGAGGCTTATGACTTTGTGCAACTCTGCCTCATTTAAATCGCCACATGATATTATCGGTCCTCCTTGAAAACAAAGGAGAATCAACTGTATAGTGCCTGGCACATATTAAGTGCTATATAAATATTAGCTATTATTGCCTCAAATCATACAGAGGTGAAATTTAAACCCAGGTCCTCTGATTCCAGAGTGCTCTTTGCTCTATAGCACAATGGTTTCTTCATGGTTGCCCAGGTAAGGAGGAGTAGACTTAGATTTGAAACCAGTTACTCTAACTTTAAATCTAGTGCTTTCTTTAAAATAATTTTTAAAAAATTTTAAAATGTTATTGATGCCTTTGTTTTTATACCAGTCATTTCCTGATATATCCTTCCCCTCCCCCAACTTTCCCTTGTAAAAAAGGGGGAAAAAAAAGCAAAAGCAACTGACAGAACAGCCTCATCTGACAGCATGTACAACATTCCACACCCATAGTCTCCCACTTCTCCAGCAGGAGAGGTGCATTTCTTCTTTTCTTCTCCAGAGCCAAGATTAGTTATTAAAATTACACAGAATTCAGTTTCATTTTATTCTTTTCATTTATGTGGCTCTAGTCACTATGTATATTGTTTTCCTAGTTCTGCTTATTTCACTGCTTATTTCATAATAAACTCACTTATTTCATAAAAGTCTTCCATTTTTCTCCTTATTCCTCATATCCATTGTTTTCTACTATGAAATAATATTCCATTATATACCACCATTGGTTTAGCCATTCCACAGGTGATTGGTATTTACTTGGTTTCCAGTCCTTTGCCACCACAAAAAAAAGTGCTGCTATGAATATTTTTGTATACATGGGATCTTTCTGTCTTTGACCCCTTTGGGATATGTTCCTGGCAGCGGGGTATTGGGGTCAAAGGAGATGAACAGTTTAGTGACTTTTTCAAATAATTCAATATTGTTTTCCAGAATGATTGGATCAATTCACAGTTCTACCAACAAAGTACTGTTAGTGTGCTGGTCTTCCCACAGCCTACTGAGGTCAGCAATTTCCATCTTTTGTCATTATTGATAACCCCCAAAATCTTGTTGTTCAATTGTGTCTTACTCTTCATGACCCCATTTGGAGTTTTCTAGGCATGGTTTACTGGAGTGGCTTACCATTTCCTTCCCCTGCTCATTTTATAGAGAAGGAAGCTGAGGCAAACAGGATTAAGTGACTTGCTAGGGTCACACAGCTGGTAAGTGTCTGAGGCCAGATTTGAATTCAGGAAGAAGAATCTTTCTAACTTCAGACCTGGCACTCTATGCACTGTGCCACCTGGCTGCCCCCAAAGTCTTAGTGTAGTTTAAAGTTTCAATAGTTCTGATAGCTTAAAACTGCACTAAGACTTTTGGGACACCATATATAATGTTGATAGCCCTTATAATACCACATCCTCACAGTTCATCAACCTCAGGTCTAATGATCTCTCTCTTCTCATTTCATTTAACCACTATCATGACTACACACTCCATCACCCAGAATTTCACTTCCTTCTGAGGCCCTGAACTCTAAGTCCATTCTCTGACCACAATCCCTTGACCTTCCCATCTCTCTGTCTCTCTCTTCTTTGCCCTTTTTGTGATATCCCATCTCCCAATTCTCCCAATCCTTCACTTCCTTTGAGTTTCACTGGCCTCCCATTGAGCCTGAATCTCAAACCAGCAATTGCTCAAGTGAGATTTCCCCGTTATAGACATGAGAGTCACCATCACTCAATGAAAGCTACAGCTGTTCTGCAACAGAAAATGACCTGGCCAGTTGCTATGGCAGCAAAGAAAAGTCAGCAGTAACGAGTGAGCAAGAAAAGCTACACCCACCTCAGAAGGGCAAGCAGCAAAGGCTGCCCTGTCTGTGGGTGTTTGATAAATGAAAAACCCTGATGGGGCCCTCCATTAGCCTGAATTTTACCGGAGGCAGCAGGATAGAACTATGGTCACTATGGATCTGACCATAGTTGGTCAGATTGTTTAAGGGTATGGCCAAAGCTGTGTTGTGTCATCAGAAGAGGCAGTAAGATTAAGGACAGAGTTTTGGACATGGAGTCATGAGAATCTGAGTTCAAATACTGCCTCAGAACTTAATAGCTAGGAATCATTCTTGACTCTTCATTCTTGCTAATTTTCCATATCCAACCTGCCACTCTCCCCGCCTACCCCTATCCAATTGTTGTCAAGTCCTCTTGATTCCCTTTTTGCAATATCTGTGATATACACCCACTTCTCTTCTCTAACAATATCACCCACCTTGATATAGGTCCTCAACACCTGGAAAATAGCCTTTTTGGTTGGCCTCTCTGCCTTAATTCTCTAGCCCCTGCAGTCTATCTTCCACTCAGCTGTCAAACTGATTGTCTTAAAATAAAACTCTGACTCACAACCCCTTTACAACCCAATACACTCCAATGGTTCCCTATTACCTCCAGGATCAAATATAAAATCCTATTTGTCTTATAAAGCTTTTCATAACCCTAGCCTAGGGTAGCCAGGTGGTACAGTGGATGGCATGCCAGGCCTTGCATCAGGAAGACTCATCCTCCTGAGTTCAAATCTGGTCTCAGACACTTATTAGCTGTGCAAACTTGGGCAAGTCACTTATCCTTGTTTGCCTTAGTTTGCTCATCTGTAAAATGAGCTGCAGAAGGAAATGGGAAACCACTCTGGTATCTTTGCCAAGAAAACTCCAAATGGGGGTCAGGAAGGGTCAGACAAAATTGAACAACCACATTTCCTAGCCTCCTCTTACCTTTCCAGTCTTCATGTATTATCCATGTTTGCCAAAACTACACAACTCAAGGATTCATAGTTCCCAAGTCATGCTCAATACCTTACCACGTCTATGGCTTTGCTCGTGAAATTTCTTATACCTGAAATGCCTTTCTCCATCTTTACCTGTTGCAATCTTACTTGTTCTTTAAGATGTCACTCAGATGCCGCAGTCTTCACAGAAGCTTTCCCTGTAACAACATTCCCCCGTAACATTACCCCTTCTCTCATTTCTCATAGTACTTTGCTTTCTTCACATTTGAAAAACATCCATTTGCATTATAATCATTTTATAGGCAGCTAAGCTGTGTGCTGTTTAATATAACTAACCTATGGAAAAGAGGGAGCAGCTGTGGCCATTTGCACTAGAGCAGGACCTCTATTTCCACCCACACAGGGAAGCTACTTAAAGTCAGCTGATTTAAATAGGACAGGCTTGCTGTCCTTTCCCAGGGTAAGTGAGGAGTGTGGTTTCGGAGCCCCGTTACTGTTCTCGAACATTCAGCTACTAGGGGAGAATGAGAAAATGACTAAATGAAGTAAGAAGCCATTTTGGGCATAGGAGACTGTGCTTGCAGGCAGCCGTTGTCTTGGTGACCTAAGGACATTCCCCCCGTTTTGTTGTTCGTTCTGTACTGTTGTATGGCTCCCTGGGAAGGCAGCCAGGAGAGTGAGTTGGTTTTTTTGTTTTGTTTTTGGGGGGGGGGTGTCCCCATGTGTCCGTGTCCCACTCCCTTGGCCATCTCCTGCATTATGACCATGCTGCTATGCAGCACCAGAATTGAGTCACAGCCACATGAAGGGAGCAAATCTGGGATGAGTCTGTAATTCATATTTAGCAGGTAGGCAGCATATCTGATTAATTGCTCTGGGATACCTCTCCCTTCCTGAGGGGCATACCTGATTTATCAGGTCTCAGACCTGACATTTGAAAATAAGAGTCTTATCTATTTATCTATTTCTTTCAGTTACTTAGTAAAATATTTTTCATAGGGTAAGCGTGATAAGGTTTTTTGGTGTATGTGGTTTGGTTTTGTTTTTTTTCCTCCCCAGTCTAGCTTTCTAGTGCTTGGGGAGTGATCTGGGAAAGGAAATTAATTTAGGGGAGAACTATTTGTTTCCTCTGCCTCCAAGAAGGTTGGAAGGATGCCTTTTCTCACAAGTATTAGAATAATCATTATCTGCATTAGAAATTACCATTACTGTGACCCAGCAAGCCTGACCCATCTGCAGTCACCTACCTTCTCTCTGTGGTTATCCACAGATGACTCTTTAGGGAGAAGCCAAGAGAGGTTGGAGAATATGGCATCTAGGCTCCAGGCCAATCCATCATCTGGGATTGAGCCAATACTTTTTCCCAGATGGTATCAAAGGAGTAGCCTCAGCACCATCCTCTGCCCAGAGAGTGGAAGTTATGGAAAGAGAAAATTTCTGTGTTGGATTTTAAAGTCCCAATTAACTGAGACTTATTGGAAACAAAAGTCACATATGCCTTTTGAAAGATATTTCGGATTCCCAAAGAAATAGTTAAAGACCTTAGTTTCTCATAATAACTGAATTAAAAGTGTTTAAATTACTCTGGGAAACTTAATTTCATGCCTCCAAATGGCTAGTATTGTCATCACTTTGTTTTGCGGGATACCCATCACTTTAATTGCAAGGCAACCGTTCCCCATTGAAGCACATGGTTACTATTATGCAATCAGAGGATAATTGTTTGCTTATTTTTATTGTCTAAACCACAGCCTTATTAATGGGATATTAAAACTGTAAATAATATAGTAATTAATCTTTAAAATGTTTGTTGGTTTAAAATGCCATGTCATCTCTGGAATCTTGTAGCTAAACTAATCTACGTGGTATATGAAAGGCAATGTGGGGAGTGGATAGATAGACACTCTCGGAGCCAGGAAGATCTGGGTTCAAACCCTACCTTTGACACATGCTGCCTGTGTGACTGTGGGCAATTAACTCATTTAACCTCTCAGTGCTAGGTAATCCTCTAAGATCATAAGTCACACACATACATATGCCTGCACTGGTATGCCAATTAAATCTCGGGTGCAGTCCTATCCATACATACCCATATAAGTAACTCGAGGCTTTAGAAAAGGAAGAGAAGGTGAAGGGGGAAACACAGCAACTGTAATCCAGAAAGAGCTTATTGGCCCCAGAACTTTAGTCGATCTCCCTTTTCACCAGAGAAACAAAAATAACCTACTGTTATTGTTTAGTCATGTCTGATTTTTCATGACCCTGTGGACCATAGCATTCCAATACTGGTCCTGGGCTTTCTTGGCAAAGATACTGGAGTGGTTTGCCCTTTCCTTCCTCAGTGCATTAAGGCAAACAGAGGTTAAATGACTTGCCCAGGGTCACACAGCTAGTAAGTGTCTGATGCTGGATTTGAACGCTGTCCTCTTGACTCCAGGCCCAGTGCTCTCTCCACTGAGCCACCTGCCCGCCTCCTGCCTGCTAGCTGGGGAACACCTAATGGCTGCCAATTGAATTCTATTTGAATAGAGAGATTGAGGGTAGGGGTGGGGAGAGGGGAAGCCCTGATTGGTTGTGATACCTCTGAACCTATGATGCTGTATTACCTGTATTAGTAGAGTAGAGACTTATTCAGATTCAGAGAAACTTCTGGGAGAAACCTGGAGAGGGTTTGGGAGAGATGTGAAATGAAGGTGAACTTTTGAATAGGGGACCAAAGACCTCCTTGGAGTGATGGTCACGTGAGGAAACTGGCCTCGGCGTGTTTCTTGACTTCTGACGCCGGCAACCAACCCTAGAGTCTACTGAGAGTGGACTTCTCTGCTGCTTTTGCTCTCTCCTTTTTCTGGTTGCTACTATCTCACTCTGAAATCAAAGGGTGTATTTACTCGGATATATTCTGTTGTCTACCCTAATGTGAATAACCTCACCCATTTCTGTTTACTGCTTACTTTGATAATGAGTTTTGCTAGATTAACAGATTAGCTTTCTGTAGGCCAGCATTTGGTGTTATTCTGTCCTTTCAAGAAACCTGGGAAAGTGCCTCTTTTATTTTGAATCCCTAAAAGAAAGCATCTTAAGCCTAGACTATAGATGTTTAACTTGTTGTAGTGTAGATAGCAGTAATTCTAGTTCAATAGTCATCTAGGAGATAAGAGAGAGAAGGAGAGATTGCCCAGCCCCTTCGATCCAGGATCCTGCTGGCTGGTCTCTCCCTCTTTGAGGCTACTGGGCAGGCAGGCTTGATTCTCCTCCTCCTGTCCTCCACAAAGAAGGGAAATGACAGGGTCCCCTTGAGACAGGGTGGGCCAGATCCCAGATCAGATTTCAATTCAGGCCAGCTCATACTTATATTAGGCATTGGCCAACCACACTCATACTACGCAGGGATTGGGAGTCTCCTTGCATGAAATTAATTAAATTGGATAAGGTCTTTGGGCAACAATTACCACCTCCCTGACCCTGTCCCAGGGAATTCTTTGCCTTGGGGAAGCTGTAAATTTAATCCAAATTTGCAGACAACAGAACATGAAGAAAAACCTTGAAAAATATAGTCAAAATTATCTGTTTGTGTTAAGCCTTAAGGTCATAGGTTAAGAGCTGGAAGGGACCTTAGAAGCCATATAATTTAAGCCCCTTGTTTTACAGGTAAAGAAACTGAGGTGCAGAGAGAGATTAAATTACTTAAGGTCACAGAGGTAGGAAGTCACAGAGCCAGGATTTGAACCCTGGTCCTTAGACACCAAATTCAGCCTTTTTCCACCCTACTTTCTCATGCTGCCTCTCAGTCAGTCCATCAATAGATATTTCTTAAGCCCCTGTTATGTGTCAGGCCCTGTTAAGTGCTCAAGATAACAAAACAGTTCTTGCCCTCAAGGAGCTTAAATTTTGGGAGGACAAACTAGAACAAGTGTTGGTCTATGGAGAATGTGAGATAGTTTGGGTAGGGGAAGGCACTAGTAGCTGAGGAGGAGAGTGATTTACCCAACGTGGTACAGATAATGACAGAAGTAGATTCGAGCCCAGGTCATCTGACTCCAGATTCAGTGTTCTTTCCACTATACCACACTGCCCCTAGCACAGCACAAAGAAACCCACTTCTTTCCCCGACTCATTTTCTAAACTACCCATCAAGCACAACTAAGACCGGTGTCATCAACTAAAATGATCTCTCTGCCCATCTGAGGACAAGGTGATTTAGTGGAGACACCAAAGAATTTTGTTGTGGAGGACTGGGGGTTTTTTCCCTAGATGTACTCTTTATTACCCGTAAAAGGAGGTCATTTAATGTCTCTTGGCTTCCAGTCCCTCATCTGTTGAGGGAAATTCCAGTTTAATGAGAGAAACAAGGTACAAACTACCATCAAGATAGACAAGATAAATTGGAAATAATTGAGGGAAGGAACAGACATTAAGGGGAATAAGTACAAGTTTCTTATAGAAGCTGGAATTTTAGCTGGGACTGGAAGTTAGGAGGTGGAGCTAAGGAGGGAGAGAATTCCAGACATCAGAGAGAATGCACAAAATTGCAATGTCTTGTCTGAGGAGCAGCAAGAAGGTAAGTGTCTCTGGATTACAGAGTAAAAGCAGGTGAACAGGGTAGAAGACTGGAAAGATAGGAGTGGACCGGGTTAGAAAAGGCTTTAAATGGCAGATGATCTTATGTTTGATCTTGGAGGAGATAGGGAGACACTGGAGTTTATTCAATAGGGAGTAATATAGTCAAACACGCGCTTTAAAGATTAATTTGACAGCTGAATGGAGGATGGTTTGGAGTAGGAAAAAATTTAAGATAGACTGATCGTTAGGCTATTGTAATAGTCCAGGCAGGAGAAATGAGGGCTTGCACAAAAGTGGCACAGTGTCAGAAGAGAGAAGGTGGAATACTCAAGATGTTAGGAAGGTAGAATCAATAGGCCTCAGATATAGATCGGATATAGGAGGTAAGAGAGAGTAAGGCATTGAGGATGACACCTAAGTTGCCAGTTAGTCCATAAATATTAAGTGCTGGCTATGTTCCAAATACTCTGTTAAACACTGAGCATACAGAGAAAAGTCCCTGATCTTAAGGAACTTGCACTATAATAGGGATGATGACATGTAAGCAACTATGTACATACAAGCTATATACAGGATAAATTGGAAATAATCAACAGAGTCACTTAACCTCTGTTGCCTTAATCCACTGGAGAAGGAAATGACAGCTCACTCTAGTATATTTGCCAAGAAAACCCCATGGACGTGTGTCCGTGGGGTCAGGAAGGGTCGGCATGACTGAACCACAAAACAACAGCAACAATCAGCAGAGGGAAGGCATCAGAATCGGAGGGATTGGGATTAGGGTTAGAAATAGTTGTGAGCCTGGGTGACTGCAAGGATAGGGTTGCCATTGACAGTATCAGGAAAATGGAAGGAGCAAAGGAGACTTAGAGTGGCTGGTCAGACAGGTAGAAGAACCAGGATAGAGTGTTATGGATATCTGAAGAGAACAGAGTGTCAAGGGGAGGCTGATTAATAATGCTAAAGGCAGCAGAGAGGTCAAGAAAGGTGAGCATTAAGAAAAAAAACATTAGATTTGGTAATTATGAGATTATTGACATTGGAGAGAGAAGTTTGAATGAGAAGATTAGAAGCCCAGTTGTAGAAGTGGAGAAATTTCATGTAGACAGCCTTCTCAAGGAGTTTAGCCACAAAAGAGGAGAAAGATATATGGGATAGCTGGCAGGGATAGATGGATCAAGTGAGGGCTTTTTGAGGATGGGGCATGTTTATGTGCAACAGGAAGAAGTCAGTAGACGGGGGGAATGGAAGATCAGTGAGGCAGTGGGTATGGCAGAGAAGGAGCAGACTGCTGGATGGATGGGATAGAATGAGATAAAGGGGTTTGCAAGAAGGGCCACCTCTTTGTGTGAGACAGGGGCAATGAGGATATAGTAGAAGAGTGATATGAGATAGGAGGAGGGGGGAAAGGAGGTAGCCTTTGGTGAATGGTTTCAATTTTTTTCAGTGAAATATGAGGCAAGGTTCTCAGCTGAAAGGGTGGGAGGAAGAGAAACCACGGGAGGCTTGAGGAGGAATGAAAAGATTTATAAAAGGCACTGTGGTGAGTGGGATAATGAATCAATTAGGGAAGGATAAAGGGATTGCCCTGCCACAGTGGGAGCCCAGTTGAGATCATGTAACATAAATTTGTAGTGGACCCCTTCAGCATGGTTCCATGATTTTCTCCAGCTACAAATGAGTGGGAGCAATCCAAGACTGAGGTTTGCCAGCTTCAGTGACAGAATTAGGAGGCAAGGAACTTGAGATGACAGTGTGAAATGGAACTGTTTCACCAAGGGGTCAAGATGGGGATAACTGGTACAGGGGTCGGGGCCTAGAAAGGAACCAAATAGTCCAGGGACTGGTTGTCACGGTGAGGTTGAAGAACAGGATTTGGGGCTATTAGGCAGAAGGAAAGACGAAAGATTATCCTCAGATAAGGGAATATCAGAGTTGTGGGTGATGGCAAGATCAAGAGTATGACCATCTCTGTGTGTAGGTGAGGCAGAGTGGAAGAATAGGTCATGTGATCTGAGTAAAGTGAAGAACTGGGAAGTTATGATGTTTGAAGAATTATCAATATGTTGAAGTTCCCTAGTATGAGGATAGGAGTTGAGGAGGAGAAAGAGACTATGAGTCAGGTACTGAAGTCACTGAGAACAAAAAGGGAGAGTTCTGGAGGTAGGTAGCTTGCAGAATTTTGATTGGATGATAGCTATGGATTGATAGATATGGAACATCAAAGGAGAGGTTATTGACTGATGGAGTACAGGGAGAGACTTGAAGTATCAGTGGGGAGCAAGGAGTATTGCAACTCCCCCACCTCTACTCTAGCTTGGGTGATAGTTAGGGGAGTGAGTTAAAGTGTAAACAGTGGCTAGGGGTACTGTGTCATCAGGGAGTTTGTCATTCGTTAAAGAATGAATTCAGATAGGTATCTACATTTCTTGGGGTCTAGCCAGGGTAGAATCCTCTTAGGGCTTTAGGCTGTTCATTCAGGGGCCCAATAAGGAGAGCTGGTGGAATGGCATTTCCTCCTTCTCCCCAGAAGACAGGCAGAGGCCAGATGAAGGGAGTGGAGTTGAGAATGGAGTTTTTTCTCTTAGCTAGAAGATAAGAAACAGTCTCTCAGTGGTTTTCTTCCTTTACCCTGAAGGTAGAAAGAAGCCAGGCAACAAGATCCCATATACTCCCAGCAGGAAGAGGACAGTCTCCTGAAGAAGATGCAGAGCTTATTGAAGAAGGATATACCATTAATTAGAGTGTCATGGTCTCCTCTTTATTTCTCTCATATTTTGGTTTCTCTCTTGGTGAAGAGTAGAATGCTGGATGATATTGAGTGATAAGGATTGAGCAAACCTCAAAGATGTTATTGAGTGCTGTAGAGGGAGAGACTGTAAGTATCCACAGGGAGTAAGAAATATCACAACTCCCCCACTACTGCCTTCAGCATGGATAGTTCCTGAGATCTGGATCTGAGTCCTGCCTGGCCCAGTCTGGTTCCGGCCCAGAAGCTATGAGTGACCTCTTGTCTCTCCCACTGCCAAACTCTATCCTATGTCCTCAACCTGGCTTTCACAGCATCCTTGGCATCAGCTCCACAATGGACCACATCAGGGTTTCTTTTTTTCTAAAATATTCCGTATTTTTTGAAACTCTGGTTTGTGGTGCCTCGCCAATAGTGTTGGCACTTCTACTTTTCCAGGACCTGGCCCATGCTTGTAACTCCAGGCCTTGGCCCTGTCAGAAAGTCCTGACAGAGACATCTGCTTCCTCACAGGTCTGTCCACACCACTCAAGGTAAAAGGGAGCTTTTCCAGGATAAAGTACAACTTTATAGGGCTAGGACAATATCACTGACATGAAGACAACCTAGCCCAGACAACTGGAAGATGCTTCTCTCTGCTTTTCTTGTTCTCTTTCTGTTTAAATATAAAACAAAATTTTATGGACCTTTTTAGAGAAGTCTATGAACACTAAATGGATGAATTCTCTTTACTTGTGTGCAAACGTGCTCACCAGGTAAGCCAATACCTTACCTGTCTATCTATATATCTCATCGTTTGCTCTGGTCATAGAGGCTGGGGGACGGGGGCAGGGAACCAACCTTGACCTTAGCTTATGTCTGGTACACAGGGATGGGCCAACATTTCCAGCTACCCTAAGCCCTCTCTTCTCCTTCTCCTGTTTCTACTCTTCCCTCTCCTCTTTCAACCTCTTCTTTTTCTTCATTCCACGTAATAAAAATGCAAAAAGAAAAAAAATAAGGAAGACTCAGTTAAGGTACAATGGAAGGATTACCTTGCCACTTGAAGATTCAGTGGATATTAGATAATACAAATCTGTAGTGGAGACAGGCAGTGTAGTTATGTGACTTCTACCAATACCTCTTAAAAGCAGAGAAATACCATGTTAAAGAGCAGAAAGGTAGATGGTACAGTAATCCAGGGTTGGGGTTTTTTGACAGGGCATGAGTGGTGATAGGACAAAGGGTATTGTGTTGCTCTAGGATCTGGAAAGAGTTCTAGGCCTGAAGTTAGGAAGACTCATCTTCCTGAATTCAAATCTGGCCTCAGACCCTTAGTAATTATGGGACCCTGGGCAAGTCACTTAACCTTGTTTGTCTCAGTTTCCTCATCTGTAAAATGAGCTGCAGAAGGAAATGGTAAACCACTCAAGTCTCTGTCAAGAAAACCCCAAAGGAGGGTCACAAAGAACTGGACATGACTGAAACAACTAAACAACAACAAAAGGATATGCAATTAGAATGTCTCAGGGCTCTGAGGATGTTACACACCAGGTCCTGTCCCCAGTGTCCAAAGACCTTACTATCTATCTCCCTATATTGACCAAGGCTAGAAAAAATGACTTACTGTGTTTTTTTTTTCCCTTGGATTTTTCCATCAAGATTTGGATTGCTACATTTTCTAGATCTGTTTGGAGGAATTTGGAGAGTTCTTCATTGTACTGTTTCCTGCAACTCCACTATCTTGGCTCTCTGACATAAGACAATGTAGCAAGAGTAGAGGACTGCATATGTGACTGATGTTGGTAAAAATCTTGCCAGTTGCCCAGAATCAATTTATATCTGAACAGGTCAGCAAAATCTTTTCCAATTGTAGTGATTGTTCAATCATATCCTACTCTTCGTGACCCCATGGAACACAGCATGCAAGGCCCTTCTCTCCTCCATTGTTTCCTAAGTCTGTCCAAGCTCATGTTTATTGCTTCCATGACACCATCTATTCATCTCATCCTCTGCCATCTCCATTTCCTTTTGCCCTCAATCTTTCCCAACATCAGAGTCTTTTCCAATGAGTCCTGTCTTCTCATTATGTGACCAGAAGTATTTAAGCTTCAGCTTTGCTGACCTTCCAGTAAATAGTCTGAGTTTAAATCGGTCCAAACTTAAAGATATTATCTCCTTGCTGTCCAAGGGACTCTCAAAAGTCTTCTCTAGCACCACAATTCGAAAGCATCGTTTCTGTGGCGCTCAGCTTTCCTTATACTCCAACTCTCACAGCCATACGTTGCTACTAGAAAAACCAAATCACACACCTATAAATAGTAGTGTGTTTCAGCCAACTTTTACTAGCTTACAAGAGCCAGTTATTCAGTTTTCCTCAGATATCAGCAAATGCTACAAATCAAGGCTTGATTTATTGTTTTATTGATTGTCTAGATTTAAAATGATGGAATAAATGTTAATATTACAGATTAAACTTAAAAGTATGATGCATACATCTCCTTCCCTCCCTTTTCCACACCATTTGTTAAACATTTACCTGCACATCCCTACCTTTAAGTTATAAATGGAGGGGGACATGGAGGAGTACAGAGAGGGCTAGACTTGAGTAGGCAAGATTTGGGTTCAGATCCCACCTCTGATATTTGATAGTTGTGTGACCATGCATAAATCACATCACTTCTATGAACTTCAGGCAACTCTCTGAGACTGTCAATTAGAGATGGGTTTTGAGCTACATGAGTGGATGAAGTTCCCACAGTGTTAAAATCACTGGCCCTTAATGAGATTTTAAGTTGTAAATATAGAGAAAACTGGAGTACTGGGTTAGTGCCAAAGACCTGAAAGACAAGCAATAGTGCAAACCTTCACGGATCAATTCAGGAGAAAATTCAGCCAAGCCAGGTGTTTGCCACACAGCAATCTCTAGATGGGTCCTGCTGACTGAATACTACATCTAAATCGGGCCAATGTATCCTACTTTGGTTATTCCTTGCCATAAAGTATTTTCCTATGGAGTTATTGGTTTGGTAAAGGGATTATTAAAGGCTTTGGAGAAATCTGATCCACTGGCAATGAATGAATCTCCAGCTTTTTGTCTAGAAACAAACGTGAAAAACAATGCTGGCGCCTGTTCCAGTTTACAACACTTTTCCACAACAGAATGGATCAATTATTTCCTTTAAATTTGCCTTAGGGTTCTATCAACAGATAATGAAATTAGATGAATTAAAGTAAACTCAGCCACTATCAGTCACACTTTTGTGATGTCAAACGTTTGCCCAACAGCTGGAGATGACAGTTTTGGTTTGTTTTTTTCCTAGGAGGTAGCTAATGGTTTCCTTTGCTGACAGCCGAATTCCTTACCTCATAGCACTAATCTGTTGGTATGGTTCAACTTCTTGATCTAAGGTGTAGTGGAAGACATTAGCTTTTAGAATCAGAGGACCTGGGTTCAAGACCCAGCTCTTTTACTTATTACCTGTGTGATCTAAAGTGACACACTTAACATTTCTGTATCTGTTTCTTCTAGGAATACCCAGCTCCCTTCAAGACACATTTCAGTTGCCACACCTGCATGAGTCTTTTCTTGATACCCTCTATGACCATCAATTGCTTAGCACCCACACTTAAAATTACTTTATGTATATTGTATATTTGAGAGGCATCTTGGGTAGTGGCCAGAGAGCAGTCCGGTCCTTCCCCTGACTCGTATTGTCTGTGTGACCTGGGTTGGACTAGTCTTTTAATTCGCTGATCTCCAGACAACTCTCTAAAAACAGTAAGCTGCAGTGCCCTGCATTGGATATAGGTAGCTACCTATATGAATGAAAGCACAAAGCCAGGCCATAAACTCCCTGAGGATAGGAACTATTTAATTTTTGTCTTTGTTGCTAGAACCTAGTAGAAATAGTGATGACTAGATCTATGAGTTCATGGATATAGTGATTTCCTAGGTGAGGCAAATTCCTCTATCAATTCAAGTCAGTACCTTCTCAGCAAATTATAGTCATAGATACTGCAGTCTTGGAGCACTGAAAGGTTAAGGACTTGCCCAGGGTCACAAACTTAATGTATACGAGGCAGAACTTGCACCCAATTTTTCCTGGCTTCAAGGTCATCTATTATGTCACGTTGCCTCTCTAGACACCTAATTAGTTGGATGAATCTATGAAATGAGGGTGTTGGAGTAGATGACCTCTAAGATTCTAATTGATGATCTTAGTTAAAAATAAGTCATTTTCTTACATCCAAGGAGAATCCAAAGGGAACAACAGCTTCTAGAGCACTGGGATATCCAGACTCTTGGGAAACTAGTAGAATGTAAGCTTTTTGAAAGCAAGCAAAGATTGGTTTTCATTTTGCCTTTCAATACCTAGTGCCTTCCATATACTAGGCACTTATTAAACACTTCTTGAATTAAATTTTTATTGAAACTTAAATTCATGTCAAGGACAACTCGGGATTTTAGTTGTGCAGGCAAAAGTCAATTTTTTATAAATATTATAAAAGTCCATTGTAACTGAGGTTATGTCTGCACAACACTAAATAAAAGGGATCTGATGATTAACTTCATATGATCAGCAGAAACCAAAGGTGGATGTCTTCATAAAATAAATAAGCCAGAGAATTACCAAAATTCCTTTTTGTTTGTACCGTAATCCAAACCATATTTAAGATCTAGTTTATCATGTAGAAAAAAATCTATTGCAACCATATAACTCTACTTCTAACCATCTAGATCAGTTTTTAGCTCCTTTTTTTGTTTTATTTGTTTATTTCTTCCAGTGTCTAGGGGGCAGCTAAGTGGCATAGTGAACAGAGCACTGGCCTTAGAGTCAGGAGGACCTGAACTCAAATCTGACCTCAGATACATGACACTTACTAGCTGTGTGACCCTGGGCAAGTCATTTAACCTCAATTGCCTAAGAAAAAAAAAACAAAACAAACACACAGGAATTATATAAGCACAATTATAAAAAACATTCTGTACAAATAAAGACTGCTAAATAAGTTGGACAAATACTAATTACTCATGGATAAGCCAAGCCAATATAATAAAAATTACAAGATTTCCAGTATCTAAACACACAAGACCAAAAAGAGCATTGTCCCAATTTGTCAAAAAGATTGGGGGCTAGGTCTGAAGCTGGATTTCTTTCCCAGGTGGGTCAATATCTGTTTTCTTTGCCTACATAATGAGGAGACTAAGGTTCAGGTGGCAAAAGTGACACCATACTCGGAGGCATCAGAGGAGCAGCCACCAACTACTATTATGAGTGTTCCTGCTTTGCTACACCCACATCATCACCCCCTGTTCCTGCAACTGTTCCCTCAGTATTCAAGACACTTGAACCAGTCAATGTAGAGCGTGTGTGTGCGCGTGCCAGAGACAGAATTATTTGTATATCTTGGGTTCTATACTCTCATCAGAGAAATTTGATACAAAGATTTTTTTCCCCACTTTTCTACTTTCATTCTTATCCCTAGGTGCATTAATTTTCTTTGTGTAGAAGCTTTTCATTTTCATGCAGTCAAGTTATCTATTTTATCTTTTGCAATTGCCTCTATCCCTTCTTTAGTTAAAAAATATATCTCCCACCTGTAGCTGTGAGAAGTACATGATTTGCTTCTCTTCTAATTTTTTATAATGTGATCTTTAATATTAAAATCAAATTCATTTAGAATGTATTATGGTCTGTAAGGTATTATTAGCCTAAGCCTAATTTCTCCCAAGCTGCTTTCCAGTTTTCCCAATGTTTATCAAATACAGAATTCTTTCCTGAGCGATTAATATTTTCTTGTTTATGAAACACTGGGTTATTGAACTCCATTTTTTCTGATTCTGTCTTGTTTAGGTTGTTTCATTGACCTACCTATTTTTTAACAAATACCAGATTGCTTTGATGACTGCTGCTTTATTAATATAGTGTGAAATCTAGTAGTATTAGTCTTCCTTTGTCCCTTTTTCATTTCCCTTGATATCCTTTTTTCTTCCAAATGAATTTTGTTCTTATTTTATGAAATTCAATAAAATATCCCATTGATAACTTAATTGCTGTATTATGAAAAGTATAAATTGACTTTGATAATATTGTCATTTTTATTATATTGACATAACCTAGCCATAAACACTGAATATCCCCCAATTTAAGTTATTCTTTAAGAAGAATTTCATAATAAAATCTATATTAATCTTTTATATGTTTTCATAGGTTGATCCCCAGATACTTTATACACTTTGTAGTTATTTGGAATGGGATTTCCCTTTCTATTATTGCCTCTTAGATTTTGTTATTATGTAGAAATGCTGCTGATTTTTGAGGATTTATTTTGTAGACTCCACCTTTGTTGAAGCTATTGTCTCAATTAGTATCTTTGCCAATTCCTTAGGATTTTCTAAGTAAGCCACTTTATCATCAGCAAATAGGAATGATTTCATCTCCTCTTCACATACCTTTATGCCTTTAATTTCTCTCTTTTCTTAATGTTATTGCTAGCATTTACAGCGCTATGACAAATAATAGCAGAAGTGAGCATTCTTTATGCCTATATTTTTTTAAAGGTCCTAATGTATCTCCTTCATATATGATGCTTGTTTTTGGTTTTAGATACCTTTAATTATATTTTTAGAAGGACCCTCTATCCCAATACTTTGCAGGGCTTTTAGCACAAATGAGTATTGTACTTTGTTAAAGGTTTTTTTTCCCCCACATATCTGTTGAGATGATCATTGGTTTGGAATGTTTTTATTTTTAATATAATTAATTATGTTGATTGTTTTGCTAATATTGAAATATCCTTGCATCCCTGGTATAAATCCAATTTGGTCATAATCAATGATTTCTTGAATGAATTGTTATAGTCTGTTTGACAAGAGTTTATTTTAAAATTTTGAATAAATGTTAACCAGTGACATTGATCTATACTATAGTTTGCCTTCTGTACTTTAGCCTTCCTTGATTTAGGAATCAAGACTATATTTGTTCCATAAAAGGAATCTGCTAGGATGCTTTCTCAATTTTTGACAGTAATTTGTGTTGGTACTTATTTTTTGATAAAATTCTAAGAACCCATTGAGATCTGGGTTGTTACTTTTTTTCTCTCTTTGGTAGTTCCTTTACAGTTAGTTCTATTTCTTTTCTGAGGTTAGATTATTTAAAATTTTTTGGTTTTGTTCTGTTAGTTTGGGTATTTTATGTCTTTGAAGGTATTCCACTTGCATTGTCAGTTTTGTTAGCACATAACTCTATTGAATAGGTTCTGTTTATTCTTATTTCCTCTGGTTTCTTGTGATTTTGCTATTTATTAACTTGATTTTCTGCCCTATTCTTTTTAATCAGATTATCTAAAAGTTTATCAACTTTATTATACTTCTTAAAGAACTAGCTGTTAGTTTTATTTATCCTTTATGTAATCTTCATGGTTCCCATTTTTACCTATTTCTCCTCTAATTTTTGATATCTCTTCTTTTATGCTTATTTTAGGTTTGCTTATTTGTTGATTTTTAAATTTTTAAATGCATACTTTGAAATGCTTATTAATCCTTTTTCTGTTTTGCTAATATATATTTGTAGGGACATGAATGTTCCCCTTAAGACTGCTTTTAGCTGTATCTCAGAATTTTGTTTGTTTCATCATTATCATTTTCTTTTATATTTTGTTTGCAATATCTCTGGTCAATTTTTTAAAACTTGCATGTGGTGCTAGGAAATACATATATTATTTAGCAGTACCATTTAGCAGATGCCAGAAGTCTTTTAGCCTTGCTTCTCTAGCAATTTGTTCTGTTCTATAGTTTCCCTTTTGTTTAAATTTCTATTGGATGTACACAAAACTGAGAGAAAGGCATTGAGATCTCCTACCACTATTGTTTATTGTCTATATCTCCTCTAGCTTAGTTAATTTTCCTTTATGAATTTATTGTCTATAATTCTTTTTAGCATAATTTAGTTTGCTTCTTTATCCCCTTTATGCTTTTAACATTTGTTTTCACTTTGTCTGAAAACATGATTGGGACTTCTGATTTGGGGAATTTACCTAATTACATAATATTTTTTTCCATTCCCTCATTTTTATTCTGTTTATGTCTTTGTTTTTTAAATGCATTTCTCATAAGCAATAGATAGTGAGGTTTTGTTTTCTTCCCCAATCTATTACTCTTTTCATTTTATTGTATTATTTAATCCATTCACATTTAAAGTTATGAGAATTAGGTTTATTTTTTCCTCCATTTGTCTTTAATATTTTTTTTCCAAAGTTAGGATTTCTCCCCTCTTCCTCTGTAAATACAGTACTAGGTTGTTGGGGTTTTTTTTTAAAGTTATTTTAGCTTAATCTATTTTAAGGCAATCCTATTCCCACTGAGGCCCTTCCCCTCACTCTCTCCACTCCCTCCCATTTGTTACCCTTTTCCCTAGTTCTGGAGTTTTACTTATTAGTTCCTTTTTTTCCCTTGATTTTATCTATTTATTTCTTCTTCACTTTTTTCCCTCTCAATTAAATAGTTAAATAAAATTCTCTTCCCCACCCCACCCTTCAACTTGTTACAGTCATTCATTTTTAAAATTTCATTTTCTGTACCTTTTTCTAAAAAATATTTTGTTGCCTTATTCTTTTTCATTTTTTTTTCTTTTCCTATGTATTCTAGACTTTTATTCTTTGATTCAAGATTCATTCATTTATTCTTTTGATTTATGGTATATTCACTAAATATACTTATTTAGTTCTTGAATTAAAGTTTCTAGAGAAGTTATTTTGAGTTCCTTCTTCTAAATAGTTTCTATGTTATAGTCTTGTAGATCTTTTTCCCTACACCCTCCTCTACCTTTTCCTGTTGTGCTTCACTCCTAGAAATACCAGTTCCTTCAGGTGGTGAGATGTTGCCCTGAGGTAGGAATTTACCTGTGTCCCTGATTATGCAATTAATTGTTGACCTTTGTCCTTCCCTTGGTCATTTTTTCCCTCATTTGCTTTGAAATCTCTTCCCTGGGTCCATGCTCTCCCACTTTTTGGTTGTCAATTGCCACTAGGATTTTTGACTCCCAATTTCTGGTGGTCAGTTACTCCCAGGATCTTTGATTCTCCTCCTGAGGCAGGAGGAGTGTTCTTTCCAAACACCAAATACCTGCAGATCCCCATCTCCTTTTATAGAATATCTCTTCTCTCCTATATGAGTATTCATCAGTGGTATTTCCTCTTACCACTGAAACAATGTTTCCCCTTTTCTTTCTCCCTTTTTAATCTCTTTTGTCTCCTCATCCATTTTCCATAGGCTCTCCACTTCCTAAGAGCACACAAGAGTTAATTTTCCCTTTATTGTTAGCCTTTGACTTGATTGGAGTACATCACATGTTCTTCTCTATCTTCTTACTCTCTTCTGCCTTTTTATGCACACTCCCATTCATTAATTTAGTTCTACAAAAAACATTGATTCACCTATAGGCTGTGTTTGAAGTTTAGTCCATATTATTTCAGGCTTATTTTTCCACCATCACTTCTATTTAACTTTTTTTTTTCATTCTTGTCTCCTCATATACATTTAGAAAGGAATGTTCTTTCTGTTATATTGTGGCGGTGGTGGTCCTTGGTTGATATATTTCTTTATCCTTTTGTATTTCTGCTGTCTGGAGTATTTGAAAAACAGATAACTATGTCAGGTCTGGTTTTCCGACATTGGTGATTAGGGTCAGATTTGCAGGCTAGAGCACCTTAGGTTGTATCTTGAGCTCCTTTGTTCTTCTCCAATATCATTCCCTCTTGCAGTTTCCGATGGGTACAGAACAATTTTGTGTTATTTGAATTTTCTTTCCTTTATATTTGAAGGTCTTTCTCCTGGTTACTTATAGAATTTGTTATTTCTCAATGGAATTATTAAACATAATCATTATATGTCTTGGAGTTTGCAGCCTCAGACTTTTTCCTGGTAATGATTTATGAATTCTTTCAATTGGTACTTGGTTTTCTGTGTTCAGAAATTCTGGGTAGTTTTCTTGTATTATTTCTTACATTATAGGGTTCCAGTTTTTTTTTTTACTTTTCATGTTCTGGGAGATCAATAATCTTTAAGTCATCTCTACTTATCTTCAAAATCAATATATCTTAATTATATGAAGAACCTACTTTATTTTAATATGATTGCTTCTGGTTTCTCTTCTTTCAGATTATCCTTCTGTGTATTTGCATTCCAAGTTATACTCTTTTGTTTCTTTGGTAAGACTTGCCACAATATATTCAGATTTTTGTATTCTTCCAATTGTTCCTGCCATGCTGGCCATAAATTCTATTTTCAAAAATTTGTATATCTCTTTTAATCCTTTTGGGAACATCCTACTGTGGTTCTGTGCTGTCCTGGGAATCTGCAGGGATCTCTGCCTCATCAAGTGTTGATTCATTTTCCATTGTCTTGCAATATTTGCTCATTGATACCAATTTTACCTCATCTGGAGGGTATTTCCTTCCATTATTAATATCTTCCCTGTTGGTTTACCTGCTTATGCTCAAAGCCTTTAACTAAGTTTTCTTCCTCCTGACATCATTTGTAATTTCAGTCTTTTTTCCTTATTTTTCCCTATTGCTCACTTTCTGACTCCCTCCCCTTTCATGGCAGTTTCCTTTGGGGCTCAACCTCAAAGCCATCTCAGTTTCCTCCCACACTGGACAACTAACAATTCACCAGCCTTAGTCTTGGCCACAAGTGAGTTCTAGAAAGACATAACTGGCCCCAACTGGATACTCGGCTCTTTCCCTCAGGCTTAATGGAGTACTACATAGCCACAAACACATGTCTTGTCCCAGTTTCCTCTGCTGTCCTCTGTCCACTACTGTTATAGACTAAGCAAACTTCTGCCATCATTGGGTTTCCTTCAGTGATGGTGGTGGTGGTGGTGGTGGTGGTGAATAGGGTTGAGTTCTTTTATAAACCTGTGAATTGACTTGTGTAGTCCTGTAGCTGCTATCATGGTGATGGGCAGCGTACTGAGTAAGTCTGTTTGGGTTTAAGGATTATTATGTTATAGTTCATGAGCTTTTTACTTCATTTGGGTTCTTGGAACTGGAGACTGCTGGAATTGTTTTATCTGTTGTGCATAATTCCTATTTTGGAGAAGATTGAAAGGTTGTGAGGATTGGAAAAAATTTCTAGTCCTCTATCTTGTTAGTCACATGAGATTTTGAGATTCTGGCCTGACTTGATCACAGTCATTTTAAACTATATTATTCTTCTTTAGAAAGAGAGGGCAGGAGACAAAGAAAGGAAAACATGCAAGAAGGGAAATACAAAATTGTATTGTACAGAAATTGCACTGTATTGTACTATACAATTGTATTGTAATGTACAGAACCACAGAATCACAACTATGAAAGTGCATGGGATAAACTCATCCATAAAAAGAAACAGGAAACAGAATGAACTAGAAAGTACTTGAACTTCAAACAGAAAGATTCACATGAATATAAATGAGAGGATGGAATAGAAGAGAGCCTGGGTTCTAGCCCAAGTGTTGTAGAGTCAGCCCAGCACTGATGTCCCAAGGAGCAAGGAGTAATCTTTGAGAGCAACCTTTTGAACTTATTTCAGTGAAAGCTGAAATGAGGACTCATTTAACAGCAATGCCACCTTTGGACATGAATTTATTTAGGACCAATGCGGGAATGAGCTAAGTTTTGAATGTATTACTCCAGAAGCCAAGGTAGTATAGTATGCCCTAGAGTTACTAGGGAAAATGTTTATAAGCTTGTTCTTGCTATATCTTTGAAGTAAATACCTTTTGTAAAAAACAACCACTATTAAGTGGTTAAACAGAATTGAAGTACTCATTGCTGGTTCCCTAACAGTGGGGAAAACAGCTAGTGGGAGTTTGAATTAAATAGCAGTGGAGACGAGATACTTTGCTCCCAACCTTTAAATGTATCCAAGGATGCTGAGAGGAGACCAGTGTGGCTCTTGAGAGGCTTGGAGACCAGAGCATACATGTTACCCATTGATTTGATAAATGAAGTTAAGAGCTATTAAAAAAAAAAACAACTAATAAGGTGGATAAACCATTAGCTGGTATGAATTTCAAAAAGAGAGGAAAACCAAATTTCCAGTATCTAAAATGAAAAAAGACAGCAAATCAAGAGTAAATAAAAGAAATTAGAAACACATTTGTCGGGAGGGTGTGGGGGGGAAGAAAGGGGTAGAAAAATTTTCAACTCAAAAGCATATGGAAGTGATTGTTGATAAATCAAAATAAATTAATAAAAAAAAAAGAAACACATTTGTCTAATTACATGGCAACACAACTGGTCACCTAAATTAAATAGATGAATATTTACAAAAATGCAAAATACTCCAATTAATGGAACCAGAGATACAAAACGTAAATAGTCCAAACTTATAAGAAATTGAACAAGCCATAAAGAAATTGAACTCCCAAAGAAAAAAACCTCCGGACTAGATGTATTTACAAATTAAATCTATTCAAAGAACAATTAGTTTCAATATTATGTAGATGGCTTTTAAAACAGTATAGAAGCAATCCTGCCAAGTTCTTTCTATGATACAAAAATTGTCATGAAACCTAAACCAGTAAGAAACAAAGAAAACTACAAACCAATCTATGTAATGACTATAAACACAAAAATAATGAATAAAATATTAGCAAAGAGACTATAACAATATATTAAAAAATATTTTTCACTCTGACCAGGTTGGACTTATATTGAATCTACCCTGCATTATTATTATAATGAGAACTATAAACGTAACAGATCATGTTAATAACAAAAACTATCTTCACATGATTTCATTAGTGCATGCAGAAAAACTTTTGACAAACTGCAACACCCATTTCTTTTGAAAACACCAAAAGTCATAGGAGTAAATAGCCCTTTGTTTAATATAGAAAATGACATCTATTTAAAACTGAGATCCAGTATTATATCATAATGAAAAATGCTATAAGTCTCTCCAATAACATGGTAAAGAAATGTTAATTGTCACCACTGTGAACTGAACAACCATCAACAAACACAAATATTTCAATACACAAAGAATAAGAAATATACTTTAAAAGAAAGTGATTTTCTGTCATGCACTTTTTCCTCTAAACACACATGTTTTGAAGGAGACCAATGACATCACTAGAAAACTGGATTTAAGTGAACAGAGTTGCACAAAATGATCAGCCTTACTCTCTCTTCCAGATTCATTGAAGTTCAGATGGCGAGACAAAAGCCAGGAAGACTGGTGATGGACCGGGATGCAGTGCATGACCTTGGCATCTTTGATGTCTGACCAAGCTCTAAGGCAAGCACTCCACGGTCCCTGTTTCAGCCACCTTCAAGGCCACTGGAACAAATTGTTCTCATCTGCCCATTCCATCAGCAAAAGTCTTTGCATGCTTAGGATATTCAGGCCCCTAACTCACTGATAGTTTTGACATTTGTCATTTACGCTCAATGTGGTTTAGACTTAGTTTGCCAAGATTATTTTTCTGGGTGTGGCCACAGGGCAAACTATAGCTTCTTGGAGCCTCGTATGAAAACTGGGTGAAGGTGGACACCAAAGGTGGATGAGCAGCCCTGAAAAGGACTTGGCAAGCCCTCACATCAGGAGGTGTGCTAGTCCCTGCTGAACATCTCATAATACATACATGCACATGCGCGCGCGCGCGCGCACACACACACACACACACACACACACACACACATACACATACACACATATACACGTACATTTGGGGTTTCTTGTAATATGTGATGCAAACTGCTTTTCTGTTTTCCCAGCAGTTTTTGTCAAATTAGGTAATCTTTACTCTAGTAGTTGATATCCTTGGATTTATCAAATACTATGTCACTATATTCTTGATCCATACTTAGTCCATAAAGTAGTTCCTATAACTACTTTTTAGTATGATTTGAGATCTGTTATGTTAAATTCTCTTTATTTGACTGTACGTGTCTAGTCTACACCAAACTGCTTGCTGTCTTGGAAGAGGGAGGGAGGAAAGGAGAAAAAAATTTGGAGCTCAAAATTTTATGAAAGTGAATGTTGAAAACTATTTTTACATGTAATTGGAAAAAATAAAATACTATTAAGTGGGGAAAAAATTCTCCTTTTTCCAATATTTACCTTGATATTCTTGACATTTTGTTTCTCAAGATGAATATTATTTTATCTTATTCTATAAAGTAACCTTTTAGTAGTTTGTTTTATATGACAAAAAATCTATAAGTTAATTTAGGTAGCATTATCATTTTAATTATATTGGCATACTTCAAATGTGAAGAATTAATATTTATCTAATTATTTAAATCTTTATTTCTTTAAAAAGAACTTGGTACTTGCATTAATGTACATCCTGATATTAGTTGAACCTCAGAGAGTTTATATATTCTGTAGTTATTTTGAATGGATTTCCCTTTCCTATTTTCTCCTGCTTGGTTTGTTGATAATGTATTGAAATTTTTTTGTAGATTTATTTTATATCCTTCTACTTTACTGAAGTTATTGTTTCAATTAATTTTTTAGTTAAATCTCTAAGATTCTCAAAATAAGCCATCATATCCTCTGCAAATAACAATAATTTTGTTTATTCTCTGTTTTTATTTCCTCATTTTCTTTTTCTCATTTTGTTGCTATTGTTGTTCATTCTTCTCACTCAAAGAGACCAGCGACATCACGTCAAGGTACAGTGTGTTTGACTGTGGCTAATCAGTCTAGTATGAGCTCAGAAGGCTCTACCACAGGTCAGGCACAGAGTCTGTTTGAATATTTGGGTTGGAAATGTCTAGATTTCCACATCTCATGTTTCCTTTGTGCTACTGCTGTTCTTTGCTCCCAGAGCATAGCATCTTCTTTGATGCTGGCATGCCATGTTGGGTGTCCTTTACCAGTGTTTCCTATGTATCACAATCAATACTAACATTCTTCAGAGACCTTGAGAGTGTCTTTGTATCACTTCTGACCTGCATGTGAGTACTTGCCTTGTATGAGTTCTCCATAAAATTGTCTTTTTGGTAAACCTACATTTGGCCCATTGGAGTGCAGTGGAATTTGAGTACTTGGCAGAGGATTCAGTATCTGGTACCTTATCTGGCCAGGTAATCTTTAGAATCTTCCTAAGACAATTCAAATGGAAGTGATTCAATTTTCGAGTATGGCACTGGCAAACTATCCAGGTCTCACAAGCACACAGCAATGAAGTCAGAACAGTGGCTCTATAGATCCCCAGTTTGGTGGCAGCCTAATACCTCTTCTCTCTCACTTTCTTTTGTAGCTTTCCAAACCTTGGGCTAGCTCTGGCAATACATGTATTGGTCTCATAATCTATGTGGATATCCCTGGAAAGTATATGCTGCCAAGGCAAGTAAATTTATCCACAGCATTCAAATTTTCTCCATTTACTGTGACCAATGATTCTATGTATGGATGATGCAGTGTTGGCTGATGGAGGAGCTCTGTTTTCTTGGTGTTGGTTGGCAGGCCAAAATTAGCACAAGCTGCAGAGAACCAATCATGTTCTGTTGCATCTCAGCCTCAGAGGCTGTAGTGAGCGCACAATCATCTGTAAACAAAAAGTCACACACCAACTCTGTTCTGCACTTTAGTCTTGACTTGTAGCCTTTTCAAGTTAAATAGTTCGCCATCAGTGCAGTGGCTGACCTTGATGCAGTTTTCAACCTTGTTGAAGGTATCTGACAACATTGCTGAAAACATCATGCTGTGAAACTTGGGACCAAACATACAGCCTTGCTTCACTCCATTGGTGACTGGGAAGGCATGAGAACATCTTCCTTTATCCAGGACTGTTATGAGCATGCCAACATGAAACTGGTGGACAATACTTATAAACTTCTCCAGGCAACCAAATTGTGCCATAATCTTCCACAATCCTTCATGACTGACAGTCCTTGGTCAGGTCAGTGAACATTGGGTACAGACCTCTGTTCTGCTCCTGGCATTTCTCCTGGACTTTTTGGTCAGCAAACATTCTATCAACCATTCCTTGGCCTTTTCTGAAGCCATACTGGCCCTCAGGTGGATGACTATCTTGCAGGTGAAAGATCAGCTGATTGAAGAGGACTCTAGCAAGAATCTTGCCAGCAATGACTAAAAGAGAGATGCCCCTCTGCCTCCCCATGGTTGTCACAAGACAACCTGTTTCCTTTTCCTTTATAGAGATTGACAATGCAGGCATCCTTGGTCTCCTATTGGATAACCTCTTCTTTCCATGTAACCTGGAAGATTTCAGTCAACTTCTTATGAGCAGTGGGACCCCTGCCTTGTAGATCTCTGCTGGGATAGAATCAGCACCAGGTGCTTTGCCACACAAGAGGAGCCTAATGGCATTCAATACCTCTTCATCAGTTGGAACTTCAACTAGAGAGATTGACTTCAACCTGAGGTATATGGTCAATGGCTTCAGCATTGATTGATGATGGTCTGTTGAGAACACTATGGAAGTTCCCCCCCACCTCCCATCTCTCCAGGATCATGTCTTTATCACCAATTAGTATGGCTCCATCAGTGCTGTGTAGTTGAGATGCACCAGAGGTCTTTAGTCCATAAATAGACTTCAGGGCATTGTAGAAGCTTGTATTATTGCTATTAGTATAAAACTGCATTTCATCTGCTTTCTTACTGAGCCAAGAATTCTGAATCTCTCTAAGCTTCTCTTGCACTTTACTTTTGATGGAGTTAAACACTGCCTTCTTAGAGACAAATGCACTGTTCTCCTGATAAACCCTGTGGAGTTCTCATTTTTTGTTTGGCAGATTCTGAATTTCCCAATCATTTCTGTCAAATATCCTGATGTTTGTGAATGTTCTGGCCCAGAGGAGCAAAGGCAGTGCTATACACCAAGTCTTTGAAAGCTGCCCACTCCTTTTCTGCTCCACTGTTGTAGTGTACTGCTTCAGCTTTACTTCCAAGTCAGCAACAAACTGTTCCATGCATGATGAAGCTCTGAATGTTCTGATAGTTGTCTTGCCTTGGGGCCACTGCTTATGTTGAATGTAAGTGTTTAGCTTGGAGAAGATAAGTCTATGATTAGTTCACTACTCTGTGCCACACATTGCCTTAATCACTTTTACATTCTGTCTGTCTCTTCTCCTTACAATAACATAGTCTGTTAAATGCCAGTGCTTGCTGGGACAGTATGCATAGCACGTTGTATTTAGGTAAAGGGAAGATAGTGTTGGTGATAAGAAGGTCATAAGAGGTACATCTTTAGTAGTGACTGTTGCTGTTTCCAACTCCTATCTTCCCAAGAAGTCCTTGCCGTGTCAGATAGTCTGTGCTTACTTAGCATTAAAGTCACCCAGAATTACAAGCTTGTCCCCTTTTGAAGTAGACATAGCATCGATAGATCATCATAAAATTTTTCTTTGACATCATCAGGGTTGATCATGGTGGGAGCATATGCACCGATGATGGTGGTGTGGCACTTTCCTGCAAATGGCAGTTGCATTATCATGAGCCTGTCATTTATTCTTTTTGGGAGAGATATAAGCTTGCTGACTAGGTTAGATCTGATTACAAAACCTATGCCAGCCTCACAGTGCTCCTCTTCACAGCAGCCACTTCAGAAAAATGTGTATCCAGCTCTGACTTAGGTAATCTGGCTTTCATTTGCCAGCTTTGTTTCACTCTGGGCTGCTATTTGGATGTGATACCTGCTGAGCTCTCTTAGAACAAGAGCTGTTCATCTTTCAGGTCTACTGGATTTCATGTTGTCCATGAATGTATGCATTTCATGTACCAATGGTAAGTGGAATCATCTTTACAAAAATTTTTGTACATTTTTTGGTATTTGACTGTAGGGTGGGATCTCACCTGCTGTGGTAAGTAGTCTAGGGTTGGATGAAGCAGAAAAATTTTAGGATTAGTCTCTTCCTAATGTCAGGAGGTGAGCATTGCAGCCCTTAAATAAAGCTGCTCAGACACCCAGGGGGCTTCTTAATTCCACTACTGCTTTAGTCCAATGAAAAGATGACCCTATGCCCTGGGCCACCTATGTGTAGGGCTGTGATGATAGCTCTCAGTGTACCTGCACATACTGCTTTGTCACTCACCCATTGTCACAGGACTTCAAGGCAGGTGAAATAGTAAGATAGTATAATAATAAAATAGTTAAATAGTAAAATGATAAAATAGTTGATGATGGATGATGTCTTAACTCACTTATGAATTGGATTTAAGTGAGGCAGAGTTGCACAAAGTCATCAGTCTCACTCTCTCTCCCAGAGTCATTGAAGTCCAGTGGCAAGATAAGTCAGGATGACTGGTGAAGGCGTGGGATGCAGTGGATGACTTTGATGTCTTTGATGTCTGACCTCACTCTAAGTGCTCCACAGTCCCTGCTTCCACCTTCTTCGTGACCCATTGGAACCAAGTGCTCTTAACTGCCCCTTCACTGGGGGAGTTCACATGCTTGGGGTAGATACCTCCCTAACTCTCTGATAGGTTTGAGGCCTGTCCATTACCCTCAATCTGGTTTAGCCCATCTGCTATCTGCTAAGACAATTTTGCTGAGGTATAGCCTCTATGCATGCTATAGCTTCTTGGAGCCATGAGTGAGAGTTGGGTAACAGGTGGACACTGAAGGTAGATGAATATCCCTGAAAAGGGGTTGGCAAACTCTCATACCAGAGGTGCCAGTCCTCCCTGAACATCCCATACACAATTTTATTGCTATAGAAAGCATTTCTAGAGCTATTTTATATAATATTGAGGGCAATGAACATTCTTGTTTTACCCCTGATTTTATTAGAAAGGTCTCCAGTATTTTTTCCTTATGGATCATGGTAGTATTGGGTTTTTAATAGCATTGTCTGCTGTATTAAGAAAGATTCTATTTATTTCTGTGTTTTTTAGTATTTTTTAAAAACACAAATGAGTACTGTATCTATCATTGCCAAAATATTTTTTAATCTATTGATAAAATCATGTGTTTTAGCTATCTTTTTAGTAATATGGTCTGTTATATTTATATTTTTCTTAATGTTGAATCATCCATGAATTCCTAGTATAAATCCAGTCTGGTCATAGTGAATAACTTTTAAAATATATTGCTCTAGCCTCTTTGCTAATATTTTTTGTAACTATGTTCATGAGAGGTATTGGTCTATAGTTTTCTTTCTCTGTTTATCTTTTCCTGTTATAGGCATTAGGACTGTGTTTGTTTCAAAGAAGGAATTCAATGAGAGGCATTTATATTTACAAAAAGTTTTTCTTTCAAATTTTTACAATTAATTAATTTATTTTTAGTTTTCAACATTCACTTCCACAAGATTTTGAGTTCCAAATTTTCTCCCCATTTCTCCTTTCCGCCTGCCCCAAGATGGCATGCATTCTGAATATCCCTTCCCTTTTTTTCTGTCCTCCCTTTTATCACTACTCCCACTTTTCTTATCCCCTTCTCCTTCTATTTTCCTGTAGGGCAGGATAGATTTCTAAACCCCATTGCCTGTAAATCTTATTTCCCAGTTACATGTAAAAACAATTTTTAACATTTGTTTTTAAAACTTTGGGTTCCGAATTCTCTCCCTTCCTCCCTCCTCACCCACCCTCACTGAGAAGGCAAGCAACTCAATATAAGTTACTCATATGTGGTCATACAAAACATTTCCATAATAGTCATGTTGTGGAAAACTAACTATATTTCCCTTGAAAATTTTAATAGAACTTATCTATCAATCTGATAAGTTATATCTTTGGAAGCTTATGGCTTGATAATTTCTTTTTCTGATATTGAGTTGTTAAATTTCTATTTCCTATTCTGTTCATATAGGTTTTTGTAAATGTAACATTTGTATTATGAGTATTGCTATGGGGAGACTTAAATAAATGCTACCCCAGAGTTCATCAGTTGGTGATGTGTTAGAACATTGATTTCTGGGATTGTGAAGAATCAAAGTTGAAACAAGCAGCTATTCTCCTTATTGCCCTGCAGAGAAGGCAAGGAGGTCAAGCAGGGTACCTCAACCTCTGGATGCCAGCGCTTTTCCCCCTTCCTCTGTGCCTCAGTGTGCAATGAACTTATGACAGTTATGAGCAAATGTTACTTTTCCTCTTCAAGAATTGATGGATTTACATTGGTGAGATTGTAAGATGGTTAGAGGGAATTGTATTTCCCCTCACTTAACTATTAAAGAGGGACTAGGACTAGTTCAATGCCATAGCTCCTTTCATCGGAAGCACAATTTCCTTTGGGAAAAAGTTGAGCTCAAGGGAATAAGTTGATTGTGTTTCTGCAGTTATCATTGCATACCACTGGTTCCTTTTATCCAAATTTACTATTCCCATTTTCCCATTGTTCATTGTTATTTCCTTGCTGTTGTTTTATTCCCCACTATAGATAGATGGCAATATACATATATAACATATAGCTATATATATAACATATAGCTATAACATATAGCATACATTTGTATGTACAGATAGATGTAAATATATAAAGAAAATCTAGTGGCCTCTAATCCTTGTTATGTGATTAATTTTGGCATGTGTAGAGATTTTTGTAGAAGGCTCAAATCTGTGTAGAGAAAGTAACACCCATGCTTCAGCCTGAAGTGAAGGGAAGGAGAAGATAGTTACTCTCTTCACATTGAGAGAATACCCCTAAGACAGCACAACTTTCCATAAATAGAAGAATCTATACATAATTGAAGAGAGATTAATAACATAAAAATAATTTAGTAGAGATAAGTCCTTCAGGCAAAAATGGGACCCAACATCTGGGAAAGGGAAATCTGTTTTACCAGTGCTTACATGTAGGCCTCTTTCCAGTATGAAGGCATCAAATAATGTACTAGGGCATACCTCCCTTAACCACCCTTATAATCTTTGCATAAGTTTTCATCTGCTTATTTTAATTCTGTTATTTAAATTCTATTAATTGATTTCATGTACCCTTTTTTCACATATAATTGAGCAAAATAATTTCAAGTATTTTATTTCTACTTCTGTGATTTTGTCATTTTTATTTTTGCTTCTCCTTTTTGATCAAATTATTGTTTTGTCAGTTTCATGAGTCTTAAAAAAAAACAACTTCCCAATTTTATTTATTTACTAATATGATACTTTTTTTGGCTTTCACTTTTATCTCTTTTTTTGATCGTCAAAATGTCAATTTGTATTTGAGGGTTTTCATTTGTTTTTTTGTTTTTGCTTTTTTAGTGTTTTTAGTTGAGTGGTTAATTCACTGATCTCGTATTTCTTCCTTTACTGATAAATAAGTTTAGATAAATAAATTTTTCTGTAAGGACTTCTTTGGCTACATCTCACAAAATTTTGGCATGTTGTCTCATAGCTGTTGTTTTCTTTTACAAAATCATGTATTGTTTCTGAGATCTGTGCTTTGAATCACTAATTCTTTCAAATTATATTACTTAATCTCCATTTAATTATGAAACGAGTCTTCAAATCATTCTTCTTGATTATAATTTGTATTGTATTGAGGTCAGTAAAGAATGTTTTAATACCTCTGCTTTTCTACATTTGTTTATGAGGTTTTAATACCTTAACATAATGGTCAATTTTTGTAAAGGTGTTCTGCAAAGTTGAGCTGTATTGTAATTCCCATTCAGTAATCAAGAGATATCTATCATATCTACCTTTTCTAAATTAGATTCAAATTCTTTACTTTCTCTTCTTGTTAAATTTGTCTAATTCTGAAAAGGGTACTTTGAAGTCCCCAGTATTTATTGTTTTGCTGCTTATTTCTTTCTATAACTCAATAAGCTTTTTAAGTACTTAGACACTATCATTCACTACATGTAAATTCAGTATTAAAATTACTTCATTACCTATGTGCTGTGGTAGGAGCATTCAAGTGAAGCTAATTTTTCCTTCAAAGGTATTGAAACTAATCAAGACTTGATTGGTTCAGGGCTCAAGATTCAGGCTGTTGCCAAAACTTCCTGGTTGCTTAAGTACAAAATGACCATGAGGAATTTCAGACACTTGCTGGTGCTTGGCAGAGTATGACAAGCAACTCAAGCAAGGGAGCTTTGCTTAGCCTAATCAACTTAGGGTGCCTTCAGTGACTATCTTTGTTGAATATCTTTCTGCTTTGGCTAAGTAAATATCATTTTGTAACTGTTGAATGGCCTGCCAGTGTCTCATTTTGGGCCAATATGGAACCTAAACTATAAAGGGACTGGTCCACCCCAGAATGATTGGCTCAGCAGTGCAAGATTAAAGCAAAATGATGTTGGGGCAGCTAGGTGGAGAAGCAGATAGATCACTGGCCCTGGAGCCAGGAGGACCTGAGTTCAAATCTGGACTCAGACACTTGACACTTATTAGCTGTGTGATCCTGGGCAAGTCACTTAACCCCAATTGCCTCACACAAATAAAAAAAAAAAGCTCATCAGAGTGGAGGATGGGCAGTACAAAGCAAAATAAGCCCAAAGTGGCCTTTGTACTTTTAGTGATGCCTCTGGAGAGAGTGGCTACTTTCTCTGAAGTGCCCCACCCCCACTCCAGGAGATTAGAGAGTAAACTACCTAAGGCCATTTAACAAGGAGAGACTGGTATAACTATGCTCTGTATTCTTGAAGATTTTGGTCTTTTAAGCCCACCAGTTTCATTTTCTCTGGACTTTCCAGCCCAGTAATTTAAGCCTCCTCCAAGTTTCCCCTCCAAATATATTTCTTCAGGACTCAGTTTACCTTCAAAACAACCAGGAATTTGAGTTTTGGGGATTTAAAATTATTTTCTCCTCAGTAAGTCTTTACACATATTGAAGAGTAAATGCATTCTCCCCTGCCTAAAATCTTTTATGTTGCTAATAGTCATCATTACCTAATGCCTCAGAAGAGGCCTCCTGAAAGAAGGCTTTTCCTAGATTTAAGACAGTCATATTTGTTGTGTCTGAATGGAGAAAGAACTATTTTGTTTTAATGGCTTTTTGGAAATGACAATTCAGCTGAACAAGTAATTTTCAGTTCTTTAGAAATGTGACTTTAGACATAGCCAGTCCAGGGGTTGTATAAGGTATTCCAACAGTGAGAGAATGTGAAGTCAGATCCCTGGAATTTTTGGATTTTCTAACAACTGTGCTAAAGGTTGGTTTTCTTTTCTTTTCTTTTCTTTTCTTTTCTTTTCTTTTCTTTTCTTTTCTTTTCTTTTCTTTTCTTTTCTTTTCTTTTCTTTTCTTTTCTTTTGAAAAAATTATATATTTTTTAAAAAATTTGGTGTTCAAAAGGTCAATAAGAAATATTTTAAATGGACTTTGTTGTGGTTCTTTAGTGCAAGCCAGCAGAGGGACACATTTGAAAGGAAAATGCTCAATTTCCCTCAAAATCCCAGAGACATTTCTGGAATTGGGTGTATAACAAATGTGCCAATTGTACCCCTAGTTAATTTGCCAAGGACAGGCAAGGGTAATGTATTAGTTAAAAGTTTCCACTCTCACTCCTGAATTTAGAAGCACAGATGCAGGTCCCAGTAGCAGCAATGACAGAAGCAGACAGCAGCAGTGGCAGAAGAGTGGGCATTGCTGTTGGCATTGTCAGCGACAAAAGGTAGGCCCTTTGTAACCCATTGCTTACTATAATTTGGAAGAATCTGGACCTTTCACACAGCTACCAGTGTAACATCGGCAGTCATTGTACAACCCTTCTCAGGAAGGGCTTGGAAGATCAAGGGATGACATTTTGGGAAGCAGCTTGCTTTCTGGCAACAAGAGAGAGGTGAAAGAGTCTGCCTAGACCTCACAGAAGGACAGTGATCTAGCATAGGCCTCTCATTTTATATCCTCCTCCAATGAAGCTCCTAGAGAATGAAAGGTCCTAGCTGGCAGGCCACTAAGTGGTTGATGGTACAGAGAAATTTTCCCTGCTCTGTAATAAGGATTTGTGACTATACAGGAAAAAAAATATTTATTATCTTTGCCATATCCTTAATATTTCCTAGTGTTTCTCCTGTTTGTGCTTACCTTTTTACAATTGAGAGACTCATTGAGACTACAAAGGTTTGGCATTACCTACCATACAGACCTAATCATTTAAGCTTAGGACTTTATCTTTGCAAGGACTGTCCCTTATTCAGTCACTCCTTCAGGGAGCTATTACATTGTTTGTTTGTTTTTGTTTTATTTTTGGTTTTTTTTTCCCCTCTAGTGCTACCTAAGTCATGCTTCTTGAATACCAAAGGTAGGGATGACCAGTGATAGCCCTGAAGTCATTTAAGTGGTAGAAGGTGTTCTAGGAGATCTTAAAGACCTTCCCACCAATGAATAGAGTGTAGTAGGAGCAAAGGCCTAACTCCTGCCCCTATGAAAGTCACACTAGTTTTTCCTTCAAAGGTTTTAAAATTATCCTTGAGACTTGATTGGCTTAGGAGATTGAGCAGAGGCTTAGCAATTGACATCATTTCCTAGTCACCTAAGTATAAAACATCCATGAAGAGTTCCAGAAACTCTCTTATGTTTGTTGGACTGTGATGAGCACTTTCCTCACCATTATTAATTTGATAAATAGTAAAATAATAATAATAATAATAATAATAATAATAATAATAATAATCTGAGAGAAAGTATGGCATAATGGATAGAAAATTAACTGGTAGACATGGACTGAAGTCCTATAACTTTAGCTCTCAGTGCCCTAGATAATAATACTTCAATGAATTTGTATCAGTGGAGTTTCCAATCAATCAATCAATAAACAATTTATTAAGTGCCTACTGTGTGCCAGGTACTGTGCTAAGCACTGGGTATACAAAAAGTGGCAAAAGTGGGGGAGACAGCATGCAAACAAATACATACAAACTATATACAGGATAAATGGGAAATAATTAAAAAAGGGAAATCGCTGGAATCAAGAGAGGTTGAGAAAGGCTTCCTGTAGAGGGTGGGATTTTAGCTGGGACTTAAATAAGCCAGGAAGGTCAATAGTTGGAGCACAATGGAAGTTTTGCGGATTGATAAAACAGGTTTGAACCACTGTGTGTATGTATACACTCAAACATACATGATGACATGACAGCACGAAATAGGATTATGTTGCCATAAACTTTCATTTAATAATATGTACTTCAACTTTCATTATTTCAAAGAGCTGTAATTTCATCTGTGTGTGCCCCCCCACCCTTCCCCCACTGACACAAATCTCAGCCCCTCTGTGCTTAGCAGAGGATCTCTATGAGCTGCTGTGGCTAACCAACCTGGTGATGAAGTTCTAGGGATTGAGTTTGGCTGGTCTTTCAGCGTTAGGTCCACAGAACTCGCCCTCAAATTCCTTCTAGCACAATAGGGCCCACAGGAGCTGGTGCTTTTGAGAACCCAGGAACTCAGGGTGGAGGCTGCCCACTTATATAGTTACCTCAGTCTTTTTCCTATATATCATTAGAAAGTAAAAATAAAATGAAGACAGCAGATCAGTATAGAAGTAGACTTGTCTTTGACAAGGTTCTAGGGTGTTCGTTGAATGTAAAAGTTGCAATTTCAGCCCACCTCCCCAGTGAGAATTGCAGTTGTTTCTGGATTAGATTTCACTTTTGAACAAAGAACCTACCAGGATAAATGGCATTTCAGGCATCCCAAAGAAAGGTTTCCCTGCTATATAAGCAAATGAGAGAGGTAATTCAGACCAAAAAACATTCTATACATTTTTGTCTCTTTAATTTCTTGTCTTTCTTTATGGTTATGTATCATAGCAGTTGGAGCCAGAAGGGACCTTAGAAATCATCTAGTCCAATATTCTTTCTCTTTTTTTTTTTCCCAGATGAGGAAACTAGGCCCAGTGATGTTTCATAGGATTTAGAGCTGGAAAGTGCTTTTGAGATTAGCTAGTACAATCTGTGGGTTTCAGATTACTGGAGAGCCAAGGAGTTATTTTAAAAGTTTTTCCAATCTATATGTGCACCAAGTGTTACCATTTTGTTCTTTGTTTAGTTCTACAAAATATGTAGCATGATAATAAATAATGGCTTGTTCATGTATAATGCCATATGGCTTTTTCCCTTCCCTGGGAAGATCCAATGGTAATGTTCCTCCAGGATATATCAGATTCATTTAAAATAATTTGGGTATCAGTACATATATTTTGGAGTAGCCCTAATGAACTAGGCCCAGATTTGAAAAGAGGAAAAAGAATAGGCTAGATAGCATTTGGGAAATTGTCCAATGACTTTAAGCTTTTCTCCTTTTTTTTTTTTTTTGCCTTTTTGGTGAGGCATTTGGGGTTAAGTGACTTGCCCAGGGTCACACAGTTAGTAAGTATCAAGTGTTTGGGGTCTGAGGCCGGATTTGAACTCAGGTCCTCCTGACTTCAGGGCCAGTGCTCTATCCACTGTGCCATCTAGCTGCCCCTTAATAATAATATTCTTGTCAAATGCATAATTAAGTTCTAGAGAATGGAAATCCTTAGGAAAGGAAGTGTGGCATGACAGATAGATGCTGACATTAGCTGTGTGGAGTAAGAATAAGTACGTTAACTTAGGATGAGCAACTCCATTTTATTTTAAGCCTCCATTTTGTGACTACGTGGTTGCAAAGTAAGCTTTTTTTCTGTCATAAGATAAGCACTTGTGTATAGTTTGGTAATGACATACACATCCTCTAAATTAGTAGTCTCTCAAATTTGGTAAACAAGTACTAATGATGTGTCACACTCTCCCCCTCAAAAAAAAATTGATAAATAACTGATAAATATTTGCTAATGATGTTAGCTTTGATGTGTAATTTCCTTTCATCATAAGCTTAAATAATGGATCACCAAGCAGAACTTAGATATGACTTGTAAACACCCTTCACAAGGGCCATAAGAATCCACTGGAACCCTGGGTCATCAGCCTGCTCTAGGTTCATGACTAGGACAGACTCCCCTACATCCTATGTTTGGTTAAGACAAGTGCTGACTGACAGACTTGTCAGAATGCTACCACAGAAGGAGATTAGGGAGTCACAGGGTCTCCAGCTGGGCAGAGAGGAAAACTTGTCTTAAATATGGGGTATAAGATCCACTTACCAAGGTCTTTAAGAATCAGATTGGTAGTTTGTTCCTCAAGGGTATGATATTTGTATTAATGAATAGTCAGTAAAATTTGATTGCATGTGCTGATGCTTTTTTTTTTTAACATACCATACTTCGAAACAATGCTATAATGTGGGCAGCCTGGAGCTCTCCATATCTGAGGCCTACATGTAGCTTATGTGTGTGGGCCAGGTTTCTTTGACTTTGTGTTTGTTCTTTCATTTTAGATGAAAGAGAATGGCAATAATAACCTTGTGAACTTTGAGAACTCAGGGAAGTAATCTGCCCAAATTCCTGGAGTTGAGTCCAGGCTGGATTTTGCAGCCCAGGTATAACATTGATCCATAAAAAATGTTAAATATTTTTTTGGGAATTGTTTTATTTATTTAAAGTATTATTAGTGCCTTTAGTTTTTACACCACAGGCATTTCCTAATATACATACTCCGTCATCATTAATCCCTCCCCACAAATAAACCAAAACAAACAAAATAAAAAACTAAGCAGTCTGACAGTACATGAATGGTACCTTGTCTTCAGTACCTGACCTCTCTGCAGAGAGGAGGAAGGTATATTTCATCATCTGTTCTCCTGGGCCAAGATTAGTCATCACAGTTAAAATCAGAGCTAGGCTGGTAGGGGGTTGTTGAGATGATAAATTGAAAAAAGTTGATTTTGAGCTCAGATGGAATTTAGCTGTTACTGAACCAAAGTACCGTATATTTATTACCAACTTGTTGAAGGGAACAATTTCAGTTTCCTTTCTTGCATAAGGGCACGTTTATATCTTCAGTCTTTGGCATTCAAGATGCCACATCGAGTGGCACCCAATGCAGCAGTAAACAACCGAAATACAAAATGATAGCACCAGACTTGCATTCGCGGGGGTACTGGAGCCACGAGTCCATTGTTAAATTTTTATTGTGAACCTTTACATTGAAACTAGCAAATATTACAAATTGGGGCTTGATTTGTGGTTTTTTGATTGTTTGGACATCAGACATTAGATTGTGAGTTCCTTGAGGGCAGAGACGGTCTTTTGCCTCTCTTTGTATTCACATCTATCAGCACGGTGTCCAGAAAACATTTTTAATAGATGTTTTTCAAATATTCAGAATTTCCAAACTCACTGAAAGAAAAAGCTTTCAAAACACAGGCTAGCAGAAGAAACTAAAACTGAGGGAAGAAGACAAGGTATATATCACCCTCGTCATTCTGAATTGACCTGAGGACATTTCAGTGAGTCTATAGACAGTACAATCTAGAGTCTACTACAGACTCTACACTCTAGGATCCAATAGTTTTATTCAGTCACAAAAAGTAATCATTTTATTGACCTGTAAAAAAAATCTATGTGACATTAAATATTAAAATATAATATTAAGATATTGATATGTCCTGATAGTTTCTGTCTGAACCCCTTCAAAAAAAGAGATAAAAGTGATAATAATAAATAAAAATAAAAACTAATGACATATTCCTATACTACAAATACAAACTCCAAAATATACTGAATATTTTAGAAAATAAGCTATGCTGCATCCAGAGCATCATTATAAATAGAAATGTTGCCCACAATTTCTCAGACAGAAGATAGATCCATAAAAACTTAAGAAAAGCATTTTAAATAGACATGATCATACCAAATACTCATAATCTCTGAACTACACAGAATGACCTTCCAAAACATAGAGACCTAACAGAAGAAATGAAAATCATGGGGGACAGAATGAAATACATATTATTCCTGTTAAGATGGTTGCTACTATAATTGTTCCAAAGATGTTTTCAGCAAATCTACAGACAATACTATATCTGAATTCTTTTTAAAAACTTTTTTTAAAAGAATTTTATTTTGAACTTAACATGCACACAATTTCCACATATATAGCAGAACACAAAGGAGGGCTCTATATTAACACCATGAATGTTTACTTTATATCACTTGCTTTTTAAAAAGTATATAATAAACTCCATATATTACTTTCAAAACTGTCCTGCTTGTCTGTACTTCCTTCTGATCTTTTTCCTGTTTGCTTCTGTGAATTTTTTAAAATGTTGTCGTTGCCTTCTCTTTTTTGGCATCACTGTTGCTAACTTTTCTTTCCTTCAGCCCACCCTCACCATTAAATATCAAAAGAAAGGAAAACTCTTGTAACAAATCAGCATAGTAAATCAAAATGAATCTATGAATAAAGATACAGTGGACATTTCCAAAGATGTATGTCTTTTTCTATGCCTGTATTCATTACCTCACTGTCAATTCAATTTTTAGAAGTAGTTATTTTATTTGAAAAATATTCTTCAGAACATTATAAAAGGATAATAGGAGGATAAAGGCATGTTTCTATCTGAACCCCGTAAAAAAAAAAAACATAAGAACAAGATGATAATTCAAAGTAAGAAAAATAGTGTTTGAAGAAATTAACATAAACAAACTATGAGTCTTTGAAAGAAAAAGTGAATGAGAATGAATGGATAAAGAAAAATCTGGAAGAGAACTTAGAGGACGAATGAAAAAGTGTTACTTTTATTGGTGGGCATTAATTCATCTAAATATAAATACAAGTTTAATTGGGTTTGTCGGTTGAATGCGCTGACTTGAACTGACTTTGCTGATCCCCAGAGATGCTTCTTGCCTGAGGGCAGCTGAAATCAGTTAAAAGGAGGGCTATTGAAACCAATTGAAGGAAAAAAAGGAGCCCCGAGGTTTTCACTACTTTATAAAACTAACTTCACTTGACTTTTTCTGTTGCTGCCACTCCCGAGCCTCCTCCAGCCTTTCCCATGAAAAATGTAACCTGTTCCCTTCTTGGGCACTCCAGTACCCTGGCACTGTGTAGTGGCCTCTGATCATGATCCGCTTGCCTCCATCAAAAATCCTAGTTTTTACTACTTTGGTAGTGTTTTTTTTTATTTCAGGTTAACATGTCCAATGTTAAGTTTTTAATGTAACTGAGTGTTTTGGTCAATGGGCCCAGTCTTTGTGCACAGGCATAGTGTGCTCTGATGATACAGTCCCCACATGTACTAGAGCATATACGCAAGTATTGTATCTGCTTTATTTAGTTTATTAGAGAGCCTTTTTGATTGACTACTGAGCCAGAAATGGATGTACATTCAAAAGGCCAAAGCTAGCCTCATTTCTTCTTCATTCTTACTATTTGTTTTCAAATGAGTAGGCAAGAACTAAGTCATCCCTGAAGGAAGAGGCCTTGGGTCTTTATTTCCCCATTTGAGCTCCTGCAATGCTGCTGCCCATGATCACATGCCCTGAGTGTTGTTTCTGATCCTGTTGTTTCTATTCTTTCCTGGCAAAGGAGATTAGATATGGCTTCAACTTCATGAGCTTCAAAAATTCCAAAGAATAAGACACAAGTAGTTTGGGAGCTGAAGTCCATGTTGGGATTTGCTAGGAGCCAGATCACCCAGTCTAGCTATAGCAGAAATACAGATTTATCCATGCATCTGCCATGCCGCATTTGGAAGTTAACTCAATGGGGTGAATATTGTGAAACTAAGTTTGAACCCACTTTCCCCACAGATGGAGGTAGAATAGAGGAGACTGTAGAGCATCCCTTTCCACAGGTGATACCTGTAGTACCCATCTCTGTAGGAAGAAGGGAGGTATACTTATTTCATCGTGAGAGGATCAAAAGAGATAATATTTATAAAGGGCTTAGCATAATGCCTGGCACATAGTATCCTTATATAAAGACTAGCTATTATTGTTATCATTATTAATGCAGAATGGCAAAAAGGATTGAAATAGGTTTCTCCGTGGTGCACTGAGAGCTACTAAAGACATGAACTAGAAGAAGAGCAATGCTGCGTAGACATACAGAGAAGCCATGGAGGTGGACACTGACATCTGGGAAAAACACTCTTGTGTCTCCTGATGGAGCCCTACCCAGGGCAATACTAAGAAGAATGATAACACAGGCTTCTAGAGGGTGAGTTGCTCATTATAGTTATCTTAATTTTATTTTTTAAAAAATTATATGCCATATTATGTAGCAATACTCTGTATTCACTTTCCCAAAATAAGTCTAGCTACATCTCCCCTTCAGGTTTCTAAGGGTAGCCCTGAATAGTCAGAAAAGTCTTTCTCTAATGGTATTGGTTCAAGCCCCATTCCAGTGTGTTGTCCCCATAGTCAGCTGCCAGTAATTAGTTTCTAGTTTCATTTAACAATTGATATCAATTAGCTTTTTGGTTTTGTTTTGTTTTGTTCAGTCACTTAGTCATGTCTGACTCTTTGTGGCCCCATGGACTATAGCAGATCAATTACTGCCCTTGAGGCTTTCTTGGCAAAGATGCTGGAGCAGTTTGCCATTTCCTTCTCCAGTGGATTAAGGCAAACAGAGTTTGTGACTTGTTAAGTGACACGCAGTAAGTGTCCGATGCCAAATTTGAACTCAGATTTTCCTTGACTCCAGGCCTAGCACTCAATCCACTGGGCCACCCAGCTGCCCAATTAGGTTTTACAAAGGGATATTTACTGAGAAGATATACTAAGAGCCTCCAGTGAGTTCAGAGGCTCAGAAGAAGACCCGATTAACTTCCCCATTGTGTCTCAATGGGCTAAATTCTCCCTCTGACTGTTAGGTATGGTTATTTAAATCACCCCAGGCTGTTTCCTGAAATTGTTGTTGGTGGTCCTTAGTTCTCAGAGAGGACCAGGACATCAGGAAGATAATGCCATGACTTGCAAGTAAGTGAATTGGATTTAAGTGAGGGAGGGATGTGCAAGGTCACCAGCCTCACTTTCTCCTCTGGAGTCTCATCTGGGTTCAGCAACAAGATACAGATCAGGATGACTGGAGATGGCTCCCTGTTTCCTGAAATAGTAACTGTGGAAGAGAGAGTCATTCACACTCCAGGCTTTACTGCGCTAAGGAAAGAAAGATTTTAGTCTTCTCTCCAGTAACAAGATCATTTTAAAATACGTAAACTAACAAGAATTGTAAGGCAAACTGATTTGTGCATTGTCATGTTTCTTTTTCACAAAATTGCTTAGCTTAAAAACTCTACCAAAAACAAAAAAATTCAACAAAATAGTAAATCAAGCAAATAGGTTGTTTTCAAAAAATGAAAGAAACTTGTTATCTTCTCCTGAAATTTATACTTCATTCTAATTTCGTATCAGTACCATTCATTCATCCAGTTAGGTTCCTCTCTTCTCCAACTTATTATCAATGTCCTTCCTAAAACTAGGTCCACAATTGAATACAATACTCCAGATATTATCTGAACAGGACAAAGTACAGAAGTGCTGTCACCTTCTTTTTCCTGGCTACGATGCCTCTTTTAAGGAGGCCAGCTAGGTGGCAGCTAGGTGGCCAATAAAGTGCTGGCTCTGGAGTCAGGAAAACCTGAGTTCAAATCTGGCATCAGACGCTTACTAGCTGTGTGACTCTGGGCAAGCCACTTAGTCTTCATTTGCCTTAATCCACTGGAGAAGGAAATGCCAAACTACTGCAATATCTTTGCCAGGATAACTCTGTGGACAATATGGTTTCCAGGGTCATGAAGAGTTGTATGTGACTGAACAGCAGCAATGCATCTTTTAAAGATCTTAAAGACCCAGATAGCTCGGGAGGAGAGAGTGAGGCTGGTGACTTTGCGCAGCCCTCCCTCACATAAATCCAATTCACTTTCATGTCATGGCATCACCTCCCTGATGTCACGGTTCCCTTCCAGAATGAAGGACAAACAACAACAAGATCACATTACATTTTTTGGCTGCCATATCACATAGTTCATGCTTCTTGACCTTGAGGTCCACTAAAACCTCCAGATCTTTTTTTTTTTTTGGTCAAATGGCTGTTTAATCATGCATCCCCCATCTTGTACTTTTGAATTCAATTCCTGACACAAAAGCCCATTTTTTTTTGGTTTTGTTTTTTAACAGCATTGTTCCTTTAGTAGTGCTACATTGCTGTGAATTACGGAACCCCATGGTCAAAGAACCAAAATTGTGAGGTAAATCTAACAGAAAGACATGTAGGGTGTGTAAGCAGACTGTGGTATATTACCAATAATAACATATATAAAATGTTGTGATTTTGGACAGGTTAGTTATACAAAAATTTTTAAGTAGAGTAGAAAAGAAACTTTATAGGTACAGAAAAAGGAAAATGTGTGAGACAACTGAACATAATTAATTAGGGGATATAGTACTTCAGCAGCAATGGATTATACCAGCATGCATAATAATGTTGCTAAGATCACACTTCAGGATCATCCCTCAAAAGTGAGAATTAACATATTACTAAACATAGAATCTTATGAACTCATTAGAAAATAAATACCTTCAGATGGACTCAAAATGGGACATAATATACCCCAAACTTCAAGTTTCTTTGAGTCCTATCAGTGAGAGCATTCTTTCTTGTACTTTATATTCATTTTCTCTCTCTCTCTCCTCTCTCTCTCTCTCTCTCTCTCTCTCTCTCTCTCTCTCTCTCTCTCTCTCTCTCTCTCACTCTCCCTCTCTCTCTCACTCTCCCTCTCTCTCTCTCTCTCTCTCTCTTTCTCATATTTGAACTCAAGTCCTCCTGACTCCAAGGCTAATGCTCTAGCCACCCCTAGAGAGCATTCTTTCTACCAATGCACACTGTGCAATAATCCTTCTATAGCTTACTTGTTTAGGCATTTTTCAGTTGTGTCAAACTCTGTGACCACTTTTGGTATTTTCTTGGCAGAGATATTGGAGTGGTTTGCTATTTCCTTCTCCAGCTCATTTTACAGATGAGGAAATTGAGGCAAGTGGAGTGAAGCGACTTGCTCAGGGTCACACAGCTAGTAAATGTCTGAGACTGGATTTAAACTCAGGAATATGAGTCTTCCTGACCCCAGGCCTGACTCTATCCACTGTGCCACCTAGCTATCCCCATCTATAACTTAAAAGATGGTTGTTGAAAGTAATGCTAAAAAGTTCATCACAGATAATGAGCTATCATAACACCAAAAAAAAACCCTAGCAAGTAGTCCAAATATTCTGTGATTTGACAAAACAAACAATACAGTTTAATACAGTTGAATGTCTTGATAAATTTGTCCTGTTTAATAGAAACCAATAAAAGCTATGAAAGAGTTCTTGTAGAGAAATTAAAACAAATAGGAAAACTAAGTAGCATAGAAGCAAAATATTGTGTTTTGTCTAGGTGCCAATTTTAGGAAGGAAAATGAGAAACTTGATGTTATCTAAAGGTAGGCAATCAGCATTTTGAGAGAACTGGAGACCATGCTATCTTGGGACTAAAGGAATTGGGAATATCTAGGATGGAGAAGAAAAGATTTGGTGAGAGGGGGAAATGACAGCTGTCATTGTGGAAGAGGGATCATATTTGTTCTGTTTAATCCCAAAGGATATAACAAGCAATGGATAGAAATTTTCAGGGAAACAGATTTGGGCTTGTTGTAAAGAAAAACTGCCCAATTATTAGATTGCACTTGAATGGAAAGCATGACCCCTGAAGAAAAATTCCCCTCACCTGAGGTTTTAAGGTGGAGGCTGCATGGCTGCTCCTCTATTATGTTATGGAAGGAATTCCTGTTCTGGTATTGCCTTCAACTAGGTGACCTGAAAGGCATTCCAACTCAGAGTTTGTGATTATGTGAAAAACAGTTGATTTTGTTTTTAAATAATTGTGTGAGTCTACATAAACTAATTGGACTCCTTAAGAAGCTATGAGTGTGTGTGTGTGTGTGTGTGTGTGTGTGTGTACGTACGTATACACATATATTCAGAAAGTTGTAGTGTTCCAAATAAGTAAAATGCATTATTAAATACTGCATCTGAGCTACCCATCTCTAACTGAAATGTATGGGTTATGTCCCCATTGTTCAAGGTATTAGGTGGGTTTATACTCCTAAAACTATAGCTCATGAATCCCTAGTGAGGAGGCACCTGATTATTCTTAACATCACCACCCAGACCAGTTGGTGAAATTCCAGATAATAAAAGGAGAAGGAAATTGAGATCATATGCTGAATTCTTAAATATCCCTTTAGGAGGTCCAAGGGGGCAGCTAGGTGGCACAGTGGATAGAGTGCCAGGCCTAGACTCATCTTCCTGAGTTCAAATCTTCCCTTAGACATTTACTAGCTGTGTGACCCTGGACAAGTTACTTTACTCTTTTGCCTTAGTTTCCTCAACTGTAAAATGAACTGGAGAAGGAAATGGCAAACCTCTCCAGTATCTTTGCTAAGAAAACCCCAAATGGCATAAGGAAGATTCAGACTGAATGTGACTGAAAATGACTGACAACAAGGAGGTCCAAAGAATTTCTTCAATTAGACTTAATGGAATTAGAGAGTGGCTGCCCATAGACTGGCCAAAGGATCAGCAACACCCATAGCAGGGAAAGGAAAGGGAAGGGAAGGGAATAAGCATTTAAAATAGCACTTACTACTTTCCAGATACAGTGCTAAGTGCTTTACAAATCTTATCTCTTTTGATGATGTTTGGCTCATTTTAAAGCAAAACACACCTGCTCTAAAGAAGCATTGGAGGTGGGAGAGAGCTATGAGTGTGAACTTTGTAAGTCAACAAGAAAGTCAGGTTTGAAAGAACTTGAGCCCTTGAGATGAAATTATTCCTTTCCTCTAGGAAAAGGGATTTCTCTCTCATCCCTTCCCCACCTCCATCTGCCTCAGAATCAGGCATAACATCTATCTCACAGCAAGAGCCACTTGCCCAGTAGGAGTTAAAGCACCCGGTAAGGAATAGGCCCAGTCAGTCAAGCACAAGACAGGAACATTTTTGTGAGTCAAAACAGAGCTAGTCATTGAAAGTTGAGACATTGAAAGGAACAATCCAAGGAGTCCAGCTTAGTGACCTTAGTCCAGTGTCAGTAAAAACAGTAAAGCCAGAGGAAGTAGCATGAGAACATCCCGGATGAGAAAGGACATATCAAGGCCCTGTAGTGACTAAGGTGTGGACCATTTTGGCTACATGTGTTCTCTACGTGTGTACATCTCTCCTGGTGTACTATATTAGTGTACCAATCTTCTCACTAATATTTTTCTTATGATACTGTCTCAGTAAATGCCTTAGCTTTGAACTGATTTGTGTCTTCTGGCTATTAAAGGTAAATTGGACTGGTAGGGCCCTTGAGCTATACAGTCTTAGAAGGATGGATCCACAGATTAACTTGAATTGTAGGTAACCCTCCTCTCCCTCATCTAGGGACCTAACAAGTGTTAGGGGGGAGTATCCCAGAGCAGATGCTATGGTCACTCCACAAGCATTTATTAATCTTTTACTATATGTAAAACATTGTATACTGAAATGGTATATCAGCAAGGGTAGTAACAAAACATTACCCTAATATACCTGGAGCCCACTCGCCTAGAAATACACACAGTGTCAGTAGGAAGAGTAGGTATACATTTACAATACACAAGTAGAGAGATGAAAATATGGTCAAGGCCACTTGCATCTCCGGCATTGGAGGTGACCAATGTCTTTTTTGTTCTGAGAGTGACCTCATGCTGTTCCCCCTGGGAATAGCATCTTTGCGGGATATGTTATTCTACTGCTATGCTTCCTGGGCCTACTTCTCTCTGCAGCTCAATTTGACTCTGCTGTTGGACTCTGGGTCTATTCTGCTTGGTGTGGTCTCTCCTACTGGGCAAACTATGCTGCTGTTGAGGAATCATTGCCACTGTACTCTGAAAGAGGAGTGAGGGAAAGGTAAAGAAACATTCCCTCTCAAAAGCTAGTTCATAGCTGGCTCTCTTCTCAGCTATGAGAGATGTCTCCCCAGAGAGAGTATAGCTGCAGAACAGACTAGCCTGTTTATTAAAGGGCATCACTGAGTGTGACTAGTTCAGCTAACCAATGGCTAGCCATCCTCTAGTTTCATTAAATTGATGGAAAAAACTTCTTCCCACCTCCTCAGTACTTCTGTACACTTCCTTTACAAGCCTTGAATGGGCCATTCAATATGTCACAGCTTGTACAAAGTGTAAAATGATCCACTCAAAATCCAAAAGAGTGATCCCTTTTTAAGATCTACATGCAACTGCTCCAAGCCTAAAAGGTGCAAAACTTAGCATCCCATTGTTTGGTTACCTGCCCATTACATTTTGCAATCTCTTCAAGTTGAGGTGGAAAGTGGGGTGGGCCTCAATTGACTGGAAAATTTTCTGATGATGTCCCATCTAGGCTCTTTTCTAAGATTCATACTGTTAAAATGAGATTAGATTAAAATCACTTGCTTTAGTACAAGAATATGAATATGCATGTATGGTTCAAGAACTTGGAGTTATATTTCTTTTTTATTGGCAAATATTCCACATATAAAATTTGTGAATATTTGTAATTGTCCTGTTTCAAAAAAGGGAAAATTTTATCATTTTAAAATTAAATTAGCACCGTAGATATCAAAGGTAGGGTTGTCAAGCTGTGTTAATTTGAATGAATGAAATTTCTGAAGACCATGATTAAGATTTTCTTTTTTAATTTTTTTTTAGGCAGTTGGGGTTAAGTGACTTGCCCAGGGTCACACAACTAGTGTCAAGTGTTTGGTTGGAGGTCAGATTTGAACTCAGGTCCTCCTGACTTCAGGACTGATGCTCTATCCACTGCACCACCTAGCTGCCCCTCATGATCAAGATTTTCAGTGCCTTATTAAATCATGCTTCTTTACTAGAGAGACTATATAAACACCATCTGAAAACAAATGTCAAGTGTTAGAATCACTTTCCAAGGCATGTGACTTGATGAGGGTGATCAGACATTTCTAGCATGACAAAATTATGTTTTGCCTCTGAGAAGTAGCTACTTGGTGCTTATATTGAATTTGAATTTAATTTTTCATTTTTTTAAACCAAAGAACACCACACTTTGCTGAAGTTGCACCCAGTTCTATCCCACTGACAATACAGTTGGCTTGGGAAAATGTCTGAAACCATTTAAAATAAATACAAAAAGGGCCTGACCTGTACCTTACTTATCCTCAAGTTACCACCCTGTATCTCTCCTCCCTTTCACAGTCAATTTCCTAGGAAACATTGTCTATACTTACTGCTTCCATTTCCTTTCCTTTCATTCACTTCTCAATCCCTTGCAATCTGATTTCTGACCTGCACTGAAACTATGCCCCCGAAGGTTACTCCTAATTGTCAAATCCAAAGGCCTGTTTTTACATTTTTCTTCTTGATCTTGCCAGAATTTGACACCAATGACTACCCTTTCCTCCTAGATAAGAGACAGGGTGGCACAGTGCATGAAGAACCAGCCTCAGAACAAGAAGGAGCTGGGCTCAGGTCCTGCCTGTTATACACATAGACTTTGTGACCCTGGGCAAATCACTGATTACTTCAGTTCTCTAGAGGTATATGTAGAGCTCTCTAATACAACTAGAACTAGATTAAAATATAAGTGGGAAAGATTTAACAAAATAAATAAAAACACAATAGAACAGATAATGTTAATATGTGTTTTTCTAAGTCAACATGCAGTAGTTGGGATCCTTAGGTAACTTTCAGTGGTTAGATATTTAGGTTTATTTAAGTTATTTAGCTTAGATATCAGAGAAGGTGCTCTCCTGAATTGGTAGGAGGAGTTTCCTCATATAAGAATTCCCTTTACCAATGAAACCATCAGTTCAGTCTCTTTCCTCGATACCCTCTCTTTGGCTTTTCACAGTGCCTTATTTTGATTCTCTCCCAACCTATCTGGCCACATTTGCCTGTTCCAACCTAGCATCCCACACTGGATTGTTATTGATGCCATACCCCCAAACTCTGAATACCTCAAAGCTCTGTCCTTTTTCCTCTTCCTTTTCTCAATAATCTCACCAATTATCATACAGATAACTCTCGGATCCAGCCATCTTCTCCCTCTTGGACTCCAATTCCACCATCACATAAATAGCTTATTGGATATTTCCAAGTGTACATCCTGCAGGCATCTCAGAGCCAATGCATCCAAAACAAAACTCATTATCTTTCCTCCAAAAACCTACCCCTCTTCCAAATTTCCCTTTTTCTGCTAAGGATACCGCTATCCTTCCAATCATTCAAGTTCATAGTCTCAGTCATCCTCAATTCCTCACTCTCCTTCACCCCTGTATCCAATTAGTTGCCAAGTTTTATTTAGTCTACCTCCACAACAATTCTGCAACCCAACCCCATATCCTCACTCATATAACCATCAACCAAGTTCAGACACTTCACATCTCTCATTACTGGATCATTGCAATAGCTTCCTAATTGGTCTCCAGATCTCCAGTCTCTCCCTCCACTCCCAATCTATTCACAGAATTGCCAAAGAGATTTTCCTAAAACACAGATCTAATCATGCATGTCTTTCTCCTATTCAATCAACTCCACAGGCTTTCTATTGCCTCTAGGATAAAATACAAACCCCCTTATTTGGCATTTAAAGCTTTTCACAATCTGGCTTCAGCCTCTTTCCAGACTCATTTTACATTGCTCTCCTTTAGTCATAGTACAGTACAGCCACATTAGCCTGCTTGGTGTTCTTCACACACTACATTCCGATACTGTCATTGTGCTTTTGCATAGGCTATCTCCTGTGCCTGGAATGCACCCTCTCTCCCCTTGAGACTTTTAGAAAATCCCCATCTTTCTTCAAAGTTCAGGTCAAACACCATCTCCTTTATGAGATCTTTCCTGATCTAACCAGCTTCTAGGGTTTCCTCCACCCTTTTCTCCTCATGCTCTGCTCCTTCCACCTCTCCGCCCCCCAAAAAGATCTTATATTTACTTTGTGTGTGTGATATGTATATAGTATATCAGTATATATAGTGTATCAGTATTTGTGTATGTGTTGTTACCTTTCAATAGAACTGTAGGACTATTGTTTTTGAGTCTTATCCTCACTGCTTAACATAGCACCTAGTAAAAGAAATGATTTTTGTTATTGATTGATTCTTTTCCAGGTTGTACTCTAGATTCTCTACACCATGCCATAGAATCCTCTTCACTCTGAAAGCTCACTCCATTATGGCCCCTGTCAGTGGTATGTTGGTAAATGTTTAACAACCAGCTCTCCAGGGTGGGGGTGGGAAGAAATATGCCATTGACACACTTATAAATTCAATCTACAATATTATTATTTACTCCATCACTTTTTTCATTTTTTTATTAATTTATTTTGAATTATCAACAATCACTTCCATAAGCTTTTGAGTTTTAAATTTTTCTCCCCCTTCCTCTCCACCTCCCTCCCCAAAATGGTGCACAATCTGATATAGGCTCTACATATACATTCCTATTAAACATATTTTCACATTAGTAATGTTGTACGTAAGAATTAGAACTAATAGGAGGAACCACCAGAAAGAGGAAACAAAACAGAAGAAAAAAAAATAGCAAATAGTATGCTTCAATCTGCGTTCAAACTCTATAGTTCTTTCTCTGGATATGAATAGCATTTTCTATCATGAGACTTTTGGAGATGTCTTAGATCCTTGCATTGCTGAGAAAAGCTAAGTCTATCAAAGTTAGTCATCCAACAAGGCGGCTGTTACTGTGTTCTCCTGGTTCTGCGCACTTCACTCAGCATAAGTCCATACAAGTCTTTCCAGGTTTTTCTGAAGTCTGCTTGTTCATCATTTCTTATAGCACAATAGTATTTCATTACATTCATATACCATAACTTGTTCAGCCATTCCCCAGTTGATGGACATCCCTTCAATTTCCAGTTCTTGGCTGCTACAGAAAGAGCTGCTATAAATATTTTTGTACATGTGGGTCCTTTTCCCATTTTTATGATCTCTTTGGGATACAGCCCTAGAAGTGCTATTGCTGGGTTCTCCATCACTCTCTTAAGTCTAGATAATCAACAAAATAATAAATCAAGCCCTGGTTTGTAGTATTTGTCAGTTTCTGCAGTGTGAATGCTCACACTGAAAATTGAACAATTGGCTCTTGCAAGACAGTAGAAGTTGGCTCCTTCTTATTCCTGCTCTCAGTCCTAATTGTTCTTGACGTCTCTGACACCTTTGACACTGTTGAGCAGCTCCTGCTCTGACATACTGTCTCTTTTCTGGGTTTTCATGACATTACTCTTTCTTCGTTCTTCTCTTACCTATCAGACAGCTCCTTCTTAGTCTTCTTGGCTGAACACCATGTATCACTTACTCCCCTTGTGTATGTAACCCTGGCTTTGTCTTGGTGCCTCTTCTCTTTTGTCCCTACGCTGTCTCTCTTGTTGACCTCATCAGTTCTCATAAGTTTAATTATTTTCTCTGTTCAGATGACTCCCAGATCTGAATATTTAGCCCACATTATTGTTCCAAGTTCCAGTCCTCCATCACCAACTCCCTATTGGATGTCCCACATCCATCTCAAACTCAAACATGTCCAAAATTGAAGTCATTATCTTTCATCTAAACCTGTCCATCTCCCTAATTTCCTTATTACTATTGAAGGTACCACCATTCTTTTTTTCTTTTCTTTTTTTTTGCCTAGGCAATGGGATTAAGTGACTTGCCCAGGGTCACACAGCTAGTAAGTGTCAAGTGTCTGAGGTCACATTTGAACTCAGGTTCTCCTGACTCCAGGGCCGGTGCTCTATCCACTGTGCCACCTAGCTGCCTCAGAGGTGCCACCATTCTTGTGGCAATCCAAGTTCACAACATCATTGTCATCCTCAACTTTTTAGTCTCACTCAACCTAGATAGCCTGTTGACAAATCTTGTTATTTCTACCTTCACGATATATCTTACATATGTTCCCTTCTTTCATCTCACAGAGCCACTACTTTAGTCCAGGTCCCCTGGAGTTTTGCAATAATATACTAATTGATCTCCTTGTCTCAAGCCTCTCCCCTCTCTAATCCCTCTCCCACACCCATAGCCACCAAAGGGATTTTCCTGAAGTTCAGGTCTAACAGTGTGATTCCCCCACTCGATAAATTCTAACGGCTTTCTATAACTTCTAGGATTAAATATTAACTCCTCTGTTGACATTTAAAGCTCTTTACAAACTTGACTTTTCTAAGAAGTTTTATTACACATTACTACCCTCCACACAGTGTATTGTCCAGCCAAACTAGCCTTCTTGTTGTACACTATTCCATTTTGTGTCTTGTCTGTGCACTGGCTATTACCTCCACGCAAGGGTGTGCTGGAGCAAACTCAAATTGACTTTCAAGTGGATCGTTAAATTTTCAGAATGAGTATTTACTCCTTGGAAATTGATAAAAGTTAAAAATCAGGGCCTGGTTTATTGTTTTGTTGATTTCTAGACTTAAGAAAATGCTAAAAAAAATTGATAATAAAAATCAAATTTAAAAGTGTGTCATGGGTATATTTTTTTTCTCCCAGAGAACCAGTTGTTGAACATTTACCAACACACCACAGACAGGGGCCAATGTGTTAATAATGCAAATTAGGGGCAGCTAGGTGATGTAGTGGATAGAGCAATGGCTCTGGAGTCGAGAGGACCTGAGGTCAAATCGTGCCTCAGACACACAACACTCACTAGCTGTGTTACTCTGGGCAAGTCACTTAACCCCAAATGTCTCACCAAAAATAAATAAAGAAAGAAATGATGCAAATTAAACTTAAAATTGTCTTGCATATACATCCCCCTTCCCAACCAGTTATTAAACATTTACCAGTCCTGAATTCTGTGTTGCTCTCCAGTCTCACATCTCCAAAGTGCCTATTAGATACCTCAAACTCCTTATCCTATAGACATATTAAACTGAACTCATTATCTTTCTTCTCCAACTGTCTCACCTTGAGGGCACTACCATTCTCCTAGTCTTCTAGGCTCACAACCTTGGTGTCATACTCAACTCTTTAATCTCTCTCACCCTCCATTTCCAATCTATTACCAAGGCCTGTTGATTCACCTTTGCAGCATCTTTTGAATATCCCCCCTTCTCTCCTCTGATACTGCTACCATCTTGATGCAAGCCCTCATCATCTCATACCTGAACTATTGCAATAGCCTGCTGCTTGATATCACTGCCATGAGTCACTCCACTTTCTGGCACATCTTTTACTCAGCTGTCATATTCATCTTTCTAAAGCACGGGTCTGACCATGTCACTCCCCTACTCCATGAACTCCAGTGGCTCCCTATCTCCTTTATGATTAAATAGAAGTCCTCTGTTGGCATTCAAAACCCTTCATAATCTAGTCCCCTCCTACCTTTCCACTCTTTACACCTTACTCTTTTTTTTTGGGGGGGGGGAACTAGGCAATAGTGTTAAGTGACTTACCCAAGGTCACACAGCTAGTAAGTGTCAAGTGTCTGAGGCTGGATTTGAACTCGGGTTCTCCTGACTCCAGGACAGGGGCTCTATCCACTGCACCACCTAGATGGCCCCCTACACCTTACTCTCCTACACATACTCTTCAATCCAGTGGTACTGGCCTTGTTGCTCCTTAAACAAGACACTCTATCCAGAAACTTCAGACATTTTCACTGTTCCCCTCTGCTTGGAATGCTCTTCCTCCTTATCTCTGTCTCCCAGCTAAATTTGTACTTTCTACCAGAAAGCCTTCCTGATCCCCCTTAATTCTTCTCTCTATTGGTTATTTCCAATTTATCTTGTCTCCATCATTGTTTGTACCTAGTTGTTGATGTATCATCTTCCCCATTAGACAGTGAGCTCCTTGATTGTTGCCTTTCATTGTATTCCCAGTACTTAGCACAGTGCCTAGCACGCAGAAGGCACTTAATAAATGCTTATTGACTGACTGACATTCTCTCCTCCACGTTTAGAATGCATGTCCTCCTTATATCTGCTTCTTGGGATCCCTGGTTCTCTTTTTTTTTTTTTTTGGCTAGGCAATGGGGTTAAGTGACTTGCCCAGGGTCACACAGCTAGGGCAGAGCCAAGATGGCGGAGTGAAAGCAGTGACTTACTTGAGCTCTCCCCCAAACCCTTCCAAATACTCATAAAAAATGGCTCTAAACAAATTCTGAAGCAGCAGAACCCACAAGAAGACAGAGTGAAACAAATTTCCAGCCCAAGACAACCTGGATGATTAATCAGAAAAGTGTACCATGCAGGCCTCAGCGGACTGAATCATGGGCAGCTGTGGAGGTTTCCAGGGTCACACAGCTAGTGAGTGTTATGTGTCTGAGGCTGGATTTGAACTCAGGTCCTCCTGAATCCAGGGCCCGTGCTCTAGCCACTGTGCCACCTAGCTGCCCCCTGGTTCTCTTTAAGACTCAGATCAAGTATTACCTTCTGCATGAGTTTTTTCCTGTTGTCTCTGGCTGTAAGGGCCTTTTCTTTCAAGGTTACTTTTTATCTGGGTAGCAAGTACCCTCTGGCTCACTCTCCCAGGGCCAGTCAGGCTGTATCTTCCCCTCAGTGTTTTAGAGTACCCTGAGGAATAGGGGAGCATGTCTCCTCAACAACAGCAGTGTTCATCCCACTGTTAGGTGCCAGAGAGTATCACAGCAGTTCCATTTAATCACTTAACAGCATCAGGTTGTGCAAAGAGATATTTACTTCAAAGATATAGCAAAAACAAAGTACATACATAATCAACTAGCATTTATTAAGTGCCTACAATGTGCCAGGCACTGTGTTAAGCACAAGACATACCAAGAAAGTCAAAACATAACCTTAGCTTTCATGGAACTCATTCTAATAGAAGAGACAACATGCAAACAGCAATGTCCAAATGATAACACGTGTGTGTGTGTGTGTGTGTGAGAGAGAGAGAGTGTGAGAGACGGGGGGAGGGAAAGAGGAGAGAGAGAGAGAGAGAGAGAGAGAGAGAGAAAATGGAGATAACACAAAAAAAGGGAAATTAGGAAAGTACATGGTGAGATTTTAGCTGGGACTTGAAGGTAGTCAGTGAATCTAGGAGAGATAGGACACCAGAAATGGAGGACAGCCAGTGAAAATGCAGAAGGTCAGAAGATGGAGTGTTTTGTGCAAGGAACAACAAGGCAACCTGTGCCAGTGCATTACAGAGAAGTAAAACGTAAGAAGATTGGACAAGGAGGAGGGGGCTGGGCTATGAAGGGTTTTAAATGTCAAACAGAGGACTTTATATTTGATTCTAAAGGTGTTAGGGAGCCACTCAGGTCCATTGAATAGAGTAACTTGGGAGGGAACAATTGTGGCTAAAAAATGAGATGGGAAGCCAGATTGTAAAGAGTTAAGAAGAAAAGAAACACCATGAGTAAAAAGAAACATACCATAGATTCATATTATGAGAAAAGTGAAGATCAAGACAGAAATTCTGAAGAGGTCAACATTGTCAACAAACCCACATCTGCAACATCAAAAGGGAATATGAACTGGTCTGAAGCCCAAAAAGCCTTCTTAGAAGAGCTCAAGAAGGATTTTAAAAGTCTAATGAGAGAGGTAGAAGAGTCTTTAAAAAATACAATTGGCCAATTGGAAAAAAAGTACACTGAAGAAAACGAATCCCTTAAAAATACAATTGGCCAATTGGAAAAGAAGTACAAAAACTAACAGAAGAAAACAATCTGTTAAAAACTAGAACTGGACAAATGGAAACTAATGACTCTATGAGAGAGCAAGAATCAGTCAAACAGAAATGAAAAAATAGCTGAAAACTTAAAATACATCATTGGTAAAACAACTGACCTGGAAAGTTGATCCAGGAGAAACAATTTAAAAATTATTGGACTACCTAAAAGTCATGATGAAAAAAAGAGCCTGGACAGTATCTTTCAGGAAATCATAAAGGAAAACTACCCTGTAGTCCTAGAACCAGAAGGTAAAATAACTATAGAAAGAATACACCGGTCACCACCTCAAAGAGATCCCAAATTGACAAGGAATATAATAGCAAAATTCCAAAATTACCAGATGAAAGAGAAGGTGCTTCAAATAGCCAGAAAGAAACAATTTAAATATCATGGAACCATAGTCAGGATTACACAAGACCTTGCAGCTTCTACATTAAAAGACCACAGGGCATGGAACATGATATTCTGTAAGGCAAAGGAGCTTGGATTGCAGCCAAGGATCAACTACCCTGCAAAAATGAGCGTGATTTTTCAAGGGAGGAGATGGATATTCAACAAAATAAGGGACTTCCAAACCTTCCTGATAAAAAGACCAGAGCTCAACAAAAAATTTGATCTTCAAGTACAAGATTCAAGAAAGACATAAAAAGGTAAATGGGACAGAAAGATACAATATGTTGTTAATAAGGGTGGACTGTTTACATCCCTACAAGGGAAGATGACACGTGCAACTCTTGAGAACTGTATTGTTATTACACCATGTTAAAGGAGTATACATAAAGGGAGTGGATAATAGTTGACTTTGATGTAATGATAAAAAAAATCTAATCAAGTGGGTTAAATGGATCCAAGTAAGTGGATTAGTCTAATTTTAGAAAATGTACTGAGAAAGGAGGAGGTAGACAAGAGTAAATTACATTACAGGAAAAGACACAAAATCCTATTACAGCAGAGGGAGAGAAGGGGGGTGGGGTGGGCATTGTTTGAACCTCACTCTCATCAGATTTGGCTCAAGAAGGGAATAACATAATTAGTTAGGTATAGAAACCTAACTTGCCCTATAGGCAGTAGAAGGGAAAAGGGGAAAGAAAAGGGAGGGGGATAGAAGGAAGGGAAGAAGCAGTAAGGCTAAAGGGTGAGAAAAGGGAAAGGGGGAGAGACTGAGGGAGGTGGTGGTCAAAGGCAAAACACTAGTAAGTTTTACTTACAACTTCATTAATGTGAAAATATGTTTAATAGGAATGTAAAGGTATAGCCTATATCAGATTGTGTGCTGTCTTGGGGAGGGTGGTGGGGAGGAAGGAGGAGAAAAATTTTAAACTCAAAAGCATATGGAAGTGATTGTTGATAAATCAAAATAAATTAATAAAATGGAAAAAAAAGAAAAAAAGGAAAAAAATTTCTTTTTTGGTTAATTTATTTTATTTTTAGTTAATAGAATAAAACAAGCATTTCCAAAAAAAAGATGATTGCATATGAAAGTATAAATCTATTATGTACAACTTGCTATTCCTTTTAAATATATAATAAAGTTATCATGTAAAAAAAGAGTTCAGAAGAAAGGGGGAAGAAAAGAAGTGGAGAAATTGATTATAGCCTTCTCAAGGAGTTTTGGGGGAAAAAAAGGGAAAAGAGATATGAAGCAATAGTTGGGGGATGAAGCAGAGCCAAGATGGATGACAGAATCAGCTGCAGCAGCAGCAGCTTCTATAGCTCTGAGCCAACATATGATTAGGTGGTTGGACAACTGGTTAGAAAGAGATTATAGAGGTCCCTTTGCTGGCACTGGATGCAGAATTCTGTTGCATTGCCCATACTCAGATCCAGGTTGCAGTCTTGGTTCAGAGTCCCAGAGTGAGAAGGACACACCAGAGATTGAGACCGCAGCAGAGTGGAGACCCTGGTCACAGTTGTAGGATGAAAAGAGCACTTGTGGTCACTCACAGAGCAGAACACAGGCCAGGAAAGTAATAAACACACTTCTCCTTAGACTATAGCATCTTGGAAGAACTGAAAATTTATAGATCCCCAGAACCTGTTCCGGAAACAGCTGCACAAAAAGCCTGAAGTTTGGAACTGTGACCTCTTCACCTTGGGAGCAAAGCCCAACTTTAACATAAAGTTAAAAGTCATGAAATAGATTGGGAAAAAATGAACAAATGACAACAACAACAAAAACCCTGAAAAAGTTACTAAGGCGACAGAGAAGATCAAAACACAAACTCAGAAGATGACAACAAAGTCAAAACACCTACATCCAGATCCCCAAAGAAAAATATGAATTGGTCTCAGGCCCCAAAAGAATTGCTGGAAGAGATTAAAAGGGATTTAAAAAATCAAATGAGAGGCAGAAGAAGAATTAAGAAATGAGTGATGCAAAAAAAGTCATGAAAAAAGAGTCAATAGCTTGGTAAAGGAGGCACAAAAAATACTGAAGGAAATAATAGCTTAAAAACAGAATAAGCCAAATGGTAAAAGAGGCACAGAAATCCACTGAAAAGAGCTCCTTAAAAAGCAGAATTGGCCACATGGGAAAAAAATGTACAAAAAATTCACTGAAGAAAAGAAATCCTTACAAAGCAGAATTGGCCAAATACAAAAAAAAAAAAAGATCCAAAAGCTCACTAAAGAAAATAATGCTTTAAAAATTAGGATTGGGCAAGTGGAAGCTAATGACTCCCTGAGATATCAGGAAACAATAAAACAAAGTTAAAAAAATGGGAAAAAATAGAAGAAAATATGAAATATCAGAAAAAAACTGACCTAGAAAATAGTTTGAGGAGAGATAATTTGAGAATTATTTGACTACCTGAAAGTCAAAATCAAAGAAAGAGCCTGGATATCATCTTTCAATAAACTATCAAGGAAAACTGCCTCGATATCTTTGATCCAGAGAGGAAAATAGAAATGGAAAGAATCTACCAATTACCTCCTAAAAGAGATTCCACAATGAAAACTCCTGGGAAACTTATAAACAAATTCCAGAGCTCTCAGGTCAGACAGAAAATACTTTATGCAGCCAAAAAGAAACAATTCAAATATCATGGAGCCATAGTCATGATCACACAAGATTTAGTAGTTTCCACATTAAAGGAGAGGAAGGCTTAGAATATGATATTCCAGAGGTCAAAGGAGCTAAGATTACAACCAAAAATAACCTACCCAGCAAAACTGAATCTAATCCTTCAGGAGAAAACAGATGTTTAATGAAACAGAGGCCTTTTAAGCATTCCTGATGAAAAGACCAGCAATGAATAGAAAATTTGACATTCAAATGCAAGATTCAAGAGAAGCATAAAAAGGTAAACATGAACAAGCATCTTAAGGGACTCAATAAAGTTAAACTATTTACTTTCTCATATAGGAAAATGATACATGTAGCTCCTAAGAACTTTATCATTATTAGGGCAGTTAAAAGAGTTTATATAGACAGAGGGGATGAGTGTGGGTTGATTATGTTGTAATGATCTCCAAAAAAGTGAAGAAGGAAGAAAGAAGGATGCACTAGGAGAAAGGAGAGGTAGAACAAGGAAAATTTTCTCACATAAAAGAGGGGCACAAGGAAAAGCTTTTACAATGGTAGGGAAAATGAGAGGAGGGGAGGCAATACTTGAACTTCATTCTCATCAGAATTTGTTCAAAGAAGGAAGAATATATATCCACATAGTTGTATATAGAAATATAACTTACCCATTAAGGAAATAGGAGGGGAAGAAGATAAGAAAAAAAAAAGGGGGGGATGACAAAGAGAAAGGCAGATTAATGGAGGCAATGATTAGAGGCAAAATAGACTTTTGAGGAGGGGGAAAGGATAAAAAGAGAAACAGGAAGAAACAGAAGATGGATGGAAGACAATACACAGTAATCACAACTGTGAATGTGAATGGGATGAGCTCACCCATAAAATGGAAGCAGGTAGCAGAATGGTTGAGAAACCAGAATCAAAAAAATATGCTATTTATAAGAGACATACTTGAGACAGAAAGATACTTACAAAGTTCAAATTAAAGGCTGGAGCAGAATCTAATATGCTTCAGCTGAATTTTTAAAAAAAAGGCAAGGGTAGCAATCATGGTCTCAGATAAAGAAAAAGCAAAAAGAGACCCAATGAAAAGAGATAATTGGGGAAACTTTATTTTCCTAAAAAGGTACCATAGACAATGAAATAGTATTTTTAAAAATTTACAGTAAGTTTCTCTGATAAAGGCCTCATTTTTCAAATATATACTGAGTATAGAACTGAGGCAAATTTATTTTTAAAAAAGCCATTTCCTAAATGACAAATGGTCAAAGGATGTGAATAGGCAGTTTTCAGAAGAAGAAATCAAAGCTACCTCTAGCCATATGAAAAAAAAAACGTTCTAAATCACTGTTCATTAGAAAAATGCAAATTAAAAGAACTCTGAGGTACCACCTCACACCTATCTGAAATGACAAATGTTAGAGGGGATGAGGGGAAAAGAGGTACATTAATGAACTGTTTGTAGAGTTGTGAACTGCTCCAAACATTCTGGGAAACAATTTGGAACTATGCTTAAAGGGCTATGAAACTGTGCATACCCTTTGACCCAGCAATACTACTACTAGGTCAGTATCCCAAAGAGATCAAAGGAAAGAGGAAAAGATCTATATACACAAAAGTGTTTATAGCAGTTCTTTTTGTAGTGACAAAGAACTGGAAATCAAGGGGATACTTATCATTTGGAGAATGGCTAAGCAAGTTGAGGCATATGATTGTGATGGAATACTATTGTGCTGTAAGAAATAACAATGTAGAGTGGTTTCAGAAAAACATGGCAAGATCTGTATGAACTGATGCAAAGTGAAGGGAGAAGAACCAGGAGATCATTGTACATAGTAATAACAAGATTGCAATGATGATCAACTGGGAAAGATTTAGCTACATAGGGAAGTGAACAGAACTAGGAGAACATTGTGCATAGTAACAGCAATATTGCATGATGAAGAATTGTAAATGACTTGGCTAATTCTCAGCAATACAATGATCCAAGACAACCACAAAGGACTAATGATGAAGCAAACCATCTGCCTCCGAAGAAAGAACTGATACTGTTTTAATACAGACTGAAGCATGCTATTTTTCACTGTCTCATTTTTTTATTAGAATTTTCTTGTACAAAATGACTAATATGGAAATGTTTTATATAATTTCACATGTATAGCCTATATCTGGTTGCTTACTGTCTCAGAGACGAGGGAGGGAAGGACAGAATTTGGAACTCCAAACTTTCAATAAAAATGTTTTTAAAAATGTAACTATGATTAACTATAGCCCTGTCTGAAGACATATTTTGATAAGATACTAAAATATAAAAGTCACTGATTATAGACAAGTCACTGAAATAGATGTCACTGAAATCTAACCTTGTATTTTCTTTGGTGTTTTAAAAATAATCAGGTGAAAGGTGAAGAATGAATTAAATAATTCACTACATATAATCAATGGGTTTTTATCTTAACTGCAAGGATAGTCATTTGTGATGATCTTACCTATCACACATGTTATGACTTTCTGTTGCTTAGTTTGTCCTATAACTTCTGGAATTATGATACCACTATTCCACCAACTAAAGAGAGATTTTCAAAGGGGAAAACTGGTACACTGTAAAGCACTAAAGTTTCTCTGTGTGGAAAACTCAGAATCTTGCTTCTAACATTTATGTCCAAATGACAGACAAACTTTCCCAAAGCAGAAGTAGCTTGTACTATATTTTTAGATAGTATTGAACATGACTTCTGTATTTACTGTTAGTTCTGAGTTAGAAAATGGCTTGAATTCTTTTTTTATTAATTTATTTTTAGTTTTCAACATTCACTTCCATAAGCTTTTTAAAATTTTATTAATTTATTTTTAGTTTTCACCTCCATAAGCTTTTGAGTTTTAAATTTTCTCCCCTTCCCTCCCCAAGATGGCATGCCATTTGTTATAGGCTCTACACATACATTCCTATTAAACATATTTTCACATTAGTTATGTTGTAAAGAAGAATTAGAACCAATGGGAGGAACCACAAGAAAGAAGAAACAAAACAAAACAAAAGGAAAAAAAGAGCAAATAGTATGCTTCAATCTGCATTCAGACTCCATCGTTCTTTCTCTGGATGTGGATTCCATCATGAGACTTTTGGAGATGTCTTAGATTCTTGCATTGCTGAGAAGTGCTAAGTGTATCAAAGTTAATCATTGCACAGTGTGGCTGTTACTGTGTACAATGTTCTCCTGGTACTGCTCACTTCACTCGCCATCAGTCCATAAGACTGATAAGACCATAAGTCTTTCCAAGTTTTTCTGAAGTCTGCCTGCTCATCATTTCTTATAGCACAATAATATTCCATTACATTCATATACCACAACTTGTTCAGCCATTCTCCAATTGATGGGCATCCCCTCAATTTCCAATTCTTTGAATGGCCTGAATTCTACACACTTTCCTCTTCACCCAAAAATTGAGAAACAATATCCTAGAGGCATTTAATTAAAAATTAATCTCTTCTTTCCAACACTTAATATTAAAGTATAGAAATCCATATTTTATTCTCTTAATAATGTGAAATCTTGTACTACCCACTCCTACTATGAACTAGATGTCTGCATCATGTTTCATGCAAATCCAAATTGCATTTTCTTTTTTTAAAATGTATCTGATGCCTTTTGTTTTTATATCACATTAATTTCTGAATATACTGCCTCCCTTTCTCCCCTGATAAGCCACTCTTCATAACAAAGATTTTTTAAAAAGGGGGGGGAAAGAGCTTAGCAAAACCGAACAACACATTGTTTCTGACAATATAGCCATATCCTTTTCTGAAATATAAGGAGGGAGGAGAATTTTATTACCTCTTCACTGGAGCCAAGCTGAATCTGTATGCCTGAAGTATTCAGTTTCATTTTATTGTTATTTCTATTTAATTTTCTAGTCATTATGTATCTCCTTTTCCTGCTTTTGCTTACTTCACTTTGCATCAGTGCATATAAGTCTTCCTATGTTTTTCTGAGTTCTTTGTTTCTTATGGCACAGTAGTATTCCATTACATTTATGTACCACACCTTATTTAGCTATTCTCCAATCAATGGGTACCTACTTTGTTTCCAGTTCTTAGCTACCACAAAAAGTACTGTTATGACTTTTTTTTTTTGGCATATATGGGACCTTTCTTTCTGTCTTTGACTTCTTTGGGGTATATTCCTAGCAGGAGGATTTTTGAGGCAGAGTATACCAATTCACAGCCCATCAACAGTGTGTTAGCGAGTCTGTGTCTTCATAGGATCTCCAACATTTTTTACATCTTTTGTCATCTTTGTTAATTTGTTGGGTCTGCACTGAATTTTTTCTGAAAAGAGAACTTGTTATGGGCAGGATGCCATTAAAATAGAGACCTTTGAATAAGTGTAACTGTAGACTTCTGATTCATTCATTCAACATATGTTTATTTACCATTTCTTTGATAAAAGGCACTACATAAACAAAAAAAAGTATAACATATGCAACCCTGGATCAGGATTTGGCCCTTCTTAAGGATAACCATGGAATACAAACACCCTCCCAGGATTTTACTGACTATTGAGGTCATGAAATATGTGAAGTCTTCTGGGATTGTTCAAGGAGAGTTTGAGAAGAAAAACACTGGAAAGAGGAGGAAAAGACAGAGTCTGGTGTATACATACACCCTCCATTTTAAGAACACATAAGAGATGCTGATAAATAGGTACTTTGGTTCTTTCATTTAGAGAGACCAAGACAAACAGCTAACGGTGTGGCTGGTACAGTGTCTGATAATGATGAGGTGCTGTGGTGCTGAAAAGACCTGATTCAGTGAGACTACCACTCAGAGATATTCTCCCTCCCCTGTGAACCATGAAGGAAGCCTCTGTATTAACTGTACCCTCTCTGGTGTCTCAGCAGGAAAAAAGCCATTTCCTGCTCGTGCAGAGGTGTTTAGCCACAGCTGCTATATTTCCATTGAATTGTGCTAGCTGGCCCTTCCTACTTTCCCTCCCTTCCTTGTACTTTCTCTCTATATCTTTTTTGCCACTGAATATAATATTTTTAGATTTAAAAAAAGAAATTAGCATGTTAACCTTTGTATTACATGGGTGACAGAAGTTGGTCAATAAAAAAGTAAGTCTGAATAATGAGGCAGAATCATCTGAAGCCTACTGTGGATGTAAGCCTATGGATGAGAAGTATCTGAATAGTGGACTGTCCCTAGGAATTCACAAACCTAATAATGGTACAACACAAAGTTGAGGGAGAGTTCTTGCTTGACTTTTTGTTCACAGATGATTATGTACTCAGTGCAGCCTCTGAGGCTGAGATGTAACACAGTATGGGTTGATTCTCTGCAGCTTGTGCTAATTTTGGCCTGACAATTAACACCAAGAAAACAGAGGTCCTCCACCAGCCAGTACCACACCATCTGTACATGGAACCATTGGTCACAGTAAATGGAGAAATTTTGAATGTTGTGGATAAGTTCACTTACCTTGGCAGCATACTTTCTGGGGATATCCACATAGATGATGAGGTTGACACATGCATTGCCAGAGCTAGCTCAGTGTTTGGGAAGTTCTGAAGGAAAGTGTAGAAGAAAAGAGGTATTAGGCTTCTTACCAAACTGGAGGTCTACAGAGCCATTGTGCTGACTTCACTGTTGCCTGCCTATGAAATGTGGACAGTCTACCAGTGCCATGCCAGGAAACTGAATCACTTCCATTTGGCTTGTCTTAGGAAGATTCTGAAGATCACCTGGCAAGATAAGATACCAGACACCGAGGTCCTTTCTCCAGCTGAACTGCCAAGCATTTAAACTCTACTTCAGAAAGTGCAACTCTGATGGGCTGGCGATATTGTTCAAATGCCAAATGTAGGTTTGCCTAGAAGACTATCTTATAGAGAACTCACACAAGGCAAGTGTTCACATGAAGGTCAGAAGTGATACAAGGACACTCTCAAGGCCTCTCTGAAGAACTTTGGAATCAGTTGTGAAACATGGGAGACACTGGCCCAGGACAGCTCAGCAGGGTGTGCCTCCATAATAGAAGATACTGTGCTTTACGAGCAAAACAAAATTGTGGTAGCTCAAAAGAAATGTGAGATGTGAGAATTTAGAGATATCTCCACTCCAAATATTCATATGAACCACTTGTGCCCAAATGTGGTAGAGCCTTTCAAGCTCATATTGGTTTGATCAGCCACAGTCAGACACACTGTACCTTGACTGTGACATAGTGATATCATTTTGGTCCTCTTCAAGCATAAAGGACAACAACCAACCAGTGCTACAACAGATTTCTAAACCAGCCCAAAGCGATAACCAGGAGAAACAAAAGAAGATGAACAGACAGACAGAGACAAGGACAGAGAGAGATAAATAATCAGAAGCTGTCATTCCCCTAGACTAGTGCTGTTAGTGAACCAAAAGTCTAGGATGTAGGGGAAAAAGGACAGAGCCTCATCACAGGCTCTGCTTCAGGTATTTTTGCAGTTTTTATTCTAGCTGGGGAGACAGAATACAAGGTCAGTATATGACAAGTTTTATGTGAGTGGTGTAGATGCTAAGTGATTTGGAAGTTCAGAGGGTGGACATGCCATTTGTATTTAGGCAATATCCTTGTTTTGTGGTCCTGAAGAGGGGAAAGTTTGCACTTTTCTCCTGATATCCAAGCCACAGTCAGAGAACAAAGTCAGCTCCCCATCTTCATATTTCCCTGTTCTTGTTGAACATATTAGTGAGGAGGACATCATGAAAAGCTTGAACATTCTATCTGCTTAGGACAATACTTAGTATAACCTAACTTTTGGGTCCTACTTACAAGACAGGGCCTTGTGAGCAGGGAGGATCTAAGGAGCTTCCTGAAGGCCTCGAGAGAAGGTTTTCCCCAAGATTCCTCCCAAGCTCCAGTGACCCTGGACTTTACCTGGGAAAGATTACTCGGAGTGCCCTAGATTTTGGACTTGAAGGAACCTGTGGGAAGAAGAAGGAAAAATCATAACAAGGAGGAGGATACTAAGAACTACATGACTGCTGAGAGGAGCCAGTATGATCAGAATGATGATCCAGATAATGGGGACAATTAGGGCATAATCTAAGGGCTAGGTGAATTTTGCATTGCTAATCAAATATGAACCAAGAAAAGAAATGGTGATACCCTATTATCTTACCACAATCTCCTCCATCTCCACACCAAGGAAAACCAAGTTTCCTTGGTGCTAGCTAATCCCTCTACTTTCTGCTCCTTATTGTCCAATTTGGATATTTGAAAAGGAAAGCTAGGTATTTGAGAACACTTTCTTTTCTGAATGTTGACCTTTACTTTATTGAATCTTTAAAATATAATTAAAAAACTATTGGCCAACAAAACTGTAAGCTGTTTGATGTATTTTGCTTAATGTGCTGATGTATAGCTAAGAGAGAGAAGGAAAGTTTACCTTTTGGATATGAGAGTTTTTTTGTTCATCTGGAGCTGGCTTGAGGGCTTGAGCCAAGAGAAGCAAAATAGAAGGACTGGTATTAGGCTTTCATAAGCATCATATAAATAACCAGGAACAAATATGGGTATATATCACTAGACCTGACTTTTCTCTCTTCTGGAAAAGAAATCACAAGCTCAAAAAATCTTCAGGGTAGGAGTGAATAGGCAGTCTGATAGGTTTAGGTAGTTCATCATTTTTTGCGTATTTCTCCTGGCATTTTTAAAAGACTAACATTCATGAGGAAAGGTATACATGAGAACTCCATATGTACATTGGAGTCTAGCATAGAGGACTCCTAATGAGCATAAGTGATTGGCAAAATGAAATACCTAATCAACCCAGCAACAGTACTAGAACTAATCCCATTCAGGAGCTCCCCCAGGTGTTTAGATTATTAAATACAAACTTGAGAATGATGCCCCTTAAAAGTCGTATAATTCCAGATGATAATTTCTTCTAGAGCTAGCTTTAAGTAATGATAAGCATTCCATGGTAGGCATTTCTCTAATTATATAGGATACACAACCTAAAAATGCACATAATGGCTTAAATCCCTGTAGGATTTATATATGTATGTTGTGCTTTCTTCGTTGGAAGTACTCACTGAAATTTTATTTTTATATGCAGAAGGCTAAGGTAATCTGATGGCTTTTAAAATTACTTAAATTTTTTTTCTTATTATAAACTTAACAACCATCAACCAACAAAAACATGCCAATATATGAGGAAGAACAAAAAGAGGGTTGTATGTGAGACTATGAACTCTACTACATTGTTTGTTTTTTAAAAGTATATTAAATTAATAAAGTATAACAAAATTATCCTGTTTGTGCTCCCTTTGGAATTTTTTTGTTTTATTCTGTGTATTTTGTTAGTTTTATTGATGTTCTTTTCCTTTTTTTGTCTCTATCAGTGGCTTTGATTTCTAATTGGGATTTTGAAAACATAGCAGATAGTAGAAGCTCAATAGATATTTGTGGAATGAAGGAATAATAACAACTCACATATCAATTTACAGTTTAGAAAGTGCTTTCCTGACAAGAACCCTGTGAGGTAAGTAGTTTAAGTATTATGCCTGCCTCTGCCCCCTATTTTACAAACTAGAAAAAGCCTTCAAAAGGCTAAGAAATCTGATTTAGATCACACGCCTAACTGTAGCAGAAAAGTGGCAGAGATGAGGCACTCTGAAATTATTGAGTTTTTTATGAGAGTTGTTTTTAACAGTCGAAAGACATAGAGGAAAGATTTCCTTTTCAAACATTTTAATATACATATTTGAATATAAAACCTTGTAGACTATACATATATATCATACTTATACTACATATAAATGTATATATGTACATACACTAGACTTAAAGACTTCTAGATGATATATATGGTTCACAAATATATATATTATGAAAACTTTCTTTGAGAAGAAAATTAGGAAGCATTCCAATGACATGTTTAGTACTAAATAACATCAAAAGAAATGAAATTTATTATCATTATTATTCTCATTTTTTACAGATAGGAAATAATTAATTACTGGTGTGGCAATCATTTCCAATTTAGCTTTCTATATAGAGCCACATCACCAACTTTTTTTGTTTTGGTTTGGTTTTTGCTTTTTGGTGAGGCAATCGGGGTTAAATGACTTGCTCACAGTCACACGGTGTCAAGTGTCTGAGGTTGGATTTGAACTTACGTCCTCCTGACTCCAAGGCCTGAGCTCTATCCACTGTGCCACTTAGCTGCCCTCACATCCCCAACTTTTTAAAGCAAAGATTAAAATCAACATAAAATGAGAAGGAAAAAAATATGTATGCCCATTGAGACAACTCCAACCTAACCATTTATTGATGGTGAAAAATGAAATAGATTTTTTAAAAAACATCAACATAAACTGTTATCATACCCTACAAAAGTTTAACTGCTATAAATCAGTCACCACAATAAAGAGATCAGAAGAGCCTAGAAACAGCCTCAACCAGTAAATACTTGATCTGCTTTCTAAGAGGAGAGAAATGCAAAGGCAACATCAGATTACAGCATAAACTCATTTGTAAGATCTTATGGCTAGGTATAGTGTACCTGCAATCCCTGCTACTGAGGAGGCCACAGCTGACAGATCTGTTGACTTCAGTAATTCAGAGCTGCAGAGGAGTAAGTTGATCAGATGCATGCATTAAATCCAGCATTAATATGGTAAGCCTCTGGGGGAGGGGAGCACCAGGTTACTTAAAGAGGGGTGAATAGGCTCAGTTCAAAGCCACAGCAGGTCAAAACTCCTGTGCTCATCGTTAGTGGGACAGGGCCTGTACTTCTAGCCTAGGAGATATAGGGATATCCAGTCTTTAAAAAAAAAATCTTATAGAAGAGGATGGCTGAAAATGCTGAGCAATAAAAGAAAAATAGCAGGTTACACTGGTTCAAAAAAAAAAGGTTAAAGAAAACTTGACAGTGGAACCAGATAATCTAAATCAGTGGTGTCAAACTTAAATAGAAAGGAGGCCACTAAACTACAGATAAGGATCCCTGCTGACTGCATACTAACTTAGAAAACCTAATATTATCTATGTTCTATCACGTTTTTATTTATTTTGTTAACTATTTCTCAATTGTATTTTAAGCTGGTTCCCCATGAGTGTTGTCAGCTGCATATTTGACACCTCTATCTAAATCATACCAAGGGCATTTAAGGGTATAACCTGAAGAATAAGTAGATTTTTAAAAATGGAAAAGTTCTATAAAGATTTTTTTATAACAAACTTTTTTGTCTATCAGTGACAGTGGAGCCACTAAAGTCATTTAGGCTCTAATGTCTCAGTCCCTAATATGTGATACAAAAGGAAGTAAAAATGACCCTAAAGGAAGCAAAGATGGGAAGAGCAGCTGTACTAGATAAATAAGTAAACACAGAAGAGGATCATTGCTAGAGGCAACACTATTTTGAGGATGTTAAGGAATAAATTTTCAAGGTATCTGAAAAGTATGTAGCATCAAATGCTTTGGAAAAAAATCTCAAATCTTCTGTTTAACAAATAAGGTAACTTGGAGAATATTAATGACTACCAGCCCTTATGCTTACTTTCCCCTCTCAATGAAATTTTAAACAGAATAATCTACCTCATGTATCAAGAGCATCTTAGATGAAGTTATGAGAAAGAGTAGGCTTTCATAAATGATATTTGTCAGAGAAGCAGAATTGACACCCATTCACTTTAGGCTAATATTTCCTTAAGAGTTATTGAAACTGCCTTTAAGACTTAATTGATCTAGGGATCTATGGCTCACATAGGTGATGTAGCTTTCTAGTGGCATAATCACAAAAGCTAGCCCATGACAAGTCAGGAGCTCCTCCCTCAGTACTGACATATTATGCTGATTAGCACAGCAGGCTGTATAGCATGTTCCTAATTGAATCAATACTGTGTCCTTGAATACTCTTTCCATGCTATGGCTAAGTAAGCTTTCTTTTGTTAATTTGCAGATGGTGTACAAGTTCATTCTGATCCTGAACCACAAGACCATCAGGATTCCTGACTGAGAGTCAGCAATATTCAACAACAGAAAGTATCTTTACAGTCACACAAATGACTGGAATGTGTAGAGAATACAAGATCCTGTTATTCTTATTGTTGTTGTTTTACTCCTAAAATGCATTTGACTTGGTAGAGCAAAACACCGCCTTAAAGGCTCCCTTCCAACAAGATGACTCCCACTCATGAGTTAAATTCACTTAAGATTGCTTAAAAGTTGTAACAATAAAGATCACTTTTCTTGACTATCTAATTATTAATATTAAGCAAAGCAAAAAAACAGGAGACATATACTTATCAGAGTTGTTTGCTATTGTCATGAAGGATGTCCAATACAAAATCCAAATGGTAGAGGAACTGCCTATAGGTAGTGTAGTTCTGTAGATGATCTTGTTTATAGATAGCATTGTATCCAGACCTGAAACATTGTAGAACCTCTTAAATGAGATCATGAGATCCACAATCACTCAAAAGAGTTTGACCTAATTATCCACACTGGAAAACCCTAGCAGATATGAAAAAAATGCCTCTTGTTTAATTATGACATGCATTTGAAGGGACAAACCATAACAATGGTCTATCAGAACAAGGACAAAGAGAGACACTTTGTATGAACAATGAGCTAGGTCCAAAATGCAATAGGCAGAGGACAGATTGGATTATATTTTGCAAATTATGTAGTGTTTCTAATTAACTCCAAACTACTCCCTGAAACAAAGTTCCATAGTTTTCATTACAAATTTTTTTATGCTATTGTATGCCTGTCATAAAACACTATAGTCTCTGAAGAATTAAAGGGGAGGGACGCCCAAAAGGCAATGGAGAACGGCACAATGGGCATAATCCACAACATATTACCAACCAAGAATTACAACCAAAAAAATGGCATAAAGAATATCAGAGTTGGTCATAACAAAAAAGCTGGTCATGTGGCAAGAGCAAGGGATAAGCAATGGATAGCCCATATTTTCCATTGATATCTACATAGTAGCAAGAGAACTAAAATAACTTCCTTTGAATTTTGGGTGAAGCCAATGTAGTAGGTTTATGGGAGGACTTGGACAAGAGTTAAATATTATAAGAAGCCATGGATGAGTTGTTATCAGTAGTACCCACATTTATGGAATCACCAGTCCTTCAAAATATCAAAGTATGTGTTTTGGAGGAAATGACATCTATTGCTGATCACAAATTATCTAGAAAAATGAAAAATAAGAGGAAATTACCCAAAAGTTCTAAGACCATTAATCAAACTGGAAAGAATTAAATAGTTTGCTAGGTGTGTATAAATTGAGCATTTTGTGCAAGAAAAATCACTTGCTTTTTCATGTTCTTTGGCCCAATGATTCTACTCATAGGTACATAGCCTGTGGAGGTCAAAAAGCTACACTTTATGTGGTAGCAAAAAATTGGAAACAAATGTATATTTGTATAAATAAAATAAATATGTAGATATATTTACTGGGGGAATAGCTAAATGTAATGTGGTATACAAATGAATGAAGTGTAATTGTGTCATAAGAAATTTTGCATATAAGTAGTTCAGAAAAATTTGGAAAGACTTGTATGAACTGATGTGGAGTGAAATATATAGAACTAAGAGAATAATATACATAATTATAATAATATAAACAAAAAAACACACTGAAAGGTAGCCAATTAACTGTATTAAGCAATCTTGGTCCAAGAGTACTAATGATGAAACACTATCCTCTTTTCTATAGACATTTGAGAACTACAAGTGTACAATGTTGCAGATACTGTTAGATACTGTGCCAATTAGTTTTGATTAATTGTTTTCTTTGTTACAAAGGAGGATTAAAAAGGGTTATGTCAAGAAATTATTGTGGTATAACATCAATAAATTCAAAAAATAAATTGGACATATTTGTTTAATTTTTTACTCAAATTAATGAGATCTGAGCTTGGACTGTCTTCAGAAACATTTTCATGATTTCATATCTGCATGGTGAACAATAAATATATGGAGCTGCTTAAATGAAAAAAATAACCCATGACAATACTATTTCTTCCTTGATAAAATCACTTGGTTGATTATATTCATAACATCTTAGAGAAGATGTGTCTGAATATCCAAAAGGTTTTTGTGGTTAGAAATATAATGATACTATTAGCTAGCATTTATATAGTGCCTTAAGGTTTGCAAAGTGCTTTACATGTGATCTCAATTTATCCTCACAGAAACCCTGTGAGGTAGGTGCTATTATCATCCCCATTTTACAGATGAAGAAACTAAGACTGAGAGGTTAAATGACTTTGCAAGGGGCCATAGCTAGTAAATGTCTGAGGCTGGATTTCCCAGAGGAAATAATATGAAAATCTTAGAACCACCACCCTTCTAGTCACCCAGATATGCAAATTTGGAACAATCAATACTTTCCCCCTTTCTTTAACCCTCACATCTAATCATTTCCCAAGTCTTGTTCATTGTACCTCCATAACATCCTTTATATCTGTCTCTAGTGGCCACTTTCAGGCTCTCTTCACCTCATAACCTTTCATTATCTCTTATCTAGACTATTACAATAGCCTCCTGCTTGGTTTCCCTAACTCCAGTTTCTCATCTCCAATCCATCTTTCCCCATAGCCACATTAATCCACATTAATCATGAGATAATGATTATAAAATGCTTAGCACAGTGCTGAGCCCATAGCACTATAAAAATGTTACCTAGCATCATCACTGTCATCGTCCTTGTCACTCCGTGCTTAAAAAGTTTCCTCTTCTCTATAGGATAACAAACTCTTCTGTTTGATAGTTAAGGCCCTTCAAAATCTGACTCCAGTCAAGCTTGCCAGGTTTGTTGCATATTGCTATCCTACTCTGAAGTTTCAGCCAAACTGGCCAACTTGTACCACCAGAAGAACAAAACACGCAGCCAGAACCAGATTAAAATGTAATTGGGAAGTATTTAACAAAATAAATAAAAATACAATAGAGCATACACAATATAAATATGTGGTTTCCTAAGTCAATATACAGCCAGCAGGCTGTATGATTTAGTGGCTCCCATTTTAATGAGTTTGACACTACTTTTGTACCAGAGAGATAACATTCCATCTCCCATCTCTATGGCTTTGTACACAAAGCTGAAAATTAAAATCTGCCAACTTTGCAAATTATCTTAGTTCATCCTATACTTATTTGTGGGTATGAGGAAAAGCCAGTATTTAATGTAAATCTGAATAGGCCACTATTTCCTTCCAAATCTAAATTGCTGGGCACTGACTACTATCCCCATGACTTTATTCAGCAACCTCCAACACAAAGTCCACAGAGATATAGCACTTTTCTTCATGCCAGGAATGCATTCCTCTTCACCTCCTTCACCACCTTTTAGTTTTTCATTTTCTCTTCCTTCAATCTTCCCTGGGTTGGGACAATATTGGCCTTCACTGAATTGCAGAATCTTAGGTTTGGAAGATAGCTTACAGATGATATATTTCAATCCCTTCATTTAATAGATGAGGAAACAGTGACCCAGAGAGGTGAAATGATGTGTCAAAGGTCACATTGACAGAAAGGGTCAGAACTATAATTCAAATACAGACTTCTGATTCCAAGTATTGAACTGTTTACACTATAACACCAAACCTCTTCACAAAGATGCAGCTTCTGCTTAGAATTTGTGTCATACAAATAAACGAAGTTATCTGTGATCTTTAGCTTCTATCTAGTATCCACATGAAGGCAAACCTGGCATTATTATCACTTTTTTCAGTTTTCAAAGTCTGTGCACCTGTTTTGATTCTGTCTTATGCATGATACAGCATGTGACTTTTGCTATGGCTGTGCCAACCAGTCTCTAATTGCATACCACTAGTCATTTCAACAGCTGCAGGTGTTTTCCAGTTGTTATAGTGACATCATGTTGCTTCACTCTGTGGTTCAATGTAGCCAGTCTCATGCTCATATGCCCTCTGTCAGTTCATTGTAAAGTATTATTTAGGTATTCTCAAGACAGAAAGAAAAAGTGTTATTTTCTGGCATAAACACAATATGGCCAGAAAATCCCCTGTAGCAGCATTACTGATGAGACTGAAAATGATATAACAGACAAACTATTTTCAGTGTTGCCAAAGATTCCTCAGAAGCAAGTTTTAGACCATGCATGAAATACTAAAGAAATATTTTTAAAATGGCCCACGCTTTTTATCTGGACCTAAAAATGAGGTTAAAAATTTTCACAGTGGAAAAAAGCATTCAAAATAATTTTTCATAGAAAGAGTTTCAATAGACTGACTCCCTACAGGCAAAGCAGGAAGTACAATTATTTAAATGGTTAAGGGAAAATTTACTTTGTTCTGTATCTATATGGTTATATAGTTTGAATATACATTGTGTTCTAGCCACTTAGTTCTGGTGCAATCGAATTTTCACCATTCAAAAGGATTTGTTAAACATTTAAAAAACAACATAATAATCAGCTCAAGTTTATAATACATTTTAATAATTCCAGAATTATAATTTTGTTGCTGTTGTTCTTGAAGATTTAAAGTGTTTGATATTCACTAAAGTTCTCTATCTTAGCAGTGGAGTACAAGCTTTAGTTGGTGGAAAGGTTCCAGAAACAAGAGTATGCCTGTTTTGTGAGAAGCAATCCAACAAGGTTCAGATCTCAACAATTCCCATGGGTTCAATTATCAACTCTATGTAGAGGATGTCCAGATCTATGCATTTAGTCCAGTCTTGCTCTCGAGCTACAATCACGCGTCTCCTACTGCCTCTTTTGTGATCTCAAACTGTCTTAGCGCTATAATACATCCTTTACTCAAATGCCATGCTGTTTCTTCTGAAGCATAGATCTGACCATGTCATTCCCTCTCACTGAGCTCCAATGGCTCACTGTTATTTCTAGAATCAAATATAAAGTCCTCTACTGGACATTTAAAAACCCTTCATAACCTGTGCCCCTCCTACCTTGCTAGTCTTCTTACACTTTGCTCTTCTCCACACATTCTACAATCCAGCTACACTAGCCTATTTACAGTTATTCAAATACAGCACTCTATTTCCTACTGACTTTATGACCTTGGGCAAATCACTTCCCCACTTTGTATGTTGTTTTCCTCATGTGAAAGAGTTGGATTAGTGATGTTTTGATACTAGGGGCTGGGATCTGATGACTAGTCTAAGAGGAATATCTTTGTTACCATTCAACTGTAGAAAGTCAACAATAATGAAAGAATTAGAAGTGTGATGTTGAAAGTGGATTCCAATATTGTCAACTCTTATTATTCTTCCCAATGTTGAGATATCAGTGGTGTGGATAAGTTGAGGACAGCAATGTATATAAAAAGCTATAGAGTTGTGAAAACTATCTAAAACAAAACAAAGAAATGAACTATAGGTGTCTAAACCTGCCATAGTAAGACACTTCACTTTGAAAAAATAATTTTACTAAAAACCTAATAAACATCAACAAAAAATAAAATCATACACAAAATCATAAAATACAAACTATTTATAGTTTGCTAAAAGGAATATATACATACATACACATTTTTCAATTTAATAAAACATAGAATTTATTGACATTTATTGTTCAACTGAGTAGAAACATGTTATGATGTTTGCCACTGCTATTAAAAATGTTTTATTGATGCCTTTTGTTTTTATATCACAATCATTTCTGGAAATACCTGTTTTCTCTTCCCTCTTTTCCCACCAAACACCAGAACTGAATCTGCCTTAATAAAGAAAACTAGTTAATCTCAAATACCTTATACAGTGACAAAAATACATATATATCTTAACAAAATAATATTTTATTTGTTTGTGGTCCTCTCAACCTTTTTTGTTTGGTTGGTTATAAGAACTGATTGCTGTTGAGGTTTTTTGTTTTTTGTTTTTCAGGTATAATGGTGGTCTATCAGTGGAATTCTTAGATCAGTTTGATAAGCTTACCCATAACTGCCCCTTTTTTCAAAATCTTTAATTTTTTTTCCATACCTTTCCAAGAAGAATAATTGTTGAGGACAAAAAACAAGAATTATCTGTGCATGTCCACATTCTATGTGAGAAGTATGGGTAATCAAAGATTCTAAGTAAAGGCTTTTCTCTCAAATGATAAGGGAATTGATCAAGAGACTCATTTTGGGGGTCTTTTTGAAAGTAATTGACAAATGTCCCTTCTAGAAAAGTACTCAATGTACAAAATAGTAGATATCAAGTATAAGACATTTATCTCCTCCACCACAGAAGAAAAGCTTAAGACACAAAAGGCTCAAGTGTGCATTGACAAATATCTATAATTTGAATCAGTAACCTATCACAAAGATATAGAATACAAATTTGACACTCAAAAGAATTGTTAGAAGCCCATAAACAGATAAAGAAACATATGGTACCTACTACCTTTATAATATTCTCCCAGGAAGTAAAGGTTCAATAGAGATTTGTAGGAATGATGAATAGGTTTTAACTTTTACATCAGTTGGCACTATCTGAACAGCAACTCAAGGTGCACGTGTTGGCTTGGGTTTTTGGGTTCTCGGATGATGTCAGAATGTATCCCTTTCTCCAAGAAGTATTAGAGTTATAGAATGCGCCTCCCTCTGCCAGTCAACTCTGAGACTCCTGAATATTTGGAGAGGGGAATGAAAATCCTTCTCTTTCTGAGAAGTCCAAGACAGAGCTGTTGGAGTCCCGAGAAAGTACTTTCCATACATCTGACCTCATAACCAAAATGTCTAACATTTTAAGAAAAGTTTTATGTTAAGATAGAACATTTTTAAAAAGAAATGAATCCTTAATACAAACACTAACATCAATAGCTATCCACCACTGTTATCTAAACCATGGCTTTCCTCATCCGCATTAAGGAAAATTCCTAATTTCTTTCACCTTGGATGCTTGTATCATCAGAAAATCCTAGACTCTCCCATATTTTCTCTGAGGTTTTCTACATCTGCAATTTTGACAGCTTCAGCTTTCCTATGACTACTTCAGGATCCAAGGCAGCATGAAAGTCCTTTACTCTGTTCACAGTATATCTGAGAGAAGACACTAATTTATTTGCTGCTGCCACCTCTATCTAGCCTCCAAAAAGAAATTGCTGTCAAATGCCAGCATTCTGTGGTTTAATGTCCAGTTAGCCCTATCACCCTTTCTTGTACTCCCATTCATGGCCAAGAGAGAAAATCAGGCCACAGACTCCCTGAGTTTTCATGAAACCCCCATGATGTGCTCTTTCCAATGAGGAGACGGTTTCCTTGGCAACAACACTTCTATTACTGACTCCTTCCCTCGTCCTATCAGATATAGCCATTGAGTGGAATTTCTTTGCTAGTCTATGTGATTTAAGCATTTCTAACCTGCTACACACCTCTTAAACGATGTGCTTGTTTCCTAAAAGAAAATTTGCCTTCCGTGTCCCCAATCCAATCAGAGCATTTAAAATCACACTCAAAATGAAACAATTTTTAAACAAAGTTAAAAATGTGGTTCCTTATATCATATAAGAAATATTATCTTTTTGAATAAATACAGCTGGGCCTTCTCTAATCCTCTAAGAAACTGAAAAGCTTAAAGTGACTTGTAGCTAACTGTTGGTCCCAGTGTCAATGGACAGTGTGTGCTGCAGCAATCCTTCTCATGTGATTGAGAGATAGTTCCCAGGATAGTGTGTTCACTTTTGGGAAAACTGGTATCAAATTACTGAAAACAGACTGGAGGGAACTGAAGGAGGAGTTTCCAGGTTACCTTTAAGGATATGAGGATTGATCTCTGAGAAACCAAACAATTCACCAACTAAAATGGCAGAATTGTACTCTAAGGTGTATATATATAGGTATGTGTACAGCCCACTCTGGGATGTGTTCCAACTTTGATTCCCCAAGGACTACACAGAAAAGATTTTCCAGCTGTGAGGTAATCAATATTTCCCTGATCTCAGATTGAGGTATGTGCTATGATTTAGTAAAATGACTGAATTTAAAATGTTTAAGTCACTCAACCTGAACTCTAAAGAAGAAAACCTTTTAAAATGTTAAGGACTAACAAGCATAGCATGTCTTAGTCTGTTATATATGATCTATGTGGATTTTTCCTTAAATATACTTCTAATGAGCTAGTTCTGAGGTGTAGTATACTTAAGTACAAGTTAGGAGGTCTAGATTTTATTTAGTTCTGAATCTGCCAGAACTTTATGACCTTATAAAGTCACCTTCCCTCTTTGGGCCTCAAATTTCTCATCTATAAAATTAAGGACTTAAATTAAACTATCTGTAAAGTCTCTTCCTCCTCCGAGACTTTTTAATAAGAGCTATGGCCTGGTAAATAATATTTATCACATTATTCATTACACAAACAATTTTTGGAATGCAACATTCACTAGAAGAATCTTTTTATCCTATTGTTAACAAACATATAAAGAGTTAAACAAGTGGTAAGGGTTTCTAGTAAGGATGACATAAATTCAAAGGGAGCCAGGCTCTCCTTACAAACAAAAAAAAAAGGAAAAAAGTAGCTAAAAACAAACAAACAAGAAAAAAATTTTTAATGGGCAAAGGATAGAAAAGCACCAATTCAATTTTTAAAAAAGTACTACAGAGCATCTGAGTCACTAAAATACCAGAAATAACATGATGTGAAAAGAAACCCAAGGTATTTTGAGAGATGTCCTTGAATACCAAATGACACATTTTTTTTTTGGTGAGGCAATCAGGGTTAAGTGACTTGCCCAGGGTCACACAGCTAGTAAGTGTCATGTGTCTGAGGCTGCATTTGAACTCAGGTCCTCTTGAGTCCAGGGCAGTGCTCTATCCACTGCGCCACCTAGCTGCCCCTAAATGACACATTTAAAGACCGAGTTTTTATTTTTCCATATTGGCCATGTTGCAAAAAAAAACACAAACAAAATAAAACAATGAAAATAAAGTTTAAAAAAATATACTTCAATCTCCATTTAGAGTTCTCTCTCTGGAGGTAGCATTTTTCTTCATGAAGAACAAGTTTTTCAAAAAAGCTTGAATTAAGTAAAACGTAACAGGAGAAACTGTGGCTAGAATAAAAAGATGCTTAAAAATGTAAACAAAAGATCTGGAGGAAATAACAAAGGTTATTACCAATATGGAAATATAATAGGAAACCACAAAAAATTTGGGGAAGAAACCAGTAGCAGATATATAGTAGAAAATAAAATTGCACACAACACAGAACCAGAAATACAAGTTCAGAAAATCATAGTATTTATCCATGCAACTGAAGATAAGCAGATTTAACTACAGACCTAAAGAGATATTTATGCTGGCAATCCACAATTTTCTAAAGTTGGTTATTTGTAACTTGGAACACATTTTCCTGTTGTAACAATGTTATACGTATTGGTTAGGTCCTCAGGCCAGCCAACAAAAAGCCTTGTTAACCTGGAGAATATCACTGTAGAATGATGCAACACAATCCAAGCATTTTGTGTCACAAAGTTTCTATGGGAAAATGCATTTGGAGTTCCAACTTTGGACACCAGGACAGTGAGTTTGCTTTTAGTTTTAATTCACTTGACTTTGTAAAGAAAAATATCTACAAGTGCTAATAAGGTCTTTAGGTACACAAAAGACTCAATTACATTAATCTAAATTTCGGAGGAAATAAAGTTTGGGTTATCCTGGGAATTTTACTATATAATAACATGCATCAAGGTATGCATATTTGTGGATCTTAGACTATAAACTCTATGAAGTCTAGGAATGGGGACTCTGGTGTAAAAGGTAGGGATGAGAAAGGGAGGAGGATTGGAAATACTCTCCTTTCTTCCATTACTAACACTAGTTCTGCTACCTCAGACCTCACACCTAGACTGCTCCAGGAAACAAGTCCAGGGCCTAGGGTGTTTTGTGTGGGAGGAGGAAACAGAAATCTCCAGATGGAGAGGAAGGGCCAAAATGTAAAAGGAAGGAAAAGTTCCTGTATCTAGGAGAGCACCTGACTGGGATGGCTATTCAGAATGAGGTACAAATCAACTTAGTCATGGATTTTCAAATTGTGATAGTATAAAGATTCAACAACTTATGTAAAATACTCTGGCATTTTAAAAATCCTGAACAAATTGAAAACAATTATTAGATCAAATCCGCAGCATTCATAATGATTTGCAACAGTCCTCTGGGTAAGAAGGATCAATGGCAATTCTCTGGGAAAGCTTCATGGATGGTAAGGTAGCTCTTTTTTTTTTTAAACTAAGACAAGTAGTTTCTGAGGTAAAATTTGAAGGAACTTGAAAAGTAACAGGTTTATCACACTAGAAAATGAAAATCTGTTTAAGATCCCATCTATCTTTTTACCTTAGCAGACCCAGGCTTCTTTTTGTTCTTCCCAACTCAAGCCCTTAGAGCCAAAACAAAATTTTGTTCTTTCCAAATCTCTCCCCCATTCTTCCAGTATCATATGTGTATGTGTGTATGTGTGTGCACTTGCGTACGTGTGTGTGTGTGTCCCTGTCATTTCTCACTTTAACTACCTCCTTGTGTTTGTGTGTCTTTTTACTGAAACTACATTTTAATTCTGGTGTACTCAATAAATATTTATGTACAAATCAGTCTTGAAATGGTTTAAATGCCATCCTGCCCGATGGACAAAAGAACCCTTTGAGGTCTTTCTGCTAATGCATTTGTGATGCTAATTTGTTCATTTCAGAGTGGAATTCTTTCAGTCTTGAAATAAATTTTTAAGCTGCTCCTGAGAAACAAGAGCTACAAAATACATAGCCAGTGCAAAATTTCATTTCACCTTCCTAGTATAAACTTGTTAAGTACCACCCCTTTCATATAAACAATCCCATGCTGATGGGGTAATGGGACGTGAACTTCTAAAAGGAAAAGACTATGTCCTTGGAAACAACCCAGTCCCTGAATTTTCCCATACATTTCAGCATCTGAGATCACTGCCCCCTCCATCCAAGGCAATTGGCCCACCCCAGCCCACCTAGATCACCTAATTAGCCTACTAGATAGTCCTTTCACAGTTGGGCACCTGGCCCACCCCAGACTACTTACCACTCCTTAATCCCATCCAGATTCTTTTCACAATTCTTTTTGTATAGAAGCATCAGTCTCACTCCTATTAAGTTGTAGGTTCACTAGGAACCCAGCTCATTACCATTGGTATTACAATAAACCTTGTAATTTGACTGGCAGAAGGTTTGAGCACATGAATTCATTCTGGGTTCATGCTGCCCTGTACCCTGACATTTTGGGGTTTCTAGCAACCCTAAATTGCATCAATGCCACATACATTATCTCATGAATCATGAAAAAAATTTGTTTTAATTCTGAAATCATATTCTATATTACTTTTTTCTAACTTTGGGGGTCTTAGTCCTCATAAAATATTATTCAGTGTTTTGAGTGTTTAAAAATTTTTAATGGACCAATATTTTATAAATAAACCAATTTACTTTGCTGGCCTCCACATTTCTTCAAAAGTCAAGAGAGAATTTTTTTTTAAACAGGTAGAATCTATTATTAGTATGTGCCTTAAGCCCAGGTCTTTGAAACAACAACAACAACAAAAAAACAAGTAAGGTATGTCAGGATAACAATAAGAATTAGAACTGACATCTTGTAGCACTTTGCAATTTGTTCAGTGCTCTTCATACAACTTCATGAGGTTGATAATTAGGTATTTTTAATCCTCATTTTACACATAAGGAAACTGACACTTAAGAGAAGTGAATGACTTGCCTAAGTGGGCCTCACATCATATTTTGTTTCACAGGTATCATGGAATATCTCGTATACTTCACATGAAATACTGCATTCATGTTTGTGCTTTATCCCTCTCTTAGACTGTAAGCTCCATGACAGAAGGAGCCATATTTAATGTACATTTTGACTCTCTCTGTTTACAACAGTCCTTTGAAAACGTAGGAGTTTAATAAATATTTATTGAATAAAGTAGGGAATTTGGGACTCAAATACAAATGAATGAAATGGCCAAGATAGAATTTGAATATAGGTCTTCTGATTCTAAATCCAGTATTCATAAGAATGGATATTAATTATTCTTGGAACTATTATTCCATTATTTGCAATTGTATAACCTAGATTATCTTCCTCCTTCTACCATGACCCCAGTCTCTAGCCTTGAAAAATTATACCCTTTTCTTCCCCCTATGTTTGTAGTAGTTTTGTATGCATTATCCAAATTAGATCACTGTCATTTTGAGATTGTTAGCTGTTGTTTGAATTACAATTTTTTAAAGCATTTTGAAAGCAAAACAAAACACAGTAAGAGCTATGAAGATAGGCAGCATGCCTACAAGCAGATATACTTCTCAGCCAAAAAAAGCCCCAGAAGGAGCAATTGATGATGCTTCCTCAGTGTGGACTGAAACTATATTGGCTCTCTTCTAGAATGTGATATTATATGCAATACAAGCATATGGACAGAGAGGGGAAAAAAACCGTGGCTGAAATTATAATACATATAGCACATGTTGTACCTTCCTGCTTAATGGCATTAAGGTTATGACCTTCAGTGTCTTGAGTGGGGTTTGCCTTTGAGATATTTAAGCAGCATCCCTTTTCAGCTCTAGAACTTCCAGAATATGACAGGTACACAAACACCACCAATGCACAGTGAGGTTTCCAGGAACTTAGAGCTGTGGGAATCTGGAACCAGTAATCCTGCTGCCCTGTTTGCCCATGCAGTGTCCACCAAGAGAATCACTGAAAACTTCCATAGCACCACCTCTCTCTCTTGCTTCCTGTTTGGCAACCCTGCTTGTGTCCTATTCCTCATTTACTGGGGAGATAAGAAATTTATGGTAAAATACTGCACTTACGGGTTGACTGTCCCACTACTCAGGAGATTGATAGAACTGAAAAAGATTCATCAGGAGGGTAGTTTCGCCTTAGTAGGGTGAAGAAGGTTGTTTATAGCTGGGAAATTATTAGAATTCTGAACTTTGATGCATTTGGCTAATATTTCTGGATATTATCATGTTTTTGCTAATCTAATTTAGATGTATGTTTAACTGTGAAGTTAATGCTAACAAGCTTTATCTAGCAGTAGGAGTGATCAGTGCATGCGAATGTGACAAGCCATTGCCTGGCTCATAACCATAGATGAAGAATCTGAGATATAATTGGTTTTGGTTTTGTTGTTTCAGGCAATGGGTTTAAGTGACTTGCCAGGGTCACACAGCTAGTAAGTGTTATGTGTCTGAGGCCGGATTTGAACTCAGGTCATCCTGAATCCAGGGCCGGTGCTCTATCCACTGTGCCACCTCGCTGCTCCATCTGAGATATAATTGACTGATCTACCAATGCCATGAAAAGTCTGCAGCTCTGGCCTGTCTGTGGAGTTGTCCCATTACATGTGATAGACAAGAGGCCACCTATTACACGTTATTTTGTACTAATAGTTATCTGTCCCACTGATACAACTTTGTGACAGTCACTCATTCATTCAAGATAGCTATCATCCCTAATCTCTAAGTCTTTTCCAGACTAACTTGTCTAAACCCTTAAAATAATGCATGATCAATCGGTTGAATCTATCAACAAACATTTGTTAAGTGCTTAATATGTGCCAGGTACTGTTCTAGGCACTTGGTTTCAAAGACAAAAGTGATCTTCAGGCCCTTCAGCATCCTGGTTAAGACTTTGTTAAATGGCTTACCAAAACTCTAGAAATTTATGTACATGGAATTCCCTTTAATCAGTGGAGAGATACCAACTTTTATGGTAGATGCTACTTTTAAGGAAGCTAGGTGGTATAATGACTATAGCACTGAACTTAGAGGCAAAGAAGACTTGAGTTCTAATCCTGATTCAGATATTTACTAGCAATGTAACCCTGGGCAAGTCATTTAACCTCTGTCAGCTTCAGTTTTTTCATAAGTAAATTATGGATAATAATAGCACCTACCTCACAAGACTGATGTGAGACTCAAACAAGATAATCAGAGTGCTTTGCAAATCTTAAAGTGCTGTATAAATACTAGCTATTATTTTAGGTTCAAACAAATGAAATCTTCATAGTCTTAAAAGACCTAGGCAAATTATCCTATACATAAAATGAAAGAGATGAGAGCAAGGCACTTGAAGAATGGTCTGCTCCTGAGATTTCATATATATATATTCCTCTATTCTTATCACTGAAATCAAATTGGGAACCTTTACTTTATGCTCACCTGAACTCTGTTGTGGACATCACAGAATATGGCTTTCCACTGTGGTCACTATAGAACATTGCTTTCTTTAATGAACCTTCCAGCATGAATCATGAGAAAGGCTTTTCTACAACTAGAAATATAAAGTTAAATCCCTAATATGTATATACATATATATATATTTACCCCAATTCTTCATTGCTTATCAGTATATATTACTTTTCAGTTATCATTTTTGGAGATATGGGAACAACTCCTATACATGTCCAAATAGAGAAGGATTAGTAGAAAACTACCAGAATTACTCTTCAAAAAAATAATTCTTTTTATTCACTTCATTTTTAGCAGAAATGTCACATCAGAAATTCAGAAAGAAAAATCGGAAAAATTTATTTCCTTGACCATTGTTATAAGCCCTTGTTAAATACTATTTTTATGATATGGAGAGCTTCCTGGCAAAAAATATTTTTTATAGAATCATAAGTCTATGATTTAGAAGGGAATTCTGAGATCAGCTAGTCCAATCCATATTTGAATAGAAATCCCCTCTACATCTCTGACAAGTGGTCATCAGACTCTGGATAGATTTACTCTTGAAGGTGATTTCAAAAATACTATACAAATACTAGCAATATAGCCATAATGGAATAATTTCCCTAAAGTTTGATGCGCAAATTCCCCTAGGCAGTGTTGTCAGGTATGCCATTATTAGTCTCCTCATTCCCTTTAAAATATTATTCCACAGGACATCAAAAAAATTTTGGTTTCCTTCCAGAGCAGTACAATACTGACTATGACTTTGTAGGGAATATATTATATTTGTGTTTCACAGGTGGTATAAATTTAAATCTGGTCTAAGCAAAAATTATGCAAAGCACTCATTACTTTCTTCCTCCATATTTCTTCAGAGAGTTAAAAGTATCTTCTCCCAAAATATACGAGCTAAACCTGTTCTAAACGAAACATGGAAATAGTCATTCTTTCAATCATTCATTCAAGAAACATTTGCAAGGGAATTTATCTTGGGGTAAATTTAAAGGGTCTTTATAACATACATTTTGAAAAGACTCACATTAGTATGATTCTCTTTGGGATATAGCCCCAGAACTGCTATTGCTGGGTCAAAGGGTATGCACATTTTTAGAGCCTTTTGGGCATAGTTCCAAATTGCTCTCCAAAATGGTTAGATCATTTCACAACTCTACCAACAATGCATTAGAGTTCCAATTTTCCCACATCTTCTCCAGCATTTATCATTTTCCTGTTTTGTCATGTTGGCCAGTCTGATAGATGTGATAGGGTACCTCAGAGTTGTTTTGATTTGCATTTCTCCAATCAATAGTGATTTAGAACATTTTTCATATGACTATAGATGGCCTTAATTTCTTTATCTAAAAACTGCCTACTCATATCCTTTGACCATTTATCAATTGGGGAATGACTTGTATTCTTATAAATTTGACTTAATTCTCTATATATTTTAGAAATGAGGCCCTTAGCAGAGACACTGGTTGTAAAAATTCTTTCCCAATTTTCTACTTTCCTTCTAATCTTGGTTGCATTGGCTTTGTTTGTGCAAAAACTTTTCAATTTAATGCAATCAAAATTATCCTTTTTGCATTTTGTAATGTTCTCTATCTCCTGTTTGGTCATGAATTCTTCTATTCTCCATAAATCTGAGAGGTAAACTATTCCTTGCTCTCCCAGTTTGCTTATAGTATCAGCCTTTCTATCTAAATCATGAACCCATTTTGACTTTATTTTGGTATATGGTGTGAGATTTTGGTCTATGCCTTTTCCAGTTTCCCAGCAGTTTTTGTCAAATAGTGAGTTCTTATCTGAGAAGCTGGAGTCTTTGGGTTTATCAAATAGTAGATTGCTATAGTCATTGACTACTGTGTCTTGCATATCTAACCTGTTCTACTGATCTACCACTCTATTTCTTGGCCAGAATCAAGTAGTTTTGATGATTGCTGCTTTATAATACAATCTAAGATCTGAAAGGGCTAGGCCACCTTCCCCTGCATTTCTTTGTATTAGTTGTCTTGATATTCTGGACCTTTTGTTATTCCAAATGAATCTTGTTACTATTCTTTCTAGCTCCATAATTTTTTGGTAGTTTGATTGGTGTGGCACTGAATAAGTAAATTAGCTTAGGCAGATTTTTATTATATTAGCTCAGCCTACCCATGAGCAACTGATGTTTTTCCAATTATTTAGATGTGACTTTATTTGTGTGAAAAGTGTTTTGTATTCCAAAGAGATCATACAAATGGGAAAAGGACCCACTGGTACAAAAATATTTATAGCAGCTCTTTTTGTGGTGGCAAAGAATTGGAAATTGAGAGGATGCCCATCAATTGGGGAATGGCTGAACAAGTTGTGGTATATGACTATAATGGAATACTATTATGCTATAAGAAATGATGAGCAAGCAGACTTCAGAAAAACCTAGAAAGACTTGCATGGATTGATATCGAGTGAAGTGAGCAGAAACAGGAGAACATTATACACAGTAATAGTCATGTTGTGCAATGACTGACATTGATAGACTTAGCCCTTCTCAGCAATGCAAGGTTCTAAGACATCTCCAAAGGTCTCATGATGGAAAATGCTATCCACAACTAGAGAAAGAACAATGGAGTCTGAATGCAGATCGAAGCATACTATTTACTATTTTTTTCTTCTGTTTTGTTTTTTCTCTTTCTTGTGGTTCCTCCTATTGGTTCTAATTCTTCCTTACAACATCACTAATGTGAAAATATGTTTAATAGGAATGTATATGTATAGCCTATATCAGATCTCGAGCAGTCTTGGGGAGGGAGGTGGGGAGGGAGGGAGAGAAAAATTTAAAACTCAAAAGCTTGTAGAAGTGATTGTTGATAAATCAAAATAAATTAATAAAAAAAGAAAGTGAAACGACTCACAAAAAGAAAAGATTTTTCTAAAATTTCAAAATTTCCAATAATTTTTAAGTAAACCTCCTTAAAAACAATAAAATCATTTGATGTTACACTTTTTTTTCCTGGATATCTTTTATATGTATACCAAATCTATTCATTGTACTATATCTGTTTTAACTTTGTGGTAGACAAAACATTGTGGGAAATGCTTTATTATTGTGGAATGGAACATTATGTTATAAAAATAACAAATTATCAATCAATATGTAAAGAGAAACTTGGCATGGGACCTGATATACCCCATAAGAAGCCAATAAATTGTTCACACTTAGGAAATACATTAACTCTTTGGCCACTAGGGTACTTTTAATAAACTACAGTATACAGTACTCTATAATCAAATGAATTATTCAGTGATGATTACACAGTTTGTGTGTATCTAGCTTTCTTTCATCTCTTATCTCATCATCATTTCTAGTTTTTTGTTTGTTTGTGTGGGGAACGTGTTGGGTGCATGTTTGTCATAAGTTGATTGTCAGTAAGTTAAGGTAGAAGGGGTAGAGTTAGACAAAGTAAAACCAAACCAGATATTTTTCCTTTTTGTTAATAGCTACTTCAAAAGTTTGACACGGGGGGCAGCTAGGTGGCGCAGTGGATAGAGCACCGGCCCTGAAATCAGGAAGGCCCGAGTTCAAATTCGGTCTCAGACCAAACACTTGACACTTACTGGCTGTGTGACTCTGGGCAAGTCATTTAACCCCAATTGCCTAAAAAAAAAATTGACAAGGGAAAACATTAAAAGTTAATGCCTAACAAAATATTTTTAGTTACTTTTGGATTCATTTCTTTCTGCCATTTTTTTCTCTTTTGCTTACCTACACTTGGCAGTTGCTATGGGCTGTAGATACTCATAAAATGTGCCAAGCAAAAAAATATATATAAATGTATATGTGTATTGCTGCATATACAGGAATACAACCTAGATCTTAAGCCTAGAGAATTCGTATAAGATTCTCCTCATTGGTGGAGAGACTGATGATTGACACTACAGTCTGCATGAAGAACAGAGTTAGTGTAAAAGGTTGGGAGAAAGGAGACCTTTTTCCTTTTTTGCTTCAAAAGAGTACACTCACAATTCCAGATACTCTACAGGAATAGACCTAGAGAGAAAGAGAGAAAGAGAGAACAGACACATAGAGGAAAGCTGGCTCCTTCAACACGTCCCTGATTTCCAGTATGCCTCCCTAGAAACTTTGAGAAATTTCTTTTTGGGTGAGATCAAAGCCTCTCTTTGCTGAGCTGAGATAGCTTGCTCTTAGTGGAAGAACTAATTCACTCTGTGTATTGTCTGGTATATTCTAATCTGATTTCTGTTTGCTTTCTGCTTAAATAAATGGATTTACTCACTATACACTATTTGTGATGGCCTTTTGTATAGCTAGCTTTTGGTGGGGTAGATTCAAGACTTCAAATATAAATGAGGTACTCTCTTCTTTAAGGAAAAGTGACCTAGAAAGCAGCTTGAACCTAAGGGAAAATATCCTTCCCCTAGACTAATAATATTTAAGTGAGAAAACAGGTATAAATCTAGCTTAATATTCCTTATCTAAGGAGAGAAGAATGACTAGCCTATGGCACTAATTTCCTTTTCCTCTCCAAGCAGAAACTAAAATTTTTCTTGGAAAAGGGTGGACAAAATTCCAGATCCATCAAATCATGCCTACCCATAAGCAGTATTTAGACAACCCATGTGGACATATACTCACTACATGGGCAACACAAACCCTATATGTAGTATAAACATATGTGCATATGTATATATGTAAACATATATATATATTATATAGAGATATAGATATATAGCACCACCTCTGAGCTCACTTCCCCAACCCCTACTTCCATTGACCAGTTAGTTCCCTAAAGAACAGCTAATTATTCCTCCCCTCAGAATTTTAGGAATAAACTTAAGGTGTTGGGGGATAGTTTTCTAGTAGTGTCACTCACAAACCCTCATCTGATATGCTACTGTTTGATTATTAGTCAGACTTAATTAGCTTTTAGAAAGGAGTATTTACTAAGCAGCAAGGAAGATTTGGACAGAAATAACTCCCCTCCCCCTCAAGTCTAGGGTATACTCTCCTCTGGCACACACAAGTTCCAAGGGAGAGTGGGCTCAAATTTAAAGAACGTGAGGCAAAGGGTTAACTCACAGCTCTTGATTTTTGGAAGTCCTTTTCTCCTTTCATAGAGTCCTCCAGAAGGGATATGTGGTTCTCTGCCAGGCTCTGATGGTAGATTTTCTTGTAGAGTCCTTGAGTTGCATTTCCTCAGTGTTCTCTAGGTCTTCCTTGGCTCCTGATTCAGACACTGCCATCAGCCACTGTTGTTCTAGGAACACTGCTACCAACACAGATGTCCAAGTCTTCCAATCTTTCCAAAGTCACAAAGTTTACCTCTGATCAAGGGGAGGGTAGAGAAGGCAGAGATTCCTCCTGACCCAGCCCCTAAGTGATTCTCTCTCTCTGTTGCTTTGCTATAGTTGTTCCACTATTAGTCTGGTCAGTTATTGGAATGCCATATTCTGACCTTGCTTGCCAAGCCCCATTGAAGATGACCAATTCACTTCAACCAACCACAAGATGTTTCCTAAGAAGCATCATCTGCTTTCATTCAACGACTCAAGTATTTCACTTCTAAATTATTTAAGAACTTATTCCCACCTAGTCTATACCTTTGATTGATTCTGACACTCACCTGATAAAAACTATTGAGGCATAGAGCATCTTGTTCTTCACATTAATTGGGATGACAGGCTTTGGGACACTATCTACATATATAAATACATACATATACATATATACACACATAAACAATACTCATATGGATATATATATATTGCATATATCTCTCTACATACACATATATACACATATGATCAGTTTTTTGTTATTATTCAGTTGTTCAGTTATGTCCAGCTATTCGTGACCCTGTGGACCATAATGTCATTGGGGCTTTCTTGGCAAAGGTATTGGAATGATTTGCTATTTTCTTCTCCAGTGGATTAAGGCAAACAGAGGTTAAGTGACTTGCCCATGGTCACACAGCTAGTAAGAGTCTGAGGCTGGATTTGAACTCAGGTCTTCCTGACTCCTGGTCCAGTGTTCTAGCCACTGGGCCATGTAGCTTCCTCTTCATAGGATCAATAGAGTAGTAGAAAAAATGTTTTTCTTATTAGGAAATAATTGAGGTAAAATGAACTAAAGGACCATAGAAATCATAGCTTTTGATAAGAAGGATGATAATAGCTAGTATTTATATAGCACAAGGTTTGCAAAGTGGTTTTACAAATATTTCATTTTTTCCCTCAAATCAACCCTGGGAAGTAGGTGTTATTATTCATTTTTTTTCATATGAGGAAAGTGAGGCTAAGAGAGGTTAAATGACTTGTCCAGGGTCACACAGCTAGTTAGCTTCTGAGGCTGGATTTGAACACAGGTCTGTTCTGACTCCAAATCTTGTGCTCAATCCTAGTCTCTGTTTCAATTGTTATTAAGCCTTAATCACTGAATGGGTATTGCCCCAGTCAAACTGAGACCTGTAAAAGACCTTAGTTTGAAAAGGCCAAAGTCCCCCACTGCATCCTGGGCCATCTCCAGTGGTCCTGATCTATATTTGGCCACCGGACCCTGAGGGCTCTGCAAGAGAAAGTAAGACTGGTGACTTTGCCCAGTCCTCCTTCACTTAAATCCAATTCACTTGCATGTCATGGTCCTCTTCAAGAATGAAGGGCAAACAATAACAATTCTATTTGCTACACCACCTAGGTTTCTAAATTAAATACTCAATGTTTAAGCGTAATCTTTAAAATACTGAGATTATAAATTTTAGAGCTAGAAGGTTAACTAGTCCACTCCATTCATTTTATAAATGAATAAACTGAGGCCCAGAGAAATTAAGTGATTTACCAGGTCACCCCAGGTAATAAGTTGCAGAGCCAAGATTCAAATCTATCCTCTGATTCTAAATCTATGGCTCCTTCCATTGCCTCCTGTTGCTATTTTGTCTATGAGCAGTATAATGGACAAAATTGGTTGCAATCGGGAGGCCTTTTTGCTACATCTATATGTTCACTCTCAAGTTAGATATAACAGTTCACCTTGCCAAAGCTGATTCAGACTATAATGCATTTAGACTATAATCCCAACATTCTTATCTAATTGCTCTTAGGAGTTGTTAAATTGACAAGTCTTTATTGTAGGATGCTTCTATTCAAGTAGAGCTGGAAACAACAGATGAACCCAATGTCTTGTATATAATGATTCATCATTATAGTCACATAGATCTGTTCATTTCTATTAAGTGCCATACAGAGATGAGCCAAATAAAGGAGCAGTAAAAGCAAGAATACTTATTCATAGCAATTTGAAACCACGTGTGCAATTTTTCAAATGTTCTACAGGCAAGTCCTGACCTCTCAGCTCCCTAGCCAATTCTCTAAGACAATGTAAGTTTCACAGAGAAGGTATCACCAGCCCTGATATAGAGTGTTTCTTGGAGGAGGGGAAGTTACAGATCCACTCTCTCTATAGAAGCACCTACCTGGGACAATGGATGGAGCTCTGGGTTGGAAGTCAGGATTATCTGAGTTCAAATCCCATCTCAGACATTAGCTGTGTGGTCCTGGGCAAGTTACTTAATCTCTTCTTGCCTCAGTTTCCTCAGTAGTAAAATGAGGATAATAATGGCAACAGAATTGTTGTGAAGATCATGAGACATTCATAAAACACCTGGCACATATTAGGTATTTAATAAATGCTTATTCCTTTTCCTTTCCCTCCATCCTTCAAATGTTCAGTATATTGTGTTCATGTTATTATAGTGATATGTTAGACAATGAATTAAAATCTTAGGTTTAGAATTCATCCAGTATGATGAGGATGTGCACTTGGTGAAAACGTTGGGTGGGGGGATGGACAATTCCCCCCCCACCTAATGAAGGAGCCATTTGCTCAGTAAACACTTTTGCCAGTATATATATACATATATGTAAATATACACATACATATATATATACACACATGTACATATACATATATAAACACAGTAATTTAATTTACTTTGCTTTTCTTGCTACCTGTTGGTGGCAGAATGGGCTTAATGAAAGGTTTCAGTGGGGGGTGCTTTTTCTTTACCAAAATGTCTTAGGAGGAACTTGAAGATCAGCACGGGAGAAACCAACTCTGTGGAATCCCACGTGTATGGATGTGGCTTTCACTTGACGTCCAAGAATGTGGCACATCATGCAGAAAGGAGAACTCCAGCGTGGAGGTGGGGGGTGGGGCGGCCCGGGGGGGAGGAGGTTAGGGCATCTGCAGCCTCACCCCACACAACCCTCATCGACTAGTCTGCAGGTAGCTGGGACCCCAGGGCTTGGCGCGGAGTGGAGACAGACCCCAACGGGTGCAGTGAGGAGCCCAGCCAGAGTTAATACCAACGCACGGTGTCTCCTCCTCCACGCCCCTCCCCGAGCGATCGATCAGCTCACGAGGTGCAGGGAAGGCACTGTCCCGGGGTCTGGTGGCAGTCTTCCCGCCAAGTTAACTATGCAGTCCAAGGAGCTCGGGCCCCAGGGCACGCTTTACATTCAGACGCCCCAACACAAAGGGCTCCAGCTCGGGCCACGGAGCACAGCTCGTACAGCTTCCACATGGCTGCCTCCCGCCCCCCTCCCCATTTAAAAACTATTAGTTCTCCAGGGCTACTAGTCCACAGCCCACAGCCACGGAGCAGGCAAAGGGCGGGACCCACAGCCGAGAGGGCTAAGGCGGGCTCAAGACGTTGGGCGGGAGATGGCGGGGAGGGGGCGGGGCGGGACTGACCTGGGGCTGAGGAGAGAGGGAGAGAAAACAAGCCCGCGCGCTACCAGATCAAACTCGCGCTTCCACCAGCACACTGGCTGCGCCCCACCCTCTCCGTCACCAAAGGCGCCCGGCCAATGAGCGGAGAGGAAAATCGGGGCCTGAGGGCCTCGAAGGGGGAGGTGGCGGGAGGTGGGGGAGGCTACTTTTGACTGGCAGGTAGCATTGACCAATCCCTGTACGGCTTCCCCTTGTCCTCCCTGCTCCACTCCTCTCTCCCTTGCCTATCACCCCCCCCGTCCAGACTCCCTCTCAACCCGTCCTACCTCCTCCCCTCCCCCACTCTGCGGGCAAATCGCTGCTGGAAAGAGGCGGGGGCCTGAGCGGCGGGCTCGTGTGGAGGCTTTAGGTGGGACTGATGGGTCCGCCAGCCAATGGCTGCGTGTCTGACGGCGCGGCGGTGGCCAGCTTTGACCAATGAGCTGGCGGGCTGGGGGAGGAGGCCCAGGTTCCAAACGCTCCGCGGCGCCATGGGCTGAAAACTCAACCGAGATGGAATCTCCCAGTCTGAACCGGTTTCAACCGGTTCCGAGTTTGTGGCACTAGAAGGAGGGGGAGAAGCGGCGCGGCGGCAGCAGCAGCAGCAGCAGCAGCAGCAACAGCAACAGCAACATCCACATCCACAGCAATAGCAACAGCTCCGGTAGCGGCGCTTGTTCCAGTCTTTGCTGCTGCCGTCCGTGCAATCATCCGGAGGGGGAGGAGGGAGCCGCCAGTCGCTGAGGAGAAGGAGGAGGAGGAAGAGGAGGGGAGAAAGTTTAGGGGAGCCGGGTTGGGGGGGCCCAGCCGCCGGAGCCGAGTAAGAGAGGGGACTGTGTTGTGGGGGGAAGGCGGACTGCACCTGGCAGCATTGAGCGTCCCCCTGACTGTGGACTTCAGCGGCGCCCCCCCCCCCCTTGCTGCTCCTGCTGCTGCCTGGCCGGAGGGTCCCCTTGGGGCTGAATATCTGGGACCTCACCCCCCCATCTCCCCTCCCCCGCCCCTCCTTCACCCCGGCGGGATCGTTGATTCATCCGCTTCGTTATTGTTATTTTGGGGGAGGTGCGTGTGAGGGGGGGAGGCGTCATTGGAAGAGTAAAACGTTATTGAGCTTTTTTTTTTGCCTTTTTCCTCCCCTCTCATCTTTTAATTTCCTTTTTTTTAAGGTGGGCAAACTGTGAAACCCACCTTCGTCTCCCCTCCTTCCCCCCCTCCCCACCTTCCCTCATCCCCTCCTAATCCCCCCCACAAGGAAGGACGAGGCGGTTGGTTCAATCTCTGGGTAAGTCGGAACATGTAATGAGCGATCTTGGGGGGTCGTGGGGGGAGAGTGGGGAGGGGGGTGTAATCCTGAGGACTCGGGGGCCGGAGCTGGAACGAGCGGTGGAAGGAGCGATCCTGGGTGGGGTGAAGTGGAAGGATCGGAGTGAGGGGGGGCGTTCCGCGGCGCGGTGGTGGGAAAGGCCCCGGATTGGGGGTACGGGCCTCGGTGTGCGGGTTGGTGTGTGGTGCTGCAATTGAATGGAACTGCTTCTATCACTGGGGTGGTGGGAGGGGAGGGAGGTGGGGTAGACGGCCCCGGGAGGCGAACGGCTGCTGCTCTTGGGCTGTAAGCGTGTGCAGGGAAGGGGGGATGATGGAAGGGAGAGGGACAGGGACAGTGGTAGTAAGGGGGGGCCCGAGTGCTAGTTTGAGGGCTTTCCCCGTTGGCTGGGGTGATTTGGGGAACAGCTCTGTAAATTATTATGAGTGGAAGTTTCCAGAAATATTGAGTGCAGCAGCAGGAGCAGCAGCATTGAAACGTCCGCCTGCATCACGTGGCCCCCTGCTAGAGAGAGCTGGGATCGGGAGGAGGGAGGGGCTGCAGTGTAGCTGCTCCCTCTGCAAGCCAACTCCAGGGCTCGCGTGTGCGTGTGTGTGTGTGTGTGTACACACGTATGTGTGCGTGTGTTTCAAAGCTTTGGAAAGGAGTAGAACGTTTTGGTTAAAAATCGTGGAGTGGTGCTTTTATACTGACACCTTAGAGATCACTTTAAGCCCGATGGCCTTGTGCACATTTAGCCTCAAAAAAATGTAAAACAATTTTACTAGGGCACTGTAGTATGAGCGCCTTGATCAGCCCGCTTCCCAGGAACTGGGGATGGGGGGGAGGGGATGTGGGTGTCCAGGGTGGGGAGGGAAAAGGTATATAAAAGGGGCGTTTGTTTTTTTTTCTTTTTCGTTCTGTTACTGTCCACTTCTGATCACGTATATGCTTGGTTACACAGAGACTAGGGCGGTGAACTTAAGTCGCGTTTGGTCTAAATACCTCTCCCGAGTAAGGGCGGGGGTGAGTGCCCCTGACTGAATTCTATAGTTAGAAGTGCTGCACAGTCAGTTTTGGGTGGGAGGCCAGAGGAAAGCAAGGGAGGGTGTGTTTCTCCTGAATGAAGCTGGCTACTTCCCACACACCTAAGTAGCTGTCTCCTTGTAGCGACTTGTCTTTGACCTATTGTGAAGTTCTTTGTGAAGTTATCTTTAAACAACGGTTATGACTTTCTGGTTTTTGGATGGAGGATGGCAGTGTGTAACTGTTGGCTTGTTTCTGTTGAAGTGCAAAAGCCTTCACTGGATAGTACTAGATCAGATAAAATGTTAATCCCGAGTGGAGAATGGAACCTAATTAACTGGTGTTTGGAGCGGAGGGGGCAGCAAAAAAAGGTATTTTACCTTGCAATTGGATATTTCTTCCGAGTTTTGTTAGCACTTAAAATCTTTTATGGAGAGAGGAAGCTTAAAACACTGATGGTTAGGAAGTTGAATTTTTTCTTTTTTTTTTTTTTTGATGGGGGTGAAGTCAAATGTGATTGACGTTGACCACAAAGCCCCCATTTCTGTACTTTAAGAATAGGTGGGTCATTTTGGACATAATACTGAGACCGGCCCGATGCTGTCATCATGGGTGGTATTGACTCTTACCAATCTTGAAATAGATACTCCAGAAAGGGGGGGCCCCTCCTACCCTAGCCAGTAAAATGCAGCACTTTAAAGTGCAACCTCGGTTGCATAAAAGCAATTATATAAACTCTTTCTGTTTTTATGCATTGACAAATAATGTACTTGACTAGACCCACGTAAGAGAAAAAAGTTAACTATTTCCTTGCTAATCACTCAGTCCTAATTAGAAACCACTTTGGAGTTATAAATTTCCTGTTCTATGTGAATCGTTTGTTTTCTCAACTTAAAAGATGCTACTCTTGATCTTAGAATTTTTAAAAATTTCATTTGGGGAAGGAAAGAGTAACTGGCACCATTGAGAGCATGTATGAGAGAGATTTCAATTTTTCTTTTTGTCAGTAGTTATTTTTGACCCAAGATTTTGTAGTTATGCTTATGACACGTGCTGGGTTCTAAAAATATATGTTGTGTAACACCTAGTTTAAAGAATTGATGTCCTGGTTGTAAACTAGTTAATAGACTGGTATGTTTTCAGAGTAGTTAATTGTTTAATCTCCATAGAAAGTCTTTAAAATAATTTCTGCTTTTTTGTGTCTTAGGGTAAATCGAATTTTTAAACTTAATATTGACTTTAGGATTTTCATTTTACTTAAGCAGAATGTCATAACTTAATTTTTCTATTTTGAAATTAATACGAAGAAACTATATCTTCAGTAAGTAGTCTAAATGAGCCACATAAAATACAAATTAGACACCACTCATTCAATCTTTTGCTTATAGTTTTAAATTTAGAAAGTTACAATGAAAGAGTCTTCAAATTTTTCAGTGACAAAAATGTTAATGTAGTTTGGCTTTACACTTTAATATTGCTAGTGAAAATTCCGAAATTTCTATGCCATTCTGACTTAAGTTGTTTTAGACCAGAAAGCATAAATGACCGTTGATAGAGAATATTAGTTATATTTAGAACTAACCACCCCTCAAAAAAATCCCAAACAAAATTGTGGGCTTTCAGCCATCTAGGTAAACTCTACTTTTATAAAGTTATTGAAGACAAATTAAGATTTTAATACAACACATTCCATTGAAAAGCAAGAGAAATTTTTAATTGGCTCCAAAAACATTTTAATTTGTTTTCTTGGATACAAGCAAACATGATTTTTTTCTTAAACATGTAGGAAGTTCAAGTCCATTAGATTTTCAAAATAACTAAATTTTTTTAAGTAACTTTTTTCTTTAGAAGCCAAGGGTATCTTAGTGTTTCTGATTATTAAAATAACCTTTTTTTTTCCTCATAGGGCCATAGAGGTAGAGGTGGAAAAGGACCTTAAGGGATAGACAGATTGGTTAGGCCAAGGTCACACAGGTAGCTGACACTGGATTTGAAACCAGGGCCTCTGAAATTCCCAATCCTGAGCTCTCCTCCACCTTGCCTCACTACCTATACATCACAGAGTGTTGGAGCTAGAGGGGACCTTAGAAAGCTGACTTTCTTTGATTTATTGATAGGAGAACCACAGAAGTGATTTTTTATTTTTTCAACTGCTAAGGTGACAGTTGTTTAAAGGCCTAAAATCCGTATCTGAACCCTGTTCATCTTTATCCCTAGTCTAGTACACAACTCTTTTGCTGTAAGCTCTTAGGTTTTATTACATGCCCATATTTTGAAGTTAGCTGGCCTAGAAGTTGTTGAAGGGGCCCCACTTTGGAAAATTGCAAAATAGTTGTACTTCAGACTTTTTACCAATACTTTAGAGTATGAAGTCTGTACTGCTAATCTAGTCAAAAGAGTACTGGGCTAAAAAAGTAAATGGATTGTTTATAACTGCCCCAGATATGTATTGTGAGACCTTAGAAAAGTTACTTAATTCATTTTGTCTCAACTCTGATAATGTCTTGTCTTCCTATTTTTTTTTGGCCACTGAGATAATGGTCTAAAGTACAATTTATTAATGGTTTTGGTAAATGGTTTGGCTGAAATCTGAAATAAAATGGCTGAAATAAAATTCTTGTATAAATAAAAATTATTTTCGATCAACAATAACTTCATGGTATGATCTTCTGTTGTTTTTTTCCCCTCTATTTGCAGTAATCTATGCCAGCAATTATGACAATGTTAGCAGACCATGCAGCTCGTCAGCTGCTGGATTTCAGCCAAAAACTGGATATCAATCTTTTGGACAGTGTGGTGAATTGCTTGTATCATGGAGAAGGAGCCCAGGTAAAGTATAAAAACCAGGGCTGATACAGATTGAATTGCATTAAAATATTCTGCTATTAGGCTAAAATTGAATTAATGTAACAATTTTATATGACTAGACAATCTGTGGAAAGAAGCATTTTTGTAAGTTATTTTAGAACATTGATGTAAGTGGGTTTTGATGATGAGCCTGCCACTTAATCAACTTAATTCAAATCATATCAGTATGGTTTGTCTAAGTTAATCTCATAATAAAGATGTATCTTACGAGAATATGTATCTAGAGTTGGAAGAGATGATTGAAGCTTAGGGGTGAAGTGGGATCTGGGATCAGCAATCCAATCAGTACTCTTATTGCTTCTGGAAAAGTTGTTGACTGACTTGTGGTTCTACTTGCCATCTCTGTAACTTAACGGGACCAAAATATCCATTCTTAGCCACAATTCCCCTTTATATTTTGTCTCCCTCGTGAGACTCTAAACTTCTTTAAGAGCAGGGGCTGTCAGTTTTTGGTGTTTCTGTCTACAGCACCAAGCATAGTTCCTGGCACATAGAACATAGTAAATGCTTAGTCATTTATACATTCAAGTGACTCGCCCAAGGTCACATTGGTTGTAAGTATTATTTCATTCTCCTGATGTTTAGACATAAAATTTGTATTAGGAAATATGATTTAATACTCTTAGAGGAGACTGACTTTGCCACACAAATGGGGTTGAAGGTGAGAAATAGTGAAGGAACTTGTGTGTTGTGTATACAAGTATGCACAAGTAGGTATATATGTATTTCCTTTCCTTTTGTTTGCAGAATTTATTCTGGCCATAGAAAATCATGTCCTAAAATATGTAACACTAGTCAGTTAATGAAGATTTCTTAATTAGATGACAGCAATAGCTAACATTGAAGTTTTATAAAATATTTCAGATACATTCTCTCATTTGAGACTTCTCATAATCCTATGAGGTATTTATAGTTAATCATTTGTAATCAGCCTTAGACACTTACTAGTTGTGACATCCTGAGCAAGTCACTTAACCTCTGTTTGCCTCAAGTTTCCTCATCTGTAAAATGAGGGTAATAATGGTACCTACCTCCCATGGTTTGTTGTAAGGATCATATAAGATAATAATTGTAAAGCACTTAGCACAGTGCATGGCTGTGCTAAGCATTTTTATTTCTTTCTAATATGTTAGGTATTCATACATGTTGTACTAGTATGGATTCTTAACAGGCTCTATTGGCCAAATATACTGACCTATTGTTTGGTTAGAAATCTGGTCGTGAGTCCAGCGAGCAATAACTATTTTGTTACTAAGTAAGATTCCTGATTACATATGCTTGTTACCTAAAGTATCTTCTGGTTTCCAGCATAATAAAAAGGCTTACCTTTTTTTCCCCACATATTCTCATGATAACCTGTAAGGAAGGGCAAGTGATATATACATTTTATAGAAAAGAAATTGTAAAGCTCTTTACTATGATATTAGCACTGAATAACTTTAAGAATCTAAGATAGATGGCTTGTCAGAATGATTACCAAATTTGATAGATGAGATGTACCATTTTAACACAATTGTAAGGATATTTAGGAATGAACCATTGTGTAGTGCAAATTAATAGTCTTAATCAGATAAGGTTCTAACTACAATGGTGTTTCAAGTTAATGTTATTAAATTTTGTCTGTAAGGGTGGAGAAGAGAAAAAATATTTTTTAAACTGTCAGCTTAATGACTTTTAAGGCTTTGTTTTGAATATAGGTCAGGACCCCTTAGATTGCTGCTATCTTTTTGTATAGCATTTGCTGTTCTTTTACTCTCCCCAAAAGTGTGTTTTCAAAAAATTGTATCTCTTTAGAGTTAAAAGTAAGACCAAGATCACCAAACAGAAGATACTTCTTTATACTTAACCTTAAACAGGAATTTCAAGTTTCTTTTATGCTACCTAAAATGTGTGAAAACACATTTGGCTTTTGGAAGAACATTTGTACTTTGAAATGTCTGTGGGGAAAATTGTGCTCAAATTTGTGATTGCACTGATTTATTGCTCAAAAGGTCCTTCCATATCATCCAGAGAGCACTGTTTGGACCTTTTTTCTTTTGGTCTAGGCCATGATAGCAACTGAAATAGTCAAGGAATTAGTAAACCACTTATATATTTGGGGTAGTTACCGTAGCATGTAATCTTTAATTCTCAGATTTGAGGTATGGCTATTACTGTACATACACACACACACACACACACACACACACACACACACATATATTTATATATTTATATTTTTTATATATGTAAAATTAACACAGATTGAAGACTAGAGAACCTTTAAGCCATCATTAACAATTCAGAAAGTTACTAAATGTAAGTTCTGTGTAATGAGTAAATAGCATTTAATGTTTCTCAACAGAATAATGTAGATTAATCTTGTGGTGGGGTGCATGCATTTATTTATTCATTTATTTATTTTTAGTTTGCAGCATTCACTTTCAACAAGATTTTGAGTTCCAGATTTTCTCCCCAATCTGCCCTCCCTTCTATCACCCCTTTCTGCTTTCCTATAGGGCAGGATAAATTTCTATACTCTTGCCTGTATATCTTATTTCCCACTTGTATGTAAAAACAAATTGGGGGGGGGGTGAGGCAATCAGGGTTAAGTGACTTGCCCAGGGTCACAAAGCTAGTAAGTGTCAAGTGTCTGAGGTCGGATTTAAACTCCGGTCCTCTGGACTCCAAGGCTGAAGCTCTATCCATTGTGCTGCCTAGCTGCCCCTATAAAAACAATTTTTTAACATTTGTTTTTAAAACTGGGTTTTCAAATTTTCTCCCTCCCCACCCACTGTCATTGAGAAGGCACACAGTTCGATATAGGTTATACATGTGTAGTCATGCAAAAACACTTCCGTGATAGTCATGTTGTGAAAGACTATTATTTCCCTCCATCCTGTCTCTCTTTTTCTATTCCCTCCTTTGACCCTGTCCCTTCTCAAGTGTTTGCTTCTGATTACCCCCTCCCCCAATCTGCCCTCCCTTCTATCATCCTGCCTTTTTTATCCTTTGCACTGCTGTTTTCCTGTAGGGTAAGATAGATTTCCAAACTCAAATGAGTATGTATGTTATTCCCTCCTTAAGCCAAATCTGATGATCGCTCATTTCCTCTTACCTCCCCCCTTTGCCTCTCCAGTGTAAAAGCTTTTCCTTGCCTCTTTTATGTGAGATAGATTAATCTTAATGCTGATTTAATAGGAAGCAAATTCCAAATTTGATTTGAAGGGTTTTTAAATTGCAATCTATTTCCGAAAAAGTTGCTGTTGTGTTAAGGGCTTAATAAGACAGCATATGGTTCTTTATTTTTAGTGGGTTCCGTCCTGCCAGCGTTAGTCTTTGATTTTTTTTTAAAGTTTTTTCACATCACAAGTCAGTAGCCAAAAGATAAGTCACCTATAATTGGTTGGGTTTGTGAGATTTACTTATTTTTTATTTTAATCCGTTGTTGACAGTGTTTCAAAGGATACTACCAATGAATCTTTAGCTGTCTAATCTCATAAAGTTCCATCTTCAGTGTGACTTTTAAGGTCATAAAAGATCTAACATGATGGTATGGTTTCACCAAGTTTTGCCTTCATGCTAATCTTATGTTTCATACTGGTAACAAATGAAAAGTGGATTTCGTTTTTAGTTTATCTAGAGACCCATGTGACTTTGGAGAGAAGGAAAGGTTTTTTGTTTGTTTTTTTTTTAAACCACTGGTAGCTCTGGATGTGTGGATAGAAACCTCTCTACAAATGGATGACATGAAGCACTAGAGCAGTACACAGTAGTGCTACCTCAAAGTTATAAGCAGTTTCTTAGGAGACCAGAAGAAACAAAAGGCAATTCTAAGGCCCAGGAACGAGTTCTGAAAACTAGATCTGAACTAAACATTTTGACTAATATCAAAACTAGAATGTCAGTATATCATAAAATTCAACAAATTCCAAATGCCTGCTTTTTAGAAAGTACCACGTGAAGTGATATTAGTTGACTAGGGGGAAAGTGGTATTTTTCTTTCAATGTGACATTCTTTTGATTGTTTAGCATTATTTCAACTATTTCAGCCAATTAGTAACTTCAGGAAAATACTTCACCAGGAATTCTATAGCTTTAGGATAATATTTAAAATTCCTAAATCTTTTTTCTTTTTTCCCTGTTTTACTGATGGTAGGTTTTTGTTACTGTTTTTTAAGAAAACTGATTGGAGGCAAAATATAGGTATTAGCTGAGAAAAATAACTTTTAGAGAAAGAAAAATTTTATTTTAGTATTGTATATATGAGATCACATGTAGATTCTCATAGGTAATAGAAGTGAATGAGAGGAGTAGTAAGTTTACTAATCTTCATGGTAGTACTTAGATAATGTGTTAGATGTGAACTTTCATGTGGGCGTGTATGTTACCAAGTGTCTATGGTGTAACCACACCACAATTGTGTTAACGTGTACTGAGATTTATCACATGATGCACCACAGCCTTCTTGGCTTCTACTCAGTGACTGCTTAGGAAATGTTGAAAGGTATTTTGATTCCTTTTGTAGATTCCACTTATGTGACTTTCCTGCTCCTGGGAATTAGCACATTCTAAGCTATGGAGAAAATGAAAATCTGTAGGGTTACTGACACCTTTCCTATATCCTCAACAATTATTGATATATAGAATACTGTACTAGAGTACTATAAGTTTCAAAGAAATAATATATGGCTTTTAAAACATAAGAAATAACTCCTCAAGTTTTTTGTTTCCAAATCATAAAATGTTTTTGACATAATAAAGATGTAATGTGGTGTAGTGGTTGATGGGCCAGCTTTAAAACTAGGAGGACCTGGGTTTAAGCCTCATCCTCCAACACATACTGTGACCCTAGGCAAATCAAAGTGTTCTAGGCAGTTTTCTAAGAAAATAAAATTTTGGAGATGATACCTTCCCCTAGTAGAGGGAATTTCCTATCCTGGATATAGCTGTGCTGGTGGGGAAAAAAAAATGAAAATAAAGGAATATCTTTTTTTTCATTGCTTGACATCACAAAAAGGTTACTTGAAATATTGACCTGAAAAATAGCATGATTCAAATCAGACCAAAAATTGCCTAATCACTGAAACAAATTGAAATAGGTACATTTGTTTGTCTTCTGCCATGTTGGAAAGACTTCTTCCCATCCTGAGGGAAAAGTAATGAATTCCAAAGCTAAAATAGGCATCTGGTATGTAAAAGCTAAAATGAAGTTATAAATGTGAGTTACATGTAATATGAACTTCTCTAATTGGAATTGTTTGTTGGAATTGTGAAAGTTATAAAGGAATAAAACTTCAGTTATTTAAATGTTGAGGCTTTTTTTAAATTGTTTAGATCCCATAGAAGGTAACATTTAATGGTCCAATATACATTGAAACCTTGGAGGATAGGATAGTTAAGGTTCACTGATAGTTCAGAAGCTTCATTTTTTCTAATAACTTGAGTAGCCACATAGCTTTAATAGGAAGAATCTTAGAGTTGGTGTTCTGATTGTGGGCTGAACTTACAGTTGTGCTTCTTATTAGGTATATGATATTGAACAAGCCTCACTACCTTATCTTTAAAATGGAAATAATACTTGGATACATACTACCTCAAAACGTTGAAATAACAAGTAATTCAAATAAAAGACTGAGAAATAATCACATAGTGTGGAGGAATGCTGAATTTGAAGTTAAACGATCTTAGATTTAAAGGTAAAAGGCATCATTTTACAGATGAGAAGACTGAAAGCCCAAAGTTTTTCATACCTAGAGTCAAATAGTAAGTTGTAGAGCCAGAAATTGAATACAAGCCCTCTGATTCCAAATCTAAAAGTCTTTAAGATATGCTAACTTCAGGACCTGAATTTAGGACCTCATTCTGCTATTTACAAATGTTACAGACCTCAGTTTCCCTTAAATGTAAAATGAAAGTCTTATACCAGATTATAACCAAAATTCCTTCTAGCTCTTAACTGAACCTTATACTAGAGTCTAAGGAAATTAAGATTGAATTGGGGGAGGGGGCAGTTGGAGAGGATTCTTGAAGAGCAAATAGGTATTATTCGAGATGAGTAAATAGGTAAATAGCATTTTGATTGTTGAGAAAAGAGAACTCACCATAGAGTGGCCTGTATTGGAGGAGTGGTGGATTTAATAGCTGAAATTTTCTCCTCTATTTTGTAACTTTATGTAATTTGATATTTCCACTCATATATATGTGTAGAGTTGGGTGTGTGAACCAAGTGCCTCTTATGGGGCATTGTATTAGTTAGGTCCTAGGGATACAAAGAAAAATTAATCCCTTTCCTCAAGGCACAAAACAAAAGTAATCATATATATAGTGAGTCTTTCTGTAAAAGAGTTGTTAAGTTTGGATTTACCTTTTTGGATTTGCTTCAAAGAATACTTGTTATGTCACACTGACCCTTTGTTTTAGGGTTAGATTTATGAAAATTATGTGAGTTATTTGGTAAGATAGTAGAGTGCAAACTGTTTGACTATGGAGAAGGTTCTAATCAACTTTTGTAATTTAAATTTTTAAAAAATTAATGCTTAGAAAAAATACATAGAAAATAGTCTAGTATTCAAACTGCAGTTTAATAATAATAGCTAGCATTTATATAACACTTTCAAGACTTTAAAATGCTTTACAAATTTAACTTATTTGATCCTATTAACAACCTTGGGAGGTAAGTGCTATTATTATCCCCCTTTTACTGTTGAGGGAACTGAGGCAGGCTGAAGTTAAGTGACTTGCCTAGGGTCACAGAGCTAGTGTCTGAGGCTGGGTTTGAACTCAAGTCTTCTTGACTCTGGGTTTAATGCTTTATCCATCACCAACTCCTCAAAGTATTTGTTGGATCTGCTTGAGAAAAAATTATGGTGGATGTACTTCTGTTGCTTTTTTTTTTTTTTAAGTAAAAGCAACTTTAAAAATCTTTCCTGTTTTCTGTAACCTTTTTAGCAAAGAATGGCTCAGGAAGTCTTGACACACTTAAAGGAACATCCTGATGCATGGACAAGAGTTGATACAATTTTGGAATTTTCACAGAATATGAACACGAAAGTAAGCAAGTGGTGGTTTTAAAATTCGTACTTCTCCCTTTCTTCCATACGTAAACTTTGAGGAAGGTATCTCATTTAGTGCACTAGCATTTGTTACTTCAAATAATTTTATCCTGTTTAATTACTAAAGTTACTTCAAATTTTAGTCCACCCTAAGAGACAATAACATTTCTTTCTGTACCCTTGGCAAATAGTCCTAACAAATTATGAATGAAGTTTTGTTCTCAGGACTAGTATGCAAGGTGTGTTTTTCTCCCTTCCATCCACCTTTTTTAGGAGTTTATATGTATACAGGTCTGAATTGTGTAAATTCTGATTATTATTCAGAGACAAATACAACCTAATCAAAAGGATTATTCTGGGCAAGTAATCCATACAGGCTCTCCAACATCAAGTTCTATGGTTAGCTTTAAACACTGACATCATGTACCAATGCTTTTAATGGGACAGCACTCGGTTTTTATTTGCAATTTAAAATGTATGATTCAGGTTTTGTGGTGTTTTTTTTTCCTTAAAAGTTTGAAAAGAAAGGCTGATCAAAATGTGTTTTGACTGTTTTAAGCTTGAATAATTCACACTTTGCTTTAAAATAATTAAAAGAAATAAAATTACATGAGTGGCATTCTGTTTAATATACACAAAGGTTTCTCTATTTGTATGTATGCTTTGTGTTAAAACAGAAACCAGCCATCTTCAGAATTTGTTTCTGAAATCAGATTGTGTTAATTATCAAGTTTTTAAAATATTAATTAGTTTTTAATCTTGTAAATTTTAGGGAAAAAATACAGTTCAGAACTTCCTCAAAGTGCTAACCTTAAGTAACAGTGTTTGCCTGTTTGCTTGCCTGGTAAATTTTGCTTTTTTATACTGACAGACGTTACTAATGTTTAAGTTGATTTATCAACAGTATTTTTAAAAACTCAAATTTGTCTTGTGAAAAATGAGATGATTAGAGGAACAGAAAGAAAGCAACAGGTAAAGAATTCTTCAATTTACATAAATTAAAAATGATTTGGTGCTAAATTTATGCACTCTGACATTTGGCTTTTTATGCAATCATTTTTTTTTCTTTAAAGCTGTTTAACACTACCTGATATTAATCATAATGTTCCATTATGTTGATTGCTTGTAATAGGAAGAAAAGGGGTGTCTTCCTGTGCAACTGACACAGCTAGGCTTTGACGGCAGGCCTCCACAAGGTCTACCCTTTTGATTCCCTTTAACTGAATTCTGTTCATCAATTGTTTTTGTTTCTTGGGAGGTGGGAGGGCAAAGGGGATTCAATGCATAGAATGAGTAATTAAGGGTACAGTAGAAATTTCTGCCATCGGGATCATTTCATGCATTTCCTTTTTCATTTAGTCTTTGCTGTTATCTGTCCCTCATCTTCATAACTCAGCAGTGGATTTCCACAAGTTTTAAGGTATAGAATAGTGTGAAGCAGAAATATAGCCACTTAAGAGTGCCTTAAATTTTTTTTAAAGTATTTGTATTATTATAGTAATTTCTTTTTTCTAAAAAAATCCATTTTGAAATTCTGAACCAAATTTCCCACCTTTCCCCCCAAAATTAGAGGCTTCTTTTATGCTTTTATTTTCTATAATCTAAAATTTTTATTTCCTAATCCAGATAAACCTTGTGTTAGGATAATAGTGCAAAAAGTGCTTTGAATTTTCTTAGTATGAATCTAATTGGGTTTTACCCTCAAACCGTCTAGTGGAGTGATAGAAAAATTAATTTCAAATTAGAATTTCTTTTTTGTGATAATGGTGGGGTGGGTAATGAAGAATTAGTAAAGAGGCTGTTGGATGATAGAAAAGAACTGCAAAGCAGGAACAAGGTTTGGTAATATGAAAGAATATATAAGAACAAGATAGGAAACATACATAAACTTTATTATAAATAGCTTTAAAGCTATAAATGTTTGCTTTCATGGTAAGCCGTTGGTCCAGGTTAGCCTTTCATTTCTGTTTAAATGACAAGACTTTCTTTGGAGGCATTTATGTAGAAAAAGGAAAAAATAAAAACAAATTTAATAACCCCCAGATTATCTATATGTGGCTGGTGCAGTTTTTTTGTTTTTAGTTTTAAGGTTTTTTAGGAAGCAGCGTTAAGTTTTTCTTCTCTCTCCCCACCCCCAGCAAGTTTTCATTTTCATATATACACTGCATCATACTGGTTTTTTATGAATGTCATGCTATAATTTCATATTGGACAAAAGTTTTTCATAAATTTGTTTAGGAGAAATCATATTGGCTTATTCTTTGAACTTTTCAGAATTTCAGTGATTCAATATTTATATACATTTTTTTTGTTTTACCTTTCCCCAGAGGGAGATAGTTCTGGGGATTACAACTTAGATGATAATAAGCTTCCGTATTTACTGCTGATTATGAAAACACAAATTGCATTAATCTGTGATTGCACAGTTACTTCGGCCTCATTTTTTTTTTAGTCTTTCCAGAAATGTTTTGCAGATGCAGAATTTGAATGGCCAATTTTTCCTAGAAATGTATGCAATATAAAAACAAAAGAAAACAGCAAAAACATCTGTATATATACATATATATGTTTGGACAGTCTGCATTGTGCTTTGGATAACATGAACATTAATATGATCCCTTTGGTTGAAATACTAATGATCCTATTTTACTGTGTAATAACTAACCATTTTAAAGATGAACTCTTATTCGCAGCCAAAACCTGCAATCTAAACTTCCGTATGTGAATGAAATTTACCTTTCAGATATTGTTACTTATTTTTTTCCAGAACCAAATACTTAAGAGACACCACAACATTTTTGTTCCTTTTCTTCATGCCTGATCATTCTAAATTGGTCGTCTTTATTATTTTGAGTAATAACTTACTATGAACAAATACTTGACTATTTAGAGTGAGTAGCAGGAGGGAGAAATGGCTTGTCAAGTGGTCGATCTGCTTTTTTATTCATGCTATTAGTCATGATTTTTATACTTGGGAAGGAATACCTGGAAGGTAAAGAACAATTGATTGCAACATACATTTTATGTGTTACTTTGACTGTGTTCAAAAGTTTATCTTTAAATAAGTAGAAATAGCTACCTTAGGGGTGGGCATTAAAATTAAGTAAACCTGTGGGTTGTCTTGCTGCTCCTTAAGTAACACACCAGTGAAGTTTGTGACCACTTTCTATAGAAAGTGCCTATGAGAATATGTCTTATACTTTGCCAAGAGCTTATAACTCATAGAAGAATGGTAGGAAGCTTGATATACCATCCAAGCTATAAATTCATAGATGGTGTGGTTGTGTTAAAGTGCTTGGGCATATGAACAGTCGTTTATGCTGTGAATTCATATCTGGCTACTACTTTCTTTTCTGCAGATAGCCCATTTGGCTGCCAAAGGGCCTTTTATTTGGTTCTTCCTCCTGGTGTGAGCATGATCAAACAGCAGGACTTTATATAGTATAGTAAACAATAAACAAGGAAAATGCATGAACAACTCAGTAATTGGGTGAATAGATTCTTGTTTAATGTATGTATAATTAAATTTGGTAGCTTAATACCTTTTTGAAACTTTAGATAATATACGTGTGAATGTCTGTCTGAATGTGAATCCTGAAAGTTGTTGTCGGCCTTAGAACAATATATTCACGTACTTCTGTTATCCGATTTTCAGTATTATGGACTACAAATCTTGGAAAACGTGATAAAGACAAGATGGAAAATTCTTCCAAGGAACCAATGTGAAGGTAGGAACGCGCTTTAAATGATTGTAACGAAGGAAGGGTGTCAGTCTTAGGCTTTAATATCTTAGGATCAGCTAGGTGTTGCAATAGGTAGTGTGGGATTTTGAATTTGAAACTTTGAATTTGAATTATGCCTCAGGCATTTAATAGTTCTGTGACCCTGAGCAAGATGCTTACCTTCTCTCAGCCTAGGTTTTCTCATTTATAAGGTTACCCTGAGGACCAACCTAGATATACACGTAAAGCATTTTGTAAAACCTTTTAAAGTCCCACGTTAATACTAGTTTTTTATGTTCATATAGGCATTGCATTGTAAAATGACCTCATTCTAAATTCACTTGATTGAAACTTTTTGTAGTTTACTGGTATTGTAGTTTTTGCTATTTTTTATTATGTAGTAAATTAGCTTTATTTCTCCTTTGGGATTGAGGTGGTCTTTGTGAGGAGGAAAAATACTAGTCATGAAGCATATTTTTAAAATCTCACTTACTGTAGATGTTTTTAATAACATCCTAGTTTAAAGGCTTGCTAATTTCTAGTATTTTTCAATATAATGTAATTTTTAGCCAACATAAGGCAACAGGTATGTATTAAGCATTAGCTGTGTGGCAGGCACATTTTGCTAAACATTGGGGATAAAAAATACAGGCAAAAAGGAAGTCAAGTCCTCCCCTCAAAGGGAGCTGAAACATTCATGGCCATAAGGAAGGTACTTGCACATGTAGCAAAATCCATAGAGTTAGAAGCACAGCTGAGAGAAGAATGAAGCATGAAGCATGGCTGGCCTGGTCCATCACCCAAACAAAAAAGTCTGGTGCTGAATAAAATTTTGTTTGTAGTTGATCTTGTAAGCATATCATTAACAAAGAAAGCTGCCAACAGTAAATCTGTTTTTTCTATTTTCTGCTTATGGTAAATCATCTGTAATTGGTGATACAACAAAGCCAAAATTTAGGTACTGAACAAGTCAGTCATAGAGCATTATTTACCACAATCTTGAACTGGGATAAGAGGTCCAGGGAACAGCCAATCAGAATAGAATGAGATAAATTTTTTTGTCCAGCAAACAGAAGTATTTATTTAACATTTGTAACTTTTTCCTTTGCGTTTTTGGTCTTGGATAGACAGGAGTATAGATTTTTGGCTTGGTATTTTTGGAGTTTTATTCATGACTTGCTCCTAGCACCAGTACTCTTCATCTGATCCATTTGTTTGTGTATTGCAAATGTCTGACATTTATAGAGTACTATATAGGGTTTTTAAAAAGCTTGATGCATACCTTATTTGACTAGCATAACATCTCTGAGATGTAGAGGTGGTTATTATAGGTATACGTAGGTTATATAGGTATTGTTATACCTCATTTTACAGATAAGGAAATAGGTTCAGAGGGGTTGCCTAGTGTCACATCATACTTTGATGCTCTCTATGTAAACCTCTTTATTTCACTTATGAAGTTGTAGACTCCTTGGGAATGTGTTATGTCTTAATTTTTGCATGGCCTCCATTACTACCTGTGTGACTTTTGATAAGTCAGTTTTCTCTTCTGTAAAATAAGGATTAGACTAGACATTCTCTAAGATCCCTTCCAACCTTAATACGGAATATTTGCTTCATATGTGCCTTGTAGTTGTATTGTTTGTATGTATTAAAGCAAATCATTCTATGTGCTTCCCACCATACCTTGCCCTCACATCCTAAATCCCTTCTGGGTACCTAACTCCAATTTGCTTTGTGTATATATAGGGCTCAATTATCTTTTTTTAAGTTGCTTGAATACTTAAAAGAGTAGAGCCATTGCTTTGGTTAAGACAGTAGAGCTGGGAAAGTAAAACTTAGTTTAATGATCTTAGGAGCTATACCTCATGTTGTTCCTACCTTAATTGAGACCACAATTGCCCCTCTCACCCCCCACCCCCACCCCCACACACAAAAAGGATATTGGGTTACTTCATCTTTGTTATTGGGTATTAAAGTCACAAACACAGATAGAAAAGGTGAAATTAGTTGTTTGTTACAACTTGTCAGAATCTTCTGGCTCTCATGACTCTCAAAACTGGCAGGCTTAATGGGTCCCTGGGGATCTGAGTAAGCTATCCCTACCTAGATGAAACTACAAATTTTCAGGGTCAAGATACTTTATAAAAATTGCTTGAAGATAATATTTAGATATTGGGGAATCCCAAGCAATTAACATGATATTCTTTATGGTGTTTAAAATAAAAAATGTTGCTTAGTTATGTTAAAAGTAATCGTGGAAAGAAAAATAAGCAAGAGGCTTGTTTTTATCTTACAGTAGGATCTTGTAATTAACTATACATTTAGACACTCCAAAACCATAAATATAAGCATAGCACTTCTGTCATTAAAATTCTTGTACATACGTATGTACAGTTGTTTCTGCCAACCAATTAACACACCTATTATGTGCAGAATAGTGCTTTTTGAAGCTGGAGGTATAAATGGGTATAAAAAGTTTTACTACTCCAAAAAATTTGCAGTATGCTGGGATGGATAGTATGTTACGTGTAAGAGTATCTGATGATAAAAGGGAGCATATAAGTAGCAAATGTATGATTTGGACTTTAAATATTATAGGTGTTAATAGCAGGAGGAAAGCAGCTGGGACTGGGGTTGGGAAAAAGTTTGGCTTAGGTTTCAGGTAACTAGGAATAGGGTAGTTAGGTGGTGCCATGCATAGAGCTCTAGACCTTGAATCAGGAAGGGCCTGAGTTCAAATGTGGCCTCAGACACTTCCTAGTTACGTGACCCTGAGCAAGTTACTTAACCTTGTTTGCCTCAGTTTCCTCATCTGTTAAAATGAGCTGGAGAAGGAAATGGTGAACTACTCCAGTATCTTTGCCAAGAAAATCCCAAATGGGGTTATGAGAGTCCAACATAACTGCAGCGGCTGCACAACAAGTAGAAATGTGGGAATCACAGGCAGGAGGCTTGGAAGAGGGTCTGCAACTGATAGGTTAAGGGAACATTCTAGTCTAGCTTAGTTGGTACGATAGAAGACTCAAGTAGCAGAATGCAAGTATGGGCAAAATGTTATTTTCAAAAAATTTACAGGATAAAAACTATCACAACTAGGCTTTTTACTTTAGGCCTGGTTCCTTCCACAATTTTACTTCATCCTGCTTTCCAGATAAACAGTCATATGGATTATTGGGGGTGGAGCCAAGATGGCTGAGTGAAAGCAGTGACTTGCATGAGCTTTCCTCCAAACCCCTCCAGATACTTATAAAAAATGGCTCTAAACAAATTCTAAAGCAGCAGAAACCACAAAAAAGACAGAGTGAAACAAATTTCTAGCCCAAGACAACCTTGGTTGATCTGAAAGGTATATTGCACTGGGCTGGGAGAGGAGCACAGGCCTCAGCGGACTGAATCACAGGCAGCTGTGGTGGTTTGCAGATTTTTTCAACCCATGAATGTGAAAGACAACTTAGAAGGTCATCGGGAAAAGTCTGTTTCTGCAGTGAGAGAGAAGCTAGGTCTCAGCCCCAGTTGCTGAGCATAGCCCCTGGGTGGCGGCTGCCTCCTGAGCTTCCAGCCCACAGATTTAGGGGGAATCAGGTAGCTGATCAGAGTGGGGCTGCTAGTATCTCTTTGCTGGTGCTGAGACAGGAGTCTCTTGGTTTGCCTGTACTTGGATCTGGGTCACAGTTCTTAGGGGTAGTCCTGGGGTGAGGAGGAGCGCTGGCGTGGTGGAGCTTGCAGTGGCAGTGGAGAGAGAGGAAATCCTCCTCACAGTGCCAAGACAGAAAAGAGTGCTTGTGGTCATTCATAGACCAGAGCACAGGCCAGGAAAGAAGTAAACACCTTGTCCCTTATCATATCACCTTGGAAGAACTGAAAATTTACAGGTCCCTCAATAAATAGTCATATGGAACATTCTGCTGGGCACAAGGGGATTAAAAGTTTAGATGAGATGTAGTCTTTGCCCTGATGGCACATAGTGTTGTGAAGGGGACATGACATAGCTTTAATTCAAAACAAAATGTTCATCACAGACAAAAGTGCTATATGAGTTCAGAAGTTAATTTGGAGGAGGAAAAAAGTAACTGAAAGGGGAATGTGTCTTTTATAGCATGACAGATTGTTGTTATAATGCTGGAATTAGAATCTGGGAGATCTGAGTTCAAATACTACCACTAATGTTTGGGCAATAAACAAGGGTGGGGATGTTGGGGGAATAAGATTTTTGCATAAGTCTTGGGCACGTAGTTAAAAGAGGAGACCTGTTAGATAATAGTCCTGATAGTGGGTCATGAGGATCTCTATTAGATGTAGAGCAGAGGTGTCATGTGATCTATCTATAACATTCCCTAGTGTGGCTCAAACCAAATTTATTGTAATTTGGAAATATATAGCACAACAATTTAAAAACAGATATATTAATATGTAGTTTTCTAAGTCAATACTCAGCCTGCAGGGATCCTTATGTAGTAGGATTTAGTGGTCCTCATTTCTGTTTGAGTTAGATACCACAGTGTAGAGAACAGAGAAGACTAGACCAGACTTGCTAATTGGTTGTAAGAGGTAAAGAGTCAAATATAACCCTAAAGTATTGAGTATGAAATGTTTAGTGACCCTGACAACAATATTGAAGTCAGTCAGGTTTGGGAGCAAAGACAAAGTTTTGTTTTGGATATGTTGAGTTGCTGGAGGTAAAAAAAGTCAGGGCCAGAGGTAATAGTAGAAGCTATGAAAGTGAATAATGATTTCCAAGAAATGTAGAAGGAAGATAATTAAGGGCATAATTTGGGGGGATGTGTGGAGCTAAAGGAGTTGTGTTGTTTTTGTTTTGTTTTGTTTTTACATTGTGGAGACCTGGGTATGTTACTAGATAAGAACAGGGCCTCATTGAGAAAGGAAGAAAGATAGAAAAGATGAGGGGGGGGAAAATTCTGACTACAGAGACCTGGAAGGAAGCAAGGAGATTCATACAATCAAGGGTCCAGAGAGAGAGGATTAAACATTAGCAAGCAGAATAGAATACCCTTTTATCTGAATAGAGGTAAAGAGAATTGTCAGTAGTGGTGACAGTGTTGAGAAGGAAGGAGTATGAGGAGACTTAGTCATCAGTAAGGAAGACGACTGATTTGTCTGCTGTGTTAAGTTACAGCCGTATCGATGTAATGTAGCCAGGGGTAAGGTTAAAATTTAGGATAGTTGCAGTGGGAAATGAGCTCTTTAATGATCAAGTAGAATGATTATGGGGCATAAGTATGCATCTAGTTCAGGCTTCTTATAAAATTTTTAGAGTTTGAGATCAGATTGTTTATCCGTTGGTGTTCATCAACTAGGAACCAGTTGTTGAGAGCTTAGTATTAAAGTGGCAGATCTGTGTAATCAAATCTGGATCTAAAGACGTGCAGGCAGAAAGAAAGGGGAGTTGAATTAGGAGATTACAGAGGTGATTAGTGGTTGTGATGAAGGCAAAGAGTGAAGGGAGGAGGAGATGAAGGTTGGGGATCCTGAAAATGTCACAGTTGTTGAAATGATGTGAAATGTGGCCATGCCCACCCAGTACATGGCTGAAGTTAGAGGTGAAGGGAGGAGGTAATGGGATTTAGGGAGTTACAGGGATAGAGACAGAATGGTATTATAAAGACTACCCAAACAAATGTAGAATCATTGAGGAAGTTGGGAGGTGATCTTGAAAAGCAAGATAGTTTTGATTAAATTTTTTTTAAAAAAAATTATAAAATGATTACTGTATGATGGACAATAGAGAATTTAGAACTGAAAATATAAAATTTTAAAAATAATTTTTAAAGAAATTCTTACTTGTGCAACGCCTTTGAAAAGCTGACCTTTTTGCGTTCCCTCTTTACAAACACTGTCTCTCCAAAATAGTTTGCATCATAGAAAGGAGTGCATGAAATGTTTCATGGGAGCAGCTAGGTGGCGCAGTGAATAGAGCTCTGGCCTTGGAGTCAGGAGGACCTGAGTTCAAATTCAACCTCAGACACTTAACACTTACTAGCTGTGTGAACACCCTGGGCAATGCCGGTCACCTTACCAAAAAAAAAAATGTGTCATGACTAATTTAGGGTACAGGGACAGCAAGGGTCAGAACATTTCTCTAAACACAATAGGCTTTGTCTAAAAAAGTCTCTAAGGTTGTTTTAGTGTAGTCCTACTTTTAACAAAGGGGCTATGTTCTAGTGTAATATATCATAAAACTGTTACATAGGTACTATAAGGGATTTTAAGACTTTAAGAACTTTCAGAGACTCCTTAAAGTCAGACAGTGTTTACCAAGTTGTATAACATTCTTTTAAAGCAGAAAAGGACCTCGGAGAGCCTTTAGTGACTTGCTAAATCATGGACCCTGTATAAGTTGGCAGAGCCTGGGTTCAAATGAAAGTTTTCTTCTGATTCTAAATCTAGATCTTTTCCCACTTTGTCACACTGCTATCTCTGTATGCAAACTATGAACATAATTTTCATGATTCCAAGGTCTTGATAACTTAGAGGGTATTTGTTAAAACATTTGAGAATCCATGTGATAGAGTGATTAGAAAGCTGACCTCAGGGTGAGGAAGACAGCCAGTACAAATGCTGCCTTTGACACATCCTAACTTATTCGAATCTAGACACAGCACATCCTAACCCAGAGCTGACTAAATCATCAGTCCTGTAAAAAATAAATAACAGGCGGACCCAAGATGGCAGAGTAAAAGCAGTGACTTGTTTGAGCTCTCCCTCAAACCTCTCCAAATACTTGTAAAAAATGGCTCTAAACAAATTCTAGAGCAGCAGAACTCAAAAGACAGCGAAACAAATTTCCAGCCTGAGACAACCTGGATGGTTGATTAGAAAGGTCTATCATGCTGGGCTGGGAGAGGAATGCAGTTCAGCATGGGCCACGCAGGCAAAGACCAGGACTCAGCAAAGCTGAAGCAGGCCTCAGAGAACTGAATCACAGGCAGCTGTAGCGGTTACCAGACTTCTCAACCCACAAAGGCCAAAGACAACTTAGAAGGTTGGTAGGAAAGGTCTGTGACCCAAGCTTGGTCCCAGCCCCATCATGACAGCTGTTTTCAGCCCACAGACAGAGGGGGCATCAAGTGGTTGATCACAGAGGGATTGCAGGGATCTCTTTGCTGATGCTGAGGCAAGAGTCTCTTGCTTTGCCTGTGTTTGGATTTGGGTCGAAGTACTAGGTGGAGATCCTGGGGCAAGGAGGAGCGCTGTTGTGATGGAGGTTGTGGTGGCAGTGAAGAGAGAATCCTCAGATTTCCAAGGCAGAAAAGAGTGCTTGTGGTCACTCATAGACCAGAGCACAGGCAAGGAAAAGGGTAAACACCTTGCACTTGATTGTACCACCTTGGAAGGACTGAAAATTTACAGGTCCCTAGAAGTATTTCAGAAAAACAGCTGCACAAAACCCCCCAAGCTTGGGCCAGTACATTCTCCACACTAGAAGCAGACCCCTACCTTAACAAAGAGTTTAAAACTCAAGTAATTGGCTGGGAACATGAGCAAACTGCAAAAAAAGTCAGACCATAGAATCTTTCTTTGACAAAAAAGAGCAAAACATACAACCGGAAGAAGACAACAAAGTCGAAGCTCTCATATCCAAAGCCTCCAAGAAATATATGAATCAATCCCAGGCCATGGAAGAGCTCAAAAAGGATTTTGAGAAGCAATTAAGAGAAGTAGAGGAAAAACTGGGAAGAGAAATGATGCAAGAAAATCATGAAAAACAAATCAACAGCCACAGCTAGGTGAGAGCTCCGGCCTTGGAGTCAGGAGGACCTGAGCAAATCTGGCCTCAGATACTTGACACTTAAGCTGTGCGACCCTCAGCAAGTCACTTAATCCCTATTGCCTCACCAAAAAAGAAGAAAAGAAAAACATGTCCACAGCTTGCTAAAAGGAGACCTCAAAAAATACTGGAGAAAATAATGCCTTAAAAAAGTAGCCTAACCAAAATGGCAAAAGAGGTCCAAAAAGCCTAGGAGGAGAAGAATGCCTTAAAAAGCAGAATTGGCCAGATGGAAAAGAAAGTCCAAAAGCTCACTGAATAAAATACATCCTTAAAAATTAGAATGGAGTAATTGGAAGCTAATGACTTTATGAGAAATTGGGCCATTGTAAAAACAAAACCAAAAGAGTGAAAAAATGGAAGACTGTGAAGTGTCTCATTGGAAAAACAACTGGCCTGGAAAGTAGATACAGGAGAGATAATTTACAAATTATTGGACTATCTGAAAGCATGATCAAAAAAAGAGCCTAGACATCATCTTTCAAGAAATTATCAAGCAAAATTACCCTGATATTCTGAAACCAGAGGGTAAAATAGAAATCTACCAATCACCTCCTAAAAGAGATCCCTAAAGGAAAACTTCTAGGAATATTGTAGCCAAATTCCAGAGTTCCCAGGTCAAGGAGAAAATATTGCAAGCAGCCAGAAAGAAATAATTCAGGTCTCTATTTCAGAGGGCAAAGGAGATAGGGTTACAGCCAAGAATCACCTACACAGCAAAACTGAGTATAATCCTTTGGGCGGGGAAATGGACATTCATTGAAACACAGGACTTTCAAGCATTCTTGATGAAAAGACCAGAGCTGAATAGAAAATTTGACTTTCAAATATAAGACTCAAGAGAAGCATGAAGAGATAAACAAGAAAATAATAAGGGATTTATTAAGGTTGAACTGTTTATATTCCTGCATGGAAAGATATTTGTAACTCATGAGACCTTTGTCAGTATTAAGGTAGTTGGAGGGGGGGAAAAATTTATATGTATAGATAGGTAGATAGATAGAGGGCACAGGATGAGTTGAAGATGAATGGGTGGTATCTGGAGGATAAAATTAAGGGGTGAGAGGATTATACTAGGAGAAGAACAGGAGAGGTAGATTGGGGTAAATCTCACATAAAACAGACAAGAAGAGGCTTTTCAGTGGAAGGGGAAGTGGGAAAAGGTGAGAGGGGATGAGTGAATTGTATTCTGAGGAGGGACAGGGTCAAAAGAGAATAGAATAAATGGGGGGGCGGGATAGGATGACTACTACATAACAACAACATGACTACTATTTAAGCGTTTTGAATGACCACACAGGTATATAACCTGTATGGAGTTGCTTGCCTTCTCAATGAGGGAGGTGGGGGGGGGGGATTTGGAACCCAGAAGGTTTTTTTGTTGGTTTGTTTTTGGCTAGGCAGTGGGTCACACAGCTTGTAAGTGTTAGTGTGTCTGAGGCCGGATTTGAATTTGGGTCCTCCTGAATCCAGGGCCAGTGCTGTATCTACTGTGCCACATAGCTGCCCCAAACCCAAAGTTTTAAAAAGAAATGTTAAAAATTGTTTTCACATGCAACTGGGAAATAAGATATACAGGCAATGGGGCATAGAAATCTGTCCTGTCCTACAGGAAAATAGAAGGGGAAGGGGATAAGAGAAGGGTAGGGGAGTTAGAAGGGAGGGCAGAATGCACACTGTCTTGGGGTTGGGGAAGGGATGACATGAGAAAATTTGGAACTCAAAATCTTGCAGAAGTGAATGTTGAAAACTAAAAATAAATTAATATGGGGGGGGGGGGTGACATCTCCAGAAAACGTTCTTTGAAATGATGGGTTCCTTTTGAGTTTTATCTAAGCTGATGCTGTTCATTAATGTTGCAAACTGATTGTCCAAGAGTAAATAGAGAGGCCAATGGAATTAATGGGTAAAGCAAGGAGGAAGGGAACAAGATTTAAGTGCCTACTATTACATGCCTGGAGATGTGCTAAGTGCAAATAGTTTATTATTTGATCCTAGCCCTAGGAGCTAGGTGCTATTTACATTTGTAAAAACTGAGGTAGGTTGAATGGCTTGCCTGGAGGTATGAACAGCTAGTATCTAAGACTGGATTTGAATTCTGGTCTTTTTGAGGCCTAGTGCTATCTACTATGCTACCTGACACATTTAATGTTATAGTGATTGTTAAATCTTTGAATTTTTTTTAACCTGAAGTTCTCTCAGTGACAGCAAAGCCTTTGGATTCAGGATATACTTACTATAGTTATTTGAGATACCAGAAAGCAGAAACAACTCAAATTGTATCCTGTTTGCAGTTGTTTGTCTGCTTGCTTTAGTAAATGAGAAATTAGTCATTTTATAGAGGGGAAGGAGGAGGAGGAGTGGACTGCTTTTTGTGATTTCAGTCAGCAGGTATTTGTTGAATGGTCTACTGTGTGCAACTTGCAAAGTGTAAAAGATACAAAGGTGAAAATTTGAAACCATTTCCATTCTAAAGGACTTTATGATCAGTTGTGAAGAGACAACAAACATTTAAGTAAATATAGAATAAAAACAAATAAGGAGAATTTGGGAGGGAAGGTAACTAGCAGTTACAGGGATCAGGAAAAGCTACCTGTAGAAGTGGGGTTTTTAAGAAGCATACTTTCGAAGGATGTAAGGGATTATTGCTTCCCTTAATCCTCATCATTTTTTAATTCCCTAGACCATTACTTTCTCCTTAAGGATTTGATTTACTGTCCTGCCTCAACCACCCTTAAATCCTCACTAGCATTGTCATTTTTACCTTTGCAATATTTCTCCTCTTCATATCCACAAAGTTTCCAACCTGGTGTAGGTCCTCATTATATCATTCCTGGACTAGTGCAATAGCCTTCTGTTGTTCTCCCTGCCTCGGTTCTCTCCCCATTCCATTCTATCCTCATCTTAACTGTCCAAGTGGTTTTTCTAAAGTGCAGGTTACCCCCTACTTAATTCCAGTGGGTCTCCGTTACCTCCAAGATTAAAATCTCATTTGGCTTTTCAAAATCTGGATACTTTCTATCTTTCCAGGCTTATTTATAATGAGTATTCTAATAATTCACTTCTCTTCTTGCAGGTTTCTAAAACATGCCAGTGTCCTCAAACCCTGCTATGTTCTTCCTCTTTATATCTACTGGCTTTAAATTCTACTTAATAAAAGAGGCCTTTCCTGGTCCCCCCACTTCAAGTGCTCTCCCTCTGGAATGTCCATGTAGATTATGGGTCTTGTAGGTATAGTTGTTCATTGTCTCCCCCTTCTGTTTTTATCTTTCTTTTTATTCCCAGTCCTTAGCAAAGTACTTGATAGATATTAAGCACTTGATAAATCATTTTTGATTGATTACATGTATTGTCTAGCCTCTTAGAAAATAAACTCACTAAAGACAGGGATTGTCATACTTTTCGTGTAGTTTCATTCATTAAAAGCCATTTCCCTTCTAGAGTTTCCCTGTTTGGGAGAAAAATATCACCAACCTTACAGTCACTGAGGTTTGCATCCTTAGGGTTATCCTTTACTCTTCACTGTCCACCCCACATATTAAATTAAGACGGCAAATCTTACCATTTCCCATCTCCATGATTTTTTGCATCAGTGCCTTTGTCATTCCTCACATGGCCAGCACCTTATTTCAGGCTTTCATTGCTTCTTGCCTGGACTATTATAATGACCTAATGAGGCTAGCCCTCTGCTACAAGTCTGTCTCCCTACTCCAATCCATCTTCCACACTTCTGCCAGAATGATTTTCTTTCTTAAATTATTATTTATCTTTCATTTTTGACATTTTACTTTTATAAGATGATTTTTTAAAAACACAGATCTAACCATGTCACTCCTTTAATCAAATTCTAGTGCTTTCTGTAGTGCCTCTAGAATAGGATTAAACCCTGACCCCAATCTTCCTTTCCAGCCTCATAAATTACTCTTCTTCCTATACTTTAAGAGCCTATCAAACTGCTCCTCACACAAAAGAATTTATATTCTGTATCTTAGCCTTGGCATTGTGTCCATGCTTAGAATAATAGATATAATAATAGCTCACATTTATGTAGAGTTTACTATGTGCTAAGCACTGTCCTAAGGACTTTACAATTATTATCTCAGTTGATCCCTGTTTTACAGATGAGGAAACTGAAGCTGAATTTGAGGTCACGTCTTCTTGGCTGTAGGTCTAGCACTTAATCCACTGAGCCACTTAGCAAAATGGGGTGATAAACTGAATCTCATAGGGTTCTTGTGAAGATAAAATGAAATGAAATTTATACATGGCTTTGCAAACCTTAAAGCACTATATAAACACTAGGTGCTATTACATTTTAAAGGATGAGAAAATGAAATAATATCTAGCCCCAGAGTCAGTAGAGAGCTGCTGGAATTTATTGAGTAGGGAAGACTTGCACTTTAGGAAAACCACTTTGACAGCCATATGAAAGATGGATTGGAGTGGGGAGAAACTTGATCCAGGGAAACCAATTAGGAGGCTGTGGCAGTAGTCCAAGTGAAAGGCAATGAGGCCCTGCACTACTACTTTACTGTATGAGTAGAGAGAAGTTAACAGTGTCAGAGGTGTGGAGGTAAAACTGAGGTTTGGCAACTGATTGAATATGTGGGATGAGAGAAAATGAGGAGTTGAAGATGCATGATACCAAGGTGGTTAAAACCTGGGTAACAGGTAGTGCCCTTGACAGTAATAAAGATGTTGGGGAAAATGTGTTAGGATAGGATATCTGCAATCCATATCATCATCTATGATCATAATCCTTCTGGCTGCTTAACCTCAAACAAAGAGGTATGACTCCAAGTTCAGAATCCGTCTTTTAAGGGAGTTGGAGAAAGGGTACAGGCAGCATGTACAGAATTTTCTCAGTAGTACCTGTTCTGAGGTTATAGTTTGAATTATAATTGCCCTAAAAAGCCAACACCTATCTCAGAGGTATCCCTACTGGAGATAAAGGGTAGGTGTGTTAGTGATGAAGATGCCCCACAATTGGCTCCTGCAATGGTGAGAACATTGGATGGAGCATTGAGGCTCAGTTCTAGTTTTGTTGTAGTGGCAGTTTATTGTGAAACCTTGAGCCAAGTTACTACTCCCCAGAGTTAATCTCTCATGGAGAATACAGTAAGAATGAAATGAGATAATAGATGAATTCTGAAAACTTACAAATTTCTACTTCCTATTCAATGTCTATTGTTGGGGGGGGGGGAACATTGGGTTTTCTTCACTAGTTAACCCTCCCCTGTTCTACTTTTAAGAAAGACCACAAGAACAAACCCTATTTTTGCTCAGGGTTGTATATATCTTTTTTTAATTAATTTATTTTTAGTTTTCAGCATTCACTTTTATAAGCTTTTGAGTTTTCAATTTTCTCCCCTCCCTATGATAGCATGTAATCTCATAGGCTCGACATATACATCCATATTAAACATACTTTTACATTAGAATAAATGGGAGGAACCATGAGAAAGAAGAAACAAAACAAGAAAAAAGAGAGCAAATAGTATACTTTGATCTGCATTCTAGTGCTTCCTCTTGATCTAGAAAGCATTTTCCATTGTGACTCTTTTGAAGTTGTCTTAGATCCTTGCTTTGCTAAGAAGAGCCAAGTCTGTGAAAATTATCACACAATGTGGCTATTACTGTATACAATGTTCTTCTGGTTCTGCTCAGTTTATAAGTCTTTCCAGGGTTTTTGTTTGTTTTTTAAGCCTGCCCACTCATCATTTCTTACAGAACAATAGTATTCCATTACATTCATATACCACAACTTGTTCAGCCATTCCGCAGTTGATGGGCGCATATATATATACACACATATACATATACATACATACATATATATATATATATATATATATATATATATATATGTATGTATGTATAATCACTTTCACTACAGAGTTTGAATTAAGGTAAAATCTATGAGGCTTTACTGGGCTTAATACCAGCTATTTTCTCTAAATGTCGTCAGTTGTTAAGTACAATCTACTGGGCATGGGTCACTGTATTCATATTTTTTAGAATCTGGCACTGTTCCCATTAGGTGACATTCATGTGTGACAACACTCCTATCCCCTATATAATTACTATAGAAAGGTAACTGGAGAATTTTGATTTCCAGGTTACCTTATAGAACTTAGCTTTGGGGAGGAAAAAATAAAAGCCCACAAAATCAACAAGGAGGAGTTTTGGTATACTGTAGTGTGTCAAGGAATCTATTTTAATAAAAAGTAGAGAATTTTGTTTTCTGGTAAGAGATAGTGCAGCAGGTTTAAGGATTATCTCATGGACAGTGTATTAATCAGTACATAATATGGCTGCTATTGATCTTTGGGTTTGTGTTGATAACTTAATTTCTCCATTAAGAATTCTGGCTAGATTCGTTGGTAGTCAAAGATAACTATAATGAAACCTTCTGAAAAGGCCAGGTGCTGTAGTCTTAAACGTGCTTTTGTTGAGCTTCAAGGCCCTAACAAAGACAGGTAAAATAAAGCATTAGATTGAAAACAAATACCTACATCAACACAGTCTATTTTTTTAATCTTATCTATTTTATTTTTCCCCATTGTAAAAACAATTTTAACGTTCTTTTTTTTATTTCAAATTTTGAGTTCCAAATTCTCTTATTCCCGCCCCTAATTGAGAAGATAACCAATTTGCAAAACATGTTTCCATCCAAGTCATTCTGTTAAAGAAAACAGACAAAAAAAAGAAATTCTTTGATCTGCACCAGTTCTTTCTGTGGAAATGGACAGTACCTTTCATCATAAGTCCTACAGAATTGTCTTGGATCATTGTATTGCTGAGAATAGCTAAGTTACTCATTAGATCATCATACGGTATTGCTGTTACTGTGTACAGTGTTCTCCTGATTTTATTTTGCATCAGTTCATATAAGTCTGTGTTTTTTTGTGAGAGTATCCTCCTCACCATTTCTTAAAGCACAATAGTATTCCATCACAATCATATGCAATAAGTTATTCAGCCATTCTCCAGTTGATGGACATCTCCTCAATTTTCAATTCTTTGCCACCACTAAAGGAGCTGTTATAAATATTTTTTACACATAGATCCTTCTGGTTTTTATCTCTTTGGGCATAGTTCCAAATTGTTCTCCAGAATGGTTCCGTCCCAATAGTACATTATTGTTTTGATTTTTCCACATCCCTTCCAACATTTATCGTTTTCCTTTTCTGTAATATTAGCCAATCTGGCAGGTGTGAGTTGTTTTAATTTGCATTTCTTTAAGCAGTAGTGATTTAGAGCATTTTTTTTTCAAATGACCTTGTCTGAAAACTGCTTGTTCTATCCTTTGACCATTTATCAATTGAGGAATAGTTCTTTGTCCTATAAACTTGACTCAATTTTTCAACATGTTTGAGAAATGGAATCTTTATCAGAGAAATTTAATATGAAAATTTTTTCACAGTAATGATTAGCAACTATGTATTTCCCACCATCCTATTTTCCCCATTTGTCCTACTTTCTCAAACCTTCACCTTGTCCATTCTCAAAAGTATTTTGCTTCTCACTTTTACCTCCCCCAAATTGCCCTCCCTTCTATCAGCTCTCCCCTCACCCCTACTTCTCTTATGCCCTTGCCTTTCTACTTTCCTATGTAATAAGATAGATTTTTACACGCACTCAGTTGGGTGTAGAAATCTTATTCCCTCTTTGAGCCAATTCTGATGTGCTCCCCTTCCTACTTCCCCCATTTTCCCCTCCACTTTAAAATCTCAAGCCTCTTGATAATTTATCCCATTCTATCCCTCCCTTTCCCCTCGTCCCAGTGCATTCTTCTTTCTCATCCCTTAATTTTAATTTAATTTTTTTTAGAGAATTATACCATTATATTTAACTCACTCCTCTGCTTTCTGTCTACATATACTCATTATAACTGCCCTAGTAATGAGAAGGTTTTTAGAGGTTATAAATATCATTTTCCCATATAGGAATATAAACAGTTTAACCTTATTAAATCTCTTATGATTTCCCTTTCCTGTGTTTACCTTTCTGTGCTTTTTTTGCATCTTGTATTTGAAAATCACATTTTCTGTTCAACTCTGGTCTTTTCATCAAGAATGCTTGAAAATCTTCTATTTCATTGAATATCCATTTTTTCCCCTGGACAATTATACCCCGTTTTGCTGTGTAGGTTATTCTTGGTTGTAATCCAAGTTCCTTTGCCTTCCGGAATAACATTCTAAACCCTCTTGTCCTTTAATGTAGAAGCTGGTAAATCTTGTGTTAAATCTAACTGTGGCTAGGTGATAACTTTCTGGCTGCTTGCAATATTCTCTCCTTGACCTGGGAACTCTGGAATTTGGCTACAATATTCCCAGGAGTTTTTATTTTGGGGTCTCTTTTAGGATTTTTTTGATTTCTATTTTACCGTTTGGTTCTAGAATATCAGGGCAGTTTAGCTCGATAACTTTTTGGAAGATGTCAGGCTATTTTTTTTTTTATCATGACTTTCAGGTAGTCCAGTAATTCTTAAATTTATCTCTCCTGAATGGATTTTCCATGTCAGTTATTTCCAATGAGATTTCACCTTTTTTTCCCATCCTTTTTATTTTGTTTGATTGTTTCTTGATGTCATTAGCTTCCATTTGGCCAATTCTTTTTAAGTTGTTCTCTTGGGTGAATTTTTGTATATATCTTTTTCCATTTGGCCTGTTCTGTTGGGTTGTGTTTTTTTTTTTTAAGGTATTCTTCAGTATTTTTTTTTTCTGCCTCCTTTACCAAGGTGGTAAAGGACTCTTTTCATGATTTTCTTCATCACTCTCATTTCTCTTCCCAATTTTTCCTTTACCTATTTCTTGACTTTTAACTCTTAAGCTATACTGGGGCTCTGCTTGACAAGTGGAAGAGTCACTGTCCCAAGCTTCACGTTTTTTTTGTGTAGCTATTTTCAGAGGTAATTCTGGGGACTTGTAAATTTTTGGCTTTTTCAAGGTGGTATAATCTACCAAGAGGTGTGTTTTTCCTGTACTGGGCATTGGTTTGTGAGCTACCACAAGCGCTCTTTTCAGCACTAGAACTGTGACAAGGATACTGCTCCCCTGCTTGCATAAGGTCTGCTGTGCTAGTGCTCCTCCTCATACTGGGACCAAGACCCAAGACTGTGAACCAATTCCAAGTATGGACAATGAAGCAGTTTTTGCCACTGGTGCCAGCAAAGGGAATCCTGTTAATCTCTTTTTGACTGGTTGTCCAATCCTTTTACCATCTGTGGGCTGAGAGGTCTGGAAACCACCTCTACTGCTTCTGATTGTCACCCTGAGGCCTGTTCCTTTTTTTGCTGGGGCCTCATCTGCTTTCCAGTGCTGGACTGCACTCTTCTCTCACTCTGGTGCAGAAGACCTTTCAAGCTGACCTTGTCTTGGGCTGGAAAATTGTTTCACTCTTGTCTTTTTGTAGGTCCTGCCTCTCTAGAATTTGTTTAGGGTCATTTAAAGGTATTTGAAGAGTGTGGGGAGAGCTCAGATGAGTCTCTGCCTTTACTCCACCATCTCGGCTCTACCTCCAACACAATCTAATTTGCTAATCAAATCCCATTGATAAACTTAAAGTTTTGAACAACTCATGAGAAAATAGGCAGTAATTTAAATTTAAGTATTAAAGCAGAAATGACTTTTTTGTATGAATTACTTAAACCATTTTTCATGTAATATATTGGATGGGATTTATAAGATAATTTGCGTTATTAATATAATGTTTTGGGGGGTTTTTTGGTGAGGCAGTTGGGGTTAAGTGACTTGCCCAGAGTCACACAGCTAGTGATGTTATGTGTCTGAGGCCGGATTTGAACTCAGGTCCTCCTGACTTCAGGGCCAGTGCTCTATCCACCGTGCCACCTACGTGCCCCTAATTTTAAAAAAATAAGGTGATTGTATTTGGTTTAAATACCATATGAAATAGGATGGTTACCTCTTTTAAAAAAAGATAAGAGTCTTTATGCTTGGTGTGAGTGTTTTTTATTTTTTTAATTGAAGCCATTCATATCTACTCATTTCATTCTCACTCTTCAATGGAATAATGATAAAAATTCCTGGAATTGATCATTCTTTGTTGTGCTATGTTGTTTAGTTTAAATCTATTTCTGAATTATGAGTATTGTCATTAAAGTGAATGGCCTGTTGCTCCTTCATGGAAATGTTTTAGTAAAACATTGCTGAGTTTATTGTAAGGAAAAGTCCATATGATTGTGGTGGGAAATACAGTTATGCAACATAATATAAAAATCAGTTTTATTTACTGATTTCCCGATAGTGGAAAATGCCAGCTAAATTCAGAGTATCTCAATTTCCAATTGGTATGTTAAGACCAGATGGTTTCACAGAGCAATTTGTAGATTTTTCAGTAAGTTATATTCTATTGTGTATTACTGTATGTAGAATGAAGTCCTAAGGAAAGTTAACAATAAACAGATAAATATTGATGCCATTATTGTGGGTGGATATTCTCTCCAGGCTGAAGGTTTGGAATCCTTTCACAGTCTACCCTGTGTGACTTGTCCATTTTTTCATTTCTCTGTACTAATTCATGGTTGACAGGATGATGAAGCATATTCAAGCATGTCTTGTCATCATTGCCCTTTGGATGAGCCTCAACTTTGCACATTGAAATTGTGTGAAGATCGTTAAAATAATAGCTTTCGTTTAAAAAAAGAACTGAATATTATTAAAAGTACCATGGAACTTTGGAAGGCAAGCCAACTCATTCCAATCCTATTCGTTTCTGTGCTCATAGTCCAACTTCAGCATCTTTCCAATAATGTACTAATGGAACAGTTCTATTCCATATCCTGGTATGAGAAAAATAGGTACTTTTTATCTAATTGGTTTTTCTAGTGTGTATGTGACCAGACTTTTAAGCTGATTATCTCAGTTAAGGAAGCACAATTATGGACAATATTTTGATGAACTTCACACCTCTGTAGCAAGAATTCTTACCTTTTTTTATGTCTGAGACCTCCTCAGAATAATGGTTTTAACACAAAATAAGTAGGAATTATAAAGGAAACCAGTGGTATTGAAATAAAAATTCCCTAGGCCAAAGTGCTGTGCTGGAGAGAGGGAGAGGGAGAGGGAGAGGGAGAGACAGAGAGAGACAGAGAAAATGACCATGAAAAGAACAAACACTTTGGTAAACATCTTTTTTATGCTTCATGTTATTGTTGATAATGAGAGAACCAGTTTAATTCTGTTAATTCTTTTGAGGTATCATTTGGATATGTAATGGAGAGCTCTTGTTGGAGAGTTTTTAAGTTTGCATTTTGCTGTATTATAAAATTCTTAGGATACTTTATGCTTTTCAACCAGCCGTGACTATAAAGATGATGTCTGCTGTAGAATGTAATTTTTGGAAGACCTTACTATTTCCCTTTCATAACTAGGAATTTTTATGTGTGCTTAGATTATTCTCAAAGACTTGTACACCTCAGGCAAGGAGGCATATAGATGGGTAGGAATTCATTATTTTCTTGGTTGCTTTTTTGAGGTAATAATATCTTATTCTTATGTTTTGTTTTTGATCTTTGTTCTAACATGTTAATTTGTTTCCTGAGTCAGTTTGTAGGTGTATGTATTTGTATGTTGTGATGTTGATTGGTGCTTTCTTTATTCAGTTCCTCATTATTCTAAGTACAGTATTTGGATGGGAAGCTTCTATATGATAAGCCTTTGAATCAATTTTCCATGTTTTCCAACTTTTTTTTTCCTGCTGTTTACTCTAGTGTATCAGTCACTGAATTAAAAACAAATGTTGTTTTAATTTGGAGCCTCTTAACCTGTCTTCTAGTAGAATTTTGCTTCCTCATCCCAAGTAATAATTGTTAATACAACAGCTACACTTTTATGTTTTGCTTTTTTTAGTGAGGCAATTGGGGTTAAGTAACTGGTGCAGTCAAACAGCTAGGAAGTGTTATGTGTCTGAGACTGGATTTGAACTCAGGTCCTCCTGACTCCAGGGCCAGTACTCCATCCACTGTGCCACCTAGCTGCCCCTGCACTTATTTTTATGGCAGTTGATCTTGTAAGTGCTTATCATGAGCCCTGCAATGCAAAATGACCAAATATATATCCCAAGAGGTATACCTTATTCCTCTTTGGGTACCTTAAAAAAAGCAGTACCTTCATATGCCTCACCTGGGAGAAGTTCTTTGTGATTATTGAGTTAGGCACAACTTCATTTGGTCTTCCTTTCATTTATCACATAACTATTAAGATTGATTTAGTTTAGTTGTACTTAAATAATGTAATTCAAATATTTTCTTCCCCCTTTTCTACCTTTTCATCATCATGGCAAAAGTGGGAAAGCTTCAGTGGACAGAGGGTTATTTATCTTTTTCTTTTTTTTTTCCCCCTATTTTGTGAATTCCTGGAGCTAACAAATTCATTGCATGGTGATTAATGTCTCCTTATTTACCTAGTGTTCTTGGAAAGTAAACACAGTATGTTGCCGGCACCATTCTCAAAGCTTTCCATTGTGGTAAAAACTTCTCAGAGCTTATGTTTCACTGGAATAGTCTGCAAGGACCTAGGTCATTTCCATGACATCAAGCATCACAAGTGGATTTTGTAGAGCATACTGTTAATTATAGGTGGAAAATAACTAAATTTCCATGGAAAGTTGAGAAAATTAGGCTGAACAACATCTCTTAGAAGGAACAACTTGGTATAATTTCTGTCTGCTGCGTGGAAAGAGCATTGAACAATCAGTCAAGAGAGAACTAAGTTCTAATCCTACTTTTTAGTTGAGCAACCGAGTGAGTTATTTAACTCCAGTTGTCTCATCTGAAAAAAGATAATACTTAGCTCAAAGGGTTGCTGCATCAAATGAGATTTGTTCTCATTTGAGTTCTGTAATGCTCACAACACTGTTATTTAGCTATTAATATAGGTAAAATCTATTCAGCTTAAATGAGGAAATATTAATTTTTAAGTTGTATTTACAACTAAATACAAAAAATGAGCTATCCTTTTAAAATTATAGGGAATATTTTGAGTCATCTCATTTTTATAAATATTTCTTAGGAATATTTTATATAGATATAAATGTATTTTGCATAGATATGACATTTTGGCATAATAGAGATATTAACACATGAAAGGGCATCTTTATAAAGACCCTGTCATTATTACTTTTGCAGGAATCAAAAAATACGTTGTTGGCCTTATCATAAAGACTTCATCTGACCCGACATGTGTAGAGGTGAGATTTCTCTTCAACGTGACAAAAGTCTGGTTCAGTCAAATTAGCACTAGCTAATTTGAACCCAGAGGATCTGGGTTCAAATCCCATCTCTGATGCTTGCAGCCCTTTTTCTAGGACATTTTACCTCAACTGTATAATTGAGGGGAGAGGGCAGGATTGCATTAGATGGACTATGCAGTCCTACCAGGTCTAGATCTATGTTCCTTTTTAAACTAGGCCTGTGCATAATAATATCATCTTATCCTCTTTTGGCTTTCCTGTCCTCTTTCTTTGCCTCCTTAACCATATAATACACCTTAATGTAGCAACAGTATGTAGGAAACCCGTTAGATTCACTTTGATCAGAACCTATTTAGACTCTTTTTATAAGCTAACCTCACGCTTTGTCTCTCCCCCCCCCCAAACTTCTTTCCCTAGAAAGAAAAGGTGTATATTGGAAAATTGAATATGATTCTTGTTCAGGTAAGCTTCCCACTTGGAGTGTCATTATATAGAAATAATAGCTCAGATATCTTATGACTTGTAAGTTGGCTAAATCAGTACTTATATATAAATAAGTGTGGGTGCAGAAAAAGCTATAATTATTTGTAATTGTATTAGCTTATTGTTTAGCTTTTTTTTTTTGAGCACCCTTTACTCGGGATGAAAAATACAGGAATGCTTAGAGATCCTAGTAGTTCTTAGAAAATATTTTGGAGCTTTGGCATCAGATTTCAGTCATTTTTGGAGAAGTATAAATCTTTGAAGGCTTTGGCTTTTTATCCTTAATGTCTTCTAATAGGTTTGTTCAATGAAAAATAATCATGACTTCTGTTCTCCTTAATGAAACGTGTAATGTGGATGGAGGCTGTTGTCAAGCCTCTTCTTTTAGGCAGAGAATATGAATGAATGGATGGTACTGACACAGACTTTTTAAACTTGTTAGGTGTTCTCAGGTGTCTGATGGTCAGTACCAGCCTACGGCTTGCTACTTTTTTTAAAGGCTTTTTTTTTTAATTGAAGGAAGCAAACTTAACTATAATGTAAAATAATTTTGCGTTTTGTACACTTAGATCTTAAAGCAGGAATGGCCCAAACACTGGCCAACTTTCATCAGTGACATTGTAGGAGCAAGTAGGTCCAGTGAAAGTCTCTGCCAGAATAATATGGTGATCCTTAAACTATTGAGTGAGGAAGTATTTGATTTCTCCAGTGGGCAGATCACTCAAGTGAAGGCAAAGCATTTGAAAGACAGGTGAGTAGTCTTTTAAATTTCATAATAGAATTGTCTAAAAGTTATTACTCTTCAAGATAGTCATATATTTAGAGAAATAGCAACTTTTGAGCCTTAAGAATGAAGGGAACTTGAGAATTATTCAGATTTGAGAGAAAGCAAGCCATGTAAGAAACGCATGAGGAAAGTAGCCCTAAAGCAAATACCCTGGAATCAGTCTAAAGTGAATTGAGAAGTTTATGGTTATTTGTCTCCACCTGACTAGTGTTTTCTGCAGTTTTTTTTTAAATTTCCGCAATTCTTACTAGTTCTAAATGGGGGGGGGGGGCAGCTAGCTTTTTAGCCATACCTAGGTAATTAATTTATAAATTAACTGGAAGTTATAATTTCTCTTTCATGAATGGGAGTCTTTTCAAACTTAAGGGAAATAGCAAAACAAAAAAATCCCCTTTACTAATAGAAACATATTTGTGGGAAACTTGACCTTTTCCCTTCCACCCCCCCCCAAGATGGATGTCTGTAATGTTTTATACACAAGAATATAAAATCATATTGAGGGAAACTATTGGTAGATGTTGCCATTTCTTTTTTTCTTTCAAGTATTTGGACACAAGGGAATATTTTAGTACTGTTTCTCTGGGTTAAAGGTATTGACTTGACTGAAGTTTTTAGGGTAGAATCAGATGACAAAATTAAGCTAGCCATCTGAAAGATAGGCATTTATTTGGTGTTTAATAGTCCATAGGATTATTGTCATATAGCACTTTTAGGAATTAAGTTAATGGCCATGTTGCTTTACTACTTTAAACACTGGAGGTGATTGATAGTTGAGGGGGGAGCAAAAATACACAAACTAAGTTTTGTATGTCTTGAATTGCCTAAGACCAAAGTAATCTACAAGACAGGGTGCCTTGGTCATAGGATTGTTTATAAAATAGAATATTAAACTTCTTACATTCTTATTTAGAAAAGAATAAAAGGTAAAAAGAAATTGCTGCTTGTATATTAATAAGATGTTATAATGAAAGATTTCTTCTAAACTTTTTTATAGCATGTGCAATGAATTCTCACAGATATTTCAGCTGTGTCAGTTTGTGATGGTGAGTAATTTTATTTTATTTTTTTTAAATGAAAACTACTCATTTTAGGAGACAATTACTGTAGGTATATTTTTGTTGCAGGAAAATTCCCAAAGTGCTACGCTTGTACATGCCACTTTGGAAACATTGCTAAGATTTCTAAACTGGATTCCGCTGGGATATATTTTCGAAACCAAGTTAATCAGCACATTAATATATAAGGTATACTTAAGATTTTTTCCTTCCTAATTATTTCATTAAACAGCTATAATTGGCAATTTACCAATTGTTTGCCAATATGTTTTAATGCTAGATAAGAGAGTAATATTGTGTGTGCATAAGGTTTATAATCCATCTGTGTGTTCTTTTCAGTTGCTTCATGGTGTCTTGGTTGTTCCACTTTCCATTGTTTTTTCAACAATGGGGAATGTACAACTTCAGTCAAATTAATACCTTTAATGCAGAAAAGTAAAAGGTCATTGTTTAGGCTGCTTACTTCTGTTTCTGGATGGTAGTTTTTGCAGTAGAGTCTATATTTAATAACACAGTGAACACGTACATAGCACTTACTAAGTGCCAGCCATTGTGCTATAGATCTTTACAGTCATCTCATTTGATCTTCACAACAACCCTGAAGAGTAAGTGCTAAATAAATGTTAGTAAGAGATGGTGTGGATAAAGTTACTTTAAGAATTCAAGCACCAAAAATGTCATTTACTGGGGGAATAATAGTAACGTGGCAATTCATTTCTCTTATTTTATCTATTCCCTTATCACTTATTCACGCCCCCACTTGATAGATTCTACTTAAACGCTTATTATGGGTCCATTACTGTTTCCTTTTTTTCTTCCATTAAATAGTTTCTAAACGTTCCAATGTTTCGAAATGTTTCTCTGAAGTGCCTCACTGAGATTGCTGGTGTGAGTGTAAGCCAGTATGAGGAACAATTTGTAACACTATTTACACTGACAATGATGCAGCTAAAACAGGTAACTTGTGATTCTTCTTTAGAATTTCATTTTGATCAGATTATATTGTTGAAGGTAAATCAGTGAAAATATTCATTAGAATTCTGTAATTGTTATGGGGAAATCAGTTTGCTTACAATAAGTACTTCATTGAAAGAGAAGCTAGGGGCGCAGTGGATAGAGCTCCAGCTTTGGAGTCAGGAGGACCTGAGTTCAAATGTGGCCTCAGACACTTGACACTCAGCTAGCTGTGTGACCCTGGGCAAGTCATTTAACCCCAATTGCCTCACCAAAAAGCAAAAAGAGAGAGAGAAGCTAGGAAGATACGGTCTAAAATTAGTATTTTGAAAAAGTTCACGATTTTCTTAAGAGTTCATCAAAAGGATAAGTATGTTATTAGATGATTCTTGTTTACATTCAGGTCTTGTTGCCCAATCTAAGGTTTTGGGTTCTGGGTGTTAAAAAAAAAAAAGTAGAAATACAGCTTGATCTTGACCTTTTACTTAAGGTACTTAACAGTGATTTACTGTGTTACTAAGTGATATGAAAAATTATTTATGAGCAACAGGATGAAGTTCAATAGACAGGGTGGGGATGGGATAGAGATTGGCTTTGAATTATAGCCAAAATTTTGGTAATGCCTAATAATAATAGCAGGAAACCTTGGAAGTCTTTGAATATAAGCTAAATATTACTTGGAGTGACACATTTTTGGAAACCTATCCAGTTAAGAATAGGTAAAAGAAGAGCTTTTATTTTTATTGCTAAATATATAAAAATGCTATCTTTAATTTCAGATGTTACCTTTAAATACCAATATTCGACTTGCTTACTCCAATGGAAAAGATGATGAACAAAATTTCATCCAGAATCTCAGTTTGTTTCTCTGTACATTTCTTAAAGAACATGGTCAACTTATAGAAAAGCGATTAAGTCTCAGGGAAACATTGATGGAGGTAGGAATTTTTTTTCATCTTTATCTTGGACAAGTATATTGTAGAACTTATTTCTGCACATAACGCCGTAAAGCTTTAGATAGGGATTTTTCATCAAAGTACCAAGTCGTATTAGGGGGGATTTGTTTGTGTAAAGAAGTGAATTTGACATAGGACCATTTTTTCCTAACACCTAGTTTCCTTGCTTTGCATAGGCTCTTCACTATATGTTGTTGGTATCTGAAGTAGAAGAAACTGAAATCTTCAAGATTTGTCTTGAGTATTGGAACCATTTGGCGGCTGAACTATACAGAGAAAGTCCGTTTTCCACATCTGCCTCTCCAATGCTCTCTGGAAGTCAACATTTTGATGTTCCTCCCAGGAGACAACTTTACCTCCCTGTATTATCCAAGGTAACTCACGTGTGCAGAAATGACTGCATAGCTTCCTTTCAAAAAGCTATCCTTCCTCCTGCCAGAAAGTTAGCTGGATGAACTGAATTTGTGATATTTGATACTTAAGAGTAGTAGAAAACTTAGATTGAGAATAACTTCTTACCTGGACCTCACCCATTTCTTGACTGCCAGCATAGGAAGCCCTCTTAGCATTTATTCACTCTAATTCATCTATCTAGTCATCAGTGTTCTTGGTAACAAGACTTAACTCGTTAGCAAGAAACTCTAGTGTATCTCTACCACTTTTCCAAGGTCACAATTATCGGGCAATACTGCAACCAAGTGGGTGATAGACACAGTGGCTAGAGCCACTTGGGGGTCAAGAAGTCCTGCATTTGAACTCTCCCCGAAACATTTTCATAAGCGTGACACAGCTGTGGAACTTTGGGGACAGATCATTAAATATCTTCCCTGCATTTTATCATCTGTAAAATGGGGTGATGATAATAGTGTCTTGTCTCAGAGTTGTTGTAGGTTTCAAATGGGGTAACATTTTAGTAAAGCTCTTTGTAAACTGTAACACACTATGTAAAAGCTAGCTATCTTTGGGGTGCTATTTGTGGTCATTGAAAGCACTGTACGGTTTCCCAGATCATATCAGCCTGGTTCTATATGCCTGTCCCAAATGCTGTGTTCAAGTATTGACTCATCAATATGGGTATGTTCATTGGTCAATATTGGGTATGTGGATTGTTGGGCTGCTTAATTTGCTCTCTCAGGTAAGCATGGATCTCCTTGAGGAGGCCCTTTTTCAATTTGTTGCTGAATACAAAATTCTCTAGAAGAAGGCACCCAACTTAGTAGGTAGATCCTCTTTAGAGGAATATGAGAAAAATTTCGTGGAACCAGATGTATGGATGGGGTATAGTCAACAATGGAGGGAAGTGTCACTATTAATCATAAATCCATTGACATGTTAAAGCCCTAATGTTAAGATTTTTCCCCCATTAATATATTGTAAATAGGTCCGTTTATTGATGGTGAGTCGAATGGCTAAACCTGAAGAAGTGTTGGTTGTAGAAAATGATCAGGGAGAAGTTGTGCGAGAATTTATGAAGGATACAGACTCCATTAATTTGTACAAGAATATGAGAGAAACTTTGGGTAAGTTGATAGCAATAACTTTAAATTTGAACTATGTGTTAATGTTGGGAAATAATGATAATAAATACAATGGAAAGAGACTCATGAGCAATAGTTCTCAAAACCCCAGCTTCTCAAGTTTACCTTTAGAACCTTGAGGAGGAGTAATAGTTAGCCAGTCCCCTGAATACCCAACCAGCCAATGCCGGGGGAATTTGAGAGATGAGCCTAGATAGGTTACTAGATCATTTTGATAAGCTCTATAATGCTAGTGTTGGAAATGTAATAAACTTTGTAAAATCAAGATTCTAAAAAGTCCAGCAGTTAGTTGATGGTAAGATTGCCGTATTTTCCGTGGGGGGTGGGGAGTGTATATTGAGGTGGCAGTGTTATCACCTGCTCTATTGTACATAGCCATTTACCTATGTAAGTGGCTTTATTCAGGGTGAGTGGTATGTGTTTTTCCTAAACACAAAGTTATCATTGAAATGTGTTCTAAAATGAGATAGTCATTTGTTAAGTGCTTAGCACAATGCCTATCACTTAGTAGGCACTATGTAAATGCTTATTCCCTTCTGCTTCCCTTTTTTAGTCTATCTTACACATCTGGATTATGCAGATACTGAAAGAATAATGACTGAAAAACTTCACAATCAGGTGAATGGAACAGAATGGTCTTGGAAAAATTTGAACACTTTATGTTGGGCAATAGGCTCAATTAGTGGAGCGATGCATGAAGAGGATGAGAAAAGGTTTCTTGTTACAGTCATAAAGGTATGTTGCAAGTGTATGTGGATTTTGAGCTCTATGCCTTTGTTTCTCTTATAAATCTATGAAGCCTGGTGGGGAGCCTGGTTAGACATTGAGTCAGGAAACTTGGGTTTGAACCTAGACTAAGACCCTTGATTGTGTGATCCTAACCAAAAGTTTACTAAACTTTGAAAGAATATATAATACTACTATCTAATTCAGAGTATTATGTTAAAAGCATGATATAAATCTTAAAGCACCATGTAAATAATATTTACTGTGGATACAAGTAAATGTTAGAATGATAATAAAATTGCTAATGGGTATAGTTTGTCACATCTTGGAAACCTGTATTTTTTTGTTGAAATAGAACAGAGTTCCAGCTGCCATCACCCCTGAGTCTTTTAAGTCAGAACTCCTTAATCTGGGGTCTGTAAACAGGTTTTGTGTTTCAATATCATGGTTTCCTTTGTGTAATCCTGCCTGTATCATTGTATGCATTCCAAAATATTCTGAGGAGCAGCTAGGTGGCGCAGTGGATAGAGCACTGGTCCTCAGGTCAGGAGGACCTGAGTTCAAATGCGGCCTCAGACTAAACACTTGACACTAACTAACTGTATGACCAGGGGCAAGTCACTTAACCCCAATTGCCTAAAACAACAACAACAACAACAAAAAAATATTTTGAGAACCGGTTCCATAGGTTGCCAAGGATGGGCCAGTGAAACAAAAAAAAAGGTGAAAAACATCTACTCTAAATACAAATTTCTGTTAGAAACCCTTAACTTTAACTTAATTTCACTCCTTTGCTTAACTCATATAACACATGGGATTTTGGTTCCTGTTATTCAACTACATAGGACATAGAAGAAGTTCTTAATTTCCAATCAGCAACAGTAATTCAATGGTCTCACACACCTCAGACAGTGTTGGACTTTGTCTGACATACCACGAATAAGAATAGCAATGGCAAAAAGCATCTTGTCACTCTTCACTTTTGTTCTTCCTTTTCTACTTGTTGGCCAAAAGATAAAACCGTTGTGTATATATGTTATACACATGTGCTTTTCCCTTTCTTGGAGAATCTCTCAAAAAGCTGTAGGTAATTCATTTCCAGAAAAAGATTATCTTCTCTACAGTGATTGGAAGAAAATTTTTTTCAGTCGAATTGTCAGCGTTCTCTAAATGAGATTTTCTGCTACATTACAGGATCTTTTAGGATTATGTGAACAGAAAAGAGGCAAAGATAATAAAGCTATTATTGCATCAAATATCATGTACATAGTAGGTCAATATCCAAGGTTTTTGAGAGCTCATTGGAAATTTTTGAAGACTGTAGTCAACAAGTTATTTGAATTCATGCATGGTAAGTTTTAAATTTCTCATTATGCCTCTTTAATTTTCTTTTGGTGAGAATAAAATACTTAAATGCTTTTTCTTTGTTTAGAAACCCATGATGGTGTCCAGGATATGGCCTGTGATACCTTCATAAAAATAGCCCAAAAATGCCGCAGGCATTTCGTTCAAGTTCAGGTTGGAGAAGTAATGCCATTCATTGATGAGATTTTGAACAACATTAACACTATCATTTGTGATCTTCAACCTCAGCAGGTATGCTTCCTAGGTGGTCAGCAGTTTTATAAAGTATCTTACTGATGGTAATGGGAGAGAAATGGACTACATCAGTAGTAGTTGGGGCAATTACCAAGTTCAGTTGTGGTTCCTTAGATGAAGTGAGTCCTCATAGTGAGCATTGTTTAGCTTTTCTGATATTGGTATCTTTATAAGGATAAAATTTAAAGCCAGAAGGTGAACTGTGAACATGCCATAGATGATGTTTTATTATAGTTGTAGGTTCTACTTGAAATTGCTCTACAATGAAGAGGGGGCTGGAATGAAGTCTCCGATTATTCATGTTGTGAAGCAAGTTTTTAATAATGGGGCATGAGTAGGGAAGCTCATTAATATGAAAAGCACCAAAAGTTTTCAAATTGGTGAGTGTAATTTTATTTTTCATACTAGGTTCATACATTTTATGAAGCTGTTGGGTACATGATTGGTGCACAAACTGACCAAACAGTACAAGAACATTTGATAGAAAAATACATGCTACTTCCTAATCAAGTGTGGGACAGCATAATTCAGCAAGCCACAAAAGTAAGTGTTCTTTATGACTTTCTTGGAAAATCTTAGGAGTCACTGATGTTTTGGGAAAGAAGTGCCTTAGCAATCAAATGGGCATAGACCTAGTTTTTCAAATAGGTGTAGACCAATATACTGTGAGGTTATTTAATAAGTCGTACAATAACAGCTGTGATTCATGTCAGAAAAGATAGCATACTACTCATAAATTAAGTCATGGATGCTCTGTCTATATTTGACTTGTGAGAACAAAATTCAGCCTAGAAGGTGTTTGTATATGAATACATAAGAATTTTGTGAAATTTTATTATACATACAATTAGAGCAGTAATTTCATGGAGTCACTGACTTTTGGCGTTCTATGAAATAGTAAACAGCAAGATGTTCATACAAAGACATCCTCCCCCCCCCCCCAAGACATTCATTCATCATTGTCATAGAAAGTCTCCTTTGTGAAGTCCAAGGAAAAGGGTTTCTCTGTTGGAGTTCAGATGTTTTCTAAAATGCTGTTAGAAATTGCTTTGGCACGTGGAAAATACTATAGGCTTCCTCAGTGAAATTAACAGTAGTGCATAGCAGTTGTGCTAACCATCCATGCTAGAAAGACAATATGGATGAAAAATATATTCTCCATGCAGCTGTATAGTTAGACTAGCCTATTAGGCTTTGAAGAAACTAGGGATTTCTACGAGGCTGGCAATGAGGAGGGAGTTCAATTCTTGGCATTAGGGACAACTTATGTATAACAAAGGCATGGATTAGGAACAAACTAGACGGCTGATTTGGATTTCTCTTTGGTACATTTTTGAAGCTGTGTAGTTGGCATAAATAGGGTATATAAGCATGTTAAATGATTCATGTGCAAGGAGTGGTTTTTAAAAGATATGTTTTAAATACAAATGCCTGCCAAGAAATTTGGCCTATGTGGCAAGAATGAAAGTGAATGGGTATCCTGAATCATGATTTGGTGCCTCTTTAGTGTAAAAAATGAGAGGGAAATCATCATACCTTAACATGATGAGTCTCTAGAGAATATATGGGCAGTATAGTGGTACAGTGGATAGAGTGCTTGGCCTGGAATCGGGAATCTTCATTTACTGCATTCAGATCTGGCCAGAGACATTCACTAGCCGGGTAATCCTGGGCAGGTCACTTAACTGTTTATCTCAGTTCTTCATCTATAAAAAGAGGAAAGTGGTAAAAAAGGAAGTGGTAAACCTCTTACAAATTGGGATCCTAGTGGCTCAGACATGAAAGAAAAATGACTGAACAACAGACCGTATGAAAAAGAATGAAATGAGAAGGTTTAAAGAGATTATGGTGTGTATATAAATGGCACAAGCACTCACAGAGAATCATTAAACTTCAAAATATTTTGATAAGGCTTTGGATTCAAAGAATAAATACTGATACTGAAAACTTTTTTTTTAATTATATATTATATATACTATATCAAAAGATTATAATATGCAATGAACTGTATGCTGTGTCAGGGCACTATGGTTGCCTGTGGGTATGTGGGAACTTGTAAATTCTGTCTATAAAATACAGTCTTTATTTGTATGATAGTACTTTGATTCTATGAATATATTACCTAGGCTTGACTGCTCCTATAATTGGAAAACCGACTGTTACGTTCCCCCCTTTTCATTTAGATACAACTTTATTTCATTTCTACCAGTTTAGTACGTTAAATTGCAGATATTTAGATTTTAAAATGACAAACCAGCCCTATAATATAGATAATTTGGAATTAAATTAGTACTGTGAATGGCTGTTTTGTAAAGTTGCCTTGTTAGATTGTCAATACTTGGGCTGGGTATATTGTATTTATTGTCTGTGCACGATAATGTAGAGAATTCTTTTGCTCTCATTTAGAAAAAAATTGGTACAGTTGAAGAATATGTCTGGTATACTTTACTACATTTTCTCTGGCATTACACTTCCTAAAACTGTATTACTACCAGAAATTTGTCTAAAGAGATAATATCCTGTATATATGTCTTTATATACTGTTTTACTGTATCATTTTGGGGTTTATTATGTGTCAGATATGAAATAAATTTTTTCTTACAGAATGTGGATATACTTAAGGATCCTGAAACAGTTAAGCAGCTTGGAAGTATTTTGAAAACAAATGTAAGAGCATGTAAAGCTGTTGGTCACCCCTTTGTAATTCAACTTGGACGGATTTATTTAGATATGCTCAATGTGTACAAGTGCCTCAGTGAAAATATTTCTGCAGCTATCCAGGCCAATGGTAAGTGTTTCTAAATTCTTTTTTACTGCAGTAAGTAGAAAATCTTTCTGGTGTAAGTATATTTCCTTTCACTTTGTACAACATGGCCAAGATTAGTCCAATTATTTATCTCAAAAGATAACTTAATTTTCAGGAAATTAGGACAGTATAGTAATATCCATTGTGAATTGACATAGGATAGGTATGGGAATTGAGGTTATATTTGGTTTGGCCTGGTTTTGTACATGAGGAATAATCTATCTTACTCTAAGCATATAATAAGAATCTTCAAAAGTGTTTTGTCATAGAAAAAAAGTATTTTGAAATGTTATCTGCGTAAAGACACAGTTGAAACCTGGGCTTCTCTAATATTTAAGTGTACTGGGGGCCTAGGCATAGTGAAATTGTGAAATGAAATTGGAATTGCTGAGAAGAGTCCCAGGGTCTGACTCTGAGTCAATGAGGACTTGACCCTCCTGAGACCTGTTCATCTTCGTGAGAGAGGCCAGTTGATGGAGGGAGACTTTCCAGTAATATTCTAGGAAAACACCAATTTAATGTTCACTTATATATCTCCTATAATAAATATATGGTGTATTTCATCTAGCATAGGAGTGTACAAAAGGCAGTCTCCAGAAGTTAAAACTTTAAGTAGATTGAACATAAATTTTTAAACCTATGTAGGATATAGAAACAAACACCTTTTATTAAACATAAGACCTCACAGCTACTTCTTTTCTACTTATTTTTTGTTAAATTTCAAGTTCCAAACCGTCTTCCTTCCTCCTTGACCCAAATTTGCCTTGCCACCATTTGACACAGATTTATAAACACATATTGTGCACACTTCTAGTTATTCTCTATCTGGACGTGGATAGTATCTAACTTTATAGGTCCTTTGTGGTTGATTAGAGTATTTATAATCAAAAGGACTAAGTTCTTAGAACAGTATTATTGTTATTGACTCCAACGTTCTCTTGGCCTTGCTCATTTCCCTCTTCGTTACTTCATGCAGCTCTTTCCATATTTTTCTAAAGTCAGCCTACTCATCATTTCTTCTTCACAGCAGTATTCCATGACAATCATATAAAAAAATTTTCAGTTATTCCCCAATTGACGGGCATCCCCTCAATTTCCATTTCTTTTCCACCACAAAGAGAGCTGCTATAAATATTTTAGAATATAAGTCTTTGGGCAGAATTCCAGATTGCTCTCAAATGGTTGGATCAGTTCACAGTTCCACCAACAGCATATTAGTGTCCCGGTTTTTCCACATCCCCTCCAACATTTGTCATTTTTCCCTTCTGTCGTTTTATCTATCTGATAGGTGTGAATACTTCAGTTGTTTTAATTTGCATTTCTCTCATCAGTAATAACTTAGCATTTTTCATGTGACAATATAGGGTTTTTTCCCTTCAAAAAAAACCTGCCTGTTCACATCCTTTGACCCATTTAAAAATTGGGGAATGCCTCATTCGTATAAATTTGACAAAGTTCTCTAAATATTTGAGATGAGTCCTTTATCCAAGGAACCATCTATAAAAATTTGCCCCAATTCTCTCCTTCCATTTCTTGGCTACATTAGTTTTATTTCTATTTAAATTTAATATAATCAGTTATTCTGCTTTCATGTTGCTCTCTATCTTTTGTTTACTCATAAATTCTGCTGTCCATAAATTAAGCCTTTTACATAATATGTTCCATGTTCTAATTTTCTGATAGCTCACTTTATATCTAGGGCATGTATCTATTTTGACCTTATCTTGGGTAAATGGTGTAAGGTATTGGTCTGCCCAATTTCTGTTAGCTGCTTTCCAGTTTTCCTAACAATTTTTATCTTAAAAGCTTAAATCTTTACATTTATTTGTCAAACACAGGATTACTTAAAAGCATTTATTGCTGGGTATTGTGTATCTACTATTCCACCGCCGCACCTTTCTGTTTGTTAGCCAGCACCAGATAGTTTTGATAGTTAAATCTCCTTGCTTTACTTTTTTTTTTCTGCTAATTTCTTTGATATTCTTCACCATTTGTTCCTCTAATGAATGTTATTTTTTCTACTTCAGTAAAATAATTTTTTAGTCATTTAATCGGGATGATATTGAATAAGTAGATTGGCTCTGATAGAATTGTCATCTCTATTGACTGCTCACTCAATATTTTTTCCAGTTATTTAAATTTGGCAGCGTCTTGTTGGTATTTTGGTTATTTCAGGGGTGGGTCAGCTGTGGCTTTAAGGCCACGTGTGGCCTTTTGACTGCATCCAAATTTTACAGAACAAATTCTTTTATTTTGTAAAATTTGGATTCAGTCAAATCCACATGTAAGGCCACATGAGGCCTTCTAAATGCTTCAGGCCACAGGTTCCCTGCCCTTGGTTTGTTTTATATGCTATTACTTTTCTAAAATTGTTGTTTAAATTAGTTAAAATTAAACTCTTAAGATTTTCCAAATATCACATCATCATCTGCAAAATGGCATAGTTTTATTACCTCATTGCCCATTCTGATTCCTTCAATATTTTTTCTTTTCGGTTTAAGTGAAACAGCGGCTTCTTCATTGTAGGTTTTTGTAGATGTCAAAAAATCGCATTTATATTCTTGGTCAGGCTTTAGTTGCTGATAATACTTTGGAAATATGGCCACGGATAAATAACTTTTAAAATAAGAATTCAATATTAACAATTATTGGACTCAGTAACTTAAGTTTTTCCAGCCCTAAAAATCAATAGTATATACTAGTAAGTTAATTTTTGAGATATAACAAATAGTACCTACCAGCTTTTAAATACATTTATAGAATTTTATTAAATCTTACTTTTTTTTAGGTGAAATGGTTACAAAACAACCCTTGATTAGAAGTATGCGAACAGTAAAAAGAGAAACTTTAAAATTAATATCTGGTTGGGTGAGCCGGTCTAATGATCCGCAGATGGTAAGTAGGAACTTTATTTCTGTTTGGGTTTTTTGTTCTCATTTAGAAGGATGTATAAAATATTAAATGGTGCCCTATAAATGTTAAGTTCTTTACATATTACAGTTCTAAAATAATCATAATATTAGAGAACTGAACTGTTCCTAAATATTTGAAATGAATTTTAGAAAAACTCTTTTTTTAGCGTAGTCAGAAAAAAAATAGCCATATATTGACTATGGCTATGGTTAGTACATTGATGAGAATTATTTAGTTTTCCAAAATTTTATTTACATTATTAGTGTCCTCCCACATCCCCAACAAGGGTCATTCTTCTCTTCCCCCCCCCCCCAATCTGGACATGAGGTAGAGAACTTTTCATTTGTATTAATTTAAAGCATGGGGGAGGACTTCTTTATCAAGCAAGGTATATGAAGGATTACAGAAAATAAGATGAGGGGCAGTTAGATGGTGCAGTAGATAGACTTCCGGGCCTTCAAGTCAGGAGCACATGGGTTCAAATGTGGCCTCAGGTACTTGAGACTTAACTAGCTGTGTGACCCTGGGCAAGTCAACCCCCATTGCCTCACACACACAAAAAAAAGATCAACAATTTTAATTGAAAAGTTCTTAGGCTTAAACAAAATAAGTATAGCTAAAATATGAAGGGAAACCATTAAGTAAGGGAAAATAGATGTTAAACAGTTTTCTTATTATTTATGAAACAAATAGCATTCAGTGTTTTACTTAGCAAGAGGCAAAATGATTTGTGTTTGTCTCCAATGTCCATTTAGAGGAAGGAAGATGTTAATGAAGAGAATTTTCCTGGAGAAACATTTGTTTCTGAACCACTTAAACTTTCTAAATGTTTTTCCCCTAAAACAGCAGTTTTTCAAGTACAGGATGAGAAAAACTTAGGGAGAAGACAAACGATCCCATAGCATAGATACAGTGGGTTGAAGTGGACCTGAGGGTGTTTGTGTAGAAAAAGTGATGCCTACAAGAAATTTGCTATCTTAAAATATTTCAAAGGCTATTCTAAGGAATAGGAAGAGAGAGTGGACTTAACTCTTTGAGATTCCAGGTGGCAAAACTGGGGTTGAGATGTATGAATTACAGGGAAGCAGATTTCTTCTCTGCAAAAGAAACTTGTGTGTCAGTAGAAGAAACTGCCTTTACATTTGTATTGGCAGGTAATTTCTAGGTTCTGTGCAGTGTTCATATTTTTGTCAAGGGTTGGAAGTGTGTCGATATGGAATCATTAGTCCAGGCAATTTGGGATATTTTTATTAAAAATTTTAAAATACCAATGCAAATAATTCACATGAGAATTGTTTTCGATTTCTTATTTAAGTGGTTTAGGTGGGTAGGAAACAAGTTAGTATGTGTGTATATATGATTGTTGTTCAGTTATGTCTGACTCTTAATGACTCCATTTAGAGTTTTCTTGGCAAAGATACTGGAGTGATTTCACTTCCTTCTCCAGCTCATTTTACAGATGAGGAAGCTGAGGCAAACAAGGTTAAGTGACTTACCCAGGGTCACACAGCTAGTAAGTGTCTGAGGCCAGATTTGAACTAGGGTCTTCCTGACTCCAATCCAGGTGCTCTCTCTTCAGGACCACCTAGTTGTACTATACACATTTATGTGCATATTAATTCAGAAAGCATTTAGTAAATTGATTTGACTTTTTGATTCCAAAGGTAAATTATGTAAGGTTTTGATTTAATTCATTTGAAGGAGCTAGCACTTTATAAATGAGTCATGTATTTTCTTTAAATTTTATATGATGAGCGTGGAACCCCTCTTAACACCAATCTCTTGCATTTTGTCCCTCCCCCTATATTTCTTAGTTATACTTGCTGAAAAAATATTATAAGATATTGCTGGATGTTTCCTGATTGTGTATATTAAGGGTTTGGGTTAGAAAATATAAGAGTTACTATAGTTAAGACAGTAGAACTTTAAAATGTTCCTCTAGGTTTTTTCCATTATTAGATTTGACTATTTTCTGTTAAGATTATATATAACCTACTGTAAGTCATATAGTAAATGATGATCCAGTATTGAATGATACAGAAAATTCATAGTTTCAGATTTACAGATTAAAACTTTATTTTATTGCCTCTTAACAGGTAGCAGAAAATTTCGTTCCTCCTTTGTTGGATGCAGTTCTAATTGATTACCAGAGAAATGTTCCAGCTGCTAGAGAACCAGAAGTACTTAGTACGATGGCCATCATTGTCAACAAATTAGGGGGGCACATCACGGCTGAAATACCTCAGATATTTGATGCTGTTTTTGAATGCACATTAAATATGATCAACAAGGTATACTACTTAGATCCTGATTTTGGCAGTAACTTCTAATAGGCATCATAATCCTGTAAATAGTGACCATTACTTTGGTCATTTTTCAAAAGTAACAACCTAATAATGGCCATAATTCTAGCAGTGCATAAATTGCTTGCATAATTCTGTAGACAGAACATACTAAGTAGCATCGTTACATTAATCTTTATTCATTTAAATCAGTGCTTCCACATAGTCCAATCCCTTTTCATTAGTTTTACTTCTCAGGTGTGTCTCAAGACCTTCCCTTGTAACAAAGTGCAGTTAGGTAAAAGGAAACATCTGAAAGCGTGTGCCCCATTCTTTTGTCTCCCTGTAAGGTATACCAATTCATCATTGTTTGGGAAAGTTAATCGTTACATTGATTTCAAATCTCATATTTTTTAGCATTTATCTTTTATGTGATTGTGGTCATTCTGAGTGCCTCATTTGATGTTTCTTAATAGAAATTGAATAATACTGTATTTCAATCACAGATACCTAGTAAATATTACATTATGGTTTTAGTACAATTTGTTTAGTTTTCGTCTCAGTTAACAAGCCCTCACTTTGTTTCTGGTTTTTTGTTACTGAAAGGGCTATTATGAAGAGTTGACTATGAATACTGGTTTTTCTTATTATCCTTCTTAGAACATAAACCTAAAGAGGGTTAGAACTTCTGTGGTCCTTTTTAGCTCTAAGTCATTCCTATGGTATCATCAAACCAAAGGGTTGGTAAGTTGTGTGGACATACTAGAAAATGTATTTTTGCTTCCTGATTCTCTTTTCTCCGTATTCCTGAAGTTGTTAGAGCATTACTCCAAATTGATTTCCAATTTGGTTGGGCCAATTTATTATGCTTAACAAGTCAACAGTCAACCATGTTTATCAGTGACTCTGTCTTACCACAAACCTTCAATTGTTGACTATTTCTGCTTCTTGTCATCTTTATCAGTTTGCTCAGTGTGAGTTTAAACCTAATACTTGTTTTGATTTTTCTTTCTTACATTTTCCTAAGATTATTGATAAAGTGACAGATAAATATAATAAAGATAAGTTGAGTAGTATGAGGATGTCATTTGGAATAGACACAGAAATAAGAAGTACCATGGTCTTTGACCTCGAGTAGCTACTTACAATGAGGGTAATCTCCATATGGTACTTAATATACCTGCATAAAAGGTAGTGTTCTTAAAATAGATTAGGTATAGATGGTATCTAAGAATCCCTTGTCATAATTGCCTTATCCTTTTTCCAAAGAAGTGTGACAAGAAAATGCAGATGTTTTGGTTTTATTCTGGCATTTGCTGTGTATGCTTTGCATTCTTTAAACTGTTGTCTGCAAATGTCTGACAAGTCATGTGCTAGCATTTTCATTCGATTCTTAACTAAAACACAAACATACCTTATATAAGTTTAATGTGTTTGATTCCCCAAAAAAAGTGTGAAGATTTTTAGCTTCTATTTTCATTAATACACTTGTTAATACATAACAAGTTCAAAATGGCATACTTCCATGACTAAATGGAGATCTACTTAAGATTTAATGGTATGTATGATATGATGTTCCTACAAATTACCAGGTTTATGTATAGTGCTTCAAAACTTGGATTACAGGGGCAGCCAGGTGGTGGAGTGGATAGAGCACTAGCCCTGGAGTCAGGAGGACCTGAGTTCAAATTTGGCCCCAGACACATCACACTCACTAGCTGTGTGACCCTGAGCAAGTCACTTAACCCCAAATGCCTTACCCATTTAAAAAAAAAAACTTGGGAACTCCTGGCACATGCCTGTTGATTAACAGATTACAGCAGCTTTTCAGTTACTCACCGACACGTTAGTGTTTGGCCTTGAAAAAGTTGACCCCAGAACTGTTAGTGTATTAAAACTATTAAAAGGTGATAGGCAACTAAATAAAAGTTCAGTTTTTATAGTACATTCACATTCATTCTCATTTGATATGCATGACAGCATTAGGAAAAAGATAGACATGATTGCCAAGGTCATACAGCCTAGTGGCAATAGTTCTCACAGTTCTTTGGCTCTGTGCAACCTTAGGTAATAAACAGTGGCATATAAACTTCACTTTTTTTTTTTAACACCTTCCCTCTGCAGGACTTTGAAGAATATCCTGAACACAGAACAAACTTTTTCTTACTACTTCAGGCTGTGAATTCTCATTGTTTCCCAGCCTTCCTGGCCATTCCACCTGCACAATTTAAGTTAGTTTTGGATTCCATCATCTGGGCTTTCAAGCATACTATGAGGAATGTTGCAGATACAGGTAAAGAATATCGAATATCTAGTCCTTGTCATTCACCCTCTCCAAGATCTTTAATATTTACTTGAACTGTTTTCTTAAGGTATTCATTTATTTCTCAAACTATAAGATAGGATACAATAAGGATATGATACAAATAGTAATTTGTATCTTAACAAGACAATATAGTAATTTGTATCTTAACATTACAAATTTGAATTCAAAATACGAGTAGAATATGCTGAAATCTAAAAGCTTGTAAAATGTAATTTGATAGTAATGGATTGAGCTGGATTGTTGTACTGTTTGCACTTGGAAGAATTGATAATAGTATGATTCCTCTATCTCTTGGCCTTCTTCCATTCTGTAGGTATGTGGTACAGGGGAAGGAAGAATTGAGTTGAAGCTGTGCAATGCAATAAAAATTTTATTTAAATTTAATTTTTTAAATTCTGTACTTAATGCCCCCCCCCCAATTCCATACATACAGCAGAACAGAAAGCGGATTCTATCTGAAAGTATACATTTAAAAGATAGTAAAATTAAATTTCTCCCCTTGTAAGATGTATAATACAGTAGAGTGGTTAAATATGGCTTGTACATAGATAAATCTCACTTAAAAGGTTATATTACATTTAAGTATTTCTGTGCCGTAGCCCTCATTCAGGTTGGAATGGTTCAAAAGATAAATTTTATGTGAAGAATTTTGTAGTAGAAAAGGGTATGAAGTCACTCCAATGAAGTCATGTTAAATTATCCACTATTTTTACTTTGCTGTGTTAAAATAGGATTAGTGGGGAAATAGAACATATTGTATATGTGCCACTTTATGCCTTCAATATAAGTGATTCTGTAAGCTTAAATATAATTTTGATGCTTTATCAATATTATCTATCGTCAATAACATGATAAAGATTTGTTAAGTTTTTGTTCTATATATTTTAGGCCTACAAATACTCTTTACACTCTTGCAAAATGTTGCACAAGAAGAAGCTGCTGCTCAGAGTTTCTATCAGACCTATTTCTGTGATATCCTTCAGCACATCTTTTCAGTTGTAACAGACACCTCGCATACTGCTGGTAAGAACATGAGGTCAAGTTCTGAATTCTGCAGTAGGTATCATCTGTGGTGTTAGCCTCTAACAATATTGATGATTTTCATATTATCCACAGGTTTAACAATGCATGCTTCAATTCTTGCATACATGTTTAATTTAGTAGAAGAAGGAAAAATAAGTACACCATTAAATCCTGGAAACCCAGTTAACAACCAAATGTTTATTCAGGAGTATGTGGCTAATCTTCTCAAATCTGCTTTCCCTCACCTGCAGGAGTAAGTGTATTCTTTAAAATTTGCCTTCTGAGCACAATTTGTAGAAATGTTGATGATTTCATCACTGTTTTTATTTTTCAGTGCTCAAGTTAAACTGTTTGTAACAGGACTCTTCAGTTTAAATCAGGATATCCCTGCTTTCAAGGAACATCTTAGGGATTTCCTGGTACAGATAAAGGTATGTTATTTAGATTGTCTTGTAATACCAACTTCATTACTGTGGAGGATAGATGGATGTAGATAACATGTTGTACCTTCAAAGGATCCTTTTAGTTTATTAAAACTAATTAAGTATGGGATAGGTCAGGCTTGGGGCCTTTTGACTGAGTTTTACATAACAGTTCCTTTTAAGGGGATTTGAGGTTTAGATTCAATCAAAGTATCACACTTGAGGACTTAGAGGTTCCTCACCCTGCCTACAAAGCAAAATTACGTATGTTAGATCTTATATTCTATTTGGATCCTGCTTATTAGTTGAAGGTTTAACCCTACTTTGGGGAGTAATATGAAGGGAATCAGAGTTAGGATTATACTGAAACAGAAAGGGAATTTCAGGAATAGAAATAGGGGATATGCCCTTGGATATATTAGGAAGATTTTTATTCATTTCCAAGATGCATCAGGAGGTTAAAAAAGAAAAAAGGCAGCAGTGGTGATATTGTGATGAGGGAGCCCGAATGTCCTTAAGTAAGTATATGAGGCTGCCATAGGAAAGAGATGTAAAGTTAATACACATTTGATTTTCTCATTTTTCTTATATTACCTTTCATATATCCCCCACCTTTATTTTGCTGCCCCTTATTCCCCTCAATTAAAAAAAATCCACTTTCAAAAATTTTGTATGTCATATATTTGGAATTTATTTCCTGTGTTTTATAGTAGTTTATATTATAATGAATTCCTTGTGTTGCAGTTGGCCACAAATTGAGCTTTTGTTATTCTACATTTTAAAGATTATGTTTGACTGGCGATTATCAGTTGAAATTTTGATTAAACAATCTTGTCATGCTTTCTCTTCCAGCATTCATAAGTGGCAAATATAGTTTAATAGGTTGATTTTTCTGCTTTTTTGTGTTCACATAGGTCTTAAATTGAACTGTTCAAACTTACGGAAATTTCATAAGGGAATGTAAAGGTGTGTGGGGAGGGAGTACTGGTGTCAGTACTAGTGTATTTAAATTCATTAGCCGTAACAAGCTATCAAAAATTGGATATCACCCAAGAAAGCCAGATTCTAAGGTTAAATTCACTTGGAATCTCAATTGTATTTTACTCCAAGGGTATCAAACACATGACCTGAAACACTCCCAAATTTTGCTGAATCAGATTAAAATATATTGGGGGAATAATTAACAAAACTTTAAAAATACTGTAAAACATGAATAAATGTTCATTTGTGGCTTAGTTAATTTTCTGCTTCCAGGTATTCTCATGCATAGTGGTTTCATGGCTCCCAATTCTATTTGAATTTGACACCACTGCTGTACTGATAGTTTTTAATACCAGGTACAACTTATGTTGGCTCTCATGCTAGACGGAGTTAATCCCTAAAGTACCAGTAATTTGACCTGTAAGATAGCTAAGAACACTTAGGAAAGAATTTTAGAGTTAAAAGACCTGCGTAGTAGATGGCCCAATGAATAGTATTGATAATAGCAGGGGAGAATTGACTTTTGAATCCTACCATAGACACTTAAAGCTCTTTGAAGACCTTCCTCTTTAACTGTTTCTTCACCTGTATAATGGGGATAATAATAGCACCTACCTACGAGGTAGGATTCCAAGGATTAAGTGAGATGATTTTCATAAGTGCCATACAATTTGTGTTTCTGTGTCTGTTCATATTATTTATTAATGGGGAGGGTGTGGAATAGATCTTGGAGTATTAGAATCCAGATTTTGAATGCTGTTTTTACTCTGCACTAAGCACTGTGTAAATGTGAACTTGGTAAGTTGCTTGAGTTCTCTGAAGGTCCTTGGCTTCCTTTTAGTATAAAAGGAAAAAGTTAAATTAAGAATTGAATAATCTTTTCCCCTTACACATCTAAATTCTTTTCAGTCCTATAAGAGTACATACATCATCTTGCTTATACTGAAGATCAAATGATATACCAATGTAGTTTCTAATATTTTATATTATAATGCTAGGTAGGGCTTACATATATATAGCTTATGTGTTTATTTGCTCAATATTTAATGTTTAGTAACTGCACTAAGACTTTTGGGCACCCTGTAACCTATTTCACTGAGTAAAAAAGTGAGTTAATTGTCAATACCTTTTCCTAGGAGATAAATATTTTTTAGAAGAATAGGCTTTCAGTTCCTCTTGTGATAATTACTATATTTAGTGGCTTTGATACACCAATAAAACAAAAATTTTGACAACCTGGCCTAAATTGCCATGCCAATTTAGCCGAGTTGAAGATGGTCATTATTCTTTCTTTACCCTGTGACATTTATTTGAGAAATAATGCTTAATAATGGTTTTACTCTGGAAAAACTTTTTAATTGTGAATTTTTTTTATTTTGGCATTTCTTTTTATTTGAAATATCTTTTTAAAAGAAAAACAAACTACTGAGTTTGTTATGTGAAATAAGCATTTAAATGACCCTCTTTACAGGAATTTGCAGGAGAAGATACATCTGACCTGTTTTTAGAAGAAAGAGAAACAGCCCTTCGACAGGCTCAGGAAGAAAAACATAAACTTCAGATGTCTGTCCCTGGCATCCTTAATCCACATGAAATTCCTGAAGAAATGTGCGATTAAAAATCAAAACAAGTTATGCTGGTTTTTTTTCTGTACAGCTGCTTTGTTGTGGTAGAAGAAAACAGCATTTGGATATTTGTTGACCAAAATGATGCCAATTTGTAAATTAAAATGTCACCTAGTGGCCCTTTTTCTTATGTGTTTTTTGTATAAGAAATTTTCTGTGAAATATCCTTCCAATGTTTAAGCTTTTGTTTTGGTCATCTTTATTTAGATTTGCATGAAGTTGAGAATTAAGGCATTTTAAAAAACAATATTACTTCATGCCCATTTTGTGGCTGGGATGGGGGGAAGAAGCAAATTGAATTTGAAAAATATACTTGTAAATTCTATTGCAAAATTATACAATTTTTTCCTGTAACAATACCAATTTTTAATTAGGGAGCATTTTCTTTCTAGCCTATATTTCAGTCTAGAAGAAAAGGTAATGAGTAAAACAATTGCGTTGTTAAAGGATTATTATAGTGCTGCATTGTCTTGAAGGTAGCACTACTTGGACTGAATTGGATGGCTAGACTACATGTATTACAAGTCTGTATGGCAAGTTTGCAGCAAGATCATGTGCATATCATCCCATTGTAAAGCAACTTCAAAGAGTATGGGAACACAGTTAGTTATTTTTACACAGTTCTTTTTGTTTGTGTGTGTGTGCTGTCGCTTTGTCGACAACAGCTTTTTGTTTTCCTCAATGAGGAGTGTTGCTCATTTGTGAGCCTTCATTAACTCGAAGTGAAATGGTTAAAAATATTTATCCTGTTAGAATAGGCTGCATCTTTTTAACAACTCATTAAAAAAAACTCTGGCTTTTGAGATGACTTATACTAATTTACATTGTTTACCATGCTGTAGTGCTTTAAGAACACTACTTAAAAGCAAAATAAACTTGGTTTACATTTATTTTTCCTTTATTGACTCAAAATTATTGATGTATTATTGAAAGTGGTCATCTTTGTGTTGAGTCAAAACTTAAGGTAAAGTTTGGAAACTGGGACAAAAACAGTTGTATGATGCACAAGGAAAATGTAGATTTTCAATTGGTCTGTGTAATTACAGAAACATATGTGTGTGTGTGTGTATGTGTGTATATATATATATATGTGTCTACAAACAGATTATCAACCTATTTCTAAACACAAGTGTTGTGGGTGTGCCCTTGTATAAAACTTTATCCTTTTTTTTTCTGTGAAATGGAGGTGAAGGAATAGAACGTTTGTCAACCAAAATGAACTTCGTCAAATTTCAGGAAAACTAGCTGCCTTTTTAGTTGCATTCATTGCTGTCTTAAAATAAACTCATTCTACTTTGTTTCCTTTTAATATCCGATTAATTCCAACTAAATTCTATGATCTCATTAAAGAAAGAGAAGGTATGGCTAGACTAGTATTTTGAGTTTGGAACAAAAATGGGTCAACAATTAGAAGGGACCAGAACTTAGGGAAATAAAGTTGTAGATAAAGGGAATACAGAAAAGAGCATGTTTGGTCCTGAGTTTCTTCTGTGATAGAAACATTGAAGAACTTAAAGAAATGTTAGATCCTCTGTACAGTCAAGCCTTGAGAACTTAGTGTTAAGGGGGTGGTTTTGGTCATTCAGAACCATAGTTCTACAAGCTGCCCACCTTCTTTGAGTAGGCAGCAGAAAAGGCATTTATCAGAATTTGTTTTCTAGTGACCCATGTTTTAATTTTAACTTCAACCAAAAAGAAGTTGTTCGCAGTGTAATGTTTATATGCTACATCTTAAATATACTTTAAAGCTTTTTTTGTAAGACAAATCACTTCATGATAATGAATGTAATTTTAAAGTTGTACTGTAACTATTTAAATAGAAAACTATTTAATGCCTTGTGAAAGCTGTCACAATTCCTAGGTTGTAGCTGTAGTAAATCTCTGGAAAGCATAAAAAATGGAGTTTAGTACATCTAGTCATAGTTCTGTAGCTGTATTTATGGTGGTTGGAACACTTGAAGTTATCATGACACCATAGCCTAGACAATAAATATTCACTCAAATTTTCCTACATGGATAGCTAGGCTACTGCAGCCATTTTGTTTTAAGAATACATTGGGTGTATCCCATGCTAGGGATACAAGCAAAAACCAGGAAGAAATTCTTTCAATGACATTTACAATTGTTTGTCCTAGTAGTTTCCCACTTCATCTATGAGAGACTTAAATGTTTTTTTTAACCTTTCAAAATACCTTTTATTTTTTTCCACAAAGAGGTTTGGTATCCTTTGTCATGAATGTATTCATGGACATTAGATGTCTGCTTGTTTTGCTATTAGACGTATCTTTCCACATTTCTTAAAAGGAAAGACACCAAATCTATTGGTAAGGTGTACTATCTGGTGAAGAAACTCCCTCTACCAATGCAGGCAGCACCTTTGCTGCATGTCAAATCTAATTAGAACAGAGATTCTTAATCTTTTTTGTGGTGGAGACCCTTTTGGTAATTGGTAAAGTCATTAAATCCTTTATCAGAATGTTTTTAAATGTGTAAAATATATAGGATTGCAAAGCAAACAAATTATATTGAATTATATAGTTGTCAAAATATAAACAACCAATCACTGGATTGGTTAAAGGACTTGTCCTAGGTCACAGAGTATATGTCAAAGGGAGGACTTGGATCCAAGTCTTCCTGGCTCTGAAGCCAGCTCTCTTGCCTTTCTTCATTTCTAACTGCACAAGAATTCATTAGTTCATACACTGTTTTTAGTTTTAACTATTTTTCCAGTTCTTGTGCTATTACAGAGTGCCGCTATGAATGAGTATTTTGGTATCTGCTTGTGTCTGACTTCCTGGAGGTCCCTAGAGTGAGATTATTGGGTTAAAAAAAGTATGTTCAGTTTGGTCGGTTGGTATGATTCCAAACAAATTATTAACAGTTGTACCATTTAGGATGACCTTTTGAGCTATTATGTATCTCATCTAGGAGGCTCTGCAATGTTGGGGACGAGGGGGGGGGGGTTGAAATCAACATGATGTAATTTATAAAAAGGAGCATTAGACCTGACTCTATACTTTGGGTTTTGTGCTAGATCTTCATGATGGTGAAGTATGCCATTAGTGAGGTTATGTCTCGTTTTATCCCTCTTGATGTTATAATGATTAGCCTTTGTCGGTGTTTTCATCTATTGAATCAAATTCATTAGGCTGTATTGTGCTCCGTTGTATGCTGATTTTAGTATCTTCAAAACTTGTTTTGCTGGTTTAAAAAGTGACACCTATTCAAAAAGTTCGTTAAAAATTTTTCAAAAATTATTCATGATTAGGGTTGTTATTCTAGAAATGCCCAAGGAAGAGGAGTAATGAACTTGAGAATATCAACACTTTATTGTGCAAATGTGAATAAAAATATATAAGCAAGCATGGTGGGTACTCAGGCTAATAATTTGGTTCTGATTATCACAGGACAAGACAGCTCAGACTTTGAATTACCTAACTGAATATGTTAGTGATTATATTAGTAAAAAGTCTTAACATTTTCACAAGTATTTGGGAGCAGTGTCTACATTTGATAATCATCATACATTTTCAGGTCAGATTCTAAACATTTTATGGCATGTTTTTGCAAAAGCACTAAAAGTCAAGAAGCACTTTGTTATAATAAAAGCCTCTGGATATACTTAGAAAATGGCATTATTAAGAACATTTAACATTGAGGAACAAAGAAGTACATAAATACTGCCTGTATGCTAATCTGATAGTTTACTAGGTGGAGGACTCCACTTTTAATCATCAAAGCAGAATGTCTGGAACCTGGAAAAAAATGTTACAGAAATGGCACCCAACAATAAACATTAAATGCACATTATGTGCAAATCACTGCTGCAATTGTTAAAATAAGCGTTCTACTTTTACACACTTTGAAATGAGTTAGTAGTTAGACAGTTGTTTAACAAGGGTCTATCCGTTTTTAAAAGTAACATTCTATAGTTTCACTAGGTGAGGATTTTACTATTCAAAAGGACTATTTAGTTAAAATAAGATATGATACTCCTTTTTTCTAGAGGTAGAAGTAAGAGTATTAATTAAAAGTTAGGGAAGGATTCTGCCTTAACTAGAAAGGTTATATTTATTAGTAAGCCAGTGCAACCTCTACTTCATAAGTTATTTTCCCCAGAAAACAGATTCATTAAATGTAAGGTAGCTCATTTGAATAGTAGGATTTGCATTCAGCTCCCTACAGCCTCAGATTACTCCTGTCAGGAAACCCAAGTCCAGCCAAGTACATCCCTATCCCCAGTAATGAGTTCCCAGGGAAGGTAAAGCACCCCTGGAGCTCTGGGCACCGATCAGAGAGAAGCCAGTCAAGCAGAAAACAAGTCATTCCACTCATCACTAGGCATTGCAAGTTTATAACAGACAAGTTCTGGAGCCTTTGCCTAGCACCTAGCACAGACTACCGAAAATAAGTTCCTAGATAAAATAATAAATCATCAATGAAAACTAAACCTAACAACCAGAGGGTAAAATAAAGACGATCTGTGGCTTCCATAAAGGTACCCTACAATGTAATGTCAGAGACAAAACCCAGACTAAAGAAAAAATACTGTCAAGTAGCCTGAAGAAGGAAATCAAATACAAAATAAAGTTTAACAGTGGGGCAGCTACTAGTTTAAAATAACTTTTCCATTCTAATGAGGGAGGAAAATAGCCCCACCTAACACTAATATATTCAAGAGTCAATGAAATAAGACAACAGGGTCTAGGGGTTATTTTGATTTGTTCATACAAAGGAAAAGGGAAAAGGAATATACTAGGAGTTAACAGGAGGCAGGTTGAAATTTGTTAACGCATAATTGGGTTTTACAAGAAAAACTACAAATCGTTGAAAGGGTGAAAGAAGCCAGTATCACAGAGTTACTTTTCATCTGAACTGTTGAGAGTAGACTTGAACACAAATCAAGAATGGGGTATAGAAAACCATCAAAAACAATGATCTAAAGCATGAAAGAAAAAAGGGAGTGCGGGGTTTAAGGAGGGTAAAATAACAGGCATCAGTGTAAGGAAAACACTACATAACAGCTTGTGAGGATAGATTTTGGAGGCCAGATTAAAAGGAAAATTTGTAAAAATCTGTAATCGGGATCTAGATGAGGGGAACAGAAGAAAGGAAGTGGAATGGAAACAATACATTCTCATTACCTTTGTAAAGAAGAGGGTGTTGGGGAAAGTATGAAATGAAATACACAACACTCACAACCAAGAACACAAAAGGTATGAACTTAAATAAAAGTGAAGAGCTTAGCACGATAGATTAGAAAGCAGAATTCAATGTTTACAAGAAATACCTGGGGGGCAGCTAGGTGGCTTAGTGGATAGAGCACCAGTCTTGAAATCAGGAGGACCTGAGTTCAAATCTAGCCTCAGACCAAACACTTGACACTCACTAGCTGTGTGACCCTGGGCAAGTCGCTTTAACCCTAATTGCCTAAAAACAAAAAGAAATACCTGGAAACAAAAGGTTAACAGTTAAAAGGATTTGTTTACACGTGAACTAAAAGCAAGGATAATAGTAAAACGCAAGCAGTTAAATAACATACTTAAAAGCACACTAGACACTCCCCCCCCCAAAAAAAAATGGAACTAGATAGGATGGGACTTGTGATTTCATTAGAATAGAGAATTCCCAGATAAGGAAACTCATCTACTGATAATAAAGTGGTCCCTTTAACCACTTCTCTGCAATGTATAGTTAGTTGCATGGAGTTAACCTAGGGCAGGGAGAGATTAGGGAGTCCCCAGTTCAACTGTGATCTCTGACACTTTTATTGGCTATGTAGCCCTAATCAACTGGCTTAACTCTGTTTCCTCAGTTTCCTCATTCATAAAATGAGCTGGAGGAAGAAATGGCAAACCACTCCAGCATCTTTGCCAAGAAAACCCCAAATGGGGTCACTAAGAGTCAGACATGAAAAAAGATTGAACAATAACAAAACTGAGTGATTAAGCAATTTGCCCAAGATCTACAGACAGTATAGTAACAGGGTCTTTAAAGAAAGAATTAGAAATTAATTGGGACACAATAATATAATCCTAAAGAATTAGTGGGTCAAAGAACATGACACAAACAGCCATTTAATGAGAGACAATGGCAACAATGAAGACAACATACCAAAACTGAGATTCAGTTAAAGCAGTCCGTGGCAGAAAATTAATGTCTGTAAACACTTTTGTCAACAAGAGAAAGGATCAATTAATTGGAAATGCAAACAAAAACTTGAAAACCAACACATTAAAAAATATTAAGACAAATTTCAAAAATTAGAGAATAGCAAAATTGAAAGCAAAAATAGTATTGAATTGATATAACTAGTTCGTTTTTTAAAAATCTAATAAATGATTAATATTCTTTTTGAAAGATAAAGGGAGGCCTTAAATGGCCATTATCATAAAGGGAAAAGTATTAACAAATGAAATCAAGTAAATCAGAATTTATTTTGCTGAAGCATATACTAACAAAATGAGTTAGATGAAATGGATTAATATTTACCCAAAAAAACCAGCCAGATTAACGTAACAAAAAAAGAAAGTTAACCCAATTCCTCTCCCCCCAAAATTGGATAAGCCATAGATTCCCAAAGGAAAAAAAAAACTCAGAACCAGATGGTTTTACTAGTAAATTTTATCAGTATTCAAAGAACAATTCCAATATTACATGAACTATTTGCCAACATAGGAGAAAAAAGGATTCTTCTAAATTCTATGAAATATATATGGCCATGCTACCTATATCAGAGAGAAACCAAGTAGGGACAGGAAAGTATAGAACAATATCTCTAATGAATATTAATATGAAAGTAACAGACAAAATACTAGAGCAAAGAGAATACAAGAACAAAATTTTTTTGAATTTTATGCCATGGAATGTAGGGTTGGTTTGATATAAAGAAAACATTAAACATAATAGCACATATTAGTAATAATAAAAAAGGTTTTGATCAACATCTGACAAAATCTACCAAAATAATTCCCAAATGAATACTTAGCTATAAAGGGTCATATAAACAAATTAGAGACAACTATGAATTGGGGGAAATTCATGACCAAGCAAAAGATAGATAGGATCACAGAAGATGAAATGGACAATTTATTTACATAAAATTAAAAAGGTTTTGCAGAAACAAAACCAACATGGTTAAAATTAAAAGGTAAACAGTTGACTGGAAAAGAACTTTTTTGCAGCAAATTTCTCCGATACACAAGATATATTTGTTGTTCAGTCATGTCTAACTCTTTATGACTCCATTTGGGGTTTTCTTGGCAAAGATACTGGAGTGGTTTGCCATTTCCTTCTCCAGCTCATTTTACAGATGAGGAGACTAAGGCAAACAGGGTTAAGTGATTTGATCAGGAACACACAACTAGTAAGTGTCTGAGGCCAGATATGAACTCAGGAAGATGTCTTCCCAACTCTAGGCCCAGTGCTTTATCCACTGCACCATCCATCTGTCCACAAGAAATATAAGTGTCTCAAAAGTCTTAGTGCAGTTTTAAACTATTAAAACTTTAAAATGCACCAATATACTTGGGACACCCTATATAAGGAACAGATCGGTTCTGTAAGAACAAGAGCTATTCCTCAATAGATAAATAAATAGTCAAAGGAGAGTTCTTTATTGTTGTTATCATTATTCATTTTCAATTTTTGTTTTCAAAAATTTTGAGTTCTAAATTCTCTCCCTCTAGTCCCTCCCCCACCCATTGAGAAGGCAAGCAATATTATACCCATTATACATAGGAAGTTATGCAAAACATTTCAAAGGATAGTTCTTAAGGAAATAGATTCAAGGGAGTGGGAAGGATACTGTGAGAAATTATGGTGATTTTTTTTGGATATTTTTTAAAAGACCAATAAAATTACATTAAAATAATAACAAATGATTGAGTTTTGGGCTGCATTGTCAGGAGAAACTGGGAACATTCCACTCGTCACCACTAAAAGAACCTACAGATTGCACTGCCATAATCATTTGACTGTTCTTGAAGTGTCCATTGTTTATCTATTTATCCATCCATCTATCTATCTATCTATCTATCTATCTATCTATCTATCTCTTCTACACGTAATAGATACCCCCCAAAACAAGGATTTCTACATAACAGTAAGAACAGATAATTGCATATGAAATTGTGAACTTCTAATATCTGGACATTTTGGGTTTTTTTAAAGAATATCATAGCCCAAAGGGCTATAAAATTGTGCATACTTTTTGAACTAGAATTACCATTATTAGGATTGTACCCCAGAGAGATCAAAGAAAAAGGAAAAGGACATGTATGCAAAAATATTTATAGCAGCTTTTCTTGTGATAGCAAAGAATTAGAAACTGAGAGGGTGCTCATCAACTGGGGAATGGCTGAATAAGTTGTGGCGTATGGTTTTTAAGGAATATTATTGTGTGGGAATAAATGATGAAGGAGATGTTTTCTGAAAAGCCTGAGAAGACATACCAACTTATTCAAAGTGAAGTGAGCATAGCTAGGAGAACATTGTACACAGTAACAACAAAATTTTAATGATAATTAACTGTATAAAAGACTTAGTTACTCTGATCAATACAGTGATCCATCACATTTCCAAAGGATTCATGATGAAAAATGCTATCTACCTCCAGAGAAAGAATTGATGGAGTACAGATTGAAACAAATTTTTTTGTTTATTTCTTGCTTTTTTTTTTTTGCAATGTGGCTAATATGGAAACATTTTGCATGACTTCATATGAATAATGGGTAACATATTTCTCGCCTTCTCAGTGGATGAGGAAGGAAGAAAATTTGGAACCTAAAATAAACATTTTAGGGTTTTTTTTCTCTTTTTAGGCAGTTAGGGTTAAGTGACTTGCCCAGGGTCACACAGCTAGTAAGAGTCAAGTGTTTGGTTTGAGGCCAGATTTGAACTCAGGTCCTCCTGACTTCAGGGCTGGTGCTCTATCCACTGCACCACCTAGCTGCCCCCAAAAATAAAAATTTTAAATAAAAAAGTAAAAAATGTTAAAGTATATGATAAATTTAACATACTATTTTAAAAATAAAGATGCAAACTATTATCAGTCATATTTTTAAATGCTCTAAATCACTAATAATTAAAGAAGTGTAAGTTAAAGCAACTTTGAAATTCCACCTTACGCCCTTCAGATTGGCAAAGATTACCCAAAAATGTAAATGACAGAAAGGCTTAGGGAAAACAAGAACATTAATGCACTATTGGTGAAGCTGTGAATTGGTCCAGCCTTACTGAAAGGAATTTCGAGGTATACTCCAAAAGCTAATAAACTCCATATACCTTCTAATCCAGCAATACCATGACTAGATATATATCCTACAGAGATTAAAGAAAGAGGGAGAAAGACCTATATGTAAAAAAATGTTTATAGCAGTTCTATGTGTTATTAAAAAAGACCTGGAAGCTATGGTGGGTGAAAGATGAAATAACTGAGGAAACAAAGGCTCAATATTCCAAGCATATCAATTCATTAAGTAATGTATGGCAATTGCCTAACAAACTGGGACCAGTAGCCTTCCTCAGCTTGGGCACTGGAATCAGAATACAGGGAGAGACAAAATTTTATACATTAAAAACAAATAAGAGCAATTAAAAGGAAACAATTAGCCAGAATACATTAGGTAATCTGATCTCTAATTGTAGGAAAGATTAGTGACTTTCCAAGTGGGAAGGGGAGAATGATCAGGTGTGATTCCCTGAAATCAGAAAAAGGTGTACCCTCTCCCCATAAGTGTCTGTATACAATCAAAGGAACATGGAAACAATAACTGATTGATCAGTATGGGGCCAGTTTCCAGAAAAGACATGGGTTGCTTGAGATGTACAGTTGTGAGAAAACTCATTGCATCAATCTTTGTATCTGACTGGGCTTCTGATCAGCATAAATTTGGTGCTTATTTAAGGGTTTCTAAATAGCAGGGAGAGGTGGGCCAGCTTCCCCGCCATGGCAGGCTAGCTTCAAACAATGCGATAAAGTTTCTCTCAATTCTCACAAGACTGAAGTTGAACTAGACCTACAGCTAAATAGACAAGGAACTAAGCTAGCTCTGGAACCAAGTAACAAAAAGGAGTCAGTGTGGTTCATTCAATTCTTACTACCACTTGCTGTAGCAATCCCCTCAATTTCCTTAAAACTAAGAGAATGTTAATCAGTTGGTGGAATGGCTAAATAAATTATGGTATATGAATTTAATAGAGTATTAGCCATAAAAAATGATGAAGAAATAGTTTAAAGGAAATTTCAGGAGACTTATGAAATAATGCATAGTGAAGTGAACGTCATCAGGAAAATGTTTTTTAACAATGTTGTAGAAACCAACAACTTTGAAAGATTTAGGATATTTGGCAGCTGGTCAGAAAGACATTATAAGAGAACCTTTGCTGACACAGGATACAGCTGGTGCTGCCTGTATTGTCCATACACAGTTCCAGATAGCAGTTTCAGGGCAGAGAGCAGTACTAAGCACTGCTCAGAAAGAAGCAGGAGTCATGGCTACAGGGACCCTTCCTGGGTAAAGACCAGAGCACAGTCCAAGAGAGCAATGATCACATGTCTCCCAGGATCACACCACCTTAGAAGCACTAAAAGCTTTCAGACCCACAAAACTAGCTCTGAAAACAGTATCATGAAAAAGCCTGAAGCTTTGAACAATGGCTTCCCACTCCCAGAAAAGCAGAGCCTAACTTTAACATGAAATTCAAAGTTAAGAAATAGGCTGGAAAAATAAGAAGAAAAAAAAAAGAATTTGACCATAAAAAGCTACTATGGTGGCGGGGAAAACCAAAATATACATTCAGAAGACTGCTATGTAGAAATAGTTACAAACAAAGCCTCAAAGAAAAACTCCAATTAGACCTGAACCCAACAAGAATTTCTGGAAGCATTAAAGAAAGAGGTAAGAATAGTAGAAGGAAAATTGTGAAATGAGAGTGATGCAAGAAAATTATGAAAAGAGAACAGCTTTGTAAAAGAGACACCAAAAATACTGATGAAAACAACACCTTTAAAAAAAATTGGCCTAATGATAAAAGAGGCACAAAAATTCACTGAAGAAAAGAGCTCATTAAAGAAGAGAATAAGCCAAACGGAAAAGAAAATACACAAATTCACTGAAGAAAAGAATTCATTAAAAAACAGAACTGGCTAAATGAAAAAAGAGGCACAAAAATCTCACTAAAGAAAATAACTCCTTAAAAAGTAGGACTGGCATCAAAACTACTTAGTACTGGCTAAGAAAGAGTGGTGGTTCAGTGGAATAGATTACGTACAAGTAGTCAATGACTGTAGTAATGTACTGTTTGTTTAACCCAAAGACTCCAACTTCTGGGATAAGAACTCACTATCTGACAAAAACTGCTGGGAAAGCTGGAAAATAGTATGGCAGAAAATAGGCATAGACCAACCTCTTACACCATATACCAAAATAAAATCAAAATGGGTACACGATTTAGATATCAAGGCTGATAATATAAGCAAATTGGGAGAGCAAGGAATAGTTTACCTGTCAGATCTATGGAGAAGGGAAGAATTTATGATCAAAAAAAGAGATAGAGAACGTTATGAAATGCAAAATGGATAATTTTGATTACATTAAATTGAAAAGTTTTTTGCACAAAGCCAAGATTAGAAGGGAAGCAGAAAACTGGAAAATAATTTTTACAACCAGTGTCTCTGATAAATGCCTCACTTCTAAAAGATACAGAGAAATCAGTTAAATTTATAAGAATGCAAGTCATTCCCCAGTTGATAAATGGTCAAAAGATATGAACAGGCAGTTTTCAGAGGAAGAAACTGAAGGTATCTATGGTCATATGAAAAAATGCTCTAAATCACTACTGATTAGAGAAGTGCAAATCAAAACAACTGTCAGGTACCACACCACACCCATCATATTGGCCAACGTGACAAAACAGGACAATGATAAATGTTGGAGAAAATGTGGGAAAATTGGAACACTAATGCATTGTTGGTGGAGTTGTGAACTGATCCAGCCATTCTGGAGAGCAATTTGGAGCTATGCCCAAAGGGCTGAAAAAATGTGCATACCTTTGAATCAGCAATAGCACTTCTAGGTCTGTAACCCAAAGAGATCATACAAATGGGAAAAGGACCCACATATACAAAAATATTTATAGCAGCTCTTTCTGTGGTGGCAAAGAATTGGAAATTGAGGGGATGCCCATCAGTTGGGGAATGGCTGAACAACTTGTGGTATATGAATGTAATGGAATACTATTGTGCTATAAGAAATGATGAGCAGGCAGACTTCAGAAAAACCTGGAAAGACTTGAATGAACTGATGCTGAGTGAAGTGAGCAGAACCAGGAGAACATTGTACACAGTAATAGCCACAATGTGCAGTAGACTGACTTTAATAGACTTATCTCTTCTCAGCAATGCAAGGATCTAAGATGACACCAAAGGACTCATGATACAAAATGCTGTCCACATGCAGAAAAAGAACTATGGAGTCTGAATGCAAATTGAAGCATATTATATGCTCTTTCTCTTTTTGCTTTTGTTTCTTCTTTCTCGTGGTTTCTTCCTTAGGTTCTAATTCTTCTTTACAACATGACTAATGTGAAAATAGGTTCAGTATGAATATATATGTAGAGCCTATATCAAATTGCATGCCATCTTGGGATGGGGAAGGGGAGAGACAAGGAGAAAATTTGGAACTCAAAATCTTATGGAAGTGAATATTGAAAACTAAAAATAAATTTTAAAAAATTAGAATCAGGCAAGTGGAAGCTAATGACTGCATGAGACATCAAGAAACAATAAAACAAAGTCAAAGTCAATAGAAGAAAAGATGAAATATCTTATGAGAAAAACAACCAACCTGGAAAATATATCAAGGAGAGATAATTTAAGAATTATTGGATAACCTGAAAGCCATGATCCAAGAAAAAGCCTAGACATCACCTTTCAAGAAAATATGAAGGAAAATTGCCTCAGTGTCTTAGAGCCAGAGGGTAAAATAGAAATGGAAAAAATCCGCTGATCACCTCCTGAAAGAGATCCCAAAATGAGAACTCCCAGGAATATTATAGCCAAATTCTAGAAGTTCCCAAACTTATTTGGCCTACCACCTCCTTTAAAAAAAAAAATTACTCAGCTACCCCCTGGAGATCTTTCTTTGATCCTTTAATGGTTTTTTTAAAAAATCTGCATCATTTAAAAAAATAATTTTTTAAAAAATGATGCATCTTAAATTGAGTAATTTATTGTAAATTTGTGGGGTTTTTCCTGCATTGATTTTTTTTTTTTGGTGAGGCAATTGGGGTTGAGTGACTTGCTCAGAGTCACACAGCTAATAAGTGTTATGTGTCTGAGGCTGGATTTGAACTCAGGTCCTTCAATGATGTGGTAATTGGTAACTTTTAGCCAACTTCTTCATTAAATGTCTACCAATCAAGGTTGAGTTTCACTTGTCAAGGGAGTTCCCTGTCAGAAGGTATACACCTGATTTAAGGTGTTTCAGAGTCTCCCTTGGGGTCTTTGATTACTGAGAGAATCACTGACCATCAATTTATTGATCATTGGCTGGTCTGTTTAATAAATTAATTTTATTACCTCAAACTCTGTCTCCTAGAATTTTTACCCACAATACCACAACACAACATCATTCCTTACAGCATAATAGCATTCCATCACATTTTATGTAAGATAACTTGTCCATCTACTCTCTAATTTATGTGCACCCCTTCAGATTCCCACTCTTTGATGGTTCAAAAAGTTATATTATCTTTGTGTTTTGTTTAGGACTAATCCCTTCCTTAATCTGCTATCTCTCTAATTCTTTCTCCTTTCCTTTTCCATTTTCCCTCATATTTCCCTGCTGAATGAAATGTATTTCTGTACCCAAATATGTGTATATTTATTTTTCCTCCTGGATTTGACCACTTCAAATGAGAATGAGGTTGAAGTGTTAAGATGATCCTTCCTACCTTCTCCTTCTTATTTATACAAATGTTTGCTTGTGCACCTGAATTATGTGAGATAATTTTCCCTAACCTTCCTTTCCATACTCTGTATCCTTGCCCCCAATTCCTGTTCCCTTCTCTTTCCAGTCTTCTCTTAAGATCATCAAGATAGAAATGATAAAAAATTTTATTAGAGAGAATTATACTAAATGAGGTAACATACCAGAACTTATGGAATGTGGCAAAAGTGGTAACGAGATGAAAATTTCTGTCTTTAAATGCTTACATCAGTACAAGAGAGAAAGAGCACGTTTATCATATATCTCCAAAAGTGGCAGAGGAAATTGTGGCAAGGGGAGACTGTGTAGCATCACAGCAATTGCAGCTGGATGAAGAGGTTTAATAATTTGAAAAATTCCTAGTCTCTTGTGCTGCAACTCCATTATGAGCATTTCTGGGCTTGTAGAACAGGGTCTGCAGAGGAAAGCAGTGCTGTATTGAAAGAGCACTTTACCTTTGCACTGGAGAAGGGTGGGAATGGGAGAAGGATAAATTCTCCAGCCTCCCCTCTTCCCATCACAGATGACTTTTCTTCAGTAATCTGTGACCAATTAGAATTTTTCCCTCATCTGCTCCATCTACTATCCCACAAGAAGCAGCATGTAGTAGTAGGAAAAATCTTCATTTCAGTCCTAGTTCCAATATTAAAATTTTTTTAAAGAGTTGCTATAAAAATTTTAGTGCATATTGGACATTTCTTCTATCTTTTACTTCCTGGGGTTACATACCTAGCAGTGAAATCTATGCGTCAAAGACAGTTCAGTCACTGTCTTAACATAATTGCAAATTTCCAGAATAGTTGGACAAATTCACAGTACTGCCAACAATATATTAGTGTGTGTGCCTATCAGTGATCCCTCCAGTATTGACTATTCGCGTTTTAATGTGTCACTCATAAAAGCTTTCATATCTGCATGCTCAAAAAACTTGGAAATAGAATTTTCTATGTTGTTGACAAATCTTCTAAATGAAGCATTTTAGTGGATTTTGAACCCATTTGTTAAAAGTATAAAAATGTAATACCTTTTGATTAGTTTTCAAGAATGACATTGATATCAGAGAAGATATGGGCAGCTAGGTGGTGTAGTGGATAGAGCACTGGGCCCGGAGTCAGGAAGACCTAGTTCAAATCTGGCCTCAGATACTCACTAGCTGTGTGACCCTGGGCAACTCATTTAATCCTGTTTGCCTCAGTTTCCTCATCTTTAAAATGAATTGGAGAAGGGAATGGCAAACCACTCAAGTATCTTTGCCAAGAAATCCCCAGACTATTCGTTGCTGTCCTTACAGATTCCAAGATGAAATCCTCAAATGTGCTCCCAGGTTCTCACCACTTCTACTGTAATACCCTACTCCTCATAGGTGAGAATGTCCAAAATGGCAGTGTCTCTTGCTTCTTCCACTTTTTAAAGACTGAAATGAACATTAAGGCAAGGCAGTAAATTGTTAGCTTCTGCTTTTGGCTGAGAGCTCCAGCAGACAACCAGAAAACCGCAGTCCTCCTGCACTTCTATTATTATTCCTCCATGCTGGGCTTGTGATGTTACCTGAATTCCTTGTGTGTTACCACTTTTTGTCCAGGTTATATGTAACCTAATCTGATGACCATATTGATTCTGGTTCTGCCTCTGCTAGTCTTCACCCAAATGCTCTCTCTACCATAACTCCTGGACACAGTGTGGTAGAGTTGAAAGAACATTAGCTCTGGAGTCAGAGGACCTGGGCTTAAGTCTCACCTCTCAAACTTACTATTGACCTTGGGTAAGTCTCTTCATCTCCCAGGCCCTTAATTTCCTTAACCATAAAATGAGGAGGTTGGATTAGATGGATTCTGAAGGCTGTATCAGTTTTAGATCTATGATCCTATGATCTTCTTTTGGGTCCTGGATATCCTCATACAAGGACATCAATGTATAGAGCTACTTTACCCCCCTTGCTTATTTCTTTACCTATTTGATTTCTTTTGAAGAAGGTATAACCTTGCAGATCTATATTTCAGCCATAGGTACTATCATACAAAGTCAGAATGGAAGCTATGAAGTCAAATTTACCTCCTTGAGTTAGGGTCTTTAGTTCACCTTGCTTTACATAGAGACATCTGAAACCATATATTATATTTCTGGTTCCTTTCTTGGATTTGATGTCTTGTGAATTTCTGTGTTTTTCTACTGCTACTTTTCTTTCCACACTATATTTATCTTTATGGTACCTAGTTGGGTAGGCATACAAAAGCAGTTTTCTTCTTCCCCTTTCCTTTTTAGTTCAAAGTCTATTGAATTTGGTTGGCTAGAGTCCAAGAAAATATATTCTGATCAGCTCTTATTCAGTGCACTCTATCCTTGGCCAAGAGTCCATCATTCCTTTATTGAATGTAATTCAGAAATACAAACTGAGAAAACATCTTCTTAACCAGTTATTTCCTTCCTAAACAAACCTTTCTCATAGTCTTTATATTTGATTTGTACCAATGATGAAAACACCAAGAAAACATTTTCTTGCTGGAAATTGCATAATCCTTAGCTATGTTTTTTAGAGTATTCATTTCTTTTGCCAGCATTGTTTGTGCCCAGTTGAATCATCAGAAATAAATAGTAGTCTTTTTGTTAGCCAAATTTGGGGATATTCTCAATCTTATCAATCACTCACAAATCTGGGTGACTAATAGGTAAGTTTAAAATAGAAGGGAGTTGGGGGAAAAGATAACAAATTCTGTTTTGGACATGTTGAGTTGGAAATGCCATCTTGGGAAGATAGCATACATCTCTCTACAGAGGACTGGATGACTTCAGGGGTCATTCTCCTCAGAACAACTCCTATCTCAAGCATGAATGACCTGTATAATATCCCTGGTAAGTATTCATCTAGTCTTTATTTGGACACTTCTAATGACAGGCAGGAACTCACTACCTCCTAAAGTAGTCCTTTCTATTTTTGGAGAGTTCTAGTAGTTAGGTTACTCTTTATACTGATCTGAAATCATCCTCCCTATACTTTTCACCCATTAGTTCTATTTTTGCCCTCTGCATCCAAGCAGAATATTTATAATCATTCATCTATATGACAATACTTCACATATTTGAAGTGAGCAATCATGTCTCCATGCATTCTTTTTGAAATTTTATTTTTTCTGAATTTAAATACCAAAAAATATTTTCATATGCAAAGCAGAAAAGAAAAAAAGATTACAAGGTAAATCATGAATCTTTATTATGTATAGTTTGCTTTTTTTTAAAGCATTGACAGAATTTAATGTGTTACGTTCAAAGCTGTCCTGCTTATCTGTCTATCCTTCTGAACTTCCTTTGTCTTTTCTTTTCTGAGCATTTTGCAATGTCCTTCTTACAAAGTGATAATTTAGAAAGAACATAGGGGCAGGTAGGTAGTGCAGTGGATAGAGAACTGGCCTTGGAGTCAGGAGGACCTGAGTTCAAATCTGCCCTCAGACACATAACACTCACTAGCTGTGTGACTCTAGGCAAGTCCCTTAACCCCAACTGCCTCACCAAAAAGAAAAAAAAAAACTAAAGGAAAGAAGTTACAAAGCATTCTCCCCAACACCAGGGGGCACCTCGTGGTCCTTGGGGAGAGTAGGTGCAATCCTATAGTGGTTGCTGCAAAGTATTCACTCTACCAAGTTCATTTCTGAATATGGCCTAGCCCCTGTAACAGTGGCTCTTTTGCATCAGCAGGACACAATGTCTTGGGGGCTGTCAACCTTGTAAGTTTTTCCTTTCCCTCTCTAAATCCCCAACCCAAAGTAAAAAAATAAAATAAAATAAAAAATAAAAAAACCACAATCATATTCAAGCAAAACAAATCCACACATTTGCCATGTTCAGACCTGCATGTCTCATTCTGTAACTCAAATCCCGTGCCTCTCCGTCATGAAGTGGAGAGACTGCTGAATCATCAGTTCCCTAGAGTTGTCTATTGCATTAATCACAGTTCTTAAGTCTTTCGGAGTCGTTTTTCTTTACAATGTTATTGTATAAGTTGTTTGGATTCTATTCCTCCAGAGCCATCTGAGTCCAGTAGCAAGATATAGATCAGGATGACTGGGAGATGGCCCCTGGGGGTTGGACTAGAATATGATCTCTAAAATACTTCTTTATTCTAAATCTGTACAATCCAAAAAAAACAACAACAGAACAGTGGGGAAACTTGAAACCATATCCCAATGAGGTTTAATTGAAGGCACTGTGTATGTTTATCCTAAAGAAAAGAATTGGTGGCAATCCCATAGAGACCAGTATGTTATCCCCAATATCAATTACTAGTTAGTTAGTATCTCCTTATATTACTGATTGATCCAGTGATTTGTACCCTCACTATCAGTTAACCAATTAACATCAATTAACTTTTACAAAGTGATATTTATTGAGGTCTAGAAAGAACAGAAGTTACAAAGTATTCTCCCCAACACCAGTGGCACACCCGCTTCCCCCTACCACGTTGGTCCTTGGGGATAGCAGATGCAATCCTATTGTGGTTGCTGCAAAATATTCACCCTACCAAGTTTGTTTCTGAATATGGCCTAGCCCCTGTAACAGTAGCTCTCTTGCTTCAGCAGGACATTGCGTTTTGGCTTCTGTCAACCCACTGCTACATTACTTCAAGCAGTTGTTCCCCAGCTTGGCTGCTGGCAAACTCTGGCATATAGATTTTAGTTCCTGGACCACTGGCAACTAGTGCTTCTGAACTTTTGAAGCTCATATGGTTGAAGCTATCTCTGGTACTCCATCTAACAGCAGGAAAGAATAGATAAAAGAGAAGCAGAAGCCACAGCCACAGCATGTGCTCCTAGCTTCTTAATGTTTAGGTGAAGGGCCCCAGACCCCTCTCCCACTAAGAGGCCCACAGCAGTTGGGTCTCCTTCATTCAAAGACAGCCAAGGAGACATGGTGTCACACCTTCTCTCTACTCTCCTCATCCCCCATGGGAGTTTGTATACACAAGCTATTCAAAAAGGTATGGAGTTAACCGGTTGGAAAAAAATCATGGAATATGTGTACATACTCTGAAGTGCAGAGTAAGGCCCAGAAGCAGGCTCATGAACCTCCACGTGGGTCCCCTGAACATACTCCCGGGACTTTGCTTTTCATCACTCCCTCATTACACACCTATGAAGAATGAAGGCTCAGAGAGGCTGTTAAAGGTAATGTCCCCATCCCTGGCCTAAGGGCACATTAGCGATAAGAGGAAGAGGCAAGATTCAAATTTGGTTTTATGCCTCCAAGTTCAGAGCTCTTTCCATTGTTTGATTCTCATTTGTTCCAGTTTGTTAGTGTCCCTTCCAACACAAGTTAAGTGGGTAACATCATCTATGTATTAAGGATTTGAGAATATGATCTTTGAGCCAGAAGGGACTAGAGTCAGGCTGAGGAGTTTTACAAAGAGATGCAAGCAGACTGTGAGAGATCAGACTGAGAGGGGACAAAATGGAACAAGCCAAGAAAGAATCAGTGGCACAGGCGAAGGAGAAACTAAAAGAACTACACCATGACAGGCATCAGGTCCTTGCAGGCATCCTGGAATAGAGGACTTGGACTAAAGCTCTGGTTTTAGTCATTTCTTCAAGAACTGAAGAAAAGTTCCAAAAGGCTTACTCTCCCCCTGGTGCTCCCTCATAATTTGTCTAGTAATAGGCTCTGTACTATATTTGGCTGACATTTTATTTTTTACTGAAACATTCCCTGTTTCCTAATTTTGGTCAAATATAAATAAGCAAAGGTTTGGCTGGAAAGACACAAAATTTAAATTAGTACGGAGAGCCAAACCTTCCTAACATCTGGACAATAGTTTGGCCCACCTTCATTTCTCTCTTCTTTGCCTCAGCTTAGCTTCCAGGTGTGACTCAAATCCTTCTTCTAGCTCAAAGATCACAACGGTACAGATTGCTCTCAGGGATATATAAAGAAATGATTTGCCCCTCTGAACTACAAATCCCAGAATACTAGTCAGTTTTCAAACTCCTTTTCCAGTTGTGTCATCTCCTCAATTAGATTGTAAACTTGTGACGGCAGGAATAATTTCTTAAACTTTTTGGTGTGGCCCATCATAGAGTTTATCACAGTATTTTATATATAGTAAATATTCAATCTGCAATTGTTGATAGTGAAAGGATACTGGACTAGGAATCAGACCTACTGTGAGACCTTGGGTACATATGAAGATTGCAACTTCTCAGGATCTTGGTTCCCTCATTTGTAAAATGAGGTGGGATAGATGATCTGCTATGTCCTCTCTACTTCTAAGTCCTATGAAACTATGATTTGTGCCTCTCTAACTACCTAAGCTTCAATTCCTTTGTCTTTTGGTTTTTACTATATTTTGACCTTCGGCACAATAGTCTAGTGGGAAGAACACTGGACAGAATCGGAGATCTGGGTTCAGGTTTCAGCTTTGTAGGCATGGTTAAATCCCTTCTCTTTAAGACACAATTTCCACATTTTAAGGTAGGGGCAATAATAATTATACATAATTCCAAACTGCTTCCCCAAATAGTTGTATCATTTCACAGCTCCACCAATAATTATTAGTCAGTATTAATATAGCTATCACTCCACCATTCCTCCAACATTGAGTATTATCATTTTTTGGACTTTTTTTTTTGCCAATTTTCAGGTTGTGAGGTGAAACTTCAGGACAATTTTGATTTACATCCCTTGTTAGCAATTTATAGAATTCTTTCATGTGTTTGTGAACACTTTGTAATTCTTTGAGAACTGTTTGTTCATATCCTTAGACCACTTATGTGTTGGGGAATACATTTATTAATTTTTTATAGATCTTGGAAGCTAAACCTTTATCAGAGAAGTTAGATACAAAGATTTTTTTTTCCCATTCAACTGCTTCTCTTCTTATCCTAGGTACATTGTGTCTGTGTGGAAGTTTTTCAGTTTCATGTAATCAAAGTTTTTTAATTATCTCTAACTCTTGTTTGGTTAAGAGTATATCCCCTACCCATAGCTCTGAGAAGTATATGATCTGCTACACCTATAATTTTTTTTGTAGTCTGATCATTAATTTTAAGATCACATATCCAGTTAGAATGTATTGTGGAATATGGTATAAAGTTTTGGTCTAAACCTAATTTCTGCCAAACTGCTTTCCAGTCTTCCCAACAGTTTTTTTTATCAAATAAAGAATGTTTTAACTTTCTGCCAAACTGCTTTCCAGTTTTCCCAACAGATTTTTTTTTAGAAAGAATGTTTTAACTTTCCGCCAAAATGCTTTCCAGTTTTCCTAGCAGTTTTTATTAAATAAAGAATGTTTTAACTAGGTAATTTATATTTTCCACTAGAGTTTTCAAACTCTAGGTTATTGAGTTCCATTACTTCTGATTCTCCCTTGTCTAGTCTGTTCCACTGATTTATCTCTACATTTTTTGGCCAATACCATATGGTTTTGATGACTGCTGCTTTATAATATAGTTTGCAATCTGGAAGTGCTATTTTACTTTCACCCCTAATTCTTTTAATCATTTCCCTTAATAGTCTAGATCTTTTGCTTTTCCAAAGGAATTTTGTTAGAATTTTATCAAGTTCTGTGAAGTATCCCCTTGGTAATTTGATTGGCATAACATTAAAAGTATAAATTAACTTTAAAAGTACTGTAATTTTTATTAGGTTGGTGTGGTCTAGCCATGAGCACTGAATATTCCTCCAGCTATTTAAGTTGTTCTTTATTTCTTTAAGGAACACCTCATAATCAACTCTATACATGTGTTTTGCGTGCTTTGGTAGGTTGATCTTCAGATATTTTATACATTTCACAGTCATTTGGAATGTGATTTCCTTTTCTATTTTTGCTTTTTGGGTTTTGGTAATATATGGAATTCTTGTTCATTTTTGAGGGCTTATTTTGTAGCTTTCAACTTTCCTGAGGCAATTGTTTCATTTAATATCTTTGAAAAAAAAATTAAAAAAAAACCCAGGAAAACAAAATCATTTAATATCTTTGGTAGTTCCCTGAGATGTTCCAAGTATGCCATCACATTTTTAACAAATTAGGATAGTTTTATCTCCTCTTTACATATCTTTATGCATTTGTTTCCTTTCTATTGCCTTACTGCTGTTGCTAGTGTTTCAAGACATATTAAATAATAGTGGGGATCATGGGCATCCTTGCTTCACTCATATCTATTAGGAAAGGTTCTAGCACATCCCCATGGCATACAATGCTTGCTTTTGGTTTTAGATAGGTCCCTCTAGGCCTAAAGCTTATAAAGTTTTTTAGCATAAAAGAATGCTGCATTTTGTGAAAGGTTTTTTCTGCATCTATTGAAATGATCATTTTGAGGAGATGTTTCAGTTTTTAATAATGTTGAACCATCCTCATAGCCCTGGTATAAATCCCAGTTGGTCATAATGAATGATTTCTTTGATAAATCACTGTAGTCTGACAGGACTTTGTTTAAAATGTTTCAGTCAAAATTCATTAGTGATAGTGGTGTATAGTTTTCCTTCCGTGTTTTATCTTTCCCTTCATTAGGTATTAGGGCTATATTTGTCTCATAAAAAGGCTTTAGTTAGGTGCTTTCTTTCTCAGGTTTTGAGAATAATTTGTAAATTACTGGTACTAATTGTTTTTTAAAAATTTGATAGAATTCTCCTGTGAATACATCAGGACCAGGAATTTTTTGCTTTGGTAGTTCCTTTACAGCTAGTTCATTTCCTTTGCTGAGATTGGGCTATTTAAGATCTCTTTCTGGCCTTTTGATACTTTTGGTATTTTGTATTTTTGAAGATACTCCTATATTTCTTTTGTATTCTCAGTTTTGTTAGTATATAGCTGTGCTTAATATGTTCTGATTTTTTCCCCTGGTTTTGTTGATTTCACTCTGGTCATTTGCCATTTTATTGATTTTATTTTTGGTCCTCTTCTTTTTAATCTGATTAGCTAAAGACTTATGAACTTTATTAGCTTTTAATTTTATCATTTCTATGATTCACTTGGTCTCTAATTAGTCTATTCCTCCTCTAATTTTTAATATCTCCTCTTTTTTGCTTATTTTAGGCTTTTTTCTGGACTTTCTAACTCTTTAAAATGCATATTCAGCTCATTTTTTCTCCTGCTATGTTCTTAACGGATATTTATAGAGATATGATTTCTCCTGAAGATTGCTTTAGTTGCATCCCAGAAATTTTACTATGTTCTTTTTCATCATTTTCATTTTCTTTCACATAATTATTGTTTCTTTTATTTGTTCCTCGACTCATTATTTAGGATTTATTAAATCTTCGTGTAGGACTGTATTTTTTTTTGTAATCCCTGAACCAATGAATATTTTTATTGCATTATGGTCTTAGAAGTATGTAATAACTCTTTGTGTCTTTTTACATTTTTCTGCAACATCTGTGTCCTAATATACAGTCAGTTTTTGCAAAAATTCCATGTGGTGCCGAGAAATACACACAGAGGTATAAATATATATCCTTAAATTCTTAAATCTCAAAAATTCTTATATTATATATATATATATATACATATATATGTTCTTTTACTGTCCCATTTAGAAAATGCCAGAAGTATTTTAACTCATTTCTCCAGCAATTTGTTCAGTTTTATATTTTCTCTTTTATTCATCTATTAGACTTATCCTCAACAGACAGAGGGATAATGAAGTCTCCTGTCACAACTGTGTTACAATCTATATCTACATGTAGCTCAGTTAATGTTTTCTTTATGAATTTAGTTGCTACAGCATATTGAACATATAAGTTTATTAATGATATTGGTTTGTTGTCTATGATTCTCTTCATCATAATGTAGTTTTCTTGTTTATTCCTTTTTATTTTTCAGATTTGTCACATAGCATGACTGCAACTCCCACTTTTTTGGATTAGCTATAGTGAATTTTCCCCATCACTTCATTTTGACTTTGTATTATGTCTTTATTTAAAAAATTCGTTTTCTGTAAGCAAAAGATTGTAGAGTTTTGTTTTCTTATCCAATCTGTCACTTTTTTTTAAAGTGGACTGCTTAATCCATTCATGTTTATAGTTATGAGTTATCTTCATATTTTCCTCTATTTATCTCTAATATTAGGGATTTTTAAAGTTACGATTTCCCCCCTTTTCTGCTATAAACATAGTACCATGTTTCTTCAGTTACTTTAGCTTATTCTTTTTTTGGGGGGAGGGTTAGGCAATGGGGTTAAGTGACTTGCCCAGGGTCACACAGTTAGTGTTACGTGTCTGAGGCCGGATTTGAACTCAGGTCCTCCTGACTCCAGAGCTGGCACTCTATGCCAACTAGCTGCCCCTTAGCTTATTCTTTTTTTTAAAGGTATCCATATTCCCCACAACTCTCTTCTCCTCACCTCCAATCCTCTGCTCTTATTATTTATCTTTCCTTTAGAGTTTTGCTTATTAGATTCTTTTTCCTCTGCTGCTTTTATCTGTTTATTTAATTGTTCCTCTCCCCCAACCCCAAATAGATTTCCCCTTCTCCTCCCCTTGAACTAGTCCTGTTAATTTTTAAAATTTCATTTTTTGCACACCTTATCGGAGAGGTTTTCTCTTACTCTCTTCATTATCCATTTTCTCTGTCTATGCTAGACCCTCATTCTCTGGTTCCTGGTCCCTATAATATCTAGTCCTTGTCTATTCTTTATACTCCTGATGGAATCATAACTTCCAAGGTATCCATTCTGGGCTCTCCACTGCTGACGTAGGACAAGTAGTTCTTAAGCACTAAATCTCCCAGACCATACCCAGCACAAGATCCCCATCTCCCTTCACAGAACATCTCTCTCCATCCATAGAAGCCTTCATCAGTGGAACTTCTTCCCATTACTAATGCAAGGCCTCTCTCTTTTCCCTCCCCCTTTTTAATCCTTTCCATCTCCTCACCCACTCCCCTGAAGGTTCTTATCTTCCTGAGACTACCACTACCTTCCTATCACAGCTAACCCTCTATTTGACTCATGCTCATTATACACTTTTCTTTATCCCCCTCTCCTTTCATCCACCCTCCCATTTTGTAATGTAGTTCCACAAAAAACAAAACAAAAAAAATCCTGATCCACCTGTAGGCAGAGTATCTCCAGATTCTGGCCATAATCCCTTAGATCTGCCTCTTCACTGTTACCTCCATCTGCCTTCTGCTTCCCCTTCACTCTATTTCTTTGTGTATATTTAGGAAGAAGTCTCTTATTGATCTCTCTGTTGTCATTGTTGCTGTTGCTATCATTGTCTGCTGCATTCATTCACACTTACTGCAGCTCTGTTGTTTGAGATCTTTTTTTTTTGTTTGAGATCTTTGAGAAGCAAATAACCTCTTCAGTTCTGGTTTTCTTTCTAAAATGTTTCAAATGCCTCTTTATTATTGAATGCTCATCTTTTCTCATGTATGGTTACGCTCAAATTTGCAGGGAAGATCTTCCTGGGCAGCACTCTGAGCACCGTTGCTCTTCAGAACATATTCCATTCTCTCTTGCATTTTCAGGTCGATACAGAGTAGTCTTGTGGAATTCAAATTTCCTTTCCTTTGTATTTAAAGGTCTCTCCTGATTGCTTGCAGAATTTGTTACTGAAGTGAATTGTGAAATTTAACCACTATGTGTCTTGGAGTTTGCAGCCTTCGGTTGTGTTGTTGTTGTTGTTGTTGTTTTTCTGGAGACAGCCAATTAATTCTTTAAAGGTGTATTTCATTCAGAAGTTTTGGGTAGTTCTCTTCTATTATTGCCTGCATTGTGACATTAAAGTTTTCAGGCTGGTAGATCTATGATCCTTAGGTTGTCTCTATGCATTTTGTCTTTCAGAGCATTATGTTTTGCTTGCAGTTGGTATATTTTCCTTTAATTTTGTTTTTTTCCTTCTCTTATTCTAGATTGTCCTTCACTCTTGTACATCTGCATTCCCAATCCATTGTTCATTCTTTTGTTTCTTTGGTGAGATTTGCTATAGCAGGTTCTAGTTTTTCTACTCTGTGCATTATTTTTGCTGTGCAGGCCATAAATTCTGCCCTCATGCATCTTTTTCTCTTTTAAGCCCCACAGATGCCTGAGCTCACTTACTAGATCTGGAAGTCATATTTCTGTTGTTAATGTTTTCCCTGTTGATTTTTCTGCTTTTTAAAGTTCAAAGTCTTTGAATTTTCTTCTTCCTGAGATCTTTGATAATTCCAGTCTTCCCCTCCCACATTGTTTTACTGTTTACCTTCTTACTCTCTGATTATGCTCCTACAATGGTGATTTCCTTGGAGGCTTAATCTCAAACCTTCTCAGCCTCCTCCTAGCCCAGAGTTTCCCAAACTTATTTGGCCTACTGCTCCCTTTAAAAAAAATTACTGGAAATCTACTTTCTTCAACCCTTTAACAGTTTCTTTTTTGCATCACTTCAACAAATATAAAATATTTTTTAAAAATGACATCTTAAATTTAATAACTGATTGTAAATTTGTGGGGTTTTTCCTGCATTTAAATTCTGATGATGCAATATTGCATCATGTAACCATATAGTATCATATTTTTTTTTTCAGTTGAGGCAACAGGGTTAAGTGACTTGCCCAGGGTCATACAGCTAGTTAAGTGTCAAGTATCTGAGGCCAGATTTAAACTCAGGTCCTCCTGACTCCAAGGCCAGAGCTCTATCCACTCTGCCACCTAGCTGCTCCAATATAGTATCATATTGTAAATAAATCATTACATGCACATATTCATACTGATGCATGCTGGATTTCCAACAAGCTTGCCTGACAACACTTGCTTGTTAAGACCTGTCAGCAGATTTGACCACTGCACTGTAAGTTGCATTTTGTGTGCTTATTTGGAAGATAATGTAATTACTATGACTTTAACTGTTACACAACAGATGAAACACGTATGAATGGTTTTTCAAAATGTTATCTTCTCTTCTTTCCTTCCTTTCTTCTTCCTTTCCTTTCCTACCTCCTTATTTTTATTCAATGCCCCCCAATTACACCTGAGGGTACTACTGCCTCCCCAGGGGATAGTACTGCCCACTTTGGGAACCTTTGTAGCTGGTCTCTGTCTCAAGTGACTTTTCAGTGATAGAACTGGTCCTATCTGGATGCTGAATACTCTTCCTCAGGTTTAGTGGAGTGCCATACAAACCCTTCCCCCCTCTACCTCTACCCTGCTATTTCCTGTGTTGGTGTCCTGTCCCACTCCCTTTATTCCTCAGTTCTCTGGCCTAGTACTAGCAGTTTGGGTCTTTGAGTTTCTCAGAGCGGGACAGGGTATGATATGTTTTTGAACTTCATTTCCAGTTCAGACATTGTCTTGCTTCTTTCCCTCTGTTCTTGGCTCTCCTATGGAGATCTTTTGTAGCACATAACACTACTCTCTGGGTCACTGACTATGTGGTCCCAGGGATCTTCTGTAGTCTAGAATGCTGAAAAGGTGCCCTGGCTAACTCCTGGCCTGAGTATCTGGCCTGGAACTGGGATCTCCACAACACTGGAAAATGGGAGGGGAGATAAGGGTGTGAGGTTAGGGTTTTGTGGGTGGGCCTGTATAGGTCACCTAGTGCAGCCTCACTTCAGGTAGTGTAGGCTGTGGGTGAATGGTGCTGAGTTCACTGTTGAAGTCAGTCCATTGGGCTTTAAAAAAAAACAAAATCTTTTGGCTTCTGGGTGTCCTAAATCATAGAGACAGCCGAAGTTTCTTTATCTTTGGCACATAATTTCTATCTTGGAGAACTCTGAGAGGTCAAAGGGATCAAAGAAAATGTCTGGTCCTCCATTCTGGGGTTGGAATAAGTTTCCAGGATGAAGAGGTTTTCTGGGTCATTATTGGAGAAAGTCCAGAGTACAGCCTAGAGAGGAATGAGACATGGCCAGCTTGGGTAACTTTTTCCAAATGGAGGTACTGGGAGGGTTCTGGATCACAGAATGCTGGATGGGGAGTAATGTAAGGAGAGAAAACTAGGTTGGGACTAGGTTGTGAAGGGTTTTGAATGCCAAGTAGAAGAGTTTGTACTTGATTTTATCCTAGAGGCAATGAGGAGGCAGTGGAATTTGAGTAAAGAAGTGACATGGTCAGACCTATGCTTAAGGAAGTTACAGAGGTAGAAACAAGATTTGTTAATTGATTAGATAAGTGGCAGAGGTAGAAACAATATTTAGTAATTATTTAGATATGTGTGGTGAGGAAGAATAAGGAGTTGGGTATAATGCTAAGTTTGTAGACCTAGGAAATTGGAAAGATGGTGGTGCCCATGAAAGAAACAAATTCAAAAGAGTTGGGGTTTTTTGGGGAAAAAAAGTGCTGTTTTGGACATGTTGTATTTGTAATGTCTATAAAATGACCAATTTGAAATGTACAAAAAGCAGATCGAGCAAAGGAGGAAATAAACTGGGGCTATTTAAATATAGAGACCTGAGAGTCATTTGTATAGAGACAACAAAATTAAATCCATGTGAGTTGCTAAGATCTCTGAGTTAGTGAATAAAGCAGGAGAGGCTTGCCAGGACAGGGCCCTGGAGTGCATCCACAGTTAAGGGGTATGATATAGATGATGATACAACAAAGAAACAGTCATATGGGTAGGAGGACAACCAGGAGAGAATTGGATCACAATAACCCTGAGAAGAAAGAGTATCTAAGAAGCCATGTTAAATGCTGCAGAGTAATCAAGAAAGAAATCAAGAATTAAGAAATGATCATTATCTCTGTCAATTAAGAATATCATTGAGAACTTTAGTGAGGACAATTTCAGTTGAATGATGAAGTCAGAAGCCAGAATGCAAATGTTTGAGGAGAGGAAAGGAAGTACAGACAGCTTTTTTGAGGAGTTTGGCTGAGGAAGGTAGGAGGTATTAAGATGAGAGCTTGAGGGGACAGTACAGTCTAATGAAGTTTTTTTTTTTTTAAGCATGAGGGATACAGACACATTTGAAGAGAACAGAGAAGGAATCAGTAGCTAGGAAGACTAGAGAGACAAATGAATCTGCTGGGGAAGATTGGAGGGAATGGTATTAAGGATACATATAGAAGATTGAGTTTGATGAGGAGGGCCACCTTGGACAGGAGAAAAGGACAAAATGGAGGATAGTGTTAAGGTGTTATAAGAGGTAGAGAAAAAGATGTTTACTGCTAATAGCCTATATTTTCTCAATCAAGTAAGGAATGAAGTTTTCAGCTAAAAGGGTGGAGGAGGGATAGCTATGGGAGGTCTGAAGAACAGGTTTGGAATACTATCCATAGGGAATGGAAAAGAAAACCAATTAGGGAGAACAAAAGGACTGCTTTGTTGCAATGAGTTTAGATAACATGAAGTTGTAATAGATCCAGTCTGCATGGTTGCTATGACTTCCTCTGGTTCTTTTAAGCATCATGTGACTAGGAGCAGAGAAGGAAAGTGGGGAGAATAATCCAAGGTCTGACAAAATATGAGAAAGACAGGATATGGAAGCAAGGGCTTTGAGAGTAGAAAACAGTGAGGAGTTGAACTGGTTAATTATTAGTGTCAAGACTGGAAAGAAAGGAAAGTGAAGTCAGACCAGGAGAACGGCCTAAAAAAAATGGTGAGGAGTGGAGGGCTACTAAAAGCGAAGTTGAAGAATAGGTTTACGAGGGGTAAGGCACAAAACAATGGAATAAGAAGTTATGATCAGGAGGCGGAGCCAAGATGGCAGAGTAAAAGCATGGGCGCTTGGGCTGCAGTGAACCTGGAGCAGGCCTTAGAGGACTGAATCGCGGGAAGCTGTGGTGGTTTCCAGACTTCTCAACCCACAAATGCCAAAGACAACTTAGAAGGTCAGTGGGAAAAGGCCGTTTCTGCAGTGGTGAGAGAGGAGTACGGGGTCTCAGCTCCAGTTCCCAAGCTCAGCCCTGGGGTGGAGGCTGCCTCCTGAGCTTCCAGCCCACAGACTGAGGGGGAATCGAGTGGCTGATCAAAGGGGGATTGCAGGGATCTCTCTGCTGCTGCAGGATTCTCTTGCTTGGCCCATGCTTGGATCTGGGTCACAGTTCTGGGTGGTGGTCCTGGGGTGAGAAGGAGCGCTGGCATGGTGGAACTTGTAGTGGCTGTAGAGAGAAAACCCTCACAATTCCAAGACAGAAAAGAGTGCTTGTGGTCACTCACAGACCAGAGCACAGGACAGAAAAGGAGTAAACACCTTGCCCTTCATCACAGCACCTTGGAAGAACTGAACATTTACAGGTCCCTAGAAGTATCTCTGAAAACAGCTGCACAAAATCCCTGAACTTGGGACAGTGCATTCTCCACATTGGAAACAGACTCCTACCTTAACAAAGAGTTATAACTCAAGTAATTGGCCGGGATCAAGAGCAAGCGGCACAAAAAGAGTCAGACTATATTATCTTACTTTGGTGACAAAGAAGATCAAAATACAACAGAAGACAACGAGGCCAAAGCTCCTACATCCAAAGCCTCCAAGAAAAATATGAATTGGTCCCAGGCCATGGAAGAGCTCAAAAACAATTTTGAGAAGCAAGTAAGAGAAGCAGAGGAAAAACTGGGAGTGATGCTAAAGGAGACCCAAAAAATACTGAAGAAAATAACACCTTAAAAAATAGCCTAACCCAAATGGCAAAAGAGGTCCAAAAAGCCAATGAGGAGAAGAATGCCCTAAAAAGAAAAACTGGCCAAATGGAAAAGGAAGTCCAAAAGCTTACTGAAGAAAATACTTCCTTAAAAATTAGAATGGAGCAATTGGAAGCTAGCCACCATATGAGAAATCAAGGTACTGTAAAACTAATCCAAAAGAATGAAAAAAAATAGAAGAGAATGTAAAAAATCTCATTGGAAAAACAACTGACCTGGAAAATAGATCCAGGAGAGAGAACTTAAAAATTATTAGACTACCTGAAAGCCATGATCAAAAAAAGAGCCTAGACATCATCTTGCAAGAAATTATCAAGGAAAACTGCCCTGATATTTTAGAACCAGAGGGCAAAATAGAAATTGAAAGAATCCACCAATCACCTCCTGAAAGAGATCCCCAAAGGAAAATTCCTAGAAATATTGTAGTCAAATTCCAGAGTTCCCAGGTCAAGGAGAAAATATTACAAGTAGCCAGAAAGAAACAATTCAAGTATTGTGGAAATACAATCAGGATAACAGAAGATTAAGCAGCTTATACATTTAAGGACCAAAGGGAATGGAATATAATATTCTGGAGCACAAAGGAGATAGGACTACAACCAAGAATCACCTACCCAGCAAAACAGTATAATCCTTCTGGATAAAAATGGTCGTTCAGTGAAATAGGGGACTTTCAAGCATTCCTGAGGAAAAGACCTGAGTTGAATAGAAAATGTGACTTTCAAATACAAGACTCAAGTGAAACATGGAAGAGGTAAACAGGAAAGATAAATCATAAGAGACTTATTAAGGCTGAACTGTTTACATTCCTGCATGGAAAGATGACATTTGTAACTCATGAGTCCTTTGTCAGTATTAGGGTAGTGGGAGGGAAAAAAATTACATGTATGTATACATAGATAGAGGGCACAGGGTGAGTTGAAGATGAAGGGGTGATATCTGGAAAATAAAATCTAAGGGTAAGAGAGAATTATACTGGGAGAAGGAGAAAGGAAGAGTAGAATGGGGTAAATTGTCTCACATGAAACAGACAAGAAAAGGCTTTTACAGTGAAGGGGAAATGGAGGATGGTGAGAGAAAATGACTGAAGCTTATTCTCACAGGATCTGGCTTAAGGAGGGAATAACATACACAATGGGGTATGGAAATCTGTCTTACCCTACAGGAAAATAAGAGGGGAAGGGAAAAAGAGCAGGGAGTTGAAGAGACAGAGGGAGCAGATTGGGGGAGGGGATAATCAGAAGCAAACACTTCTGAGGAGGGACAGGGTCAAAAGAGAGAATAGAATAAATGGGTGGTAGGATAGGATGAAGGGAAATATACTTAGTTTTTCACAACATGACTACTGTGGAAGTGTTTTGCATGACTATACATCTATAACCTGTATCAAGATGCTTGCCTTTTCAATAAGGGTGGGTGGGGAGGGAGGAAGGGAGAAAATTTGTAACCCAAAGCTTTAAAAACATATGTTAAAAATAAAAAATCTAAAAATAAAAAGTTATGATCAGATAAAGTAATTACCATTTTTGATCAAGAAACTTTTAAGTATAACAAATGTGTAGAAGATGCAAAGAATATAAAATCCCACCAAGCTAATTATTTGTTGATAGTATTTGGTTAGGCAGTTCTGATCATATCACTCCCCTGCCTAATATACTTCAGTAGCTCGCTATTGCTTCTAGAAATCAAATGTAAATTCCTCTGGCTTTAAAACTCTCTGTAACTTGATTCCACCCTTAACTTTTCATGCTTACTGTACATGACTCCCTTTCGTTTCTTCTATGCAGTCCAGACAAACTGGCTTTCTTGTTATTCTTCACAGGCTATCTCCATGCTTGGAATGTCCTCCTTTCTCACCTCTCCTTCTTAAGAATCTCTCATTTCCTTCAAACCTTAGCTCAAAAGCCACGAAGCCTCTCCTAATCATCCCTTGGTTTCTTGTGCCTTCTACATTGCCTACTACATTGTACAAGAATATTTCGTTTTATTGTGCTTCACTTTATTACTTTTGCAGATATTGTTTTTTACAAACTGAAAGTTTGTGGCAATCCTGCCTCAAGCAAGTCTAGCCTTGCCATTTTCCCAACAGCATGTGCTCACACTGTGTTTCTGTGTTATGCTTTGGTAATTCTTGCAATATTTTGAACTTTTTCATCATCATCATTATATCTGCAGTGGTGAACTGTGATCATTGATGTCACCATTGCAATTGTTTTAGGGTACCACAAACCATGCCCACAGAAGGCAGTGAACTTAGTGATAAATGTTGGGTGTGTTCTGACTGCTCTACCAACCTCCCTGTCTCTTTCCCTTTCTTCAGGCCTCCCTATTCCCAGAGACACAACAATATTGAAGTCAGGCCAATTAATAACCCTACAGTGGCCTTTAAGTATTCCAGTGAAAGGAGGAGTCAATTGATGAGGCAAACTTCATTGTTATTTTAAGAAATTGCCAGCCACCCCAATGTTCAGCAACCATCACTCTGATCAATCAACAGCCATCAACATTGGGGTAAGACCCTTCACCAGCAATAGGTGCTGAAGGGCCCAGATGATGGTTAGCATTTTTTTTTAGCAATGAAGTATTTTAAAATTAAGGTATGTACATTTTTTAAAGACATAATACTATTGCACACTTAATAGACTACAGTATAGGATAAACATAATTTTTATATTCATGTGATTTGCTTTATTGCAGTATTTGCTTTATAGCAATGGTTTGGAACTGAATCTCCAATATCTCTGAGGTATGCCTGTATTTACTTTGTACATACGTACACACACACACACACACACACACACACACACATATATATATGACCGGGGCTAACACAGTAGATATTTATTAATGCATGTTGATTGATTGAGGCTGAAGAATAGGAAGGTCAGAGTGTTCAAGGAAATATTGATATGAATATTCAAGTCACCAAATATAAGAGCAGGGGTTGAAGTGATGAGGAAGAGCGTGAGCTAGAGTAATTTCACAGTACCACAGCCACAGCCTCATATTCACAGCAAATAAGAAGTTAGGGTAATTTTAAAGTATCTCCTCAAATTTCTGACTGAAAGATAAAGTTGAAGTCTAGAATTTATAATATTCTGAAAGAAAATTCTCATCAACACAAACAGTATAAAAGAATTAAGTTTTGCAAAGGGCTATAGACATCGCATTTTTATATCTGAAAGTTCCTAAAAGTTTATGGTTATGAATTCTGGTCCTTAACTTCCAAGGCCTATATTGACTGAATAATTTTCTTGGTTCTGCTTACTTAACTCTGCATCATTTCATATGTCTTTGTATGCTTCTCCAAATTCATAATTTTATACATGCCATCCCTTTCTCTTTTTCTCCCTTGGCTCTTCATATACATAGAGGCAACTAAGTGGCATAACGGATAGAGTGTTGGACCTGGAATTAGGAACACCAAAGTTCAAGAGTGTTGAACTTGGTATTGTCTTCCTCAGTTTTCTCATCTGAAAAAAGTGGTAATAATGCCTACCTCCTTGAGTTGTGAGGATAAAATGAGATATCTGTAAAGTGCGTGCAAACATTAAAGCACTATATGTCAAAATCATACAAGATTAACTGAAAGATTAAACAAGTGAGAACTTTGACAACCTTCTGGCTTATTAATACCAAGCATCACAAAACAGGGAAACATTTTGATTTCTTCTTTCATATTCCTTTTTGTTCTAATAAGGTAGGCTGAGGAACTCCTTAAATAGTCAGGAAGGGAATTCAGAGGGAAGGAATCTGAATTCCTGAGATGTTTTTCAATTTCTTCTTGTAGCAGAAAACAGGATTGGTTTCTCTTTCTTTCCCTTCAATTCGACATTTATTTAAGGTTAATTAGCAAATCTAGTTATATATCCTTATTCTTCTCTTTCACAGGTCCAGTTAGAGAGCCTCTTTTCCATGCATTTAGTCAATGAGTTTTGAAATGAGAAGACAACATTTGGAAAAGATTAAAGGGGATTCACTCTCTAGAACTTGTTCTTTCCAAAATTTTTATTTATATCTTTAGTTTTCCCATCAGTTCATTTCCCAATATATCCCTCTCCCTCCCTACAAGACAATCATCCTTTACAACAACAAAAAGTTCAGCAAAACCAACATTATCAGTTAAATATGACAGTATATGCAATGTTCTAGATCTGTAGTCCTCCACCTCTGAAAAGAGAGGGAGATGCATTCTCATATATCATCTTTGGGGGCCAAATTTGGTTATTATAATTACAAAGCATTCAATTACAAATTTTTGATTTTCTTTTCCTTTACACTGATGTCACTGTGTTTACTGTTTTCTTGATTCTACTTCACTTTGTATCAATTCATATATTTATTCCCATGTATTCTTTACATTCATCATTTCTTATGGTATAGTCAAATTCCATTATATTTATGTACTACTATTTGTTCAGCCATTTCCCAACTTACGGGGATTCCCACTCACCTCCCACCCTCACACCAGTTCTTTGCTACTATTTTGGTGCATAGTGGATCTTTTTTCCTGTATTCAAATTCCTTGAGTATATACCTAGAAGTAGGATCTCTGAGTCAAAGGTAATTTTGAAAGAGTGTGATATAGTAGCTAGGACTGAACCTAGAGTAAGGAAGACCTGACTTTAAATCCTACTTTGGACACTTATTAGCTGCATGATCCTGGGAAAATTACTTAATTACTCACTGCCTCAAGTCTCCTCTTCTGTAAAATAAGGGTACTGAACTTTATGCCCTTGAAAAATCTCTTCAAATTCTAAATCTCTGAATATAGGAAAATTTTAGTCATTTTCTCCATATAACTGCAAATTATTTTTTCAGACTGGTTTGACCAATTCACAACTTCCATAGCTGTGGAACAGTCTTTACAACCTTTCCCACACTGATTATCTCATATATGTTGTCTATGCCAATATGCTGGGAACAAGCTTTTTTAAAAAGTAAAAAGCAGATGTAAGATTTAAGAAAAAATATTTTTAACCTGTGTAATACTATTTGGTACCAATAAATAATTTAAGATTTTATAACAAGGGTTTTGAACTTTTAAAGTGAAAGGGTTTGGCTCTTGCAAAAAGTTTTGAGAACTTCTGCATAGTGGTTTAAGTATAATTCTGCCACTAGGTGGCGATAAACTTTAAAATGTCAAATGACTGGTGACTTCACCATCTCAACTCCTCCATGACCCAATGTAGACAGCCTCCAGGAGGTTCTGGGGGGAGGGAGCGGGAGGGAAAGCACCTGGAGGACAACCTTCTGCTGATGAACCCCTCCAAACTTTGCTAAGCTGGTCATCTGATGAGTTTGATGCTAGACTATAATAGAAGTTTTTGATAGGGTCCTGTCTTCTGACAGTAGATGGCCTCTAAAAACTCAAGGTTATCTCTATCTCCTTGCCACCTTTTGCTTTAAGTTTTCAGTGGAGAAAGTAGTAACCCTTACACAATTAAAAATAAAGGTGATGTGTGGCAATCACACAGGTGAGGTCTACTTTAAACACCCTAATATGAAAATCTTCATTGATTAAAAAAAAAGTTAGGGGTATTTATTGTAACCAAAATTTATACCCTTTCACTATCACAGATCACAATCCTTCCAGCTGCTATTGCTGAAAAGAGAAAAGAGCATGATGGTGGCATACCACTCTGAATTTAAATGGGCTGATGCTCTGATGAGAAATGAAACTTACGAGAAACTTTCCAGTTTGGTTGGATCTACCAGAACCTATGTTTAGCTGGCAGAAATTCTTAGAACCCTGAGTCAGTTCTATACTTTGAAGAAACATCAGAAGACTACTAGTTGAGAGGTTTTGTTCCCTACCTTGATTAATGCATATATTTCAGGAACAAATCTATTACATAAAACTCTGAAAGCACATCAAATGGATCTTAGGTCAAAAAGACTTTAACAACAATTAAGAAAAAGTCTGTAATATGGGATCAATGCAACCTAATCTTATACATCTATAAAATGGTGGCCATGTTCAGCTTCTAGTGGTGAGAAATAGGCCTACCACACAGCTATCCAAATTGAAAAGCATTTTTTTAGCCTTGTCAATAAACCATGTTGACAGGTGCTAAAATAATGCTTTTTTTTCACTTGAAGACAAATATCAATATAAAGCACAACTACTACTCTAATATTCAAAACTATGTTTCTGAAAGCCCTGTTTAGTTGAGTGACACAAGAAAGATCATAGCATGGTAACTCACACAGGCCACACTTACATGTAACCACTGTTGACGGGGTCATCAGTCTTTTTTTTTTTTCAGTCTGGACCTATGATTTCATTGGTGAGGAAATTCTCTCTATCAATGCAGATCAGCAAATCTTCAGCAACTTCTAGTCTTAAGAGTTGCCTGGGGTATGAAAGGTTAAGTGCCTTGGCCAAGGTCACAAAGCCAATATGTGTGTGTCGGAGGCTAGACCCGAACCCAAGTCTTCCTGATTCTGAGGCTGACTCTATAGCCATTATGTCACCTTTCCTCTCTAGGATGAACACTAGAGGCTTTAGAACATGAACTGTAAGCAAGAATACACCTGGGCAAATGCTTGGGATGGGAATCATTGTTTTAGCAGGCTGAGCCTTAAATTCAATAGAGTCTAAATTAGAATGGAAAACAGCTTCTAATCCACACAATGGTTACAATTCAAACTTAGTAGTCATACCACTATGGAATTATTATACAGTGGTCACCAGGTCACCATTATTTACAAAAATATAAGAGGGTATACAAATATTTAAGAACAATGTTACTTTATGCTAATACGTTGCCTTTTATTGAAAGGCTACATAAAGTTGGGACAAACTTCAAATTCCAAGGTTTGCTTTCTCCACCAATTTCTAAGAGTAATTACTATTATACCTTTCCTCAGAATCACCAATCTGAGAAAGAATCTCATTGGTAGTCGGTAGGTTACTAATGTTCATAAGTCAGAATATCAAATATAATCAGTTCAGATTTCACTTTTTGTTAGAACAGTCTTATTTTGTGCTTATTAGACAGAAGCTCCTTGGAGTTGCAGGGCTTCAATTTTAACAACAGGAAGAGGTAGGTAAGGTGGCTAAGTAGGAGGAAAAGTGGTTTCATTGGCTTGCCTTTTGAAGAGAACCAGAAAGTCATGTGGATATAACTATCATATTCAGTACTTAATATCTCATACCTTTACAGTGGTTTTTAGTTTTTAAGGCCCTTTCCCATATATTATCCTTTGATTCTCAGGACAACCTGTGAAACAGGGCTGGCAGATAGTATTCTCTCTTCACCTCTCCAGACATTACCTTGTATAAACTCATAAATTATCCATCCAAATAGAATGTTTGCTCTTCTAGGGCAAAAAGAGCTTCATTTTTGTTTTGTATTCCCAATGCCATAGTAGGTAGTCAGTAAATGATTGTTGATTATGTAAGTTATTTGTAAAATGGGCAAAATAACCTTTCTCATGGTCCAAGGTCACAAGACTAGTGAGAAGTCAGGTCTGAACTCTATTCCAACTCTAAGAACTGGGTTCTTCCCTCTATTAGGTTACATCTCAGTTAAGAGGGCTAATTATCCAAGTTTGGTATTGGTAGCATTTTTCCCCTAATTGTACAAAGGTACCAATTTAGGCTTACAGCACTATCCCTCAACTAAAACCCACCAAAACTTCAGCATGAGGGTAGATTTAATTGTGTCCTTATGTCTTCTGCATGTTATACAGGATCATGGATTTTTGAACTGGAAGCAGTCTTTGAAGTTATACTTATTTTTATCTCTTCCTCAACTGTAAAATTGGGATAAAAGCGCTTATCTCCCAGGATTGTTGTATTAAATAAGATAATATTTGAAAAGCACCTGGCACACAGTAGGCACTTAATAAATGCTTGTTTTCATCCTTCCTGTTCCTTCTCGACAGACTGGGAAGCAAAAGACTGTCCCTTAGAATAGTACCATGGGTCAATCAAAAGGACCCATCTTGAATAAAGGGATATTGTGTCACTTGAGCAACCACTCCCTATATTCTCATCTCTTCCCCGCCCCCCCATTTGTATCGTTCTATTGGGTGACAAGTTCATAGGATCATAGATTTACAGCTCAAAGGGTCCTCTAGTCCCACCCCCTCATTTTACAAGTTCAAGTTTTACCGATCTTGGATGGAGAAGGCTTATTAGCTTAGGGTGTAGAGGGGCGTCTACGTCTTAGGTCCTGAAGCGGCGGTTAGGCAGGTGGAAGCCGCACCCACTGTCTGGCACACACCACACCCCTGGGCTCCCCTCAGCCCAAGGGCAGGGGTCGGCGGCCCGTCTACCGGGGCTTAGAGACTGCGGTCCTTTAAACAGCCTGCCTGGGCGGCGAATAAACGTGAGTGACCAAAGGAAGAGCTGGGATCGACCTCCCCAACACACGATAAGCTGCTTTTTTTTTTTTAATCTCTCTTCCTCGAGACCCCCCCCCCGGCCTTTACGGTGGGGGGATCCGGGACCGAGGGAGCTCCAGGCCGGGGGCGGGGAACCCCAGCGCTGCCTCCATTCATGGCAGCCGAGGGGTCAATGTCAATGCGAAGAGGGCCGGGAGAAGCTGATCGGTATGCGGGAGGGGGGTTGGGGGCGACGATGGGCGACCTGCAGCCTCGGCGGCCCAGCCTGGAGCCGCCATCTTACCCTACTCACCCTAACTCCCCCCACAGCCGAGCTGGCTTCGTGTTTTCCTTCCGGCCGCTGACAGAGATCCGGGGCTGGGAGGGGTGTGTTGGGGGGGGTGTGGGAGTGGGGGGGAGGGGAGGACGGAAGAGGAAAGGGAGGGAGGTGAGCCAGCTAGAGGTGGTGTGGGGTGGGTGGGTGTGTGCATGTGTGTGTGTGTATATGTAGAGGTGTGTGTATGTGTGTGTGTATGTGTATCGTGTGTGCGGAGAGAGGAGGGAGGGGGAGGGAGAGGGTGGAGGAGGAGGAGGAGGAGGAGGAGGAGGAATGAGAGTGAGAGTCTCTTCTCTTCGGCTCCTTCGCCTGGTCGGAAAGAGCCGAGCGCAGCCCGAGCGCTCTAGTAAAATGGCGGCGGCGGCGGCGGCGGTGGCCGCGGCGTCTGGTCGGTGAAGTGACTCGACTGCTTCTCTCCCCCATCCCCCTCCCTCCCTCCCTATCCCCTCCCCCCCTCTTCCCCCCTCCCCGCCGCCGCAGGCGCCTCCGCGCCCCTCCGGCCTGCGCACCTCCCCTTGTCCCCCCTCCTCCCTCCCTCACCGCCCCCGCTCCCGGGACAGGCAGTTCCTCGTCCCCTTCACCTCCCCACCCTCTCCAGCTCTCTCCTCCCCGCTCCCTCGCCGGCCGGCCGGCCCCCCCCTTCTCTCCCCCCCCCCCCTCCGGTCAGGATCAGTCCGTGCGATCCGAAGCGGGGGAGGGGGGGGCGGCGGCTGAACGATGTGCGAGAACTGCGCAGACCTGGTGGAGGTGTTAAATGAAAGTAAGTAGCCGCCGCCGTCGCCGCCTCTCGGGGTGCGTGTGTGTCTGTGGGTGTGTTGGGGGGGGTCCCCCACCTCTCCTCCGGCCCAGCCTCTGCCCCCCTTACTCCCATCCTCCAAGTTCTGAGGGAAAGCGCGGTTCCGCCCGGGCCGGGGAGCTTGCGGGCCTGGCGCCCCCGGGAAGGTGTCTGGGCCGGGGAGCCGGGCTGCTGAGGAGGCTGCGGCCTCTGGGCCGACGCGGGCCGGGCCTAGTGGGGCCTGGCGTGGCTTGGGCACTCTCAGTTACCTGGCGGGCGGGGAAGCGGTAGCTCCACTCGCCGGCTGGGGCCCGCTTTTAAACGAGACATCTTCTCGGGGAGCGGGGCCTATGTGCTCCGGGAAACTTTCCTCATTACAGGTGTCAATTAATGAGGGGCTAATTAGCCCCTTGCTGCTCTGCCTGGGGGAGGTAAGGTGAGGGTAGGTGAGGTGGGGCGGCGGACTGGGAGAAGGTTTTTCTTAAGAATCCAATCTTCCCTGCCCCCAACTGTCCCTTTTCTCATTTTCAGGCTGTTCCAGAGGCCTCTTGTACCTGTTAATTTGTATTAAACTCACTGGGAGGTGCTTTATTTTTTTTCGGGGGGGGAGGGGGAGGAGCTATAGGAAACATTTCTGCCACTTTGTAAATGCTGAAAATGAACCGTGTGTGAGAAGATAACCTTTTAAACCTTTTTATTTAGCGATGTATTTTCTGAGTATATTCATGGATTTAATGGCAAAACCTGTTTTGCGGAAATAAGGAGAACCGTGTACTACAAATTCTAACCTGGCTAGTACCGTTAATTCTAACCTTCCTTTCACCGCCCCCCCCCCGCCCAAGTTTCTTGCACTTTTAAAAAAAGGGAATAAGGTTATCAGCTCTCAGCCAGATCCTTTTTCTTTTAAATCTATTCTCTGTGTCAGGCATCTTTAAAATAATAAAATACAGGGCAAGTCAACTAACAGTTAGGCCTAGAGGCCTGGTTAGAAGACCTGAATCAGATTTAAAGATTAATGTTCACTAATTTGATAAGATAGTAACTTAACTGAAAGGATTGTTATTTAAAAAATCCCAATAAACTAGTTGTTCTTTATGCAATTAATTCTAAAGACTCTTAGAAAACTCATGTTTTCTTTATTCAATATAATGCTGTGAAATAATGATAAAGTGTAATGTCTGGGTTTCGACATATTCTTATCTGTGACTATCTAGCATTTGATTGATAAAGTGAAGTTTAAAGTTGGAGGGTTTTAAGTCATTCTTGGCATTGGTAAGGTGAAGTGGAAATAGCTGTGCTGGTTCTAACTAGTTGTGCAATTCTGGGCAAGTTATTTTAACCCTAAACCTCAGTTTCCTGGTCTCAGCAATGGGAATAAGAATACTTATATCACCTCCCTTGCAAAGTTGTCAGAATAGTGCTTTGTAAACCTTAAAATGCTATGTAAATGTGGAATTTATTAGTGGTAGCCTTGCATGCTGATGTTTTGCTTCCTGAAAATAGCATATCCAAATGAATCTCTCAAGTACTTGTTTCATTCTGTATTTTCCAGGAATTTTGATCAGATTTCTTCCTTATTACATATTTTGAGTGAACATTGTTTTGTTGGAATTGGTGTAGAATGCTGGGATAAAAAAGCAATGCTTTGTATATTTAAGCAAAACCTACAAGCTTCTCCAGTGCACAGGAGTGTCTTGTATTATCATGGCTTTGTTATTGCATTAGAAAGTTGACTTGGCTTCAGTTAATATATTACGGCAAAACTATTGCTAATTTTACCATGACTTTTAGACTGCTTTATAACTGTGAGTTGAAACTTGATAAGAACATTCATAGATAACTGTTTTGAGATATCACTAACATTACGGTGCCATAGAATCATTAATTTTTGAATTTGAAAATTTGTGCCATACCTTAATCATAGAGGAAGGTCTTATTTTTAAGTGCTGTGTATGGATTACATATTTTTTGCTGTTAGACCTTTGTTTGAAACTCCTGATCAATAAATCAGTAGATTCTCTTATAAGACCACAAATTAGAAAATTAAAAAAAAAATTGAGACCACATTCCCCAAATCACAGATTTCTTGAAGTGTTAGTATTGTAGCATGATATTGTAGAATAGTTTATGAAAATTTGTTTTTAAAGAAACTGGTGAATTGTAAAAGTTGAAATATTTGACCAAAAATAAATGAACAAAAGTTTGTGGGTTCAGTTCTCTTTTGTAGCTACTGTCTTCTGTCTGTATTTAGTTAGGATCATAGATCCAAAGCTGCAGTGACTTCAGGCAAGTGTCTTATCCTATCTCTTCATTTTACAGATGAATAATGATAATAGCATTTATTTATTGATTTAAAGTTTGTGAGGTGCTTTATATGTGTTATCTCAATAGATGAAGAAATTGAGGGCCAGAGAGTTTGAGGTAGTAAGCATCAGAAACAAGATTTGAAGTGACTTACTATTTTTATTACTGATTGTAGTCAGTCAGCAAGCTTTTATTAAGTGTTTAGTGTATGCTGGGCACTGTGCTAATTTCTAGGGAAACAAAGACAAAATTGAAAACAGTTCCTTCCGTTATGGAGCTTAAGTTGTAAGGAGAGAAGGAAGAGAACATGCAGGTACCTTGGTATGTACAAGATACTTGCAAATTGATAAAAGGTAACCTTAAGGGAGAGGCACTAATAGCTAAGGGAACCCAGGAAAGGCATCTTGCAGGTGAAGGCACCTGAGCTCAGTTTTGAGCAAAGTCAAGGATTCTGAGAGGTTTCTACTTCTTAGTTGGAGAGAGGAGAGAGAACACTCCAAGCATAGGCGATAAGACAATCCATTGCAAAGCGCAGAGATTTCTGGGCTTGTGTGAGAAATAATAGGGAGCCACTAGAGTTTATTGAGTGAGTGGCTGGGTTAGTTTAGACCTATGCTTTAGAAAATTCACATTTGCAGCAGGTTTGGAGTGGGTAGAGATTTGAAGGAAGAGAGACTATTGCAATAGATCAGTGGAGAGGTGATGCCTTTAATTGGAGTGGCGGCCATTTGAATGGATAGAAGGGGACATATGAGAGATTATAGAAGTAAAATTGATGTGGTTTGGCAACTGTTTGGATATGTGTTATGAGTGAAGAGTCTAGATGACTCAGGTTGCAGACCTAGGTAACTGAAAGGCTGATGGTGCCTTTGGGGAATAGGAAAATAAGAATAAAAGGATCCAGATGTAAATTTTTACAGTAGCATTTAATCTTAATGTTAGAATTGTAAAATGTTGGCTTAGAAATTTAGGAACTAAACAAAAACAATCGCTTTTCAGTTTTAATGTAATTTTTCTGGTTTTTAAGGAAGGGAAGAAATGTAAACAATTAAAGCTGTATTGAATAGATTTTGCTCTTGTTTTAGGAGAGTTTTAATCACTTAAATTTCTGGGAATGGAATATGTTTTCTTTTATAGTTATTTTGTAAAACAGATTATCACCTAATTCGTAAAACATTCCTGGCTTTTAGTTAGGAGTTGATGGCTTAATGCTAGAGATTTGAAGTGCTTTGAGCTGTTATAATGGTGAAGCAAATTTATATAAAGAGAGGGTCACCCTAGGAGTCAGAAAACCCTGGGTTCAAGTCCTGCCTCAGTTAACATAGTAGCTATGTGACTTGGGCATGCCACTTAACAGGGAAGTGTGCTCTAGGTAGCTCAAACTGTAAGTTTCAGAGAAGTTTCTGCATTGGGCAGAAAGTTCCCATACCTGGGAGTTCTCCATAGTAATAAAATCAAAAGTTTAGGGTCCCACCCTATCCAGATAGTCTTTAAAATAGGATAGTGGTGTTGATACTGTTCCATTGTTTCAGTTGTGTCCAACTCTTTGTGACCCCATTTGGGGTTTTCTTTTCAAAGATACTAGAATGGTTTGCTGTTTCCTTCTCCAGCTCATTTTACAGATGAGGACAGTGAGGCAGACAGGGTGAAGTGACTTGCCCAGGGTTACAGAGGTTGTATCTGAGGCCAGATTTGAACTCAGAAAGATGAGTTGTCCTGAGTCCAGGCCCAGCACTCTCTCCACCAAGCCACCTAGCTCCCCTGGTATTGATATTAGTGATGCTTATTTTTGTAATTTGTTTTATCAATAGGGACCTAGCTTAATGCAGCATAGAAACCTGGAAATAGAGGGTGTGGATTCTAGTTCTGGTCCTATTTGTATGACTATGTGACTATGAGAAAGATTTTCACTTCTCTGAATTCCAGTTTTCTCATTTGGGTTGGTTAAACAAGTATTGTTTAAATACTTGCAGTACCTGCTTCATGGGGATCTTGTGAAGGTGTTGATTATGTACAAGACACTGTTAGACTCTTGGAATACAAGGACAATAATGAAAGTCTATGATTTTAAGGAACTTATTTTTTATTAGCAAAAATAATATGTACACAGAGAGGACGTTAAAAACATATACAAAGTAAGTGCAAATGATTTGGGGGTGCACTAACAACCAGGAGGATTAGGGAAGAGCTAATGTTTGAGTTTGGCACTAGAACTAAGTGAGCCTTAAAGGAATATAGGGATTCAAACACATGGAGTTGAGTTCTAGGCATGGAAGTAGGAAGCGTATGTAAATGATGGTGTAAAATGTTTTGGGGGGCAGCTAGGTGGCACAGTGGATAGAATACCGGCCCTGAAGTCAGCAGGACCTGAGTTCAAATGTGACCTCAGATACATGACACTTACTAGCTGTGTGACCCTGGGCAAGTCACTTAACCCCAATTGTCTAAAAAAAAAGTTTTGAAAACTGTAAAAAGATATGTAAATGCCAATTATTATTGATAGTTATATTTCAGTAACTTTGATCTCCTGAAATTAAATTAACTTCATAAATTAAATTATGAATATTTACATAAAAATACCTTATTCTGAGCTATGGGAAAGGTAGGATACTCACTAAATTAGTATGAAAATTCATAAGAATTTTTCTAATAGAATTGCTTGGTGACTCCAGTAGGGGCTTCTATGAGCCTGTCTTTGATATGGTATTTGCTACCTGGTGTAATCTTTGGCAACTCAGTCTCCTGACCTAAGATTCTTCATCTGTAAAATGAGGGGAATTCCTTCCAGTTATAGATTTATGATCCTAAGTAGGTCATCTGAATAGTTTTATGCTTTGAAGGATCTGGGATTCCATTGGTAGGGTGTTGCTTGGCCTTCGTTTTCAAAGAGTGCCAATGACATCATGGATACTTTTCTAGCAATTTTTGTGGTAGCCATGGACAACTTGGTAGCTTTTCATGAGCTTTTGTATGACTTCTTAAAAACAAATCATATGCTAGCTAACTTTCTTATGATGCATAAGTGATAAATGGTGGCTGATGAAGACGTCATGGCTCATTTCTTTTTTAAAAAATTATCTTAATAATTTTATTTGTACAGACCTCCTATGTTACCTTGTTATTTTTTTTTAAATTGTTAAAAGTAAAATTGCCGAACAGAGTGATTTTAACTTGAGTATTTGTCACCTTCTGTTTTTGTAGTTTACTGTTTATTAATACAAAGGAAAGGGTGTATATGTGCTATAACATTGATATTTGAAACTCCCATTGTCCATTGTTTTTACCTTGCCATTTAGTGTTGCTGGTTATGTTGTTGTAGTTATTGAATAGATGTTGTTCTTTTGGTTCTCTTTCTCTTATCCTTCATCACTAGATGCAAGTCTTTCTGTGTCTCTCTGGATATTTAGTTCTTCATGGCACAATAATATTCCATCGTATTTACATACCACAGTATGTTCGTCTATTTTCTATTTACTAGGCATACAGTTTGTTTTTATATGTTATAATACTACCATTAGTACCATACGCTTCCTTATAGACATGATAACTTTTTAATTGATTAAAGATGGGATAAGCATTTTAAAGTGCCTGCTATGTGTCAGATATGGTCTAAGCGCTTTATATTATTTTCTTATTTCTCAGAACAACATTGGTAGGTCGGCACTCTTATGATCTCCATTTTTCAGTCAAGAAAACTGAGACAGAGGTTAAATGACTTGTTCAGGGTCACACAGCCAGATATGTCTGAGGTTAGATTTGAACCCAAGTCTTGATTCCAGGTTGAGCATTCTCTCCACTGTGCCACCTAGTTGAGTGAACCTTGAAATTGAACAGATTCCAACTTTTCTATAAGGACACGCACTTAAATTGCTGTTTGTGTGAAAATATTGTTTCAGGATCAACAATAGAATTTTTAAAAACTAGTCTTTGTGTACATTTTACTTGTGCAAACATTAAGAACATATATATATATATATACAGAGCACTCTGCTAGATGTTAGGAGGTAGTGTGAGACATTATGGTATATAGTGGAAAGAACATTGGATTTGTTGTCAGAAGATCTGGGTTCTACTCCTGGTTCTAACATGTTCCATCTGTGTGACCAGGGGCATGCCACTTCACTTCTCTGAATTTGTTTCTTCCTGGGTAAAATAGGAATAATAATACTTAATCTTTGATGTAGGTAGTGCGTGGTTGGAGAAAGTCCTTTAAGGTTTACCAAGTGCCATATAAAGGTGAGTTGTGATTAATCAATCAGCAGGCATTTATGAAGGATCAAAGTACGGTGCTAGATGTTTGGGCTACAGAGACAAAAAATAAAATAATTTCTGCCCTTAAGAAGCTTACATTCTATCAGGAGAAACAAGATGTACACATATTTACAAAGTATATAGAAAGTAAACACAAGGTAATTTGTTCTGGATGGGAAGGAAAGGCCTTGTTAGAGGAGGTATAGGATAGGGGTGGGGAACCTATGGCCTGAAGGTCACATGTGGTCCTCAGGTGTGGCCCTTTGACTCAATCCCAACTTTACAGAACAAATCTCCTTAATAAAAAGATTTGTTCTGTAAAACTTGGACTCAATCAAAAGGCCAGACCCAAGAACCCAGAAGGCCACATGTGGCCTCGAGGAGCAGGTTCCCTACCCCTGGTAAAGGAGCTTGAACTGATTTTTGAAGAAAGCTATAGATTGTAAGGTGGCGGTTAGAAGGGAACATATTCCATCTATGGGAGGTAGCCTCTGGAAAGATACAGAGATGGGGGGTGGAATGTGTGTGAGAAACAGCAAGAAGAACAGTTTACGTGAGTTGTAGAATGTGTAAAAGGGAATAATAAATAACAAGCCTGGAAAGGCTGAAGGAATTTAAATGCTGAAAAGTGGAGTTTGTACTTTATTCTCGAGGCAATAGGGAACCACTAGAATCCATTGAGCTGGGGAATGACGTTGTGAAGTATGTGCTTTAGGAATATCAATTTGGTATTTGTATATAAGATGGATTGGTGAGGAGAAAGATTTGAGGCAGGGAAACTAATTAAGCTATTGAAGTAGTATTGAGAGGTGAAGGTACCCGAACTAGGGTGATGACCCATGTGGCTGGAGAAAAGGTGACAAATACAAGATATGTAGTAGAGGTGGAATTGAATGAATGAAAAAGCATCTATTAAGTGCTGGGCATACCAGTAAAAAGTAAGGACAGTTCCTGGTTTCAAGGAGATCACATACTAATAGGAAATGTAACATATAAAAGGTTTCACCTGCATGTCAGATGGAAAAGTCCCATAGGCCTTAAAATACAGCAGTAAAGCAGATGGTAATGCATTATCTTTAATGTCATTTCCACTTAAAATCATATCAGTTTATGATATTGAACCATTTCACAGTGCAAAGAATTTTGGTGTCAGGGACTTTGTTTTCTGAGTTTTAGTACCTATAGCTGCTGAGAAGGCAGAACCAGAGAGACATTTACTACTCTATGGGGACTACATCTCCATGGTGGGGAGAGGGGAGGAGGTTGATTCCCAGGATGATAGCTGCAAGGTTGATCTAGAACAGGGTGGGGAATTTTTGAGGCCACATGTGGCCTTCTAGGTCCTCAGGTGCAGCCTTTTGACTGAGTCCAATTTTGACAGAACAAATCCTTTTATTAAGGGGATTTGTTCTGTGAAGTTTGGATTCAGTCAAAGGGCCTCCCTTGAGGACCCAGAAGGTCACATGTGATTTTGAGGCCTCAGGTTTGCCACCCCTGGTGGAAGATCTGTTGTTTGAGGCATGGTGACACTTCAGGGTTCTTGGTTTTTCCTGTCTATTTGTAGCAGTGAGCATTTATTAAAAAAGCCAGGGATTTCAAGTCAATCAACAAGCATTTATAAAACAGTTATATGTCGCAGATACTATGCTAAGCCCTGGAAATGTACATACAAACAACAAAAAAATTGCCCCTGCTCTCAAGGAGCTTGTATTCTGGTGGGGAAGACTACAGATAAAAGAAAGAGAGTGATCAACAGTGTCGGAGGCTGCAGGGAAGTCAAGAAGGATGACTATAGAGAAGAAGCCATTACATTTGGCAGTTAAGAGATCATTGGTCTGGAGAGTTCAGTTTCCTTCGTGAAAGGAAGAAGAGAGAAAAGATGGTAGTTATTTGGATGGGTGCATCAATCAAGATGTTTTTTAGTTTTATTTTGGTTTTTAGACAGGGGAGATATGGGCCTGTTCATAGGCAATAGAGAAACAGCCAAGCAGATATGGGGAGATTGAAAATTAGTGGTAGGGAGGATATTTAAAGGACTTTACCTTGGCAAGGACATGTCTTGTGAAATGAGTGAAGGAGGAGGAGAAACTGGGGGATGGCATCTCGGTGAAATGAAATGAGGAGGAAGGGAAAAAGGAGATGTTGGAGAAATGGCCACAGGTTTTTCAGCTGAAAGGGTGGTTGGATGGGGAGCCCTGGAAAGTTTGAGGAGGAATGAAAACACTTGGGAAAGTTGCTGTGGTGAGTGGGATAGTGAATCAGTTAGGAAGTGTAAAAGTGTTGCCTTTCAGTAAGGGCTCACTTGAGATTATGTAACATGAATTTGTAGTGGACCCAGTCATCATAGTTTTGTGATTTCTCCAGCTCGGTTCAGCAGCAGTTGAGTATGAAAAAATGTGAATGGTGAGCAATCCAAGGAAGACTAAGGCTTGTCATGTTAAGATAGTTAAAGGGGACAAGAGACTCCAAAGAATCCGCAGAGTATAGAGTTGAATTGGCTTACCAAGGAGTCAAGATACAAAAGAGAGGACAGTGTAGTTCAAGGTAATGGTCTGGGAAAGAACAGAGGAATAGCGGGATTAGAGGTCATAAGGAGAATGAAAAACAGGGTTGGGGTTGTAAGAGGGGGAAAGATGGAATAATAAATTATGATCAGATAAAGGAATTTCAGAGTTCTTGAACATGGAAGAACATTTGTGGTGGTGACAATATCAAAGGCATGACCACCTGTGTGTAGCTGGTGTGTTGCAAAGAGTAGTTCATGGGGAAATGTATAAATTGAAGAACTGCGGAAGTTAGGCAGTTGAGGATACCTCAGTATGTATGTGTTGAAGTCTCACAGTATGTGGGTAGGAACTGGGGAGGAGAGAAAGGCAGTAGGCCAAACACTGAACTCTTTGAATAAAAGCAGGTATAGGGGCAGCTAGGTGGTGCAGTGGCTAGAGCACCGACCCTGAAGTCAGGAGGACCTGAGTTCAAATCCAGCCTCAGACCAAACACTTGACACTTACTAGCTGTGTGACCCTGGGCAAGTCACTTAACCCCAATTGCCTAAAAAAAAAAAGAAAGAAAGAAAGGCAAGTATACTGGAGGTCAGTAGATAATAGTGGCAAGAGGGAGCAAGGAATATTCTGACTTCTTTACCACAGCTAAAGGTGTTGCGTGAGTCAGGGGTATGGAGTGAAAATGCAGCCAGTGTTGCAGTGTACCCAAAGCTGCCATGTCATGAGGAGGGACCCACATCTCAAAGAATGCAAGAAGGTGGCAGGAGTGGGAAAGGAAAAGGTTTAAGATAAAAGGAAATCTCTTATCGGTGGTACAGGCATTCCAGAGAGCATAAGAGAAGAACTGGGTAACTTTAGAGTTGGTCTTGGAAAGGGGTTGGTTTGAAGGATATGGTAGTAAGGGAACCAGCAGTTTGTCAACAGTTGGCTCCATTTCCACAGTCCTACCCCTCCTCAATAATGGCTCTGTAGAGGCTAGTCTGGAAAGCACTGTTATTCCCAAGGCTCTTGAGTTCAGGGTCCTGGGATATTTCCATGTGTGAGGGGCAGAAGCAGCCTAGGTGGTGGCAGTGGTTTGATTTTGCTAGGCGTATACCACCTCATGTTTCTTCCTTAAAGTGTCTTGTTGTTCCAGGTGTATACAATGAAGGAGAGTAAGGAATTGAGAGGATTATCCTCTGGTTTTGAAAACAGTTGATTAGAAGGATGTGCCCCTGACTGAAGAAAGGAAGAGAGGATTATTTACTTATTCATTTATTTATTCACTCATTTATTTGTTTGCTTATTTATTTATTCATTGATCCATTTATTTATTTATATATTTATTTGTTGAGGAGGAAAGGCAGGGGAGGATAATGAGTTCTTATTTACGTGGACATGTTGAGTTTGCAATTCTTTTTGGTGAGGCAGTTGAGGTTAAGTGACTTGCCCAGGGTTACACAGCTAGTAAGTATCATGTGTCTCAGGCTGGATTTGAGCTCAGGTCCTCCTGACTCCAAGGCCAGAGCTCTTACCTACTTTGCCACCTAGCTGTCCCAAGTTTGCAATTCTTATGTCATGTCCAGTGAGAAATATCCAATAGGCAGTTGGTGATATAGGATTGTAGTTCAAGTGAGAGGCTAGAGCTGGATGTAGATCTGGTAAGTCATCTGCACGGAGACAGTAATTGAGAACATGAGAAGTGAAGGCACCAATGCAGAGTGTAGAGGGAAAAAAGAAGAGGGCCTTGAAGTGTCTACACTTCTGGGGTGGATGATAATCTAGTAAAGGAGACAGAGAAAGAGCTGTTTGATAGGAGAAGAACCAAGAGAACATGAACACCCGTGAGTATCCAGAGAGGAGCCAGTATCCGGGGAGAGAGTGGTCAACAATGTCAAATGCTGCAGAAAGATCAAAAAGGATGAGGATTGAGGAAAGGTCATTGGTTTTGGTAGTTAAGAAGTTCTTGGTAACTTTGGAAACAGTTCTATTTCCTTTCCATAATATTTGAAGGTTTTTATCCTAGGCTTTTGCAGAATTTCTTGTTTGTCACTGGAATTGTGAAATTTAACCACTTTGTATATGTGTTTTGGAGTTTGATACTTCTTTTTTTTTCCCCTAGAGCCAGTTTACAGATTATGTCAATTGGTGCTTTGTTTTCTTTACTCAGCAGTTCTCCGAGCATTTTTCTTGTAGTATTTCTTACTTTGTGACTTTCAGATTTTTTTTTATTTAACTTGTCAGTTTTTTTTGGAAGACCTATAATCCTTAAATTGTGTTTGTAATGCTGTCTCTAACATCAGGACGTTTTGCTTGCATTCTTTTTTTTTTTTAACTTATTTTATTAATTTATTTTGATTTATCAACAATCACTTCCATATGCTTTTAAGTTTAAAATTTTTCTCCCCCTTCCTCCCCAAAACTACATTCTTTTAACATTATTGCTTTTTGCTTCTTTTCTTCTAGATTGCTCTTCATCTCAGTTATATTTATATCTCCGGTAATGCTGTCTTTCACTTCTTTGGAGAGACTTGTCACCATGGATTCAAGTTTTTCTAGTTTACTAGTTATCTCTGATGCGTGGATTATTAATTCTCTCATTTGTTCTTGTCTAAATTCTTAAGGTTTTGTCTCTTGAACCATTCTGGAACATCATGCTACAGTTCTGTGCTGTCTTGGGAATGAATTCACAGGTTCTGTTTTTTCATCAGGTGTTGCTTCCATTTCCGTTGTCTCAGAGTATTTATTTAGAGACATTTATAATTTTTAGATGTCTTGTAAATTTTCAATCTTCCTTGTTGATTTTCAGTTTATACTATAATTTTGTAACTGAGTTTTTCTTCCTTTTGAAATCTTTGGTGATTTTAGTATTTTTTCTTTATATACTGTTCATTTTCTAGCTCCTTCCCCTTTGGTGGTGGGTTTATCCCTTGGGGAGGGAACTCAAAAGCTGTCTCAGCATCTTCCCACACTGGGGAATTGTCTTTTTATTGACCTTGGTCCTTGTGGAACTAACATGGGGGGGGACAAAATTGGCCCCAGCTGGATGCTAGTCTCTCTTTTCTTCAGCCTTGTTCTAGCCCGGCATGCTGGCCCCCTTCTTCAGTTCCTTCTATTCTTTAGTTGTCTAGTCGGGTTGACTCTGTGTCTGCCACTTTTTGTAGTCTTGAGTGGGGATAAAATGGGTCTTCTGGGCAGAGTTTCTATTACTTTGGGATCCCCTAATCTAGGGGCCACCTGGGGCACAGTCCTGTTCTCCTGTACCTTCTCCTCTCCACATATCTGGACAGAGTTGAGATCTGAGGCTTGTTGCAGTAGAGTGCCAGGGTAAGGGCAGAGGGGCAGTGTGTGCTGGCAGAGACTGCAGCAGCAGAAAAATTCCAAAATAGGTCCCAGAGCATAGCCTGTGGGTTGGTTTGTATGGCCTGCTGGAGTGTGGAGGCTGGAGAAATATGCATGCGAAGTGAATGCAGTAGGGCAGGGGTGGGGAACCTGCAGCCTTGAGGCAACATGTAGCCCTCTAGGTCCTCCAGTGTGGCCCTTTGACTGAATCCAAACTTCACAGAACAGATCCCCTCAATAAAAGGATTTGTTCTGTCAAACTTGGACTCAGTCAAAGGGCTACTCCAGAGGACCTAGAAGGCTACACATGGCCTCGAGGCAACAGGTTCCCTACCCCTGCATTGGGGATTATCATTGTCCTCTGTTAATTCATAAGGTTGTTACTTTGTTGATCTTCTTGGTTTCTTTTCTTATGGAGGCAGTTGTAATTTCTCTTCTTCTAGTACATAATTGCTCTTAAAAAAATTTGAGAGAGTGTTAGGGATTGTAGAAAATTCCGGTCTTCTTTCTTATTGCTCAAGTGACCTAGAAGTCAGAAACAGCATTTTCTTTTTATAAATTAAATTTTATTTTTTTCTGTCAGCAAAAATCAGTCCTATCTTCCTCTCATTTCCCTCCTTTCCCCCAGTTAATGAAGGAAGAAAAACAAAACCCGTTTGACTATAGAAACATGTATAATTAAAACAAATATTTGTATTGGCCATGTCGCGAAGAAAAAAGTATATAGGGAACATATATCTATGCATTATCTATCATCATAATAATAATTCTGTACTCTGAGCTTCACACCTTTCTGTTAGGAAATGGATAGAGCATATTTTATCTTTAGTCCTCTGAAATTGTGATTGGTCATCATGCTGATTAGTATTCTAAAGTCTTTGAAAGCTTTTTGTCTCTACAGTGCTGTTGTCACTATACAAATTGTTCTGCATCACTGCAATAATTGATAGAAGATTCTCCAGTCTTCTCTGAAACCCTCTCTTCTGTTATTTCTTAAAGTATTTCCATCCCAACCATATGCAACAATTACTTCAGCCATTCCCGAATTGATGGGCATCCCTGAATTGATGGGCATCCCCTCAGACTCAGTTTGCCCTGTATCTGTGACTCAAAACTATGTAGTGGGTGTCAGCGCTTCCAGTTGGGTACCTATTTCCACATCCTGTGGGAAGTCTGGTGCCTCCTTTTACCTTGATTCTCCCTGTGCTGGTGTGTTCCACAAGATGTGGAACATCACAAGATGTTCATGGCTAGACTCTGTCTACAGTGCCCACAGACCTCTGTCTTTTTCCATTTGCTGACCAGAGCCTGGAAAAGTGACTCACTGTGGCTTTTTCTTGAATTTCCTTATCAGGATTCAGTCTGGTGTGGGTTCTAGATCTCTTTGAAGGAGTTTTGTGGGGAGATATTTGTTGGACTTCTTTCTGTTATTCCATCTTGGCTTCAATCAATTGAATTTTCAAGAGTTTGGGAAATTAGTGGAAGAAATGAGCATTGACAGATTTTTTTTCCTGTAAGTATAGACAGTTTTTTCCTAGGAATTTGGCAGTGAAAGGGAGGAGAGATAGCTTGAGGAGGTGGTCAAGTCTTAGGGTCTTGCCTCTGCATTTTCTTTTCAGAGTTTCTACATGGCTTTGGTCTTTTCATCAGGAATTTTTGGAAGTCCTCTCTTTGCAGATGACCAATAGATATCTGTACCAATAGGTATATAAATATCCAGCCCTATTCTCCCTTCTGAGTTTCAGTCCTGTAAGTCAGTTGCCTATTGTATACTTCAAAATGGATGTCCTGGAGGCATCTTTAACTCAACATGTCCAAAATTTAAACTTATTATCTTTCCCCTCAAATGCTTCCCTCTTCCAAACTTTGCTTTTTCTGTTGAAATCACCATCATCCTTCCAGGCTACTAGATTTGTAACCCCACCATTTTCCTTAACTCCTCACTACCTCAACCCCATGTATCCAGTTAAGTTGCTAAATTTTACGTTTCTACCTTGATAGCCTTTCTAGTATCTAACTCCTCTCAGCTTACACAGCCGTACTTTTTCTTTGTTTTGGAAGCTATATTTCAGACCTTCAGACCCTTATCACCTCTTCCTAGATAATTGAACTAGTTTCTTAATTATTCTTCCTGCTTCAAGTCTCTTTCCCCTAAAGTTCAACCTCCACACTGCTGCCGAAGTGATTTTTTTTCTTTCTTGATTTCTTTTTTTTTTGGATGAGGCAGTTGAGGTTAAGCGACTTGCCCAGGGTCATACAACTAGTAAGTGTCAAGTGTCTGGTCTGAGACAGACAAAGACCTCAAGTACAAATCTGACCATATGACTGCTACTCATCTAGCTCCAATGGCTTCCTATTGCCTCCAGAAAGAAATATTTCTGTTAGCTTCTAAAGCCCCTCATAACCTGGCCTCAACTTAATCTTTCCAGCTTCAGTGGACATTACGCCTTCTCCCCCACTCAGAGATCAGTCCAGACTGATCTTTTCTATTCTTGACACATTATATACTCAGTCTCTTCTCCCTGTATTTTTTTTTGTACTTGTTGTCTCATGTGCCAGGAATGTACTTCCTCCTTACCTCTGCTTCATAGAATTTCTCTCTTCCTTTAAGATACAGCTCAAGTGCCATTTTCTTCATGAAACATTTCCTGATTTTCCCCTATCTTAACTACTAGCCCTAAACTATGTTGTATTTAACATTTATTGACTTTGTATTAATGGTATGTATGTTTTTATATACATTTGTTGTCTTCTTTGTTAAAATGTAAACTTGCAAGTAGAGATTATTTCATTCTTTATGCTCACATCCTAAGGCCTAGCACAATGCCTGACACTTAGCAGACATTTAATAAATTAATTGATTTGATTGTTGACTGATTGCTATCTTGCATATGTTGGTTTTTTCTTCTATGGGAGTATAATGAGATTTGTAGCATAAATTATTTTTGTTCACAAACCTTTTGAAATATCATAGTCTATGATTTTCTTTCCTTGATTGCTTAGTCTTATGTGAACTTATCTGTATGCATTATTTTTTCTTTGTTCTAGAATTTCTAGATTTTAGCTATGACATTTCTGGGTATTTTTAGTTGGAATTTCTTTCACATGGTGATCAGGAGTTCTTTTATTTTTACTGTGTCCTTTAGTTCTAATAGTTTTGTGCAGGTTTATGATTTTTTTTTAACCTAGGATTTTTCTTCCCATTATAGTTTTCAGGGAGTCCAGTGATTGCAAAATTATATCTCCCCAGTATTTTTTAGGATTTTTCAAAATTTTTAACATATGTTTTTAAAACTTTGGGTTACATATTTTCTCCCTTCCTCCCTCCCCACCCACCCTCATTGAAAAGGCAAGCATCTTGTTACAGGTTATAGATGTGTAGTCATGCAAAACACTTCCGTAGTAGTCATGTTGTGAAAAGCTAAGTATATTTCCCTTCATCCTATCCTATCCTCCATTTATTCTATTCTGTCTTTTGTCCCTGTCCCTCCTCAGAAGTGTTTGCTTCTGATTATCCTCTCCCCCAATCTGCCCTCCCCTCTGTCAAACTCTCTGTCAAACTCCCTGCTCTATTTTCCCCTTCCCCCCTTATTTTCCTGTAGGGTAAGATAGATTTCCATACCCCATTGTGTATGTTATTCCCTCCTTAAGAAATCCTATGAGAATAAGATTCACTCATTCTCTCACCTCCCCATTTCCCCTCACTGTAAAAGCCTTTTCTTGTCTGTTTCATGTGAGACAATTTACCCCATTCTACTCTTCCTTTCTCCTTCTCCCAGTATAATTCTCTCTCACCCCTTAATTTTATTTTCCAGATATCACCCCTTCATCTTCAACTCACCCTGTGCCCTCTATCTGTGTATACATACATATAATTTTTTTCCCTCCCACTACCCTAATACTGACAAAGGACTCATGAGTTACAAATGTCATCTTTCCATGCAGGAATGTAAACAGTTCAACCTTAATAAGTCTCTTATGATTTCTCTTTCCTGTTTACCTCTTCCATGTTTCACTTGAGTCTTGTATTTGAAAGTCACATTTTCTATTCAGCTCAGGTCTTTTCCTCAGGAATGCTTGAAAGTCCCCTATTTCACTGAATGACCATTTTTTACTCTGAAGTATTATACTCAAGTTTTGCTGGGTAGGTGATTCTTGGTTGTAATCCTATGTCTTTTGCCCTCAGGAATATCATACTCTATGCCCTCTGGTCCCTTAATGTAGAAGCTGCTAAATCTTATGTTATCCTGATTGTGTTTCTACAGTACTTGAATTGTTTCTTTCTGGCTGCCTGCAATATTTTCTCCTTGACCTGGGAATTTTGGAGTTTGACTACAATATTTCTAGGAATTTTCCTTTGGGGATCTCTTTCAGGAGGTGATTGGTGGATACTTTCAGTTTCTATTTTGCCCTCTGGTTCTAAAATATCAGGGCAGTTTTCCTTGATAATTTCTTTCTTTTTTTTTTTTTTTGGGCTAGGCAATGGGGTTAAGTGACTTGCCTAGGGTCACACAGCTAGTAAGTGTTATGTGTCTGAGGCCGCATTTGAACTCAGGTACTCCTGAATTCAGGGCCAGTGCTGTATCCACTGCGCCACCTGATAATTTCTTGAAAGATGATGTCTAGGCTCTTTTTTTGATCATGGCTTTCAGATAGTCCAATAGTTTTTAAGTTCTCTCTCCTGGATCTATTTTTCAGGTCAATTGTTTTTTCCAATGAGATATTTCACATTCTGTTCTATTTTTTCATTCTTTTGGATTAGGTTTACAGTACCTTGATTTCTTACATGGTAGCTAGCTTCCAATTGCTCCATTCTAATTTTTAAGGAAGTATTTTCTTCAGTAAGCTTTTGGACTTCCTTTTCCATTTGGCCAGTTTTTCTTTTTAGGGCATTCTTCTCCTCATTGGCTTTTTGGACCTCTTTTGCTATTTGGGTTAGGCTATTTTTTAAGGTGTTATTTTCTTCAGTATTTTTTTGGGTCTCCTTTAGCATCACTCCCAGTTTTTCCTCTGCTTCTCTTACTTGCTTCTCAAAATTGTTTTTGAGCTCTTCCATGGCCTGGGACCAATTCATATTTTTCTTGGAGGCTTTGGATGTAGGAGCTTTGGCCTCGTTGTCTTCTGGTTGTATGTTTTGATCTTCTTTGTCACCAAAGTAAGATAATATAGTCTGACTCTTTTTGTGCCGCTTGCTCTTGATCCCGGCCAATTACTTGAGTTATAAACTCTTTGTTAAGGTAGGAGTCTGTTTCCAATGTGGAGAATGCACTGTCCCAAGTTCAGGGGTTATGTGCAGCTGTTTTCAGAGATACTTCTAGGGACCTTAAATGTTCAGTTCTTCCAAGGTGCTGTGATGAAGGGCAAGGTGTTTACTCCTTTTCTGTCCTGTGCTCTGGTCTGTGAGTGACCACAAGTACTCTTTTCTGTCTTGGAATTGTGAGGGTTTTCTCTCTACAGCCACTACAAGTTCCACCATGCCAGCACTCCTTCTCACCCCAGGGCCACCACCCAGAACTGTGACCCAGATCCAAGCATGGGCCAAGCAAGAGAATCCTGCAGCAGCAGAGAGATCCCTGCAATCCCCCTTTGATCAGCCACTCGATTCCCTCTCAGTCTGTGGGCTGGAAGCTCAGGAGGCAGCCTCCACCCCAGGGCTGAGCTTGGGAACTGGAGCTGAGACCCTGTACTCCTCTCTCACCACTGCAGAAACGGCCTTTTCCCACTGACCTTCTAAGTTGTCTTTGGCATTTGTGGGTTGAGAAGTCTGGAAACCACCACAGCTGCGGAGATTCAGTCCTGTGAGGCCTGCTCCAGGTTCGCCGTGGTGTGTGTACATGTCAAACTGCGTTCCTCTCCCAGCCCTATGCGATATACCTTTCTGATCAACCATCCAGGTTGTCTTGGGCTGGAAATTTGTTTCACTCTGTCTTTTTGTGGGTTCTGCTGCTTTAGAATTTGTTTAGAGCCATTTTTTATAGGTATTTGGAGGAGTTTGGGGGGAGCTCAAGCAAATCATTGCTTTTACCCTTACATCTTGGCTCTGCCCACTAGGATGTTATTTTTGATAGTACTGTTTTTTAACCTAAGGAAAGCAGACAGGTGGTTCAATAGATAGAGCAGTGGACCTGGAGTTCAGAAGACTAGAATTCAAGTCAGTCACAAATTTACTTCTGTCACCCTAGGCATATTACTTAACCTATGTTTGCCTCAATTTCCTCAACTGTAAAATGGGGATCATGATTGCATCTGTCTGCCAGGGTTGTTGTAAAGATCAAATGAGATGTTTGTAAAGCACTTAGCACAGTCCCTGACACACAGATACTTAATAAATACTTCTTTCCTTCCTTCTTAATTGCTGAAGACAAATAATATTGTTTAAGGTGGTTTCTGCAGTACAGCAGATATGTATATATATCTTTACTCTCCATATATATTGACCCTTCAGCAATGCTGATCACAAATAATCAATCTGTGCCCTCTCATCCTCTGTGACTCCTCTCTCCCTCTCCTCTAAATTCCTTTACAACTGTACTCCCATGAAATGATGTTTTTTTTGGATGTACAATAAAAACCAGCTCTTCCACCTCCTTAACGTTGCCTCTGTAAAGAGAACCTGTCATTCCATTTAGCTACAATGTCCTTTTGTCTTTTGATTTTTGATAATGAGAAATTTAAGATTAATATCATTCAGTTCTTTAAGTAATATGCCTCCATGATGATCGTTATTGCATAAGTATCTCATATTTAAAGTTTGTCAGTAGCCCCATTAATGCTTGTAGACAGTTTGAAAACTGTGTTGCTCTTACCACTTTCTTCTTTTTTAACATCACTATACATCCATTTCAGAAGAGGAAGGATGCTCAAACAGGATAGTGATATTTTCTTTTTTATTTGTTTCCTGAGTTTCTATAACCAAAGAATTCATTATCAGTTGGTCATTTCTAGTTTATTGCTGAAACAGTATCCATCAGGAAATAATCAAAAAAGTCAGTGATATGTTCCCTCTCATTCAAATGTTTTCCTGGTTCCTTAGATCACTTCTGTATTGAGTAAATGTTTTAGTCAATGTTAGTGAAATCTTCAGAATAATGTTGGCTCATTGATGATCATTAATTGTGATAGATGCACTAATAAATGCACATTCACTTTAGTGATCTTTGTTCAGAAAGTGTTACGTGTCATCAAAATGATAGACCATTTGTTAATACAATTAAAAAAAATCTCTGTAGTACTTTTCTCTTGAAGATTTTATAATATTAGTGACTTGACTTTTTTGGGGGTGCAAAGTTTTTTTGTAGCTTTTTGATTAAATAAACAAGAAAATCTTAAAACAACCTTCTCCTAAAAGTGGCATATGATATTTTCAAAAAATAAAGTGGAATAAGAAGTGGGGTTTTTTTTGAGGTGTTTATAATGTTGCTGTAGAGTTCTAAGTAGACACTTTGTAAATTTTGGTTGAATGGAATTGAAATAATTAGAATATTACAAAACCATGGTTGGGCATTCTTTGTTTTTCGCAGAATTTTGAAACAGTGAATCACTTAAATGTTTTGAAAGAACTGGAAATACTTATGTCCTAGGTTTGTATTCGAAGGAGATATTTATGAAAGTGTTTTGAAAAGTATAAAGGTTATGATATATGGTAAAATACCATTGTCCTGTAAGAAATGATGAAGGGGATGGTTTCAGAGAAACCTGGAAAGACTCTTAGGGAGTTCAGATGCTGTTTTTTGTGCTTTAGGCAGTTGCTTTTTTCAGCTTCTGACATATATTTTTTTAAAATTTGGACTGTTAATCTTGTTAAATGCCTGAATCATAGGTAGAGATAAAATGTAGGCAAATTGGGATCTTACATGTGGACTTTTTAAAAAGGTCATCAGATTTGCTTCATAGACACCTGATCAGATTACCTGTTCCTGAAGTAAGTGATACTGCCCCGGGAGTGGGGGGAAGGGGGAAATGAATCAATCCAGGGGGATGGGTAGTAGTTTGAAATGATGCAAATTTAAAGAAACCGTTTAAAGGGTTAAAGAAAGTAGATTTTCAGGGGGTCGCTGAGTATTTTTCTTTTGAAAAAGGAGTGGTAGACCAAATGAAGTTTAGGAGCCTCTGTGAGCCTAAATAATTCTCCACAAAGGAAACAAGTTTTATTTGTAAAGATTTCTAAGTAGTCAGTTGGAGTCTTCAGAAGAATCTCTTTTATTTTACTTAGTTCCTCATGCTTTTTGTAGTTGGTCTCTTTTTGGTATATTTCTAGGGGAGGAGAACAGTTTTCTAGCAGTGTTCATTTAATACCATTTTACATACTTGAAAATGATTATTATTTCCCTTTTGTTCTTCTAACTTCTGTGGTAAATAATCCCTTCCCTTTAAACTCTGCTATTTTAAGCCCTTCCCTCTCTTTTGAAAAAGAAATGGCTTTTTAAAAAAAAAGTGATTGGTCTTGAGTATCAAGAAAAATTTGGGTTTAAGTAGCTTGCCATATTACTCATTTCCCCCCACATTTGATTTTTAAAAAATTTTTAAATAAGTACTTAAATTAGTCTCCCCTTCCCCATTACTCTATATCCTTTCCCATTGAACAGATACCCCCCACACACCCATAAAGCCCTGATTACATATCTGTATAGTCTGACAAAACACATTTCTGTATTAGCCATATCCAAAAAATGTCTCTTACTACATTGTAAGTTCATCACCTAACAGGAGGTGAATCATGTGTTTTTCATCTTTCTTTTGGACTTGTGGTTTATCATGATGTTTGTTGAACAGAGTTCTAAAATGTTTCAGAGTTGTTTTTCTCTAATGTTATTATTTAAATTGTTCTGGTTCTTCTCACTTTCATCAGTTCATAGAAATATCAGTTTCCTCTGAAATTTTCCATTTCATGATTTCTTATGGCACAATTCATTTCATTCCTTTGGTGCCACAATTTGTTTAGCTGTTCCCTACCAGGGGAAGAGCCCTTTAGTTTCTAATTTTTGGCTACCAAAAAAAGAGCATCTATAAATTTTGTTGTACATATGCATCCTTTTCTTCTTAGCTTGATTTCTTTGTCATGTAAGCCTAGTAATGGTCCAGAGTCCGGGTTAAAGGGTTTGGACAGTTTAACTTTTTGGGCACAGTACCAGTTGCCTTCCAGAATGTCTGGACTAATTCACAGCACCACCAGTAGTGCAGTAGTATATCTGTTTTCCTAAAGCTCCTCCACCATTTACCTTTTTCCTTTTCTATAATCTTTGTCAGTTATTCAGGGAATAAGCGTTTATTAAATGCCTATTCTGTTCCTGTACCCTACTAAGTGATGGGTATACAAAGAAAGGTAAGAGAGAATCCTTGCTCTCAAGAAGCTCACAGCCTAATGGGGAAGACGATGTACAAATAACTATATGCAAACAAGCTCTTTACAGGATAAATTGGAAATAATCAAGAGATGGAAGTAACTAGAGTTAAAGTGTGGGTAATTTTAATCAAAGCTGCTTTAGTTTGCTTTTCTCTAATAGAGATTTAGAGCATTTTTAAAAAATATTTTATTTTTCCCCAATTACATGTTAAAACAATTTTTAACATTTTAAAAAAAATTTTGAGGTTCAGATTTTATCCTTTCCTCCTTCCGTCCCTCCTTCCCCTCCACTCTCCCTGAGATGGTAAGCAATCTGTTATAGGTTTTACATGTACAGTCATGTAAAACATTTCCATATTAGTCATTTTGTATAAGAATACTCGAACAAAAAAAAGGAAGAAAAAGAAAGTGAAAAATAGTGTGCTTCAGGCTGTATTCAGGTAATATCACTTTTTTCTCTGGAGGTGGAAAGTATTTTTCATCCTGAGTCCTTTGGGATTGTCTTGGATCATTGTATTGCTGAGAACAGCTAAGTCATTCACAGTTCTTCATCTTACAGTATTGCTGTTCCTGCGTACAACATTCTCCTGGTTTTGCTCACTTCACTTTGTATCAGTTCATGACTTTCCAGGTTTTTCTGAATTCATTCTGCTTGTCATTTCTCATAGCACAATAATATTCTTTTGCAATCATACCACAACTTGTTCAGCCATTCCCCAGTTGATGGACATCTCCTTAATTTCCAATTCTTAGCCACTACAAAAAGAATTGCTATAAATATTTTAGTGTAAGTAGGTCCTTTTCCCTTTTTTTGGACTTAGAGCATTTTTATATGATTGTTGATAGCTTGGATTTCATCTTTTGAAAACTGCCTGTTCTTATCCTTTGGTCATTTTCTATGAGGAATAGCTGTTTTTTCTTGCAAATTTAAAATAAGTCCTTATGTGTCTTAGAAATGAGACCTTAATTGGAGAAACTTGTTGCAAAAATTTTTTCCTAGTTATTATTTTCCTATGATTTTTATTATCTTTTTCTTGTTCAGTTGTTTTAGTCCTGTCCAACTCTTTGTGATCCCATTTGGGGTTTTCTTGGCAAAGATACTGGAGTGGTTTGCCATTATCTGAGGCAAAAAAGATTAAGTGACTTGCCCAGCATCACACAACTAGTAGATGTTTGAATTCGGGTCTTTCTGGTTCCAGGCCTGGCACTCTAGCCCCTGTATCACCTGCCTTCCCCTTTTACTATCTTAGATTTGTGCAAAATTTGAAACATTTTCATATCATCAGAATTATCCCTCTTTCCTTGGATAATCCTCTCCAGCACTTGTTTAGTCATAAATTCTTCCCTTATCTGTAGAATCTGAAAAACAGTTTCTTCCTTGCTCTTCTGATTTGTATTTCCTTTCTCTTTGAGTTTTTTCACCTTGGTGGCTCATCTTCCCTTTGAGGGATTGAGGAGAAACAAAACAACAAACTCAAAACAAAATTTTTCACTTGACATTGCTACTGTCATTTAGCTACCCATATTTCTTTCTGTTCTTGGATAGGACTAAGTATCTTAAATTGCTCTATAACAAGCCTTCTGAAATGAAAAAAAGGTTTGCTTCCTTTTGTTTATTTCTGTACATGTTGCTAATACTTTTGTAATTAGTTATGTTCAAAATAATACTTCATTGCTCTCTGGTTTTGTCACAGGGTTGCTCCTTCAGTCAGCAGATAGTAACTCCTCAGTTTCTTGGCTAAATAGTTATGAGTTGTGGTGGAAAATTTTTTTATTGTCTGTTGAACAGCTTTTCTCTCTGAACTTTTAGCTAAGGTGTCCCTCAGATGACCTGGGAACTGTAATCAAAGCCTTCCTAGTTTGGTAGGATCTCTGAGAATTTTCAGTTTGCTGAGAACCCAGGGTTAACCTCCATGCTACCATGAAACATTTGAGTAGGACTAGTGGATGGTCCAAAATTATAGTCACCTTCAGTTTTGAACTGTAGTAGTAGTAGTAATAATAATAATAATAATAATAATAATAATAATAATATTTATACAGCTAATACTTTAAAGTTTTAAAGGTTTTTAATGTAGAAGATCTTTTTTGGACTGCTCAACAACCTGGTGAGGTAGGTGCTGTAAGGTCGTAATATCCTCATTTTACAGATGAGAAAACAAAGTGTAGAGATCCGCTAACATCATATAGCTAGTAAATAAATGTCAGAGGTGACATTTGAACTCTGGTCTTGATTTTCAGATTAATACATTCATTATTCCACGGTGCCTATCCTTATCTTTTCCCGGCATTAGTATCTTTTGTACAAGTCTCATATCCAACCCTTTCTCTCTACTCACATAGCCACTGTTCTGTTTTGCTCTTTATCTATACTAGCCTCGTAATAGGTCTCCCAGCCTCAGGTCTTTCTGATGTCTATTCACTTTCCATGCAGCTACTAAAATTGTTTTCTGAAAACACTGGTCTCTGTCACTTCTCTACTCAATAAATTCCATAGTCTCTGTATTGCCTTTAAGATCAAATATAAATTCCACTGTTTGTCTTTTTTTAAGCTCTTTACATCCTGACCTCAGCCTGTCTTTTCAACTTTTTATATACTATTCTGCCTGCATTCTCATTTTTTGGTCTAGACTGGTCTTCTTGCACTCTTGACATGCTATCTCATCTCTGTTCTTTGTACTGGCAAAGGATTCCCTAGGCCTGAAATACATTCCTTTCTCACCTCCACCTCTTAGAATCCTTTGTTTCCTTCATCACTCGCTCTACTTATGAAGTTTTTCCTGGTCACTTCAGCTGTAGTCCACTTCTTTTGTGTGTACTTACATGAGGGGCAGTGTGGCGTAGCAGCTAGAGAACAGGCATTAAAGCCAGGTCTTCCTAGATTCAAGTCCTGTTTCTGACACATACTGGCTGTATGACTGAGGGCACCTTGTTTAACCTATCTGTGCTCTAGGTCAGAGGTATCAAATATGTGGCTCACAATGCTTCTGAGTGCAGCCAAAACCAGATTAAAATGTAATTGGGAAATATTTAACAGAATAAATAAAAACATAATAAAATATAGAAACCTATTACATTATAAAGCTAAGTCAATATGAGGCCTGCAAGGATCCTTATATATGGTGTAGTGGCCCTATTTCCATTTCAGTTTGACACCACTACTTTAGGTAACTCTAAGACTGTAAGTTGGAGAGAAGGTGCCTATCTCCGTTGACAGAGGAAGTTTCCTCTCCTGAGAATTTCCTGTACCAGGCCCGGTGTCCCTATCCCACATACTTATATATGTACACATTGTCTCCTTCAATAGAGTGCAAGCTCCTTGAGAGCAGGGATTATTTCATTTTTGGTTTTATCTCCTTAGCACCTAGAACTTTTCCTGGTACATAGTAGGTGCTTAAAGAATGTTGTGTGTATATGTAGCCTATATCAGATTGTGAGCCATCTTGGGGAAGAAAGTGGAGAGGGAGGGGAAGAAAAATTTAAAACTCAAAAGTTTATGGAAGTGATTGTTGATAAATCAAAATAAATTAATTAAAAAAAGAAATAGAAGAAATAAAACTCCTACTTCAAGGGAGTCACAGAATTCAATAAAATAAAAGGAGATGGTGGAAAAAAAAGAATGTTTGTTGATTGATTTGATGCCTTCTTGTATCATAGAAACTAATCTTTTTTCTATTCCAAGGCTAGTCCTTCAGTTTGTGCACTTTATCCTATACTGCTTACTGTAGGACCTGATTCCTTCCAGTATCTCCTCTCTAAATCCTTTTTAATTTTCGCTCCTCAATGAGAAGGAGTAGGGGAGAAGCAAAGCAATAATTCTTCACTTGACCCTGCTACTGTCATTTAGGTATTCTCTTGTATTTCACTTTTCTTTTTACTAAAACTACATTCTTATCGATTAGCAGTGGCTTAATCGCAGATTCCAAAGAGTGATCTTTTCTCTGTCTTTGGAATTTTCAGACCTCTCTGCAGCTTTTTTTGTGCTTTTGACCATCTCATCCTTCTTAAGGACTTTAGTTCTTTGGTTTATTCTTTTTCTTCTTTTCCCTTGCTTTCATCCTTGGTAACTAGTTTGTAATTAATGACATTTCTAGCACCACAGGCTCCCAAGTTTGCCAGCTTTGGCAAGCTCTGTGACTTCCATTCTGTTCTACCCTCTGTCCCAGCCATTCACAAGTGGTCACACCTTAAACCTCACTGTTACTGGTTTTTCATTGTCCATTGGAAAAAGGATTTAGTGTGTTATTCGAGGCACCTCTACCTACCTTACTTTTCTAGCTTTGTCTCCTATTAGTGTGTAATGAACCCACCTTGAGCCAGATTGATCTGATTGTTTCCTGGAAAAATTTCTTGTTTTCTAACTTACCTAGTCTCATGTTAGCAGTTATTTCCTCTTGAAAAAACTCTAACTCCATTTCTCTGCTAATCTAAAACCTATTCATTCTTCAAGATCTAGCCAAAGGAACAATAAAAGGATCTAGCCAAAAATGCTCTTCCATGAAGGCTTAGCAGCTCTCAGTTTAGGGTACCTTTTTCACACACACACACACACACACACACACACACACACACACGTGTGTGTGTGTGTGTGTGTGTATATATATATGTATATATATGTGTATATATATATGTATACATATATATGTATATATATGTATATATATATGTATACACACACTTATTGTTATTTACCTCTTGCAGATTTGTTTGTTTTCATGTATTTATTCCATGCTTGAGAGACAGCATGGTTTAATGGATAGAGAACCATCCTTGAAGCCAGCAAAAGCCTAGTTTTATGTTCTGTAAAATATCAAGGAAATATAAGGAAAAACCTGGGCACCTTAGATGGCCCCCCCTGTAGTGGATTTGTGGGAATACATGGACAAGAGCTAACAGCGTGGATAAGTTGCTATTTTTTCTTCAGAGTGAGTACTCACAAAGATGGGATCACAGAACCCCTTAAGTATACTAGGAAAAAACACAATGACTTTATGAAATAGATACTACAGACAATATTATCTCCATTTTACAGATGAATAAATTAAGCCTGAAAGAATTTAAATAACTTGCTATAGTCACGTAGTTATTGTTAGAGGCAGGATTCAAACTTGGGTCTCACCTCTGTTCAAGTCTATTCCATTTTCTACTGCACAGAGACCTTTCTGCCATATGATCCGGGGTTCCTAATTTCTGGTGCATTGTTATTTTCCACTACACTAAACAATAGTCACACTCATTCATTATTCCCTACTCATTCAATGAATATATATATATAGTAGATGTCAGGAATTCATGTGTTTCACATGTCATGGGGTTCTTTTGAAATCTGTAACTCAGTCTCTTTTTTTTTCCTTTTTTTCTTTTTTTTTACTCAGTCTCTTTTAACCAAAGTAAACAGATGAAACTGAACTTGTGTTAATTTGCCTTATTAATACAAAAGAAGATGTTTATTATGATGAATGATTCTAGTCTTGGAAGAGAGTAAAACTCAGGCTTTATAATTTGAAGGAAGCCAGGGATTTTAAATCTCAGAAGGGAGTACATTCCAGGTACTGGGACACATAATGTAGAGACACAGAGACATAGGAGATTGATTGTCCTGTATGAGGAATTAAAAAAAAACCAAACCAATTATTTTGGCTAGAGGTTAGAGTTCTTGAAGGGGACCAAGGCTAGAAGGATAGAGGAGAGCCATGTTGTGAAAGGCTTTAAGTATCACTTGTTTATTTTTGATTCTAGAGGTAACAGGGAGCTTATAAAGCAGGAGAATTAAGTTCATTAAACTTAAGTTTATTAAGCAGGAGAATGACATAATTAAAGTCTGTGCTTTAGAAAAATCACTTTAGCAGTTGTATTCAGTCTAAATCAGAGTGAGTGGAGATTGGAAAAAGAGAGACCTACTAAGAGGCTGTTGTTGTCTAGGCAAGAAGTTCTGAGGGACTAAACTAGGGTGGTGGCTGTGGGGGGAGTAAAGGTGGATGTGAGAGAAGGGGTAGAAATGACAAAATTTGGCAGCTTCTTGGATATGTGGTATGACTGAGAAGGTGACAGTGACGGAATACAAACCTGAATGAGTATAAGAATAATGTTGCTCTGGACAGAACTACAGAAGTTCAGGAAAGGGGGCTGGATTTTGGGAAAAGATAATGAATTCTGCTTTGGATATATTGAATTTGAGATGCCTATTATAGGACATACAGTGGAAAATTTTCACTTGTCAGTCGATAATTTGAGCCTGAAGAATAGGAGGGAGTGGGGGGGGGTGGATAGATACGATCTAGGAATTATCTGCATATTGATGATATGATAAGCCCATGGAAGCTGATGTCATAGAGAGAGTAGAGAGAAGAAAGGCACCCAGTTCTGACTCTTGGGGTACACTCATTTGTGGGGCACGATGTGTAAAAGCTGATCCAGCAGAGACTGAGGAGTTGTCAGGCGATCTAAAAAAAGTCATAAAAGCATAGAGGAAGGAGTATCCATGAGGAGAGTGTGAGGGTGATTGGCATTGTCAAATGTTGTAAAAAAAAGGTCAAGGATGAGGATTAAGGAAAGGCTGTTGTATTTGTCATTTAAGAGGTCAATAGTAATTTATAGAGAGCAGTTTCAGAACCCTGCTAGGGCCTTCTGAAGCCTATTACTTAAAGGGTCTTTATACTGTTTGAACTTGCATAAGTTAAATAAAATAATAAAAATGCATAATGCAGTGCAGATGAGTTTGGTAAAAATATTTCTACCATCTGTCATAAAAATGTCTGTTATAAGACCTTAAAACGGGTTCATGGCCTGGGTTTTGTGAGCATGTTTTCTTTAAAAAACAAAACAAAATAATTTTTGTAATTATTTAAGTGTATATTTTTTAAATCTTTTTTTTTTCATTTTAAAACATTCTAGAAGGGCTTCACAGGTTTCACAAGACTGCCAAAAGTGTACATGACACAAAAAACTCTAGAACATGGGGGCAAATGGAGCTTATGTTCTTATGGAGGAAGACAAAAAACATTTAAAACCCCTGATTTTGAAAGTTATATGAACAGTTTCACAGTCCACTTGGTCATGTTGGCCAAGTGGGGAGGTCAATGCAACACATTTTTCCTGGACTTTCTATAATAAAAAAATTGATTTCCTGTAATTTTAAAGGTTTTCCTGGATAATTATCTTCCTTCAGTACTACCTTTTAGTTTTTAACTAAAGCTGTATTTATTCAGTTTCCTTTCATTAAATTGAATAATTGCATTTCTTTGGTTTTTATTTCTTACAATGACGTAGAATTCAGTTTTGTTGTTAATCAGTTTCCCTTTTTGATAGTTTCATTTTCCTTGATTTTTTGAAACACTGACATCTAATGGTTTTCTTCCTGCCTCTGAACCTGGTGCAGTACTAAACTCCAGTGGTTCTTTTTTCCCATTAGAATTAAACATGAACTCCTCCACTTGGCATTTAAAGCCTTCACATCTTGTCTGTAATCTCAGTTTCTAGTCTTATTGCATATCACATACACTTATTACATATAGTATATGATATTACATATCATATAATCTTACATATTACAGTTTTGAAAATTATAATGGTATCTGTTATTATTATTGTTATTAATGACCTGCAGAGATGTGAAGCTGTCTTTTGAGTTCACTTTGAATGAGAAATGTCCTAAGAATGGATTTTCAAGAATTTGTGTTGCTGTAGAATTGTCAAATAATCCACTCCACTGGATTTGAATTACTTTTCATCTGTCAGAGAACTGGAAATGGGACTTTGGCCCTGAATCAGGTAGCTACAATGATAACATGAATATTTTGAAAGATAGTCAGGCTTTTACAGTTTTTCCTTTTATTGTGGTGTTCTGGAACTCATGGAGTTAGTTGTTTGTGTTTATCTACCATTCTTTTGGGTATTCATGATAGATACTAGCAAGCAAAAAACAATATAATTCCTACTTAAGCATGTAAATTAACCAGTGCTTTTATATTTTAAAAGGTTTTTTGGGAGGATTTCTTTGATTGTATAAAAGGATTATCTTTTAGGTTTCCTCCAAATAACTTGTGGTACAATCAAATAAAATTAATTAAGAATTAATTTGCATTCAACTTTTTTCAAGCTTTACTTCTCTATTTTTGTGGATTCATGATTTCATTTGTATGGATACTCCTTTACTACCTCATCTTATGCATTTTTTTCCATGTCCTTTCGTAAATCTTCTGTAGAAGAATCTACCCTCTAGTTTTATGAATGCCAATAGAGCATGTATGATTTGTCTACCTCTTTTTTCCAGTCATACATAGCCTTAGTTGATGTATTTTACCAAATCTTTCCAGCTTATTTATATATTATTTTTTTATTGCTCTTGATCACCTGTAACTTAATCTTCTAAGCATAGTATTCCATGATTTACAGCCATATAGTATTTAACACTAAACAGTCACAGGGAGTACAGTTTTCTCACAGAGTAAGAAAATCTATAACACCCTATGGCATGTCACAAATCATTGAAGGCAAACTGCTGGCGTTGGGATTAATTTACTGATCCGTTATGGTGGAGTGACTAAAAGTCTTTAAGGTTTCTTTTATATTGTCAGTGCTATTAATGTACACATAATGGAATTACTATTATTATTTTAGAATCTTTTCGTATTTTACATGGTCATCCTTGTTTTCTAAATGTTTCTCATAAATTTTGAGGAAGGTGCTGCATGATTACATCTTTACCAGATGTTTGTATTTTGTGCAACTGTTTGAAGTTCTTGTAGCCCCAAACATTTTAGCTATATAGAGCTGATTTAAGAAGGCCTAAAAAAAGAGTTGCATTCAGAATATTTCTTTAGTCAGTATTGATAGGTGACCTAGTACTGATGAAGAAATGGGTTCCATTCCTGTTGGGAGAGACTACTGTGAAGACTTAGCAGTTAGGTGGCCTCTTGGTTGCATAACTGTCAAACCCTTGCTTTTTACAATTTTACTATTTTTGAGGGAGAAGCTGAAGGGTTATTCAAGAAAAATATATGACAACCTGGAGAAAGACTTTTTCTTTGCTGGAGTTTGTATAAAGGAGAATAGATGACTATTTGCCTAGGTTGTTCTAAGGAATGACCATTCAGAAAACAACATTTCAAGACACTTTTCTTAGTTCTGTGTTAATAGCAGATTTTAACCATTAGCTGTTGAAAGGAAGAAAACAGAAAGAACCCTTTTTTAATCTTGTCCATAGGAGAGAGTAAAAATTTATTTCAAAATAACCATTTATGTGTTTTTTGTTTTTCTGTGCTGAGTAAGCTTGCTTCCCTCCCTAGTGAATGATATGGGGATCCTCCTTGCACATATCTAATATTCTCACGGTAGAAAATGTAACTACTGTTGCCCATAGGATGACTTTTTATGCAATTTTAGTGTAGAAGATGTCACTGTAGTTTCACATGGGGCTTCTTGATCATTATTTTGTGTGGTGAGAACTTTAGAGATTTGCTGGAGTAGGTACATAGTTAGCAGTCTAGCAGTCCCTGATTCAGGCAGCCATCTTGGTTAGGTGGTGGTGGATAGAGATCCAGTAAGATCTAAGTTCAGATGCAGATACTTATTAGCTATGTGACCCTTAGCCTCAGCTCCAGTTTCCTTGTTTGCAAAATGGGGATAATAAATATTACCTCCCTCCCAGGATTATTGTGAGGATCAAATGTGATATTTATAAATATAAATATATTTAGCACAGTGCCTGGTACATTGTAAGTGCTGTATTAAATAAAGTTAATTATTATTATTAAAATTACCCCTTCCACATTGTAGGAGTGTGCTGCTCCCACGATCTGGAAAATCTGTTTTTTGGCCTTCCCTTCGTACCAGGAAAGGCTGAATTTTTTCTTTTGGGTTACATATTTGGTCATAGGCTATATGTAGGTCAATGTTAAATTAAAATACAGTATGAAAAATAACTTTTTCTGTGTTGTCTGCTGGTCTTCTCATGTCTGTAGCTTTCGCAAAACTCTCCCCAGAATTCCCATTTAATTTCTTATGCCAACCTGCGATGTATCAAAACCATGAAGGCAAAAGTCATGATGTGGAAAGGATAACTTTCCCAAGTATAAATCCCTGAGCCAGAGAAGTGACATGACAAAAGACTGAGGATGAGTGGATAGGTGGATAACTAGAATGAAAAAATACTTTAGAGTTAGGGAGATTGGCTAGGTCACTGGTAATAATCTGAGTGTAGGGTATTGACAATAGGCACGAGAATGGTAGTAAGTTAGTTGAGAAATTTGACATAAAAACTATGAATTCTTTGACTGTGGTGTCATGTATTGATTCTTATACATTGTACTAAATGATAAAGCAGAGCTCAGAAAATCTTAGCTTGCTATGTTGCCTAGAATTTCATTATGGTAAATGGCATTATTGGCAATAATCTTGCCTAATAATATACTGCATTTTTTCCACTCGGACGTTATTTGTGTTTACTAGCATAACTTCAAAAGAAGTTTGCCCTGTCATTTGGTTTGTGCATTTGTGTGTCTTAAGCATCCCTGGCTTGTCATATATTACCATATCTACTCCAACTCAGTTTGGATTCTGTACTGTGCTGAAAGAAGATAAGAAGAATAATTACTAGCTGTTTTTATCCCCAGGAGATATCCTAGTCACATATTCTTAGCTAACTATTAACCTATCCAGAAAACCCTAAAGACAAGTATGTCTTGTTTTTGCTTTGGATTTGTAAAATACCTAAATTTTTTAAGGAACATTGATCTACTTTTTTTAACCTCATTGCTTCATCAGGGACTAGAGACCAGGACCAAGGGTAGAAAGAGGAAAATAAAGTTAAATTAATTGTTTTTAAGAAGTTAGAACCTTCAGTTGTAAAAGTTTTGAGGACTGATAAAAATTTGCTTCAGACTGATTCTGGTTCATTGTCCATCATATGTGAAACACTATATAGATCCTAGGTAGTCTTAATTTAGATACAAAATGAAGGTGGAGAAACAGTGCTTTTTAGCAAAAGGTTGCTGTGTTTCCCTTCCTTTTGATTTCTTTATTCGAAAGCTGAATAATTTTTTTTTTAGTATTTAAAGACCGATTTAGGAGCTGGGAGGTGGCTTGCAGATTCAAAGCAGTGTAATTGAATCTTTTGTTAAAAGAATTATTTTGATTAGTTATATATTTTATGTTTGTCATATTTAATTGTAATTTTAAATCTTTAGTATTGATTTCTAGCTTAGTATATAATTTATTATACTTGAAAAAAGTAGATATTTCTTCAAAAATGTTTTATAATTCTACAGTTTCACTGTCTATATTTAATTTTAAATTATTGTTAGCTCTATTATTTAAAATTTTTATTTTTTTCTATTGTCATTTTTATTAATCTGTCCTTCCCTTTACCCTACCACACTGCTATTTGAGTAAATTAAAGAAAAAAACTTTTGAAAATAAAACCCTCAATGCATAGCTGCATATTGTGTCAAAATTAAAAGTGTATGTCTCTCTACATTTTAGGTTCATCAACTCTCTCTCATTAGGTAGATGGCATGTTTTATGCTCATCCTTTATCATTGCAATGTTCAGAGTTCTAAAGTCTTTCAAAGTTGTTTTCTTTATAATGTTATTATTGTTTATATTCTAGTTTTGTTCACGTACAGTTTTGTTCTGCATCAGTTTATAGAAGTCTTTTTGTTTTCCTCACTTGCCCATTTTATGATTTCTTATAACATGACATTTTATTACGTTGATATACCAGAATTTGTTTAGCCATTTCTCCAATAGGAGGACAGCTAAATTTTTGGATGTTAAAATAAGAACTGCTGTAAATATTTTTGTATATATAAATCCTTTTCCTCTTTTAATTTTGATTTTTTTTTTGGGGGGAAATAGTCTTAGTAGTAGGTGGAAGGGTATGTTTAACTGTGTTAGGTGAAGCTTCAGATTGTTTTTCAGAATGGTTGGACTCATTTACAGCTCCACCAACAGTGCACTAGTATAGGTACACAGCCTTTCTATCATTTGCCATTTTCCTTTTTGCCAATCTGATGGGTATGAAATGGCTTTAATTTCATTCAGAGTTGCTTTAATTTGCATTTCTCTAGCTGTCACTGATTTAGAGCATCTTTATATGATTCAACCATCTAAAATCTAAGTCATTGATAATTTGCTTGGAGCTTTTTTTTAAAACAACCTGTTCAAGGCAGTTTTCAGATGAAGAAATTAAAGCTATCTATAGTCATATGAAAAAATGCTCGAAATCGCTATTGATTAGAGAAATGCAAATCAAGACAGCTCTGATGTACCACATCACAGCTATCTGATTGGCTAACATGACAAAAGAGGAAAATGAGAAATGCTGGGGAAGATGTGGGAAAATTGGAACACTAATGCATTGTTGGTGGAATTGTGAACTGATCCAACCATTCTGGAGAACATTTTTGTTCTATGCACAAAAGGCTACAAAACTGTGCATACCCTTTGACCCAGCAATACCTCTTCTAGGTCTGTATCCCAAAGAGATCATACAAATGAGAAAAGGATCCATATGTACAAAAATATTTATAGCAACTCTTTTTGTGGTAGCAAAGATCTGGCAATTGAGGGGGAAATGAATACATTAGTTGGGGAGTGGCTGAACAAGTTGTGGTGTATGAATGTAATGGAATACTATTGTGCTGTAAGAAATGATGAGCAGGCTGACTTTAGAAAAACCTAGGAAGACTTATATGATCTGATGCTGAGCAAAGTGAGAACCAGGAGAACATTGTACACAGTAATAGCCACATTGTGTAATGACTAACTTTGATAGACTTTGATAAGACAACTCCAAAAGACTCATGATGGAAAATGTAGAAAATGCTGTCCACATCCAGAAAAAGAACCACGGAGTCTAAATGCAGATCGAAGCATATTATTTGCTTTCTCTCTCTCTTTTTTTTTCTTTCTCTTGGTTTCTCCCATTGGTTCTAATTCTTCTTTACAACATTACTAATGTGAAAATAGGCTTAATATGAATGTATATGTTGAGCCTATATCAATTTATATACCATCTTGGGATGGGGGAAAGGGAGAGATGGGGAGAACATTTGGAACTCAAAATCTTATGGAAGTGAATGTTGAAAACTAAAAATAAATAAATTTATTTTAAAAAATAAACTTCTAATTTACAAAAACAAAACAAAACAGCCTGTTCATAGCCTTTGACCATTTATGTATTGGGAAATGCATCTTGTTCTTGTAAATTTGAATTGGTTCCTTATATATCCTGAAAATAAGATCTTTATCAGAGAAACTTGTTGCAAAGATTTTTGTTTTCCTCCCAATTTTTACTAGCTTAGATTTGCTTGTGCAAAAGCTTTACATTTTTATATAATCAAAATTTCCCCTTTTCTCTTGTATGATTAGTCATGAACTCTTCCCCTACCCATAAATCTGGAAGGTAATGTCTTCCTTGCTCCTTTAATTTGTTTATGATTTGATTTTATATCTAGGTCATGCTCTTTTGATGCTTATCTTAGTGTATTGTATTAGGTTTTGATTTAAACATAATTTCTTGCAAGCTGCTGTCATTTTTCCCCCAGCAGTTTTTGTTAGCGAGTCCTTCCCCAGTAACTTGGGTTTTAAGTTCATTAAACTGCTACTGTATTTGTTTGCTTCTATATGTTACATGCTTAACTTAATCTGTTCCATTAACCAACCTTTCTTTTAAAGAGTTGTCAGATTGTTTTAATGATTACTGCTTGGTAACATCTTTTGAAATATGCTGTGGATAGACCCTTTTCTGTTTCTCTCATTTTCTGCTTTTTGTCATTATTACCATTGAGATTTTATTTTAACATGAATTTTCTAGCTCTGTAAAATGTCCTTTAGGGAATTTGATTGGCACATCTGTAAATAAGTAAGTTAATTTAGGTAGTATTGTCATTTTTATTATATTGGTTTCACCTATCTGTGAACAAACATGTAATGGTGAAAAATTAGAGACCTTTCCAGTAAGACTGGGGTAAAGTAAGGATGCTTATTAGCAACGCTGTTACTTAACATAGTGCTGTAAGGTCTAGCAGTAGCAGTAAGAAAAGGGAAGAAAAAGAAATGGAGGGAATAAGCAAAGGTAAATAGGAAACAAAATTATTGATTTTTGCAGATAATAATAATGGTGTATTTATTTAGAGAACCTGAAAGAATCAGTTAAAAAGTAAATAAAATAGTAACTTCTGCAAAGTTGCAAGATAAAACATATTTCATCAGCATTCTTCTACCATTTCTCAGTGACATGTGTATTGAAACACTTTTTGTTGAGAGGCACTGTGGTGTCGTAGATAGAATCCTGCCTCTGATACTGGCTGTGTGGCAATGGGTAAATCACTTAACCATTTTCTTACACTTTAAAAAGAGAAGTATACAGACTTTTAAAAGAGAGCAGCATTGTTATAAAGTTCAAATAAAATAATGTTTGTAAGATACTTTGCAAACTATAAATGTCAGCTATTATGACGAGTAGTAATACATATTTGCAATTTAAATATATGTATTTATTTAGTTTTAGTTTTCGACATTCACTTTTGTGAGATTTTGAGTTTTAAATTTTCTCTCCCTCCTTCCCCTCCCCAAGACAATGTGCCATCTGATATAGGCTATACATATATAATTATATAAAAAGAATTAGAATCAAAAGGAAAAACCACGAGAAGGAAAAAACCAAAGGGAAAAAAAAGAGAGTGAGCAAATAGTATGCTTTGATCTGCATTCAGACTCCATTGTTCTTTTGTTCCACATAGGTAGCATTTTCTGTTATGAGTCTTTTGGAATTGTCTTAGTTCATTGATTGCATTGCTGATCATACAGTGGTGCTGTTATACAATGTTTTCCTGGTTCTGCTCACTTCACTTAGCATCAGTATGTATAAGTCTTTCTAGGTTTTTCTGCAGTCTGCCTGCTCATCCTTTCTTATGCAACAATAGTAGTCCATTACATTCATGTACCACCACTTGTTCAGCTATTCCCCAGTTGATGGGTGTCCTTTCAGTTTCTAATTTTTGGCCACCACAAAAAGAAGTGCTACATATATTTTTATACATGTGGGTCCTTTTCCCATTTTTATGATCTCTTTGGGATACAGACCTAGAAGTGGTATTGTTAAATTGCCTTCCAGAATGGTTGGATCAATTCACAATTCTACGAACAATGCATTAGTATTCCAATTTGCCACATCTTCTCCAACATTTGTCATTTTCCTTTTTTGCCATCTGATAGGTGTGATGTGGTACCTCAGAGTTGTTTTAATTTGCATTTCCTCTAATCAGTAGTGATTTCGAGCATTTTTTCATATGATTAAATAGCTTTAATTTTTTCCTCTGAAAACTTATTCATATCCTTTGAGCATTTATCAATTGGGGAATGACTTGTATTCTTATAAGTTTAACTCAGTTCTCTATATATTTTAGAAATGAGACCTTTATCAGAGACGCTGGCTGTAAAAATTTCCCAGTTTTCTGCTTCCCCTTATAATCTTGGTTGCATTGACTTTGTGCAAAAACTTTTTAATTTAATGTAATCAAAATTATCCATTTTGCATTTCATAATGTTCTCTGTCTCTTGTTCGGTCATAAATTCTTCCATTCTCCATAGATTTGATAGGCAAATTATTCCTTACTCTGCTAATATGTTTACAGTATCACCCTTTATGTCTAAATTGTGTACCCATTTTTATTTTATCTTGGTATATATGGTGTAAGATGTTGGTCTGTGCCTAGTTTCTGCCACAGTATTTTCCAGCTTTCCCAGCAGTTTTTGCCAAATAGTGAATTCTTATCCCAGAAACTGGAGTCTTCAAAAAGTCCATTACTATTGACTGGTGTAATATTGAGATAACATGGGACTTTTAAAAGAATTTACATCTCTTTTTATTGTTTTGTACCTTTAAATTTTTTTCCCCTTCATTAGTTTTATGTGTTAATAATAGCTAACAGTTATTTTAGAGTTTACAAAATGCATTATATGCATTATCTTCTTTGATCCATGCAGCAGCTTTTCATTCATTCACTCTTTCTACTGTTATTCTCATTTTACGAATGAATGAACTAGAACTAAACCAAGGTGAAGTGACTTGCTCTGGCTCACATGGCTAGTAAGTGTCTGAATAGAGGCAGGATATAAAAACAGGTTGCTCACATCTTTTCTTTAACGTGTTTCATTGTAGAGTAGCATTTAGTGCCTATTGTTTCAAAATAAGGATATAATGAAATTCATTGGGGAGGATTTGACCCTGTAAAATGAGAGTGTTGGACTAAATGATTTCTGATATCCTTTACATGCCTAAATATCCTGTACTTAATTTCCTTTGTGTTGTTCAGTTGTTTATGATTTGTGGTATTGGAAGGAGTATCTGTATGAGTAAAATCAGGATCTGATTTTATGTATGTATTTACTTACATAGATGATGAACTTTCTGTGCTACAGACACAGCATACTTACCCATTTTTATTGATACCTCTGCCTGATCAAACAGGATTAGTCTTCCTAGGTCTCCTAGAAGAACATAGATCAAAAAAATCCTAGACATTGTAATCCAGGAAATAACATGAGAGCACTTCCCAGAGTGTCTCCGTGTAGAAAATGAAATATCAATTGAAAAAATTCAGAAATCACCTCTAGAAAAAATCCCAAGGCTGCAAATTCAGTGACACACAGTGTTTAAATTGCACAGTTCATTACATAAACAATTCTGTGAGCAATCAGGGAGAAAGATCTTAAAAAAACAAAAACGAACAAAAAAAGAAATTAAAATAAAAGGACTATTCTGCACTCACCAGAAAATGCAAGAGGGAATGGAACAATGTGTTTTGAAGAGCAGTGGGGCTCAGGATGCAGTCCAGGGTTACCTACTTTGCAAATCTGAGCTTAACCATACAGGAAAAAAAAATGAACATTCAGTTATGGAGGGATCTGAAACATACTTAGAAAGAAAATGAGAACTGAAGAGATTATTTGCTCCTCAGATGTCTCAGACAGTAGAAATACAGGAGGGGTGAAAGAATGCAACAGCCAAGAAGAGTAACAGACTACAGAGATGCCAGTAAGGACTTCTTTCTAAACATACAATAGACATGGATGAAGGTGGAAGTCATGTGGAGGTAACAGTGGAGAGGTGAGCATGGGACATTATGAACAGAATTTGGAGATACCCAGCCTACAGATAAATAAGAAAAAAAAATTATTATATTTTGTGGAACTGCATTACAAAATGGGACGATACATAAAATAGGGAAGTAGAGAAAGGGATAGAGGGCAGTGTGTGATGTTTCTAGGTCAGATTGAGTGATAGTAATGAAGAGAAGGTGAGCCCTTTGTTCTCTCAGGAATAGAAGAACCAACAATGGAGTGGGGTGAGGAAAAGGAGGGAAGAATTAGAAAGAGTGATTAAAAGAGGGAGGCCTTACCTTGGTGGTGGTAAGGAGTTTTGCATATGAATGCTCCCATGCATAAAGAAAGGTGTTCCATGAAAAGAGATGGAGATTTGGTGCTGGGTTTTATCTGGAAGATTTTGTTCTTGAAAAGGCCACTTGGAACTCCTGAGGGAAACTGACACTTGAGGGAGTGGGAGGGCTAGACCCAGGGAGGAGACTTTGAAGCAAATGGGGAAAGAAAATAACTGGGGGAAGGGAATAATCAATGATGGGCACACAGTCAGTGAGTAGTGAGGGGCAGTGGTCCTACTGTGGGGCTGTGTCTTACCGGAATTGTTCTGGGAATGAAGTATAATTAGAAAAGGAGATTCCTTGGGGCAAGCTCTATAAGGCAATGTCAGAAACTGGAGGAGTGAGTTCAGAATCACACAAAGTATTTAAAAACAGTGATTGATTCTCCAGTAGCTAAATGATACAAGCTTAAAAAAATTGCTAATTCACAACTGCATGAAAGAAAGCTCCAAATCACTAATAGTAAAGGAAATGCAAACCAAAACAACTGTTAGGTTTTATTTCACACCCTGCAGATTGGCAAAGATGACAAAAATTGAGAATTCTCAGTGTTAGAGGAGTTGTAGTATGATAGACATGCTAATGCATTGTTGGTGGAGCAGTAAAGTAATACAGCCATTTTGGAAAGCAGTTTGGAATTATGCAAATAAAGGAACCAAAGAGATTTTGAACCAGAGATTCCATCCCTGGACTTCTATCACAAGAAAGCATATTGATAAGAAGAAACTCTATGTATGGCAAAATATTTGTAGCCATCATTAATTTCATGTCCATCTTTTATTTCTTGAACCATTTTTTCCAAGTTTTTTTTTTAACTATTCTCTTCCATTGGTATCCTCACGTTGATGTCACCAAGTACAAAGAAAAAACATTTTACTTAGTTTTGATGATGTGGTCAAGTTCTCCATTGGATTGCTCAATTTTTTTCATATTTTGCTATGCTCATATGACTCAATTTTTTTAATGTAAATTTATTTATGTGTAGTTTTCAACATTCATTTCCACAAGTTTTTCGGTTCCAAATTTTCACCCCGTCTCACTCTCCCCCCACCCCAAGGTGGCATGCATTCTGAATATCCCTTCCCCTAGTCTGTCCTCTTTTCTTTCTCTGCCCCCTTCTCTTATCCCCTTCCCCTTCTGTTCTCCTGTAGGGCAGGATAGACTTCTGTACCCCATTTCCTGTATTTCTTATTTCCCAGTAGCATGTGAAAACTTTTTTTTTACATATGTTTTTAAAACTTTAGGTTTCAAATTTTCTCTCTTCCTCCCTCCCCACCCACCCTCATTGAAAAGGCAAGCAACTCAATATAGGTTGTACATGTGCATGCAAAACACTTCTATACCAGACATGTTGTGAAAAACTAACTCTATTTCCGTTAATCCTGTCCTGCCCTCCCATTTATTCTGTTCTCTCTTTTGACCCTGTTCCTCCTCAGAAGTATTTACTTCTGATTACACCCTTTTCCAATCTGCCCTCCTCTCTATCATCCCCCTGCTCTCCTGTCCCCTTCTCCCCCTATTTTCTTGTAGAGTAAGACAAACTTCCATACCCAATTGAATGTGTATGTTATTCCCTCCTTAAGCCAAATCCTATGAGAATAAGATTCACTCATTCCTTCTTACCTTCCCCCATTTCCCCTCCACTGTAAGAGACTTTTCTTTTCTGTTTTTTTTTGGTGAGATAATTTACCCCATTCTACCTCTCCCTTTCTTCTTCTCCTAGTATAATCCTCTCTCTTCCCTTAATTTTATTCTCCAGATACGACCCCTTAATCTTCAACTCACCCTGTGCCCTCTATCTATCTATCTGCATATACATACATATAATTTTTTTCTACCCTACTGACAAAGTCTCATGAGTTATAAATATCATCTTTCCATGCAGGAATGTAAACAGTTCAATCTTAATAAGTCTCTTATGATTTCTCTTTCCTGTTTACCTCTTCATGTTCCACTTGAGTCCTGTATTTGAAAGTCAAATTTTCTATTCAGCTCTGGTCTTTTCATCAAGAATGCTTGAAAGTCCTCTATTTCACTGAATGACCATTTTTTCCCCTGAAGGATTATACTCAGTTTTGCTGGGTAGGTGATTCTTGGTTGTAATCCTATCTCCTTTGCCCTCCGGAATATTATATTCCATGCCCTGCGGTCCTTTAATGTAGAAGCTGCTAAATCTTGTGTTATCCTGATTGTGTTTCCACAGTACTTGAATTGTTTCCTTCTGGCAGCTTGTAATATTTTCTCCTTGACCTGGGAACTCTGGAATTTGGCTAATATTCCTAGGAGTTTTCCTTTGGGGATCTCTTTCAGGAGGAGATCTGTGGATTCTTTCAATTTCTATTTTGCCCTCTGGTTCTAATATATCAGGGCAGTTTTCCTTGATAATTTCTTGAAAGATGATGTCTAGGCTCTTTTTTTGATCATGGCTTTCAGATAGTCCAATAATTTTTAAATTCTCTCTCCTGGATCTATTTTCCAGGTCAGTTGTTTTTCCAATGAGATATTTCACATTTTTTCTAATTTTTCATTCTTTTGGATTTGTTTTACAGTGTCTTGATTTCTCATAAAGTCACTAGCTTCCAATTGCTCTATTCTAATTTTTAAGGAAGTATTTTCTTCAGTAATCTTTTGGACTTCCTTTTCCATTTGGCCAATTTTTCTTTTTAGGGCATTTTTCTCCTCATTGGCTTTTTGGACCTCTTTTGCCATTTGGGTTAGGCTATTTTTTAAGGTGTTATTTTCTTCAGTATTTTTTTGGGTCTCCTTTAGCAAGCTGTTGACTTGTTTTTCATGATTTTCTTGCATCACTCTCATTTCTCTTCCAGTTTTTCCTCTACTTCCCTTACTTGCTTCTCAAAATCCCTTTTGAGCTCTTCCAAGGCCTGGGACTGATTCATATTTTTCTTGGAGGCTTTGGATGTAGGAGCTTTGACTTTGTTGTCTTCTTCTGGTTGTATATTTTGATCTTCTTTTTCACCAAAGTAAGATAATATAGTCTGACTCTTTTTGCGCTGCGCTCATGATCCCGGCCAATTACTTGAGTTTTAAACTCTTTGTTAAGGTAAGAGTCTGCTTCCAATGTGGAGAATGTACTGTCCCAAGCTTCAGGGGTTTGTACAGCTGTTTTCAGAGATACTTGTAGGGACCTGTAAATTTTCAGTTCTTCCAATGGTATGATAAGGGCGAGGTGTTTACTCCTTTCCTGGCCTGTGACCACAAGTACTCCTTTTCTGTCCTGTAACTGTGAGGAGGGGTTCCTTTCCACAGCCACTACAAGCTCCACCATGCCAGCGCCCTCCTCACCCCAGCACCCCGCCCAGAACTGTGACCCAGATCCAAACAAGGGCAAAGCAAGAGATTCCTGCCTCAGCACTGGCAAAGAGATCCCTGATCCCTCTCTGATCAGCCACTGGATTCCCCCTCAGTCTGTGGGCCGGAAGCTGGGAAGCAGCTGCCCCCCCCCCCCCCCCCCCGCCATGCTCTTGGGGAATGGAGCTGAGACCCGCCTTCCTTTCTCAGCATGGACAGTAACAGACTTTTCCCACTGACCTTCTCAGTTGTCTTTGGCATTGGTGGATTGAGGAGCTGCCGGAGATTCAGTCCTCTGAGGCGTGCTCCAGGTTCGCTGCAGCCTGCGTGCCCAGGCCATGCTGCTCTGCGCTCCCAGCCTGGCGCGATACACCTTTCTGATCAATCATCCAGGTTGTCTTGGGCTGGAAATTTGTTTCACTCTGTGTTTTTGTGGGTCCTGCTGCTTCAGAATTTGTTTAGAGCCATTTTTTTATGAGTATTTGGAGGGGTTTGGAGGAGAGCTTAAGCAAGTCACTGCTTTCACTCAGCTATCTTGGCTCTGCCCCCTCAATTATTTTGATGGTGGTTTGTTTGTTGATACTTACTGTGACTAATGTAGGGGAAAATGAACATATTTCTCCATTAAATGATACTTCTTGCTGCCTTTTGGGCCCAAAATCAAACCAGTTCTATTAACACCTTTATTAACTTCACTGAATCAAACCTTTGAACTATTCTTACATTTTGATTTAACTTCGTTGGCATTTGGTTTGATTTATACTGAAACCAACTCTGGAAGTATCTCTGAAAACAGCTATGCAAAACCCCTGAAGCTTGGGACAGTGTGCCCATTCACCCTGAAAGCAGAGCCCTACTTTAACAAAGAGTTAAAAGTCAACTAAATAGGCTGGGAAAATGAGCAAAGGGCAGGAAAAAAATTGTGACCATAGAAAGTTACTGTGGTGATGAGGAAGATCAAAACACATACTCAGAAGAAGACAACAAAGTCAAAGCTCCTACATCCAAAGCCTCCCAAGAAAAATATGAATTGGTTTCAGGTCATGCAAGAGCTCAAAAAAGATTTTAAAATCAAGTAACAGATGTAGAGGAAAAATTGGAAAGAGAAATGAGAGTGAGGCAATACAATCATGAAAAACAAATCAACAGCTTAGTAAAAGAGAGACTCAAAAAATATTGAAGAAAATAACACCTTAAGAAACCGACTAGGCCAAATGGTGAAAGAGGTCCAAAAAGCCAATGAGGAGAAAAATGCTTTAAAAAGCAGAATTGGCCAAATGAGAAAGGAGGTCCAAAAACTCAGTGAAGAAAATAATTCTTTTTTTGTTGTTGTTGTTATTTTAGGCAGTGGGGTTAAGTGACTTGCCCAGGGTCACACAGCTAGTAAGTGATATGTGTCTGAGGCCGGATTTGAACTCAGGTCCTCCTGAATCCAGGGCCGGTGCTCTATCCACCAGGCCAGCTAGCTGCCCCTGAAGAATAATTCTTTAAAAATTAGAATAGAGCAAATGGAAGCTAATGACTTTATCAAGCCAGTAATCAAGAAACAATCAAACCAAAAGAAAGAAAATAGAAGATGGTGTGAAGTATCTCATTGAAAAAACAACTGACCTGGAAAATTGATCCAGGAGAGATAATTTAAAAATTACTGGACTTCCTGAAAGCCATGATAAAAAGAAGAGTCTAGACATGATCTTTGAAGAAATTATCAAACTGCCCTGATATTCTAGAACGAGAGGGTAAAATGGAAATTGAAAGAATCCACTGATCACCTCCTGAAAGAGATCCTAAAATGAAAACTGCCAGGAATATTATAGCCAAATTCCAGAGTTCCGAGGTCAAGGAGAAAAATATTGCAAGCAGCCAGAAAGAAACAGTTGAAGTATCTTGGAGCCACAATCAGGATAACACCAGATGTAGCAAATTCTACATTAAGGGACTAGAGGGCTTGGAATATTATATGCTGGAGGGCAAAGGAGATAGGATTATAACCAAGAATCACTTACCCAGCAAAACTGAGTATAATCTTTCAGGGTAAAAAATGGTCATTCAGTGAAATAGGGGACTTTTCAAGCATTCCTGATGAAAAGACTAGAGCTGAATAGAAAATTTGACTTTCAAATACACGACTTGAGAAGCATAAAAAAGCAAACAGGAAAGAGAAGTTATAAGGGACTTAATGATTTTTAAATGTTTATATTGCTACATGGGAAGATGATAACTTAGAAGACCTTTCTCAATATTAGAGTAGTTAGAGTATATATATATATATATATATATATATATATATATATATACAGAGAGAGAGAGAGAGAGAGAGAGAGCATAGGTGTGAGTTGAATATGAAGGGATGATATCTAAAAAATAAGAGCTGAGAGAGGAATGTGCTGGGAGAAAGAGAAAGGGAGAGGTAGAGTGGGATAAATTATCTCCTATAAAAGGGGCAAAGAAAAAAAAGCTTTTGCAGTGGAAGGGAAGAGGGGAGAGGTGAGGGGGAGTGAGTGAACCTTACTTTCTTCAGAATTGGCTCAAAGAGGGACTAAGGTACACACTCCCTTGGGTATTGAAATTTATCTTGCCCTACAGGAAAATAGGAGGGGAAGGAGATAAGATAAGGGGGGGGGGAGTGATGGAAGGGAGGGCAGATTGGGGGAAGGAGTAATCAGAAGCATAATACTTTTGAAGAGGGACAGGGAGAAAGAATGGAATAAATGGGGAGGGGGGGGAATAGGATGGAGGGAAATATGGTTAACAATAGTAATTGTGGAAAAAAATTTTGAAGCAAGTTTCTGAAACATTTAAAGAACCGAGTAAAATTTATAAAAATAAGAGCCATTCCCTAATTTATAAATGGTTAAAAGATATGATCAGTTTTCAGATGAAGTAATCAAAGCTATCTCTAGCCATATGAAAAAATACTCTAACTCACTATTGAGTGGAGAAATTAAAATTAAAACAATTCTGAGGTACTACCTCATACCTGTTAGATTGGCTAATAGGACAGAAGAGGTAAATGACAAATGTTGGAGGGGATGTGGGAAAAATGGAATTTTAATACATTGTTGGTGGAGTTGTGAACTGATTCAGCCATTTGGTAGAGCAATTGGGAACTGTGCCCAGAGGGCTTTAAACCATGCATATCCTTTGACCTAGCAAGACCACTACTAGGTCTGTATCCTGAAAGAGATAAGAAACAAAAAGGAGAAGGACCTATGTGTACAAAAATATTTACAGCAGCTCTTTTCTGACGGCAAAGAATAGAAAATTGAAGGGACGCCCATCAGTTGGCGAATGGCTGAACAAATTGTGCTTTGTGATTATGGTGGAGTGCTGTTGTACCATAAGAAATGATGAGCAGGATGCTCTCAGAGAAACCTGGAAAGACTTGCATGGGCTGATACAAAGTGAAATGTACTGTGTACAAAGTAACAGCAATTTTGTGTGATAATCAGCAGTGAATCACTTAGTTATTCTAAGCAATACAATGATCCAAGACCATTGTGAAGGATGAAAAATGCTGTCCATCCCCAGAGAAAGAATCGATAGTGCCTAAATACAGATTGAAGCATGCTTTTTTAAAACTTTATTTATTTTTCTTGAGTTTTTTTCTGTGATTTCTTTCACAGTATGACTATTATGAATATGTCTTTCGTGGTTACACATATATAACCTGTATCAAATTACTTGCCTTTTCAATGAGGAGGGGTGGGGAGGGAGGAAGGGAGAGAATTTGGAACTCAGAGTTTTAAAAATGATTGTTAAAAATTGTTTGTGCATGTAATTGGGGGAAAATAAAATACTAAATAAAAGCTAAAAACTATAGAGACTTCATTGAATGAATGGCTATAAAATATTTTATTAACAAAAAACATGTAAAAATTCAAATTTTTTTAAAGGTTGTATGATAAATCATGAACCAGCAATTTCCAAGTTCCTTTTAAAAAAGTAGTGAACTCTGAGTGCAGACAGAAGCATATTTTTTTCATTTTTTCTCCTCCCCACCTCATGGCTAATGTGAAAATATGTTTTGCATGACTTAATATGGACTTAATATGTATAGTAGGTATCATATTTCTTCCCTTTTTAATGGTTAGGGGAGGGTATGGAGGAAGGGAGAATTTTGAACTGAAAATAAAAATAAAATAAAAAGTCTGTTCCTTTTTTTTGGAGGGGCAGTTGGGATTAAGTGACTTGCCCAGGGTCACACAGCTAGTAAGTGTCAGGTGTTTGGTCTGAGGTCGGATTTGAATTAAGTCCTCCTGACTTAAAAGCCAGTGCTCTATCCACTGTGCCACCTAGCTGCCCCGACTTTTTACTGTTTTAAGAGCCATTCCTGAATGTTTTTTTTCCATGAGGCAAATGGGGGTTAAGTGACTTGTCCAGTATCTTCTATGTATGGTCAGACCACTGACTTATTAGAGCAGAGATTGAAATTAGTGCAAAAGTAGAAGACAGTACGGAAATCAGGAAAAAAAAATGATAGAGCATGCCATGAAAAGAATCTACAACCTAACCAATATTATTGATGCTAAAAATTAGGAAATGGATAGAAGGAAAGACATTGAAACAGATTGCAATAATTTATATCTATTCCTATTGGGTTTTATTGGTAATATAGAGAAAACTGATGATTTTGTTTTACTTTATATCCTGCTACTTTGCTAGTTACTGTTTCAGTTAGTTTTTTGTTGAATCTTTTTGTCTCCAAGTAGACCATTTTAATAGCATCTATAAAAAGTGATAATTTTCTTTCCTCTTTGTTTATGCTTATTTCCTGTTTTTCTTGTCTTATTGATATAGCTAGCATTTCTTGCATATCATGTATCATAATAAGGTAATAATGGATATACTTGTTTTACCCCAAATCTTACTGGGGGAAAAAAACACCTTTATTTTATCACCATTACATATAAGGTTGGTTCTTGGCTTTGGATAGATTCTTTTTTAAAAGATAAGCTATTAAGGAAAGGTCCATTTATTACTATGCTTTTTAATGTGTTTTTTTTTAAAATAGAAATGGTATTGTATTTTGTCAAGTTTTCCGCAGCTTTTGATTTAGTCTGTTACATTTATTTAATATTGAATAAGTTCTACATAGCCTCTTTGCTGATACTATATTTAGAATTTTTTGCACCAATATTTATTGGGCATATGGTGAATAGTGTGCTCTGATTTGTTAATCTCATCTTTGATTTTCTGAATTTCTTTGTGTGTTCGTGTGTGTGTGTGTGTGTGTGTGTGTGTCTTGTGTGTGTAGTTCAGGATTTTTTTTTTGATGTGTTGCTTTCAGTAGTTTTCTAGATCGGATATGCTGTTAATTAATTTTTTCCCTTCTCTTTCGTTGAAAATATTTAGAGATACAATTGTCCTGGTGAACAAAATTACTGTGACATTGTCAGCAGTGTTGATTCACATTAGCTCTTTATTTTATTTTATTTTGGCAAGGCCAGTTGGGGTTAAGTGATTTGCTTATAGTCACATAGCTAGCAAATATTATGTATCTGAGGCTGGATTTGAACTCAGGTTCTCCTGACTCCAGGGCTGGTGCTCTATCTACTGTGCCACCTGGCCGCACCACATTAACTCTTTAATAGTAATAATGCATTTTTTTTCCTCAGCCTTCTCAAACCTGTTCCCTCACATGTGAGGCAAATTTATTGTGAACTCCCATATGTCTTTCTGATGATTGCAGGAGCTATTTCCTCTAGATTTTTTTTAACTCATGCTGAGAGGCAATATAGAGTAGAGATTGTGCTAGATCTGGAGTTACAGATGAGTTCAAATTCTGAGTTGCAGTGGCTATGTGATTATGGTCAAGTCACTTAATTCCTCTTTCCCTTTCTCATCTCTTTTTTGTGTCATTGTATTATACTTTAAGCTCTTAAACTCTTGAATTAGTTGAAGAAACTTGAAATGTTTAATATTACATAGTTCAGAAAACACTTAGAAGTACCAGCTTTGTCTTAGGTACTAGGCTCTGGAGATGCAAGGATAAAAATGAAACAAACTTTGGTTTAAAGGAGCTTAGTATTTTACTTCAGGGAAAAGCACAATATATATAAAATAAGTATGAAGTGATTTTTGAAGGTGGTGGTGGAGATTAGAAACAGCTGAGAAAATCAGGAAAGCTCACATATAGGAGGTTGTACTTAAACTTGAAAGAAGTTAGTTATTCTAAGAGTTGGAGTTGAGAGATCTTTCCAGGCATGCCACAGGGGTGCAAGTTTGAATGTCATGAATAGGAACAAATAGCAAGTATTGGTTTAGTTTGTGTGTAACAGAGAGTAAAAATGAATTTGGTCTAGAACATCTGTTGGGGCCAAGAATTCAAAGGACTTTAAATGGTAAACGGAAGTTTGTATTTTTTTCTGTAGCCTCTGAGCAGACAAGTGACCATGGTCCAGAGCTGTACTTTAGAATTGACTTGATTGGCTGCTCATTAAAGTTCTCTCAGCTTTTTGTGTAAGGAATAGATTGTGTGATTTTCTTAAACATTTTGTCCATTAGATTGGTTTAATCTATTAAGATTTCAAGTTATGAGAGATAGGTAGGATTTGAACTCAGGACTTCTCCAAGTTATACTCTTTAATCCATTCTGCCACCTAGTTGCTCAGGTCTCCCCCATGCTTTACACAATGTCTCTAGACCCTATCGTTACCTCAAACTAACGTTCTGAGTCTCTTCTCTCTTTCTCAAACTTTTTGAACACATCTTATCCTCTTACTCATCAACCCTTTGCATTCTGTCTTCTACCCTCATTATTCAACAGAAACTTCTCTCTCCTCTTACCAATGATCTCAGTCTTAATCCCTCCTGACCTATCTGCTGGTAACCACCCTTTTCTTCTATATACTCTTTCCTCTGGGCTTTCATTAAACTCTTTTCTCTTAGTTCATCTCTTCCTGTATGAATGTTCCTTCTCAGTCTCTTTGGCTGCCTCATAAGTCACATCATTCCCCTTAATTGTGGGCATTCCTTTGTCTGAGGTCCTCTTCTACCTCTGCAACTTCAGTATCTTTATCAGTTCTCATGAGTCTGTCATCTTTATGTTGATGACTCCCTGATCTCTATTTCCAGTTCCAGTCTCTTGCCTGAACTTCAGTATTGTATCAAGAATTGTCTGTTGGATAGTGCCTATTGGCAGCTAGCTAGGTAGTAGAGCGCTGAACCTGGCATCAGGAAGACCTGAGTTTCAGTCTATCCTGAGACACTTACTTGTTGTATATTCCTGGGCAAATCACTTAACTACTATCTGTATTAGTTTCGTCAGCGAAAAATGAGGATCATAATAGCACCTATCTACTAAGGTTTTTGTAAGGATCAAATGAGATAATATTTATAAAGTGCTTAGATTAGCACAGCACCTACCACATAGTAAATGATCAATGAATGCTTTTTTTCTTCTCTTCTGTTCCTTTTCCTTGTTTCATATTAGAAATCCTGGAGACCTACCAAATTCAATATGTGCAAAACTCTACTAAGTATCTTTTCCTCTAAACTCTCTTCTCTTCCAGACTTTGCTGTTTCTGTCGAAGGCACCATCAGATATGTAATTTTAGCGTTATCCTGGATCCCTCACTTTGCCTAATTCGATATATCCAGTCAGTTGCCAAGTCTTGCTATTTTTTACCTTTACAACCTTTTCTTCACTGACATAGCTACTTTTTTAGTTCAAGCCCTTATGATCAAATGAGATAACATTTGTAAAAAGTGTTTAGCACACATAATACGTGCTACATAAATGCTTATTCCCTCTTATCCCCTCTCATCCCTTTATACCTAGGTTATTTTGACAACCTCTTTGTTTTATTCTCTGTCTTAGGTCTTCGTTCCTTCAGTTCATTCTGCCGACTGTTGCCAAAGTGATTTTCCTTAAGTGCATATCTGAGCGACCATGTTACTTCTGAACTTAACCAACTCAAGGCGTTTCCTGTTGCATCTAGGATAAAATAGAAACTTCTCTGTTTAGTTTTTATACTGCTTGACTCCAACCTAACTTTCTAGATTTTATGGACATTTCATCTCCTCCTGCTCTCAGAGATTCAGCCAAAAAAGCTCCCTCTTTCCCTCTAGTCTCCATTTGGAGACTCCCATGTCTAAGGTGGGAACCCTCTTTACCTCCGCTTCCTAGAGTATTTTCTTTTAAGATTCAGCTCAAGCGTTATCTTGAGGATGAAGCTTTGCCTGATCTCCCCCCCACCCCAGCAGCTAGTGCCATTCCTCCCAAACCATCTTGTTTATTAACTGCTTTTTTGGGTGTATATATAGATATATATTTTTAAGTTTACATTTATGCTATACAAATTTTTATATGTACTTACTGTCCTCTTTTTTAGAATATAAGCTCATGGTGAAAAAGATTGTTTAATTTTTGTACTTACATCCTCAGACCTTGCTCTGTGCATGGCACATAGAAAGCACTTAATAATTATTTGTTGATTAGTTTATCAAATTATCTGTAAGAATGCATTCTCCCTCTGAGATTGAGAATAATTTTTTGTGGTATTGGTATTAACAGTTCTTTAATCATTTTATGTAGAACTCACTTGTAAATTTTTTTAGGCCTAGAGGTTTTTTCCTTTGTTGTTTTTATTTATTTATAATTTTTGTGTGTGAATTTGAGTATTTTATTTTTCATAGTCTTAGATTTCATTTATTCAGTGACACTTTTGCTGGCTTATACTTTGAGTACATTAGTTTTAGATAATTCTCTTTATTCTTCAGTAAATTTACCTTGTTTTTTGTTTTGGTAATCTTTATATTTTTTAGATGGTTAGGTTCATTGGTTTTTATTAGTGTTTTTTTAAAAGGGCTCAAGTTATTCTCTTTTTAAAGATTACTTATTTAAAATTCTTTGCTTTGTGGTTTGTTAAAATGATTACATTAGTATTTTTTAAATTACATGCTCAATTCAGTAATCTTTTTCCATTTTGTAACATATGTTTTCAGAGAGATTTTTTTTTTTTACCTCTGAAGACTTTTATCTGCATTCCCCCAAATTTTGGTATGTTCTCTCATTGTTGTCATCTTTTACATCATTATTACTCATTTTTGTGATTTATTGTTTGGCCCAGTCATTCAGGATGCTATTACTTAAACTCTGCTTAGGTCTTTGTCATTATTTTTATCATTAAAGTCTGCAAAACATTTAATTTTTATATTTCTTTACATTATGATTTTTTTCTGTCCTAGCACATGCTTTTTTTTCAATTTTGTTATGCACACATTATTTAATATTTCCACTTAAAAGATGCCTTAAGCTTTTCAAACCTAATGTGAGAAGTGTATCAGTAATGTATAGTTAATCAGTTTATTGAGCATCTATTATGTACCAGGCACCGTGTGAAGCACTGGGGATATAAAGAGTGGTGAAAGATAGTCACTGCCCTCAAAGATGGGTTGGGAAAGGCTTCCTGTAGAAGATGGGATTTTAGTTGGGACTTGGAGGAAGCCATGAAAGCTGGTAGAAAGAGATGAAGAGGAAGAGCATTAAAGCTATGGGGGACAGCCAGAGAAAATGCCTGAAGGCCAGAGATGAAGTGTCTTGTTTGAAAGTGGATTAAAGAGTACCTGTCTGTGGTGAATGAGATGTAACGATGTAAGATGGAAAGGTGGGGAAAGACAGCCCAGGCTATGAAGCGCTTTAATGCCAAAGTGAAGATTTTGTATTTGATCCTAGAGACGATAGGGTCCCACTGGAGTTTATTGGAAGAGGGGGTAACATAGTTGGACCTGCACTTTAGGAAAATGACTTTACTGACTGAATGGAGGATAGTTTGGAGTGAAGAAAGACTTGGGGTAGTCAGACCCACCATCAGGCTGTTGTAATAGTCTAAGCTTGAGGTGATAAGGGCCTGTACCAGGTGGCAGTGTCAGAGAAAGGAGCAGGTTCAAAAGATGTTGCAAAGGTGAAATTAACAGGCTTGGGCTTAGGGTGAGAGATAGTGAGGAGTCAAGGATGACACCTGGGTTGTTGCCTTGGGGGATTGAGAAATTAGTGATACCCTTGACAGTATTAGGGAAGTTTGGAAGGTAGGAAGTTTTGGGAGGAAAGATGAAAGTTTAGTTTTGAATATGTTGAGTTTAAAATGTCTTGTTTTGGGGGCAGCTAGGTGATGCAGTGGATAGAGCACTGGCCCTGGATTCAGGAGGACCTGAGTTCAAATCCTGCCTCAGACACATAACTTAACCCCGCTGCCTAGCCCCCCCCAAAAAAAAAGTAAAAAAAAAGTCTTGTTCTTGTTCATTCATTTTAGTCTTGTCTGACTTTTTGTGACGCCATTGGGATTTTCTTTGGCAGTGATACTGGAGTGGTTTACCATTTCCTTCTCCAGCTTATTTTACAGATGAGGAAACTGAGGCAAACAAGATTAAGTGTCTTGCTCAGGGTCACACAGCTAGTAAGTGTCTGAGCTCAGATGTGAACTTGGGAAGATGAGTCTTCTGGCTCCAGGCCCAGCACTCTATCCACTGCACCCTCTTACGCATAAATGTGTATATTGAACATCTAGTTTGAGATGTTTTAAAGGCAGTTGTAGATATGAGACTGGAAGGCAGCAGAGACATTAGGGCAAGATATGTAGATTTGAGATTTATCAGCATAGCAATGGAAATTGAACCCAGGAGAGCACCCTGAGGGACACCCTGGTTACAGGGCATGAAATGGATGGAGTTCCAGCAAAGGGGATGGAAAAAGAGCTGTCTGATAGGTAGGAGGGGCATGGGGGGTGGGGTGGGGGTGGGGCATGGTGTCCTGCAACCATAGAAAAGAGAGCATTGTGGAGAATAGAGGGCTCAACAGTGTGAAAGTCTGTAGAGAGGTCAAGAACAATGAAGATTTGAGGAAATGCTGAAAAGCAGGTGAATTTGGCAGTTATGAAATCATTGGTAATGTGGCAAGTAAAAATGATACTGAGGTATGGTTATTTCCAGGACAAGATCATTTTAATTATAATTCATATCAAGTCATCATATCATTTTGATAGCAGTGACACATAGACTGTTAGTAAACTGGACCTCAACAGTAAGACAGGGACCTGAGCATGAAAGATTTATTGGGTTAGCAGTAACAGCTCAGTGGCTTTTCTCAATGACCAAATACCCCCAGTGAGGGCCAACATGGGCTTTTAAAGTTAGGGGTATCTTCCTTCTGATTGCCTGATAGTACATCATTTAGACCTCACCTGGGAAACAGAAGGCGATCCCAGTTAGTGGGTGGGTTGGCCTTAAGTTGTCGATGATCTTTGCCCTCTCTGGCAATTAAGGAATGTTAATTGCTTAATGGGCCTCAACTGTCTCTAGTAATCTTATCTAGGAAACAAAACCACTCCAATCAGGATTCTTCCCTTCCCTGGCCCCTCTTTAGTTTTCCCCTTGGAGACTAAGTCGTCCTAACTTTTTTTTTCCCATTTATTATATCCTTGTTTGTAGATCATTCTCATAAGAATTTGTAGAGGTATATAGCTTTATAGTTATTGTTTTCATCATCGACTTTGCATTAGAAATAGCATCTACAAATTTTTTCTTCTTCACTGTCTTTCATCATTTCAGACATATTGAGATCCTTTAGGTGATTTTTCATTTTATTCTTCAATTCCTTCCAAATTTTATTCTGTTCACCATGAATTTCCTCTGTGGATACTTGGGACAGCTCCCTCTTACCTTCTTGGTTTTTAAGTGCCATTTCTGTTCTCTTTGGTGCCATTTCTTTCTTCTTCTGTACACTGGGGACTGTGATGCTAGGATCTGGTGTCATTGATACAGAAAACCATTTATTTTAGAAATATTGATGAAGCTTTTCCATTTTTTGTCCATTTATTTCAGTTTTTTAATCAGATGATATTCTTAAGCATGTGTTATATCTAGCACCTTCTGATTCTTAAAGAAAGTATGATCTTGATATGTGGGTATGAGTCTACAAGGCTTTGATGTTCTTTAGTTTCTCAATCTTCAGCAATAGTTTCCAATGTGTTTTCCTTGCTGTCTTTGTATGGATGTTGCTGAGTTTGAAGTATGCATTGTTTTTTGTATAGACTTCTTCATTATAATTTTTTTCTACTTGTAGAATTTCTCTACTTTGTCCTATGCTGGAGATATTGGGGCATGTAAACTGGTGTAAATAGAATAAGCATTGACCTGTAGTAAAATAAGCATGAGTACCTGTATGTAAATCTAGTGTACATCTTTACACCTTTGTGATCATGGGCAAATCATTTAATCATTCTGAGAGTCGATTTTCTTACCTGTAAAGTGAGGTGATTAGAGGTAGAAGTGCCTTGATAGTCTTTACAGGTCTTCAGCTAGGATCTGTTTGGTATTTAAAGCCCTTCACAGCTCAGTCCCAACTACTCTTCTTCACTATTACTCTCTTTTATGCACTCAGTGGATCAATCAACCTGGCCTTCTTACCATTCATCTTACGTAACATTTCATGTCACATAACATTTCATTTCTTGTTTGTGTGCCTTTGCATTGGCTGTCTCCCATACCTGCAGTTGCTCACTTGCTTCTTGGTCTGCAGTTTCCTGTACGGGTTGGCCCAAATGCCATCCATTTTACATGAAGACTTTACTGATTTCCCCAGCTGAGAGTGCCTGTTTCCAAAAATTATCTAGTACTTAGCATATGTTCATATATGTACATGTTGTGTTTCCCCTTTTCCCACCAAGAGCAAGCTCCTTGAGAGCGGGGGCTGTTTTACTTAAGTATTTCTATCCCAGTCTCTAGACTTTACCAGGCACACGACATTTATTGAGTAAATTTTTGTAATCTTCACCAAGAACATCACTAAGATGAGTATGCAGTGGCATATTTTGTGGCTCTTGATTGCAAGAAGAAACCAGCCTTCCTGATGCACAGTCCTCTTCAAGAACAAAGGACAAACAGCAGTGAAGAAACCAATTCTGCTAGTTCCTTTGTTTTCCCTAGGAACACCTGCAAGTCAGCCTTCCATTTAGCTGCAATTTCCGTATTCTATTGTCATTTATAATGAGAATATATATCTATATTGATATTTTCCAATTCCTCATTTTGGTGTTAAGGCAGCTTAGTCCAGCAGGGCCTGGATTCAGGTAGATCTGAGTTCAAATGTAGTCTCAGACACTTACTAACTGTGTGACCAAGAGCAAGTCATTTAATTGCTGTGCCTTAGTTTCTTCAACTGTAAAATGGAAATCATAATAATAGCGCCTATCTCACAGGGTGTTGTGAATATCAAACGATCTCAAATGAGATATTATTTGTAAAGTACTTTAGCACAGTGCCTCTTACTTAGTAGTCACTTAATAAATGCTTCCTTCCTGCCCTTGTTTTCTCCCTCCCTCCTTCCCTCCCTCCAATAAACACTTATTACTGAGTAGCAGAGAGAGAGAGAGAAGAGAGAGGATTGACCGTAAATTGAACTGAATTCTAGTCCACTGCCCCTTTAAACTTTACTGCACTGCATCTTCCGTTTTATCCTTTAGCCTTGCCTCAGTTCCTTCCAACAATTTTCACCTTGACATAATCTAAATTCAGGACAGAATCATCACATTGTTTTTGTAGTCTTCTCTCTTAGCTTGTCTGTGAGATAAAAAGCTTTGTAAATCTTAAAAAGCACTGACCAAATAAGAGCCTACTTACTATTAATACCACGTATCTAGGGAGACAAATGAGAAAGTAATAACCATCTTTCTAGAGGTATACATTTGTATCCTCAACCCTTCATTTCTGGAGAGATTCCGAAGGCTCATGTTATGTGTTTAAAATAAAATTTATTCCACTCTGGTAAATCCTTGGTGCAGTTTTTTTTCCCCCAGCATTAGTGGAAGCCCTAAACCTACAACTGAAATTGCTGAACAAAAAGTACATAGCTAGGTTTTATTTGGAGAATCTTAAAGAACATGGAGTTTTGAAATCACTAAATAAGATCATAAAGAAAACTAATAATAAAATATAATTTGGCAAGGAAAATTGGAAGATCTTTCTTTGCTTTTTTTACGCTTTCTTTCTTGTTGTATTAGTGATCTCTTCTCCTTATTTCACACATAGAATGAAGACAATGAGGATATTTTGTCACAGTAAATACTTGTGACCTATGTCTAAGTTTAATTCTGTGAGGCAGTATGGTGTAGTGGAAAGATCACTGGATTTAGAATTGGAAGATGTGGCTTAAAATCCTGGCTCTGCCACTTCTTACTTGTATACCCTTGTGCTAGTCATTTGACTTTTCCAGGACTCACCTTCTTCCTCTGTAAAATGAAGAGGATTGGACTAGATGTTCCTTTCTAGAGCTAAATTCTGACATTAGAGGTTAGATGGGTTTTATGTAAAAGCTATTTTTATTGATGTATTTTTATTTTTTAAAATAATTTTTAATGTCTCCCTTATTTACATCATAGTGGTTTTTTGTAAGTTTTCCCCTTCTGAAGGAATCATTCTACTTGACAAATAATATTTTTAAAGGAAAAAAAAACATGAAGAGGAAAAAAATTAGCACAACCGACCAATACAGTAAAAAGTCCCAAGACATATTAAGTATCTGAGGACCTCCCAACTGAGGAAAGGGGTAGGTTGGAGGTGTCCTCTCATATGTCTTAATTTAAGCCCTGCTTTCTTATTTTGTTATCTTCAGTTTTGATTTTTTGGTGTATGGTTGTTCTTTCCATTTACGCTGTTGTGGTCATCATGTATATTATTTCTTGGCTCTATATCAGTTCAGGTAAATATTTCCATACTTGTTTGTATTCATCATGTTCATAATTTTTTTGTTTGTTTTTTGGCGAGGCAGTTGAGGTTAAATGACGTGCCCGGGGTCACATAGCTAGTAAGTGTCAAGTGTCTGATCTGAGACCGAATTTGAACTAAGGTCCTCCTGACTTAAGGGCCAGTGCTCTATCCACTGTGCCACCTAGCTGCCTCACCTTCATCATTTTTTATGGCACAGTAATAATCCATTGCATTTGTATAGAACATTTGTTTAGCCATTCCCCAGCCAATGGGCATCTACTTTGCTTCCAGTTATTTGATATCACAAAAAAGTGTTTCTATACATATTTTGTTGTACATAGAGACTTTCTTTTTACTAATGACTTTCTTGTAATATAAGCCCAGAGATAGAATTTCTGGTTCAAAGGGTATTGGCATTTTAGTTCCTTTATTTGCAAAATTCCAAATTGCTTTCCAGAATGGTTGTACCATTTCACAGCTCCACCAACAATGTATTAATGTGCCTTTCATCTCACCACCCTTCCAGATAGTGAGTATTGCAACTCTTTTGATCATCTTTGCCAATTTGCAGGGTATGAAGTGAAACCTCAGGTTTGTTTTGACTTGCATTTCCCTTATTATTAGTGATTTGGAGCATTCTTTCATATTATAAATACTTCGCAGTTCTTCGGAATTTATATCCTTTGACCACTTGTATATTGCGGAATCAAGAGAATTGAAGTTCTCTAATCCCTACCCTGTATCCTTAACATTGTTCTTGTGAAGATTAAAAGAAACTAGGTACTTTGGGATAGGAATAGACTTATATTTTAGTTCAGAGAAACTGGAGTAAGGAAGAACTGAGATCAAATCTGGCCTCAGACCCTGGGCAAGTCACTTAACCTCTGTTTGCCTCATTTTCCTCATGTGTAAAATTAAGTGATAATAATAGCACTTACCTACCAGGATTGTTGGGAGGATCAAATGAGATATTAATTGTACAGTACAGTACCTGGCACATAGTAAATGCTGTATAAATGATGATGATTATCAAGATAATCTTTCCAATTTAGGGTCAATTCTTAAGTAGGAATTATTAATCTGGGATCTGAGGTTGTTTCTTTAGCATTTTGATAACTATATTTAAATTATTAATTTCCTTTGTAATCCTATGCATTTTATTTTTATGCATTTAAAAACATTATTCTGGGGCAGCCAGGAGGTGCAGTGGATAGAGCGCTGGCCCTGGAGTCAGGAGGACTTGAGTTCAAATTCGGCCTCAGAGACATAACACTCACTAGCTGTGTGACCCGGGGCAAGTCACTTAACCCTATTCATTGTCTTTAAAAAACAAAACAAAACAAAAAACATTGTTCTGAGACAGGGTCCCTATCCTTCATCGGACTATCAATGGGGTCCTTGACACAAAAATGATAGAGTCTTTATCTTAAATAGTTGCTTAGGGCACTGAGAGTTTAAGTGCCCAGGGTCACACAGCCAGCGTGTGACATAGTTTGAATTAAATCCAGCAGGTCTTCCTGACTCAGGCTGGCTAGGTAGCCACTATGCTAGGCTGCCTCTTATTTCATAGAATCATAGAACCATAGATATAGACTTGGAAGGGAACTTAGAAACCATCACGTTCATGTTCGATCTCATTATACAAATGGATAAATTGAAGCACAGAGAGCTTTAGAGACTTGCCTAGGGTTACACAGCTAATAAGTGTCTGAAGCACTTTTTGAACCCAGGGCTTCTTAAGTCCCAAGTCCAGTGCTCTATTCACTATAACATAGCTCTTTCTATAATAGTGCACTGTACATAATAATGCCCATGTTATGTGTGTTACAATTTTTTGTAAATTGTACAATTTGTACATTGTAAAAATAATTTCATTATTGTAAAAATTGTAATTTTGTGTAAAAAAATTTCATTGTTTTTTCTAAATTCTCTCTTGTTATGGACATTTGCCTTTCCTGGGTCAATGTCTTGGTCTTTCCCTATTACTTTAATGTCCTGTTTTACATTTTGCATGTAGTAACACTGCAAGTCACTGAAGCTCTGTTTGCCTCAGTTTCTTCAGTTGTAAAATGGTGACCATAATAACGCCTGTCTCACAGGGCTGTCGTAAGAATCATATGAGATAGTATTTGTAAACGCTTATTACAGTGGCTGGCATTTAGTAGGCACTTACTAGCTTATTCTCTTTCCTTCCTTTCTCTTTTCTTCTCAGTGTGTTAGCTGTCTTTCTGAGTTTTGTATCATCTACTAATTTGATAGGTATACCACATATGCATTTGTGTAAGTAATTGATAAAAATATCAAGCAGCGCAAAGCTCCCAGGTACTCCACTGGAGCACTCCTGCAACAATAAAATCGAATCGTTGACAGTATCTCTGAGTTCAGTTACCTTTGAGAGTCTATACAAAGTTCTAAAACTGTGATTGTAGAGAAATGAAACGGTTAATTGGCTTTATCAAAGAAATTTTTTTCTGAGCTAGTTTACATTGCTCTTCGGAGAAGGAAGGATGTATATCTTGACTGATTCATTAGTATGCTTTGAATTAAGAGTGACCCTTTGAATCAGTTATTAAACATACTTTTAAGTTTTTGCTTATCTTGAGATGCTGGCTGTTAACAGTACTTATAAGGAAAGCTGCCAAGTGCTTCAAAGCAATTAATCCTTCTTACCATTCATAGCAAGTCTTTTTGTTAGAAGTCTGGATTTATTAGTTTGATAAGTACTAAATAATTTTTTGAATGGACCCATGATTTCATATGGTAAGGAATTTCTTCTAGTTTGTCAGTGATTTAGCATTTATTAAGTGTCTACTCAGTGTGGGGATACTAGTACAAATATATCCACATCCATATAAAATTTTAAAAGTTTTGCCTGGAGATGCTGATAGGGTAACTTGCCCAAGGGACACATAGTCACTACTTGTCAGAGATAGGGCTTGAAGCTGAGGGCTTCCTCACTAATTTTTTATTCCCTAAGTCCCACTGTCTTTAATATCAGTAGACTCACTGTTAACTTGTTAAATATCTCATGACAGTAGGTAAATACTCTTTTTTTCGATAAAAGCAAGATTATATATTGTAATATATGTGTGTGTATATGTGTGTGTGTATCTACATATATATGTATCTATCTATCTATCTATCTATCTATCTATCTATCTATATTACAATACTCAGTAAATCCCTGGAAGAATAAGTACTAAAGTCTCTGTTCTCAGTTTAAATCAAGACTATTAATGTATCATTGTGGGTTCGCTGAGTCAAGGACTTTTTTGGGGGCTAGGCAGTAGGGTTAAGTGACTTGCCCAAGGTCACATAGCTAGTAAGTGTTATGTGTCTGAGGCTGGATTTGAACTCAGATCCTTCTGAATCCAGGGCTGGTGCTCTATCCACTGGGCCACCTAGCTGCCTCCAAGGACATTTTTTAAACATTAAAATGATAACACATTACTTTTTTTGGAATGAGTATTTAAAAATAATAATCCATAGTGCTAATAATTTACAGCTGGACCCAGTTTTTCTTTTAGGGGCACATTTCATGTTTCTAGTGCCGGGGGCGGGGGGGGGGGGGTTAGGGGAAAGAGAGATTATATTGATTGCTAAAATATTCTTACCTAATTTCTATTCTCAGAATTCCCTAAATATAGTTTTTTCTTCCCCATAATGCCTCTTCATTCTTTTGTCATTCCTACTGTTGTCTGCTACAAATTTTTGTTTTTGTTTGAGAAATTAGTACTATAGTACAGTGGAGAGAATGTTAGGTTTGGAGTTAGAGGTTGCAGATTTAAATTTAAATACTGGCTCTGAGACTTAATACCTTTGTGACCTTAACTATTCTTGGCCTCATTTTTCATATGTAACATTAGGGATTTGGACTAGATTCAGGGCTTCTTACACTGTGGTTCATGACCTGATATGGGGTCACGACCCACAGTTTAGGAGGCTAGACTAGAAGAACCTATGGTCCCTTCCTGCTCTAGCTCTTTGATCCTATGATGCTGTTTTATACCTGTCTCTTGGTTAACATAGTTGTACTGAATGCTGCTAAAGTCGTGTTATGGGTTTAATTGACATAGGAACCTATCACCTTTATACTGTTAACTAGCCATGACTACATTTCTAAACTTATCTCAGAATTATTATATACTGTTGGTTAGAACCAGACAAGAGAATACTACTGCTGGAAAAAGAATGGCCTTATTGACTACTGGTCATTATTGTTATGTGTGTTAAATCTGAAAGAATCCAGAATCAATAACTAACTCTTTTTGTTGTTAAATATAAACCACTTTTTTTCTTTGATAGCAGTTTACCAGTGTTGTTATGAAGAGTTCAGATTGACAGATTTGAGTTTTGTGTTCTTATTTTGGGACACACACACACACACACACACACACACAAATAGAAAGACTGTCTGCCTGATTAGCTGTCATTTTCCTCTGTGATTTCATTAGTTGAAGGCAGCAGTTCTCACACTTTGCAGGCCCTCTTTACATTCTTAAAAAAGTAAGGACCCCAAAGAGCTTTTGTTTATGTGGGTTATATCTTTCAATGTTTCCCATTGAAGAAAGTAAAACTCATAAATTTTAAACATTTATTCATTAACAAATAACTAAGTCCATTATATAGCAACATAAATTTTTAATGAAAAAATAACTATTGGAAAAGAAAAAAATTAGTAAGAAATGGTATTATTTTACATATTTTTATAACTTTAATAAAATCACTGAATTCTCTTACCTGCTTTTGCATTCAGTCTGTCTTTACTCAGATGTACTTGGAAAAATGAGGAGTATTTTTATAAGTAAACAACATTTTAGTATATTATTTTGAAAATAGTTTAGACAGTGAAGACCCCCTTAAAGGCTTTAGCCAAAAAAGACTTTTTGAGAACTACTGGTTTAGGGAACTCCCTTCCACAAAACTTAGCATTCTAATGTATGTTTGCAGCTGCTCAGCAACTTATTCTTGGGCCACTGAGAAGTTAAATGACTTGACTTGGGCCCACACTGCCAGTTAGGGTCACAGATGAGGCTTGAATCCAGTCCTTCACGATTCTGAGGCAGGCTTTCTATGAACTATATTATTAGACCTCTCATTTACTTGTTAAAGGAATTAATACATAGTCTGTTTTTCAGTTTGATTATCCAATTCTCTTTATTTTCCTTTCTACTTTCTTTCCTATAATGAATTGACTAAAAAAGTGTTTTATTCAGTATATATTTTCCTTTAATAGTCTTCTCTCTTTTTTTTTGGAGTTGGGTATGTCATATTTCCTTCCCCTACTCTCAAGCATTTGGAGATCCCTTGATAGTGTAGGCTTTAATTACCACCTGTCTGGAGTGTTTCCACTACCTTATTATAAGCCTTTCCTCCATCTATCCTGTTGTTCCTCTGCTTGAGTTTGCTATCAGAAGAATCTTTCCTATCCATCAATTTGGTCATGTCACCCTTGAAAATATTTGGTGGCTCCTAAATTCTTGTCAAGTTAAATTCAAACTTCTTTGCCTGTCACTCAGAGCCTATGCTTTCCCCCAAATATACGCAGTTCACATTCCATACCTTTGTTCGCACTTTTTCCTATGCCAAGATTACCCTAACTTCTACTCGGCCTATTACAAATTGTTTTTTTTTGGGGGGGAGGGCTGGGCCTGTTAAATTCTTACCCTGCTCAAGTAATGTTTTCTCCTTGAAGCCTTTACTGATCTCCCCATCAGTGATGGTGTTCACCTTTGGACCTCATGTAGCAGCTTGTTTTGCATCTCTTTATAGTATGTGATATTATGTAATTATTTTTATTTTATCTTCCTACAAAATTATAAATTTCATGAGGGAAGGGACTATTTCATCCAAACTTTGCATTTCTTTCAGAACCAATCATACACAACCCAGTACATATATAGTAGGTACTTAATAGAAGTTAGTTATTCAAAGAATTCATGATATGAATAGCTTGGGAAACAGAAATAAAAAGGGGAGATAATAGATAATAGTGAATAGTCCGTTTGACCAGAAGGCTAGACGAGGTAATAGAAGGTAGTTCGAAATAATGTTGGACTGACCAGAAGCAGGAAAATTGTTGAGAGGCTTATATCATAGGAAGAGCTTCAACTAGAGGTAATTGGAGTAGAAGTTGAAAGTAGGGGAAAGATGTGACAAATCCTAAAGAAGACTTGATTAGATCTAGGATGTGTAAAGATTAGTCTTTATATTTTTATTCAGGGATCATTTTTTAATATGTGTTCATTCAGTATACATTTATTATGCTTCTGTTATCTGCATAGCATTATTCTATATAGCCTGGCATTACAAAGACAAAACAAAAATAGCCCTTGACTGCAGTTTACATCACTGGGATGATCAAATATTTACAATATAAATAAGAAATGCAAGCTAGTTTGATAGAATAGAGAGCACTAGCAACTAGGGTATTAAGATAGGTAATAAAGCATTTATCAATCACTATTTTGTCATTATTAATCACTTTATTGTAAGCATTTATTAATCACTTTGTCAGGGACTGTGTGCTAAGTACTGGAGTTACAAACACAAGTAAGTCTTTGCTCTCAAGTAGGTACATTCTACCGTAGAAAGAAGGAAAAAACAAAAACAAGCATTTTTAAAGCTCCTACTGTATGCCCAGCACTATACTTTCTCATTTGATCCTTACAGCAATTTTGGTAAGTAGATAATATCATGATCCCTATTTTACAGTTGGAGGAAATTGAAACAGACAGAGGTGAAATGACTTGCCCAGGGTGACACAGCTAGTATTTGAAACTGGAATTTGAATTTAAGCTAGGATCTTCCTAATTCCAAGTATAGTGCTTTATCTACTGTACCTCCAGGTGGGGGGAAAGAGATCACCTAAATAGGAGCTGGAGAGAGGGGGGAAAAGAAAGATACCAAAGCAGGCAAAGCTGCTTGTGAGGAAATGGAGAAGTACAGAGAGTGAGTCTAGTATGTAGTGAAGTGTAAGCAAGGTTGGGGCTCCTCCTGGAATAATTATAAATTGACAACACTAATTTAGCTCTGTCAGTTCAGAGTTCAATACTATTATCACACATCAATGAAAACAAAGTCCAAATCAAAATCAACAAAATTGAAACATTGGTAATTCATTCTACCAATAATAGATGTATGGCAACAAATAATAGAGTATATGCATTTGTCTCATTATCTGCCACTGTCACTACCAAGGAGAGATAGGCTTATGACACAAAGGAGCTGTTTTAAGACCACTAGTGGCATCTGTATATGAAGTGTGTAAACATAAAGTTAAATAGTATTTTTGAGGATGTGAAAAGAACCACAATATTCATATATTTCTCAATATTATTTGTTTTGGTAAATACAAATAAGCTATTTTCAAAGAGCAGCTTTTTATAAGTAAAATAATTCACATAGTTATAGGAAATCATTGGAAATTTTCTACAATTACACTTACGTTTAATTATATTATATTTAAAAATAGTGAAATATCCCTTTATGATGAACTATGTAGCCATTCTGAAGAGAAAATCCACTGCAGACAGAAAAGACAATAGAGATGGTTTAAGTAATGTAAAATAAAGGAATATAAAATCCGGAAAATATATTCTCCTAAATTTATCATTCTTATTGATGGAAAGGAAGTACAGTATTGTTTAAAAAAAAAAAAGGAAACCAAAAGATAGCATTACAGTTTATGAAGTACACCAATAGGGTAGCAAGCGTCCAGAAGAAAGCAACAGGATGGTGAAGTCACTCGAGTCTTTCATGAGAGAATCAGCTGAATAGGCAGGGGGGAAAAAGATCAGGGAGATTGCAGCTCTGTTCAAGTATTTATGTAGCTGTTATATGGACGAAGAATTAGACCTAGTTCTGCCCCTAGAGGGCAGAAGGAGAAATGTAATTTCAGTGCTTTATGAAATTCTCTAAGGCTATAAATTGCAGAGAAGGTGCTAAACTAAATTGGTAGGCTTTCTTCTGGACACTTGCTAGCCTATTGGTGTACTTCTTAAACTGTGATGCTCAGAACTGAATGCTGTGTGGTATGGTCAGGAAAGAGTATAGAGCTAGCCTATTGGTGTACTTCTTAAACTGTGATGCTCAGAACTGAATGCTGTGTGGTATGGTCAGGAAAGAGTATAGAGCCCTGTCGTATCCTTATTCTTTAAAGTTATGCCTCTCTCTCTTTTCTTTTTCTTTTTCTTTTGGTGAGGCAGTTGGGGTTAAGTGACTTGCCCAGCGTCACACAGCTAGTAAGTGTCAAGTGTTTGAGGCTGGATTTGAACTCAGGTCTTCCTGATTCCAAGGCTGGAGCTCTATCCACTGCGCCACCTAGCTGCCTCTGAAAGTTATGCCTCTCTTAACACAACTTAAGATCACTTTTTTTTTCTATTGACTGCCACATAACATTACTCGTGCCTGAAATCTACTAAAACCTTCCATTTATTTTTTCTCCAGACAAAGATCAGCTCTTTGAGCCCTTTACCACCTAATTTCCTCTCTGGTCATATTTCATACTACTCCTACTTACTCATTCTGGTACGATTTGCCTGCTAGCTGTTCTACATAGAGGATGTTACAACTCTAGCCTTTTTGTGTTTGCATGTGTTCCCTCATGGAATGTACTCCATCCTCAACTCATCCTAAAATCCCTTGCTTCTTCTAGAGTACCACCTGGGAATTCCTTCATAATCTTTTTTTCTCTTAATTTTTTTGAATGATATTCTCTCCTGATTCTCCTTCTACCTGTCTGATCACTTTTCAGTCTCCTCTGCTGGATCATGCCCTCTAATACCTTAGTTGTCCCATAGGGTCCTATCCTGAACCCTTTTCTCCCTCTGTACTACTTTACTTGGTGATCTTATCAACTCTCATGAATTTTTATGTTGATGATTCTTAAATATACATAAACTCTATGTCCAAAACAGCTTATCTTTTCCCCTAAACCACCTCTTACTTTCCTCATTCCTGCAGAGTAATTAAAGACTCTCTTTCCAGTCCCTTGGGCTCTCAAACTAGGAGTCATCCTCAACTCCTTACTATCTCTCACACATCTCCCTCCCTACCATATTCAGTTGATTGCTAAGGTCTGTCAATTTCACCTTTGCAACATTGAATATTTCCCCCCTCCTTTTTCTGATACTTATGTCACTGTGGCACAATATGTATCCTTATCACCTCACTACTGGACTATTGCAATAGCCAATGGTAGGTCCGTCTACTTCGTGTCTCCCTACTCCAGTGTATTTTCCATTCAGTTATCAAAGTGATTTTTTTTTTTTTGGTTAGGCAATGGAGTTAAGTGACCTTTGCATGGTCACACAGCTAGTAAGTGTTATGTGTCTGAGTCTGGATTTGAACTCAGGTCTTCCTGACTCCAGGGCTGTTGGCTGTATCCACTGCACCACTTAGCTGCCCCTATCAAAGTGATTCTTATAGAACACGTGTCTGACCATGCCACTCCCCTAACCATTAAACTCCCTGTTGTCTCCAGGATCAAATACAAAATCCTCTGGTGTTCAGAGCCCTTAATAACCCAGATAGCACTCCTTTATCTGTCCATCATGTACTTTTTGATGCACTGACACTGGCCTCCTTGCTGTTCTAGGAACAAGACAATTAATCTCTCAGGACCTGTGCTATCCCCCGTGCCTGGAATGCTCTTCCTCCTCATCTCTGCTTACTAACTTCCCTGGCTTCCTTTAAGTCCCAACTAAAATCTCCCAAGTCCTCTTAATTTTAGTGCTTTCTCTCTCTTAATTATTTCTTATTTATCCTGTATGTATCTTGTTTGTTCATAGTTGCTTGGTTATTGTCACTGCATTAGATAGCAAGCTCCTTGAGGACAGAGACTTTCTTTTACTTTTGTCGTATCCTTAAGCACTTTTCACAGTGCCTGGTATCTAGCAGGTGCTTACTAAATATTTATTGAGTGATTGATTCCTGATGATCATGGTTATTAGCATTTTCACTCTCTTGAAGTTATTTGGTATTATTACTTGTGTACTTCTTGTACATAATTCTCCAATTAGAATATAACTGCTTGAAGATTGTGATTTTGTATGTATGTGTATCCTCAACTGATATTTTATTGCGCAATTTTATGAAATGATAACATAGTATATCTGTAAGGTGAGCCTTTTCAGTGCTTTGCATCTTACTTTTGACCCATGTCTTCTCAGGTATCTTCCTGGATCATTATTTCCTCTCCCCAACTGTGGATGTATCTGAGAAGTCGGCCTGGGCCCTATTCTCCCTTTAAACTCTTGCTAGGCAATCTTATCTGTAACCATGTCTAGAATTATCTCTGTGTAGATCTTTATATGTAATCAAGGTTTCTCTCTCGTGATTTACTTGTATACGAACAAATTGCCAAGATGTCCATCTAAATCTCAAACTTGGCATGCCCCAAACAGTATTCCTTATCTTTCTCCCTGGACCTACTCCTCTTATTAACTGTGTGACCCTGGACAAGTCACTTAACCTCTTCCTCAATTTCATCATCTGTAAAAAAGGGGAAAATCAAAACACCAACCTCCAAGAGTTCTTGTGAGGATCAAATGAGATTATAGTTGTGAAGCACTTAACACAGTGCCCAGGATATAGTAGATGATATGTAAATATTAGTTGTTTTTGTTGCTGCTGCTGTTGTTATAATTATTCCTAACTTCCTTATTTCTTTTGGGGGCAATACTAGTCGCCCAAGTTGGTAGCCTCAAAGTTATCCTTGACTCCTCAATTTTCTTTACTTTTCTATCGTATTTGTTGTTGAGTCTTGTTGTTTCTGCCCTCCATATATAAACTCCTTAAGGGCTAGAACCTTTCTATTGTTTTTAAAAACTCAGCACCTAGAACATAGCTGGTACACAGTCCTTGTTGATGGTTTGAAATTTGCTTCGCCTACAACAACCTTAAATTAGACATTGCAAATCTATTTTGTAGATGAGGAAAAAACTAAGAATGCAGGGTTTTGGTGATTTGTCTGTGGTCATAGAGCTCCTTCTCTTGAATATATCCATTTTCACTTGGCTAAATGAATAATGACCTTCATCCTCAGATGAAGATTACAATTAGGTAACATACTGTTTAATTTCTTTTACTTATTAGAATATGTGAAGGAATTGCAATTTACACCAAGACCTCTATTTTCCTTTCCTTAACACATAAATATTGTAAGTTTTAGCTTGTCAAGTAATGTGGTGCCACATTGAGAGCTAGGTTCAAATTTGGACTCTTGACACATACTGACTGTAGTCTGAATGACCCTGGGCAAGTCACTTAACCTCCCTATGTCCTTTGCAGATCCCTAAGACTAAATTCAGGTTGTTTAATAGTTGTTGATTTGTATTGGTGGTTTCTTCACCTAGAGTCCCCAACACCAATGAAATCACAAGTCTAGACCCCTGGAAAAGCAATAGTATTGTTGTTGTTGAGTTGTGTCTCATTCTTTCTGACCCCATTTGGGGTTTTCTTGGCAGAGATACAGTGTGGTTGGCCATTTTCTTCTCCAGCTCATTTTTCAAATGTGGAAACTGAGTCAAACAGGGTTAAGTGACTTGCCCAGGGTCACACAGCTAGTAAGTGTCTGAGGCTAAATTTGAACTCTGGTCTTCCTGACTCCGGGCCTGGTGCTCTTTGTCTTACACCACCTAGCTTCCCAGTAGTATATAGTTAATATATATATAGTATATGTAATCGGCATAGTTATTGCTAGTGTTTCGGATTTATCTCTTCCTTATTTGTGAATAGATCCCGCTTATGTGTTGAGATTTCATTCACTGTGTTGAGATTAAAGTTTTGTTAAAAATGTTTAAAATTAAAATCTTGAATTTATTTTTTTTCTTTTATGTAAATAATGCTGTATGCTCAGTCAACAAGCATTTATTATGTGCTATGTGCAAGGCGTATATTTACGCATATGTAATTTTTAGTATTTAAGGAATTGTATATATTCATGTAATTAAAATTCCCTTAAAGCCTCTATAAATTTTGTTTGGCTTTTAAATGTATTTGCCTCTTTAGCTTATTTATAGTAGCACTGGTAGTTTAATTTGAAGCTAGATTATTTTTATTGCACTTTAAAAAGTAAGGGGTTTTTTTTGTAGGTGAGTGTAGGAGTGTGTGGGTTTTTTTGGTTTTGTTTTTTGCATAGTATTCACAAACTTAACATCAATTCTAAGCAAAGATGAACTTTCAGAAAAACTGTAGACTAGTAGTTCTCAAACTTTGCAATCTCAGAATCTCTTTATACTGTTAAAAATTAAGGACCTCAAAGAGTTTTAGTTTATGTGATTTATAGTATACTTACCACATTAGAAATTCAGACATCTTAGTTTTTTTCATAAAAATTGTTTTAACCTGACAGACCTCCTGAAATTATCTCAGGGACTCCCATTTTACAGATGACGAACAGAGGCAGGCATAGGTTAATTGACATGCCCAGCGTAACCCCATTAGTAAGTGTTTTGGATAAAATTTAAGCTCAAGTCTCCCAGTGTTACCTATCTGTTAACTTAATATTATTAACTTAGTTAACTTAATATTTGATTGAACAGTTTTTTCAAGGTAATATGGTAGAAAGATATTGGTAGATTTAGTCAAAAGGTCTGTTTTTGGTCAGATCCCTTTGGTCAGATTCTCTTGAGGCTTACTTTCCTAAAATTTACAAAATGATGTTAAAACTACTGGGGAGGGCCGTTCTCACAGAATTTTAAGGAGAGTGTTTTGTAAATTGTAAAGGAAATTTCAGGAATATTCAGTGTGTTTTAAGTTAAAGGTTTAGGCTAAGTTCAAGAAAATTTTAGTAACTTCAGAAAATCAAACTGGGGTTTTTCTAAATTTTCATAGTTTAAATAATTTTGTTTTGGAGCTAAAATAACATTTGATGAGGTACTTTTATTTTTGAACTGAGATTTTAGTTTTGAAATGTCAGTTATTATTTCTAAATGTGTATCCCCCCCTTTCTTTTTTTTAGTATCGGACATTGAAGGTGGTGATGGACTGCAACTCAGAAAGGAACATACTCTCAAAATATTTGCTTATATCAACTCCTGGACACAAAGGTATCTTGAAACATGTATTTTAGCAGCTTTTGATGTATAGGAAACTTTTATTTGAATTTTCCTGTTGGGTTTTTTTTTTCTTTATCATATATCAATGTAAGTAAATACTTATAGGTTGGTTATAAGATTTCATCAGTGTGTGGGTGCACAGTTAAATTGTGATCCTTCCAGGCCTTTTAATCCTATCCAATTCATATCTATTTCTTTACATAAATTCTCAGCTAGGAAATATATCTGGTATACTAGAGAACTTTGGCTCTTTTATTTTCTGTGAGGTACCAGTGTAGCACTTGGGTTTGTTGTTTCTTATTTTCATATATGATCCCATTTTTCGGGAGGTTATAAATCCATTAATGATATCTTTTATATTTCTTCAGTTCAACAGCATTTAATAATTTATTTCTATTTACTAGACACTGTTCAGTGGCCTGAGAATACAGACAGAAACAATAAAGTTCCTGTCCTCAAGAAGCTTACATTCTACTGGGGCAGTGTATACTGATAAGTAAATGTAAAATATGTGCCAAGTTATTTTTGAGGCTTGGGAGGAGTACAACACAGTAGTAATTGGAGAATTTGGAAACGTGTTTTATGGGTGATAGCATTTCATACGAACTCTGAAAGGAGCTAGAAATTCCGGGAGACAGAGGTGAGAAGGAAACACATTCTGGGTCTGTATGGGATAGTCTATGCAAAGTTATGGAGGCTGAAGAGGGAATATCATGTAGATGAAAAATGAAGTGCATTGTTTTAGCTGGAATCCACAAGTGGGAATAATGTTAAATCAACATGGAAAATATATTGGTGCCAGATTATCAAGGTCTTGAAATACTAAGCAGGAGTTTGTATTTGTTCCTAAAAGCAGTAGGGAGCCAGAGGTGTGTATTAGACCTGTGCCTTAGGAATTTTTATTTGGCTTGGTGGCTTTGTGGAAGATGGATTAGAGAGAAAGTAACTTTGAAGAAGGGAGATCAGTCGTGGGCTTTTGTAATAGTTTAGAGCAGAGACATTGAGGGTTTGAACTAGGATGGAGATAATGAGACTAATGGTAGAGATCTCTTAGAGATATAATTGAGGAAAATTCTTGACAGTTCATTTCAAGGGTAATATTTTATGTGATATGTATACATGCTACAGGGTCAGCTAAGTGGCATAGTCGATAGAGTGCTAGGCCTGGAGTCAGGAATACCGATCTTCCTCAATTCAAATCTGGTCTCAGATACTGACTACCTGTGTGATCGTGGGCAAGTCACTTAACCATACTTGACTCACCATGCTCATCTGTAAAATGAAATGGAGAAGGAAATGGCAAACCATTCGAATATCTTTGCCGAGAAAACCTCAAATGGGGTCATAGAATTGGAAATGACTGAACAACAACAAACATGTGCTACATACTTTTTTGTGGTCTTTGAGGTTATTTATAATTTTTATGCTTAGATTTGTGGCATTTCAGAATGCTTTATATAGCTTTACTAAGAAGATATGGGTGTTAAAGAGTTGAGCTTTTGTGGCAGTGATAAGTTGGGATCATTGCAAATAAGATGGCAGTTTCTCAAATGTGTTCCAACCTGACATCTTCCTCTTATTCAACTCTTGCAGCAGCTCATTGTCCATCTGTGGTGTCTGTCATTCATGGTTGTATACATATACACTGAACAAGATTTGGAGGGAAGAGAGACCTTGGTTCAAAGTCTTCTTTTGTTACTGTAGGCATGTTCTTAACATCTCTGAGCCTCAATTTCTTCACACATAAAATGGGGTTAACACTACATGTAGTACTTAACTCACTCGTTGTTTTGAAAGTCTAACTAGATTATGTATGTGCAACATTTTTACATACCCAAAGGGAGTAAATGTCAGCCTACTAGTAATATGTGCGTGTGTGTGTGTGTGTGTGTGTGTGTGTACACCTATGTCATAGAATCGTAGACTTTCAGAGTGTGAAGGAATTCATTGGCCATCTAGTTCAGCCTTGGCTCAGAGACTTCTAATGAGGCAAGGACCTCACCACCTCTTTTGATATTCTGTTCCAGTTCTGGAT